>NW_017729025.1:22947748-22962854 GCF_001723915.1 Gavialis gangeticus | reverse complement strand
TTCCCCAGGATTGAGGTAAGACTGACGGGCCTATAGTTACCCGGGTCCTCCCTCTTCCCCTTCTTGAAGATGGGGACCACATTTGCTACCTTCCAATCATCTGGCACCTGGCCCAAGCACCACGATCGCTCATAGAGCCGTGCCAGGGGCCCCGCAATAACCCCAGCTAGCTCCCTCAACACCCTGGGGTGGAGATCATCCGGACCCGCTGACTTGAACGCGTCCAGCCCCTACACATCTTGCTTGTGTAGGAGTGATTTCTGGGGGTGAAATGCTACCTGAAGCATCCCTCACTAAGCTCCCCCATATGCTGGGCAAAAGTGAGCTTAGCTTGAAGGAGAAGCAGGTAAATCAAGCATTAATTATTTAGTAGCTTTTTGATTAGCTTTTAAATACAGGCAGTCCTCAACTTACAATGTTTCGAGTTACAAAGTTTCGCACTTACAACATTTATAAACTGACACCCTGTTTCAGCTTTACAACGCCTGATCCGACATGATGCCACACCAGCGAACAAGTTGGCTGCATCACTCATCTCCCCGGAGAACATCTGTCCAAACTTCCTTAGACACTTTGTTTAAGAAAGCAGACAAGACTCCAGAAAAACCTGCAGCCAAGACTCCTGGGAAGACTCCAGCCAAGAACCCTTCAAAAAGTCCAGCAAAGTCACCTCAAAGAAGTCCTTCCAAATCAATATGATTGCTATTTACAATATAAGTACATTAATGTAGCTATATTACCCATCTATAATTGACTGAGTACAAAATGTGGAGTTATTTTTGGTGAAAAGAGGGTATCGGGCCTTGCTTCAGGAACCAGTCCCCCATTTATAACATTGTTTCCTTTGGGAAAATCGGTTCTGAGTTGCAACGTTTTGACTTAAGACGTGGTTTTCAGGAACCAGTTGGGTCGTAAGTCTGAGGACTTCCTGTATCTTAACTGTTGCCAGTTGGCTGCACAGACTACTATGCAATAAAATTATTTGATTCCTCTGAATAGAAAATTCTCACCGTTCTTCTCCTCTTCTTTCCTTGTAATTCAAAATCTGCAGTTGGTTCAGAGAGTGAGAGCTAATGGATGTGTATCTTAAACTATCTTTGGAACTGGGAAAGCATGGAAAAAGGGCAGAGTTTGGGGATCCAGTTTTTTCCTCAAATCAGCAGCCTCTAGTCTCAAAGATAAAATCCTCAAATGTGCTAAAGAGACTTAAGGCTGTAAGTTAAATGGGCTTCCTGTTCCATTTGAGCTCCTAAGTGACTTGCACACTGCTGAGGCTTTTACTCACTGATCTTAATTTTTGCTCATTCTCTGGGTTTAAAATTAGGGTTGAAATATGGTGGAGACCTCAGACATTCAGGGATGAATTTGTCTACCAAGGGCAGCAGGTAGTAAACTGACCTAGTTTATTTCCAGTAGCCTAAATTCTTTGCCATTGCTGTCCTTTATATTGATAATAGCCATTTTCACATGGTTAAAGAACTTTTCCTTTAGCTCAGTTGGCACAAGCCTCGATTTTTGGTGCTGGAAGTCCAAGGGTTTGAAGCATTTCCTGAAGAAATCCAGGTTTTTTAACAGCATGAAGAATTCCCAAAGATGTGGTTCCTTTCCTTGTAGTAGAAGGAAGCTCTAAAAGTTTTTTTTTTCTTTAAAGTGCTGTGAGTGAATAGCGGTCAAAAAGTGATATGGTGGAAAAGGAGAGATGAGCAAAGATGGGTAAGTGTTGTTGTGGGGGTGGGGAGAAAGCAAAAAGGGGGTATAATAAAAATGAATAACAGGACCTAGGACTTGTTGCTCCCTTGAAATTTATCCTGACTGACATGTTATTCCCCAACTAACATTTTAAAGCTCATGTATGTCACTACTCTACAGCAGGCATATCAAACTCATCTGGCCCTGTGGGCTGGATAGGGGGTGTGGGACCAGTCCTCAGGTTGGATCAGGTGCACAAACCAGTCCTGCACAACAGATCAGTGTGGCATGGGATCCACCACATTATGGCAGTCTGTGGGCCCAGTCTGGACCAGCCCCAGATCCAGCATACAGGGCTGGTCTGGCCCCATGCACTGCACCAGACTAGCTCCTTATGCCACATGCAACACATGCCCCAGACTGGCCCTGTATGCTGAATCTGGTGCACGGGGCTAGTCTGTGGATCTGCTCTGGACCAGCCCCAGATCCTCTGTGTAGGGCTGGCCTGGCACATTGAGCTCCTGCAGCATGCACCCTTGACTGGCCTCATGCATTGCTTGCCCTGGACTGACTCCATGTACCAGATGTGGCCCATGCTAGACCAGCTGCACTCACAGGGTCTGAGACCAACAAGCAGCACAGTATGATGGATGGTAGGGCAGCACAGGCCAGATCCAGTCCAGGGACCATATCTTTGACATATCTGCTGTACACAACTCTACAAATGTCAAATTAATAATTTTAGTAGATGAGAGCTTCTCAACTGAAAATGTTGTTTGGATTATTCAACTCTTAATCTTTGGATGCCTTATCTGTTTTCAAATAGAAATTTGGTTACAAATAAACCTGGTACTGTAAAAGCTCTGTTATCCGGCATCCCCTGGGAATGGGGGATGCTGGTTAATCAAATATTCTGGCTAATCAAATGTGCACTGTCTGGTGTACTCCCTGGTGTCAGTGTGCTGGGGGACAGGGATGGGGGCCCTGCACAGGCTGCTTTGCCCTAGGCCGTGGGCTGAAGAAGTGGCAAGAACTCTGCTCGCGGCGGCAGTGAAACCCAGAAGTGATACTTCCGGTTTTGCTTTTGTCACATCCCTCAGATGCTGGTTAATAGAGTTTTCCAGCTAATAAATTGCCGGTTAATACAGCTTTTGCTGTATTTTGTTTAGAGCTGTGATTCTCAGTAAGAGTACTGTAAGAGCCTTTTAATGGTGCCATAGGGCATGGGTGACTGGTGCCTCCCGAGTCTGGGGTAGCACGCGCAGAAGCTGCTGGCAGCATTGGTGGCAGGGGCGGAGCTGGCAACTTCCCGCAGATGTAGCCAGCGGTGTCAATGGTGGGGCCGGAGCTGGCGAGCATCTGCAAATCCGGCTAGCAGTGGGGGCAGAGCTGGCGAGCTCCTGTAGACACTGCCAGGAGTGTCGGTGGCAGGGACGGCCCTGTCGGGGGGGACACGTGCCCCCCTGTCGCCCCCCTACATGTCGCCTATGCCATAGGGTGTTACCCAGTATTAGCACTGCTGGCTTGCAGACACCTGCACATGGTTCAGAAGATAAACCCAGAGGTTCCAAATAGGAATCCACAGCATCAAAAACATTGTGACCTGTTGTGGGCTTTTTGAGTTTTTTGCAATGGGAGAACTGCTCTGTTTTTTTCCTGTAGTCAAGAAACAAGAGAAAGCTAAGAGCTGGCATTTTCTGAGGGGTGCCTGGAGTCTAAAATGGTTGAGACTCATTGGTCTAAAGCAGTGATTCTTAACCAGGGTGTCTGGGCACCCTGGGTGGTACAAGATCCTTTGAAGGGTGCCATAAAAAGTGTAAGGAGATAAAAAAATCCTTATTTGTTTATCTCTTGGCTGGCTCAGATTGTCCCTGCTTGACCATTCTCCTACCCCAACTGCCTGGTCCCTCTGCAAGGAGGTAAGCACCATAATAAATAAATTAGACTTTGGATTGGGTGCCACTCAATTCACAACAGTTATGGAGGAGTATCTTGAGTCTAAAAGGATTGTAAACCACTGATCTAGAGTAACGAAAGCATCCTTTTAAATTATACTAGCTAACCTGCTTGAAACCCACTGGGGACCAAGTGTAGACTCAGTTTAACACTGTTAATACTTTCATCGGATAGCTAGGGTAGTCTAGACTGAACCCTAAGTGGTGTTTTGAATGGAACTGGTTAGTATCAGTTAAAAACAACTTTTTTCCCACGTTACATAAGGAGCTTGGCTGTGGTTCCCTGAGGAGCTGCCAGCTGCTTTATTTTGCTGTTTATAGTTTAATGCATTTTTTTTCTCCATGATTGTCAACCTATTTTTCTGACTTATTAAATTAAAGCTCTGGAACAGGAAGTTTCACCTTGATTTTACAAAGGCTGTGTTTGTTTGCTGCTTTTCTCAGATGCTGGGTGAGAATCTAAGAGGGGAAATGTGCACAACACTCACAGGAGCCAAGAGCACTTTGAGAGGTAGCAAGTTTATTAAAGTGATTACTGAACTCCTAAGTCTGAATTGCAAGGGGGGTATCTATTCTGTATTTAAAGCAGATTTATGCATTTATATTAGAAAGAAAAGTAATTCACTGGTGTGTTATTTAGTGGGGAACTATAACACAAAATGAAAACTGATTTGTTTGGTTGAAGGGAAAACACCAAACAAATTTACTGCTGTATTAGGATGGATCCCACTTGTAGATTAAGAATCCTCCCCCGCCCCAAGAACTAACTACAGTATTATTTCTGGGTACACAACAATCAGGTTTCTTTCCATAAAGCTTTATCGTGAACACTACAAAAACCAGACATGAACAGCATAAGTAATTTAATAACAGGACAGTCCATTATGTAGTGAAAAAATAAATTAAAGTGAGCAGGCCTCCATTCTAAGAACATAAGTAACAATTTCAATACTAAATCAGACAAATGGTCCGTCTAGTCCAGTATCCTGTCTCTCCCAGTGACAAGTAACCACCGATTTAGAAGAAGAGCGTATGAAACAGGGCCATATCCTCTTCCTTTTTCTCTCCTAGTTAACAGGAGTTGGTTAGACCGCTAACATTTGTGTTTACAGCCTCTGAAAGACCTGTCCTCCATGAGCTTGTCTGATCCCATTCTGAACCCAGTTCTACGATTGATCTCCACAACATCCTGAGGCAATGAGTGTAGCCTGGGATGTGCCTGCTCCTTGAAGAGAGCAAGCAGCCAGGCTGTTTGCAGGTGTCATGGGAGAGCTAACGAGGGGCTCACCTGACTGCCAGAGGGCTCAGGCTGGAGCTATATAAGCCCAGAGCCTGCATGGGTCAGGTAGTCTCTCCCTAGCAACCATGAAGTGAGGGGCTCCTGGCTGCAGGGCTCCTGAAAGGACCTGGATGTTGCCAGACAACTCTGGAAACAGGCCTGGAAACCGAAGCAACTTCCCTGGGCTAAAAAAATTTGGGTTTCCAGGCAAGTGGTCTTTGTTTAAGTTAAACCCCTAGAGGGCTTGAGGTGTCTGCCAGAGGGCTGAGATGCTTCTTGTTTGAGTTACACTGGTAGTTTAGTCTTGAGCCCCGATGGGGCAGGATTAAGGCCCATTTAGAGAACCAGTAACCTAGGAGTCTTCAGACTGAGGGTGGGACCCAGTGAGGGGTCCAGGAGCCTAGAAAAAGCCTGAAGCCCAAACCATAAGGTCCAAGAGCCCAGGCAAGGGGTGAGCCTGGCCAAAGGGCCCGTGAGCCCAGAGTGGGCCAAGCCAGACTAGACGGTCTGAGAGGAGGGGCTGTATCCAGGACCAGTGGTCTGAGAGCCCAGAGGATAGGCTGCATGTGGGGCCAGGGGTCTGAGAGCCTGGAGGATAGGCTGTGTGCGGGACTAGGGGTCCAAGAGCCTAGAGGAGGCGTTGTGTGCGGGACCAGGGGTTGGAGACTGCAGGGGGGACCAGGGGGTCTGAGTGCCCAAGGAGGCCAAGTGTATATATAAGGTAACATCAGTGAGAGAGAACATCTGCGAGGCTTGGGGCATGGTATAGGGGAGGAAAAGGAGGCACACAATTTGTCCTTAAGGCTACAGGGGGCCTAGTCAGGCCAAGAGGGACCTATGAGGCCTGATGGCAGGATTGAGGCTAGTGAGACCTTAGGAGAGACCCCATGGGTACTTATTGGGATCAGGGCTTACTCTAAAGCCTGCTGGCAGCCTTCCTCAATCAACCTATAATATTAAGAACAAAGCATGGCAGACGAGCAATCTAAGGAGAGTGACATTAGAGTTTGAGCCAGGCAGGAGCGGTAAGGCCAGTAGGGGGTGTCACAGCTGTCCCTGTGGCCATGAACCTGAAGAAGAGGGAAAGGAACAAAGATAAGGGAAAGTAGTAGTTTGTATGCATGCAGGGTGTCAGATGTGTTCGCTTAGTCAGAATTTTGAAATAAATTCTGACTCTGTGAAATCATGAAAAGGGAATCTTGCTGCATTATGGTCCAACAATGTGCAACACAATGACTAGAGTTTTCAAAGCTTAATTAAGTTTAATGGAACGTGTAGGCCTAAAGAGTAATTCACTTTCAAAACCTCAGCTCAGCTGTTCCAGACTTCCTGGAATCACCTTAGAGGTTCTAGACAGACTGATCATTTGGATTTGGTTTTCTTACCAGGTTCTTTATTCACAGCATCTTGTTTCATTTAACTTTTATGTGAAAAGGGTCCATTTTTAATTGTTAAGTTCTGTGGGAGATGCACACGCAATTTCTTTCCTTGATACAAAGTTTTATTTTTATATTATTTATTTGTAGTACCATAATGCTTAGGAGCCTTGGTCATGGGCCAAACCCCATTGAGCTCAATGCTGGAGCAACACGAGATAGAAAGACTATGGGTCCCTATGAGCTTACAGTCATTAAAGATGAGACAAGAGGCACAGGCATCTCTGGGGAAGTACAGGGAAAGGTCATGAATGCAGTGTTGTTCAGCATGGGTAGTCAGTGAGTTCAGTCCACTGATGACTTAACTCCCTGCCAAGGTTTGTAGTGGTTAATTGCTGACAATTAAAAGTGATATTGATAGGTGGGCATCTGAGCTCTTTCCAAAGTAGGAAATAAGTATTCAGATGCTGATGTTGGACCAGAACTGTGGAGTAGTGAAGTGAATTGCCTTGGGTGGACTTCAGGATAAAACCTAGAGTTTGGGATTCTTAGTTCAGCACTCAAAGCCAGTGTATCAGACTGGAAAAGCAGATAAATATTTTGTTATACTTACTTTTTACACAGTTGCTTAAATTTGTGCCTCTTGGGTTGTGCACTACTTTATGCAGGAGAAATCAAAAAAGATATTTTCAAAATAATTTGCTTTGTAGAGCACAAGAAAGTGGCCATTTACTAATACATATTTATTGGCACTCACTAAACTCCTGTGGATATAAGCACCTAGACTGATAAAGCACAAGCTTCTGCAATTTGAGCATGGGGAAAAATCTTTGACCTGGAGGTGGAAAAAAGTCTTTTGTAGATCTTGAAATGCAAAACTCTAGAACTCTTGGTTCAGAGATGATACCTTTTATTAGACCAACTAAGAAATCACACAAAAGGTATCCTTTTCTGCAAGCTTTTGGGCGCAAATGCTCTTTCTCAGGCTAAGGGAAAATTAAAGATGGTAAAAAAAAGTCCCTATAGGTAGAAAATAAACTTCATTTTTGCACAGAGGACGCTGAAGGTGGAAGTCTGTTCCTCTGGGTCCATGAGAGTGTCTCTGTGAGTTGCTCTTTGCTGTGCAGTTAAGGCAGGAGTCCTTCCCATCTCTACACTCCAGTCAGCCACCAGAGGGCAAATTCTTTACACACTCATAACCATTTCAGTTCCATAAAACAATCATTGTCTTGCATCCAGCTAATCTATTTTAACTAACATTTTTTTTTAAACTAAAAAAATTTTGTTAGGGTTTTTTCCTCCAAAAATAACATGCTCAAAAATGGCCTGGGAAATCTGACTGTGGAGAGCTTGAAGGATTAATGTAGAAAGATTGTATTTGAGCTAAAGGGACATAAACTTTACGGATGCAAGACAAAATTTCAAATCAAGGCAATTATTAACAGCATGCAAAGCAAAGGTATTTTGACCAATTTTCTCATTTAGAAGTTTTATTTTTCCTCAGAATTTTCAGAGTAAACCTGGCAAATTTCAGGTTACAACAGATTTGCTAAGCGGTATCTACAGGGGCTACCAGTGGAATATATGGCTTATAATGGGAAGTGTATAGTCTTCAGTGGGGAATGTGTACTCTACCAAGCTTCAAGTGTTTCTTTGAGGGATCACAGAAAATGGGTCTGGAAGAGGGCTTCATGAAGACATTTACTCCAGTTCCAAGGCAGGTTTGACTATACCTAAACCATTCTTGACAGATGTTTGTCTCACCTGATCTTTGAAACCTGAAGTGGTGGAGATTCCATTGCCTCTGTAGGTAACCTATCCCCATGCTTAATCCTAGTTTCTAAGTTTTTCTTAAGTCTTCCTTGTTGCAATGGAAGCCCATTACTTCTCGCTCTGTGCCCATAGGATACAGAGAACAATTTATGGCCTTCCTCTTTGCAGCAACCATTTACATATTTGAAGACTGTCCTCATGTTTTCACTCACTTGTCTCTTCCTTAAACTAAACCAGTGGTTCTCAACGTTTCTGTACTTAAGGCCCCCTCTAACTTTACTGAATTGGTTGGCATTGCAGTTAAGGACCTCTGTTCCAGCAGCATAAGTAGTTAGTTCTGTGCCCTGGTCACAGACTGGGTTAGGGAGATGGTTGTGATGAGAGCAGGAGAAGAGGGGCAGAAGGACAGAGTCATACCTGGCACAGTATGATAGGATAGCCCAGTACCAGGATGATAAGGGTAGAACAGAAACACTCAGGTCAAAACGTGAACCAAACCCATGGTATAGGATGGTTTGAGATGTTCAAGATACAGATGAAATGCAGTGTGTAATTTGTTTTGATTATTGTATAAAAAGAGAACTGGAAAGCAAGGGAATATTGTAGTAGCCTGGGGGAGCCTGCATGATGCTGTGCTGACTACTTTGTCACACATACAAATTCCTGAGCTCCTGGTCTGATATACAGGAAACCCTCGCTATTCGCGGGTTTGGCATTTGTGGTTTCAAATATTTGTGAATGCCAACCTGCATTTTAAATGTATTTTATATACTTACAGGAGCTCCTTGGGAGCTGTGCTCTTGCTGCTGCTGGGCTCTTGCCACTGCTGCCGTGTTCACGCTGTCACCGCTGGAGCCATGTCTCCCGCAGCTGCTGGGGGCACTGTGTTCATGAATGCAGTGCCTTATTCACAAATTTCACCATTCACGGGAGATATGAGAGCATATCTCCTATGAATGGCAAGGGTCACCTGTACTTGTTAGACCAAAATGTGTTACAGCTGTGCTTGTACACAATAAACCTGGCCAAATCTTTGCCACTGAACTGAGCCTGTGGTCGTTCTTTAAGACAAGGTTGGTGTTGGAATCTCTTGGCTGTGACTTGACACTGCAGTTCCTGAAACTTTGATGGTGGCAATGCATCAATAACACCCAATGAGGACAACAGCAACGACTACACTGATAACCCTAGATGACGTGCTGTTAGAGGAAAGGAAAACTTGATTGGAGCAGAACCTATAAAATGACTGGGAATAATCCTTAGTTTTACTAAGAAATAGTTAAAACTATACCAGAGCCAAAAAGAACATTTCCTAAAAATGAATGGCACGGCCCATATTCTGTTGTAAATAAATCTGGACCAACCCTGCATCTAACTAGCATAAATGACAGTTATATTGGAAACATATCACGCTGTTAAAAATATACACGGTTTAATGTCTGTGATAAAAAAAAAATCTACTTCCTATGCTATATATTTTAAAGGGAGAGGCAATTTCTTATTTCGTTCTTACAGGAAAGAGCACTAACTTGGATAATGGAACTTTTGTTCTTAATTGTTGCAAGCAAAGAGACAAATGGAGTGGTTGACATGTACTGGCTGAACAACACACATACTGTGACATGGAAACTCTGGGCAGACAATTCAGTGCAATCGTATCCATTATCAATAATTTAAAACATAATGAAGTCTCTTTAGCCATAGCCTGTGTAATGTATGGAAGTAAAGTTGCTGACTTAGGTAAGAAAAGTTTGTTCTTACTGCAGTCGCAACAATGGTCTCATTATATGGTCTCTCAGCCATTCTAGCACAATTACATGAACAAAGAATAGGGCATATCCCATGGGACTTCTTAAGTTTTGCTAAATTTGACTGGGTGCCATCCCCATACAGAGGGAGATGCCAAAATTCTAATGGCAATCCCCGGATGAGATAATCCTCCAGTAAAGGTGTAGTATGCAAACAGCACAGGAATCTTACTGAATAAGGTATACATGCAGCACTACCCTAGTGTTTGCCCAATAACAAAAACAGGGTTAGAAGTTGACCAAACTTGCTGTTCAAAGCAAGTGGCTCTGTGAGAGCTGTACCTCTATCACTGCCAATACTGCAAAAAAAGGGCTGGGTCTGATTGGCACAAAAAGAATTCATGAGGCAATACAAGTAAAAAAAAATACAGTATGTGGTTTTTGGGTACTCTTATTTTTTGATGAAGGAAGAAGCCTGCCTAGGGAACCTGGAAGGATTCTGCTTGAACATATCAAGTATAGCCCAAGTCAGGACTCTCACTTTCTGCCAACCAGCAATGCAAGCACTCTTAATAGAGTTTATTATTCCTTCTGACAATATAAAATGCACATGTATATTTAGACTCAAGTATCATCATTTAGTAACCTCAGTTATGGCTTATTATCACTGTGTAGATAAAGTGTTTCAAATACTCATGAGCAGGCTATTCCTCTTGACTTAAGTCCTGGACCTAACAATCCCAGACTCAAGCTATGGGACAAACAATTGAGTAAACCTGTCTGCAGGTCATACGAGGCAATGTGTAGACCAATGTACAGACAGATGAGGGATAAATGTATAGGTGGATATAAAAAGGTTAACTTTAAACAGTGTCTAGCCCACCGGGTTACCTTCTGTTACATTATGCTTTTCCAGGTTGATGAGGAGACATCCTCCTCTATAAAAGACAAAAAGAAGGGGAATGTAGGCCTCACTGGAGCATTGATCAAAGGCTGTGCTGAAGCATTGGCCGGAGTAGGCCTGACCAACAGACATGACTGATGCATGAACCTGTGACAAAAGCAGAACCCCTTGAGACCTTTACATGACACACACACACACGCACACCCCCCCCCCACCCCCCCACCCCATCTCCTGGTAAGATTTCATATCTTGTGCCATCATCCTAACAACATTTGAAGATTCCAATTTATGCTTATGTAAGAGGCTCATGCTTCAGTTAGGTTTATCGATCAGGCCTGCTCTGGCCAATGCTTTAGCAAAACCTTTGTGTGAACTGTGTACATAAACAATGTGTGTGTGTGTGTGGGGGGGGGGGGGGAAACTGTTGACCCTTTGGTTCATGGTCTTTGTAGAGGTCTATGCAGTGGCACAGTGGAGGTGAGCAGGGCCCATGGTGGGAGGGGACTAATCGCTGTGGGGAGGCAGCTGAGAGGAGCCAAGGAGAGGCTCACCCCACCCCACCCCACCCTAGCTCCTACTTGGGACAGCCCCCCAGGGAGAGCGGAGAGGGTACTCACCAGTCTCTCTCCAGTGGGGCAGAGTCCTCCTAGTCCTGGGTAGGGTCCCCCCTAGCCCAGGAGCAGCGTGACACAGTGGCAGGCCCACTGTGCACGTGCACAGTTTAAAAGGGCCCACCAATGGAAAAAAGCTGCAGTTAGGGTCTGGAAGCAATGAGAGATGCACAGGTGAAAGTCCATCACGCCCCCGCATCCCAAAGACCCCCAGTGACCCCCCAGCATCTGCGGTGGACCCCTGTCTGACCCCAGCAGAGCCGAAGGTAAGCGGAGCCTGTGGTGGGAGGGGACTAGCCAGCTGCGGGGAGGCAGCTGAGAGGAGACGAGGAGGGTCTTGCCTTGCCTCAGCTTCTACTTCACCCAGCCCTCCAGGGAACCACGCAAACAGGATGTGCAAACTGGTGTGCTTCTCCACCCAGCACTTGAGTTAGCATGGGAGTTTGCACAGGAGAGTGAGCAGGAGGGCACAAGGCTCCAGGCACTGAGCCATAGCCAAGGGTTTGCACAGTTGTAGCCAGACTACTACAAGGGCCATGGTGGGCGGGACGCGTTGCACCCCAAGGTTCCCCCCTGCACCTAGACTCCCCTGCTCTGACACCACTTGGGTCTCCACCCAAATGAAGCCCATGGTTCTGGCCTGTACCCAAATGGAGCCTGAGGTCCCTGCCCCCACCTTAACCACTATTTTGACTACCTGTTTCAGCTATATAAAGTACAACACTAAATAAAACACAAGCAACATTATTTATATTTCTCCCCTTGGGGTTATTCAGATCCCTGCAAGGAAATCTTGACCATCACTGTTTCCCACTTTTTAAAACTCAGCCAGATGCTCTCTTGCTCCTAGTACAGTAATGCTGGAAAAGCAGAGGTACATCTGCCTTCCCCATGATATACTGAAACCCATTATTTAAAGCAGATTTTGACAAAAATGGAACCACAGAAAGGAAGTTACCTGGGGGAGAAGATGAGCAGAGCGTGTGTGAAGCCATGCTGAGCCGAAGGAGCGGTGGGCACGGAGCCATGGTTGGAGAGAACACAGCACCAGAAGAAAAAAGCCCCAAAAAGCGGCTGACCCCGGAGGAACCAGGACCGGCTCCCATGCCAGCGTGAGCGCATTTTATGGCCACATGCTGGTGCCGATTCACTGGCTGGCCCATATAAAAGGGAATAAAAACCCCACCAGATGGGAAGCACGGGGGACCAGAAGTGGGTTCCCCTGTGGGCAGCCAGCATCCCAGAGAAGAGCAGAGCCCCACTGAGGGAAAGTGGTGGTAGCCCTAAGAGAGGGCTTTTGGAGATATTTCAAGCCCAAAAGGGCTGTATTACTTACCTGAGACAAAGCTGTGGACTCCTGACATCTCCCGAAGAGATTGGACTGCCCAGGAAACCTGCAGAGAGCAGGAGAGACAGCTGGCCCTGCCATGACAACTGCAGTCCAAGGAAAGCGGAACTGACGCCGAGAGTCAAGGTAACCCAGGGTCAGGAAGAGGCTAGGTCAGTCCCACTATGGCCAATGCAGAGTGAGGCGAACTGACGTCCATACGCGTTTATACTGATCCAAAAGGCAAAGATGTGTGTACTAACACTGTGACCAAACACAGAAGACCAGGATTCAACATCATTGGTTGGTGTTAGGTGGTGTGTAGGGGAGGTGGAGCCCCAAAACGGGAAGACTGACTGGAGGATTGAAGGAGGGGACCAGGAGGGATGGAACATACATCTTGAGCCCTATTAAATATATTTATTACAGCAAAGGCATGGTAGGAAAGAACCCCTGAGGATCCTCTAGAATCCAACTCGATAATAGGCTGTCTTTACTTCGGACAATGACGATGTCTGATAAACCTGTACAAACCAGATGCTCCAGTGAACAGCACAGATTACACAGATCCAGTTTATCAGTAGATAAGACTTAATTGTCTTTCCAGTATTCAAACCTCCAGGCTTAAGTACCTTCAATCTTATAAGGTAAAGCCATGCTGTTAGCAGTAATCTTCTTAAATCCACTAATGACTGGTAGGCTGGTGAAAGAAATTAGCAAAGTGAAAATGATGAATTTACACAGTAGAAGAACCACATTATGAAAAATTCTAACCTCAGCAGTCTGTACTTAGATACATGCCACTAAAAAGTGATCTACACTGAAATGTTAGTGAACATCGCAAATGTTGATGAGAAGCATATTTTAAAGTGTTAAAAAGTTGAAGAAAATACATGTAAAATTATAACAAATACAGGTAAAGAATTGATTCAAAATACACAACAGAAATCCACAGTATGGCAACCAGAAGTCATTGCTTCTGCTTGGCCCTGGATGCATCCCCAAACTGCTGGTGCAAAATACCAGCATATTCAAGGAAAAAGCGGTTTTTTCTAAAAGTGAACCTGAAAATGGCAAATTATATGTAGGATCAACTCATAATTGGAACAATTTTACTTAATATACTACTTTTTGGCATTCCAAATAGATGTGCCTAGCGTGAATGTTTACAGCTCTACATGCAACATAGCACAGGGCACACTTACAACTTGTGAGTTCTACCATTGTAACCTGTTTCTTACACATCTTCCCCAGCCTGGTACCAGGCAGGCAGCCCTTCCACATCACTATTAACAGCAAGGCTGGGAAAAGAACCATTCCATTAATTTTAAGGCTATTCCAATACAATAATATATTGTGCTAATTAGTCAAGGAGTGCTGCTGGGCATTGAACTAAGCAGGATGAGACTGCTGCCAGAGAGAGAAGGTGGAGGAGGAGGAGGAAACCACAAAATATTTGAACAGTTTATTAAACAACATTTCCTAACAATCAGCTGCTTAAACAGAATTGTTCAGGTTACTGTCACTACAAGTAAAAGATTTACTGCTTACTTATCATGTTCCACCTTGAAAGTGCTTTATAAAGTAATAGTCTTCAGGATCCCAGAAGACAGGCCAGTACCATTCCATTTTATAGATGGAAAAAATGTGGTTATAACAATACAGACACTTTGTCAAAGGCTACAAAAGAAATTAGCGTCTGAATTCTGGCTTTCAGTTCTGGGCTCAAACCTCTAGTTGGCACTTCACTCCGGCTAGGGACAGACATTGCACACAAACTAATTGAAGTGGTCAGAAACTGGTTTAAACCTGTAACAGAACAGATGTTCAGTGCACATAAACCAGTTTGAAAATGGCTGAAGCTGGTTTGAGATAAACCTGGTTGAATGTAGTATGAGATTTAATTGATTTGGCTCAAACCAGCTTATGCAATGTCTGTCCCAGCCCCCTTGCTGGTTTAAGATAAACCAGACTCTCCCAGCATCCTGGCATGCTCTCTGGGCTGGGCAGGGCTGGGCTGGGCTGCGGGGGGGAAGCTTTCTGCTCTTCAGCAGGGCTGGCCCTTCCCCTCCACTTCCTGACTTCAGCTCCAGCACGGACTGAAGGCTGCAACCTCCCACCTCCTCACCATTCCCTGCTATGCAGGAATTCTCCCTCCCCTCTGCCTTGCTGCGGAGGTGTCTGTGTATTAGCTAGCAGACCACAGTCCCTGCTGAATCAACAGGTAGAATCAATAGATAGAATCAACAGGTAGCTGATAATGTCCTTCTGTTGTTTTCTTAATGGGATGATAAATACTGTTATTAATTGCCTGCTGGGCTAATCAGAGCATCCTGCCCCACCCCCCTCAGCTCAGTGCTGTGAAAGGGACAGGAGGGCTGCTCTAGCGCCCCCCAACTTCTAGCCTGAGCCACTGCAGGCATGTGCCTGCATTTCTGGGATGT
>NW_017729025.1:22930278-22942748 GCF_001723915.1 Gavialis gangeticus | reverse complement strand
CCCCCAACTTCTAGCCTATGCCACTGCAGGCATGTGCCTGCATTTCTGGGATGTCTGTGCATTTACAAACCAGTTCAGCCTAGCCAGGTTACACTAACCTGCAAAGATTGAATCAGTTCAGGCTCAGACTTTTTGAATGTCTGTCCCTAGGCCCCCCACCCCGCATCACAAATGTAAGAAAAAAAGAAAGGAGGAAAAAAGTAATAAACTATCCATGTTGACTTATTTTCTAAAACAGCAGTCTTAATTAATCAAAATTAAGAGTTTTCCCCATGTGGGATGGGACCATGCCCCCTTTTGCTCAGGGGGCTGGGTTGGGTCTGGGCCATTCCCCTTTTCCCTCTGTGGGCTAAGTCAAAGCCTCTTCCCCATCACAAGGCCAGGTCACGTCCCTGTTTCCCCCACATCTTCAGGGCCAGGTGAAGTCCCCTTCTCTCCACTGGGGGACTAGGCCCAGGTTGGCTGGTGCCTGCCCCGCTCCTCATGGCCAGATGGCGGTTGGCCCCAGGTGCTGTATTGGAACCACTATCCAGCTTGCAGTCGGACCAGGCACTGCCCATCCAGCCTGTTACGGAAGAAGGTTGAGCACCACTTGTCTAGTCTGTCTTTCCCCTTCAGCTCCTTATTTTTTTTCCCCTTCCGCTCCTTACTCTGATACTAGCAACACAGTAACTATCTACTGACTCTTTTTCAGTCCAGGCCACTAACTTGTAAAAGCCCAGAAATCATTTAAGGAATAAGAAGTGCAAAGTAGAGGAAATTTGTCATGAAAGTGTGAGTATGAACTCTCCAGCCTATTGGAGAAGCCTATTGCCTCTTTTCTTCATGAGAGGATATAGGCAAGATACCTCTGCTTTATCTCCCAGCTCCTTGAATTTGTAAAAGCAAAATTAACAAAGCCAGCTTCATCTGACAAAGATATGCTACTTTATAAAGAATACCTGACAGGAAATAATGACATCCAGGACTAGTGACTGAGCTATAAGATCCTTTAATTAGTCACCTCTATTTGTCTTGAGACCAGCAAGCCTTCCAGTTAGGCAAACTATTTACATATTCTTTGAAACAACTTTAAATCTTATCATACAACTGATCCCACCTTGCTTTCCTCTGATAATATCACTTATTGCTCACTAACCTTTGCTCACCAAAATGAAACATCTACTGATCTAGTCTTTCACGAAGCTTTGCACAAAATGTTCTCTTATAGCTGAACTTGACCGCAGTCATTAGTGGGGTAGCACCATGTCTGTCTTTAGCATACACAGTTGCTCCATATTTCAGCAAGTATTTGCCTAGCTCTGAGTGTCCTTCTCAGGATGCAATGTGAAGAGGAGTTCGATCATCATAGTCTTGACAGTTCAAGTTTCCACCCTACAACACACAGACACTTGATCAATTAAGGAAAGATGTAACAGCAGCCCAATGTAAACTACAGCAGTCTGAATGGTTGACAGAATTGGTAACATGATACATGCTTCTAGGTCACTAGCATGAATGCAATGACTGAAAGTCATCAACATATGATGGCTGCTCAACAGCCTATGTAAAATAAATTGGTGCTGTCAGGTCCATAGTGGACATGTGTACAAGGTCACAATTACAATTGACACAAGTGCACTTTGAAGTATGTAGATCAATGGATGAATAAAGTGGTGATTTAAAGTATCAATATTATGCTTGGATAGGTGTCAGACTGTGGGATTGATTGTAACAGTTCTGTGCTAACCATGTTCATGTTGTAATAATGCTGCATACTTCAGTTTCCCCCTAGCTAACTTATGCAGGGGGAAAGCATGGGATACAGAGACAGTGAATCCAGAGTCTAGATGACAGAAGACACATTCATCTACATTCATCTACATACATTTGAATAGCTTTGTTGAGATTCAAGCACGAGTGGGATTGCAGGTAATACCCAGGAGGTGCTTAGGGGAGAGAAATAGACATAAAGTTGGACAAACAAGGTGTTTTCTAAAGGAGACACTCTAGAGAAGGATGCCAACCCAGCAGATTTGGGGCTTGGAAGCTGGGCAGATGGAAAGAGAACAGCAGAGCAATCTTTTGGGAGAGCTTTGGGCTAAACTGGGGACAGAAAAACTGCTTTACCCTTTGGAAAGGGGACAGAGAACCTCTAGCTGGGTGACCTTTCCCTCAGTAAATGTCTTTGTTGAAGCAGAGCCATCTGTTTGCCTGATTTTTTTGACTCATGCAAGAGCTTCGAGATGGCAATCAGTCTCAAAAAGACTGTGATTATGTACCAAGGGGTGGAAAAACCAATACCTGACATCCCTCTGGAGCATAAATGTCTTGGTGTCACAGACAGTTTTTGGGGTGTAGGTTGTAGCTGTGTTGGTCTAAGGCCCCAGTTGGACTGCTGGATCACAGGAGGCTATTCCTGCCACCTGGGATGGTGCTGGGTGCAGCCCATACCCAGCACCAGGAAGATTGGTGCTGCCGCCAGTCTCAGCTGGCAGCACCAGCCTCCTGTCATCCGGCACACAGATCGGGGGCCCACACCCCCGGGAGGAGTCTGGCACAGTCCTGCAGCCCTCCCGGGGGTGCAGGCGGGCCCTGGTTTGCCTGCCGTATGACAGGAGGCTGCTGCTGCTGGCTGGGACCAGCGCTGAAGCCAAGCCTGACTTTGCAACTTGAAATGTTTCTAAACTTTTGAAACATTTTGAGTGCACTTGTTTCATTTTGAAGCTGTTTTGAAGGCTTTTTTTACATTTTGATTTTGCTGTTTTGAGTACAAAACACATTGAAACAGCTTCAAAACAGAACACAGTCCTACTGGTATGCATGCCAGCCAGCCAGCCAGCCAGTTTTTGCTACTTGGGTTCTACGATCAACAAGAATCTTGACCTTCAGACTGAACCAACAAAATTGGAAAAGCAGCTATGCATTTCAGGCTATTACAGAAATGTGCATGGAATAACAGCAAACTATCTGATAGGTGTAAAATCTTGGTCAGGACATACACATGAAATTTAAATTATTAAACTGCTAAAACAATACATTTTGTACAAAAATGGAAGATTGTGGCTGGGATCATGTGTAAGAAAGCAATCCCAAATTGACCACATCTCCTGTGTTACATCTCCTTTGTTAATTGCAAATGTACCCAATGTTTCCTATGCTAAATCAGTCTACATAACTGCATCCAACCCAAAACTAACTCACCTATTGTCCTCAGGGGCCTTTGACCCTCACTGTCTCACATTTGCATTCATTACTTAAGGCATATTTCTCAAAATAGGCAGTCAATCTGTAAATGTTTATTATGCTAAACCAGTGTATTTTCCTGAAACTTGCACCTATTGTCCTTATCACCTCAATTTACATGTTAACAGACCTGCTTTGGTCTAATAAAAGATATTCCATGTACCCAAAGAAACTTGTAATATTTCATAGATTTCATAGACATCAGGGCCTCATGAGATCATTAAGTCCAGCCTCCCTGCCATAGGCAGGAAGTCAGCTGGGATCAAGTGACCCCAGCAAGAAATACATCCACATGTTTTTTGAAAGAGTCCAGAGCAGATGCTTGCACTGCCTCTGGGAGGAGTTTGTTCCAGACCCTGGACACTTGCACCATAAAGAACTGTTTTCTTATGTCTAGTCTAAATCGGCTTTCCTGGAGTTTACAGCCAACGTGGCTTTCTGACTGGCAGGTCTTGCCTAACCAACCTCATCTCCTTCTGTGATGAGGTAACATGTGCCCGGGACAAGGGAGCTGATGTGGATGTCATATATTTGAATTTCAAGAAAGCCTTTGACCTAGTTCCCCATGATGTCCTCATGGTTAAGCTGGGGAACTGTGGCCTTAATCATCTTATGGTCCAATGGCTAGGTAAACTGGCTATGGGGTCGGACCCAAAGAGTACTAGTTGACAGGAGCAAATCAACATGGTGCAGAGTGTCCAGTGGAGTCCCTCAGGACTTGGTACTTAGTCCAGTACTCTTTAACATCTTCGTTAACAATCTGGATTTGGGAGTCAGATGCGAACTGGGAAAGTTTGCAGATGATACCAAATTATGGGGGAGGACGGTCACACCACAGGACAGGTTGGGGATACAGGCTGATTTGGACACAGTCTCATGGTGGGCTGACCAAAACCTAATGGCCTTCAATGTAGAGAAGTGTAAGGTGCTGTACCTTGGTAGGAAGAACCCTCAACATACTTAGAGACTTGGCAGTGCTACGCTTGCTAGCACCACAACTGAAAGAAACTTGGGGGTCTTGATTAACCACAGTATGAATATGAGTCATCAATTCAATGCTGTTGCTGGCAAAGCAAACCAAACTCTGGTGTGCCTCCACTGTGCATCTCAAGCAAAACCAGGGAAGTCATCCTCCCACTTTACTTGGCCCTGGTGAGACCGCAGCTGGATTACTTTGTCCAGTATTGGGCCCCCCACTTCAGGAGGGATGTGGAGAAGCTTGAGAGAGTCCAGAGAAAAGCCAATCATATGATCCAAGGCCTGGAGGGCAGGCCATTCAAGGAGAGGCTGAGGGACTTGGGACACTTTAGTCTGGAAAATAGAAGGCTCAGGGGGGACTTGGTGGCAGCCTACAATTATCATGTATAATGATCATGTGAGTGATGTGAGGATCGAGGGGAAACTTGGTGACAGTGACCATAAATTGGTCACGTTCTTAGTTCACTGAAGAGCAGGTAAACTCTTCAGTAAAAGAGAAATCTTTAACTTTGGGAAAGCTGACTTTTGCAAACTCAGAGAATTGGTTAGTTAGGCAACTAGAGGCCATACCGCCCCTAGAAAAGGGAGTATATGAGGAATGGTCATCTTTCAAAAACATAATCCTAGAAGCACATGGGAAAGTCATTCCATCTTGCAAGAAATGCAGTCAATGGGCAAGGAAGCCCCCTTGGCTGAACAAGGAACTGTTGGACCCCATTAAACTCAAAAGAGAAGCCTATACCAGTTGGAAAACAGGAAGCATCACCAAAGAGGACTTCTTAGTACTTGCCCGCAGCTGTAGAGAGCGGGCCAGAAAAGCCAAAGCACAAATCAAACTCAGACTAGCTACGGGAACCAAGGACAACATAAAGTCCTTCTTTGGATATGTGGGAAGTCAAAAAAAGAACAAAAATAGCATTGGGCCCCTGCAAGATCTAACAGGGCAACTAACATCCGATGTCCAAGAAAGGGCCAATCTCTTAAATGGCTTTTTCACATCAGTTTTTCACCCTTCCAGGAGGATCACACTGTCAGAAACAACACAAACCATTCAAGGAGCAGGTGATGGGCCCAAAATTGATGTGGATCAGGTGAGGGAATACCTTGAGAAGGTGGACGTTTGCAGGTCCGCGGGCCCGGACGGAATGCACCCGAGAGTCTTGAAGGAGCTGGCAGACATCATTGCATCCTCCTTGGCAGAGATATTTGAAAATTTGTGGCACTCGGGTGAGGTCCCAGAAGACTGGAAAAGACCCAATGTGATCCCTCTCTTCAAGAAGTGGGGAAGGGATGACCCAGGGAATTATAGATCAATCAGTCTGATGTCTATCCCTGGAAAAATTCTGAAGAAAATTGTCAAGGGATCCATCAACAGCAGTCTAACAGAAGGCAAGCATCTGGCGTTCCTCTCCATCACATCCCGGACACGAGCTCCAGGCAGGCAGCAGACCTCATGGTCTAGGGGGTCAGGGTGACAGATCGCTCCCTCTGTCCCCCTAAGATGGGAGTCACTGACCACGATAAATCTGCATTGTCTTCTAGGCGCAGGTGCTGGTGGCCCTCCATTCTCACATGCTGGAGCTGGCAGAATGGCTGGCTCAGTTGATATGAGAGGTGCAAAATGGTTGTGCAACTCCAGGGGAGTGGTAGCCCTGGTGCTGTGCCTCTTTGGGCTGGAGACAACCATTGTCCAGGCAACCCCAGACTGGACTCCAGGGCTGTTCCTTGGTTCTACCATGCTGTCATCAGCCATCGGGTGGAGATCCGGAAAGTAAGAGTGCAGTTCCTGCTCCGTGTCTGTAATGACACCCTTGCCTGGAGTTCCCTAATCTGGCACTCCAGGGCCTCCACCATTGGGCACACCCCACAAGAGGAGGTATCAGTACCCCCAAACCCAGCTTTCTGCATTCTTGCTAGGCAGCAGCCACATGAAGCCAGGGGCTCCATCTGAGTGGAGGCCAGGGCCATGAGTCCTGCCTGGGTGGGGGCAGGGACTACAGGCTCCGTTTGGGTAGAGGCTGTAACCATGGGCTCCATTTGGGTGGAGACCCCAGTGGTGTCAGAGCAGGTGAGTCCAGGTGAAGAGGGAAACCTCGGGGTGCGAAGTGTCCTACCCACCATGGTCCTTGTAGTAGTCTGGCTACTACTGTGCAGACCCTTGGCTCAGTGCCTGGAGCCTCGTACCCTCCTGTGCAAACTTCCATGCTAACTTGCAGTCCGGACAGCGAAGCATGCCTGTTTGTGTGTCCTGGTCGCGTGGCTCCGGTTGTGTGGCTCCCTGTGGGGCTGGGTGAAGTAGGAGCCAGGGCAGGGTGAAACCTTCCTCGGCTTCTCTCTGCTGCCTCCCCACATCTATGCTACTCCCCTCCCACCACGGGACCTGCTTACCTCTGGCTCTGCTGGGGTTCAGATGGGGGTCCTCTGCAGCTGCTGGGGGTCGCTGGGGGTCTTTGGGATGCGAGGGCATGATGGGCTTTCACCCATGTGTCTCTTGCTGCTCCCGGACCCTAAAATTAAGTTTTAAATTAAATCAGCCAAGCTTGAATGGATATAGGTATTCTGTATCTATAAGAACCTGAATAGTTTATGCTTCTCAGTGTTTCTGTTTATCTCTGCACATATTAACTCTGGATTCTAATAATGGATATTTTAAATGTCAGTGCTCAGCTGTTTAACTGATGGTCATTTTCAGAGATCTTCCAGCTAACGTTTTTACCCAGCATGAGTGGATATCACTAGAGTTAGGGATGGAAGCAATCAACTTTGGGTCCCAGCTTGCATATCTCTGGAGATGCATTCTCTGGAGTCTATCCAATCTAATAGCGACTGTCCTAAGCAGTCTGATTTTTTGCCCTATTCTTTACATTACTCAATAACACAAGAGAACCATTAGAAAGAACTTTCTTAGCCCTCCCTTTTTTCTTTCCAGCCACTGTACTCATTTTCTCAATTTTATCTTGTTATATACAAGTCAGGGGTAGGCAAAATGTGGCCATGGGCCAGATGCCACCCACCAGGCCATTCAGTCCAGCCCACGGGGGCCCTAAAAAATTTAGAAAATTAATATTTTTCTGCCCCTGGCTGCCTGTCGTGTGGCCCTCGATGGCTTGCCAAAACTTTGGGCCCTCTGCCCGAAATAATTGCCCGCCCCTGATGTAAGTTCTGAGTGCATAATGTAGTAGCCAGTAGTGATGAGGAAAGGGAGGGGATGGGAGCCATGAAGAGAGCCTGGTTTTAAAAAAGTGGTCTACGATGGGAGAGGGGCAGAAAGCCACAACAGCCATTAGGAGAGGAAAAAGGTGTGTGGTGGCAAAGAACTTTCAGGAGAGGGGAGAAAAAACCCAGTGCTGTCTGGGAACAGGGAAAAAGAAGGGAGGAGAAATCAGTAGTGAGGAGGGGGCTTTGTGGCTGAGACCCAAAATATTACTTTACCAGTGTTTGCTATGCCCATTTCAAGGTGGGTAAACAAATAGCTCTTATTCATGTCATTGGTCCTGTTGGAACAGATCTTGTAAGGGTTGGTCATTGCAGATGGAAAATACCATAACTTTAGCACTTTATTTTAATTTACCTTGTGTTAAAAATACTGAATATCCAGTGGCTCCAAATCAAGGATGTTCTTGGGTGACTAATTTGGGGATTTTTTTATCCTGGGGACTTTGATGAGTTCTGTGAAGACACTTCCTTTTCTGTGTCCTCATGACAAAGCATTTAGCAGAATTCACAGATTTAACTGGAATCTGACAGGCTGCACCATGAACACTTCTGCTATGGCCTCAGCCTGGTGACCTCTGGGCTGTCAACCACGCGTCTTGGTGCCCACACCACCCCAGCCCTTGCTTTTTGATGATAATAGGAAATGCAGCTTGATATTGGAGTGAGTAGTCCAAAAGCAGTTCTCTTTATTCTCATTGCCCAGACTATTCCCCTGACAAGCTTGCATTACAGGTTTTGACTTTGGAAGACAGATAAAAGGCACTTCCAACACTCAGTGGGATCAGGATTGGGCCTCCAACCCATAGTAATTTCGATGTCAGAAAACTCCTGGTCCTTACTTTGAATGGAATACATTAGTTTCTCAGTATTTAAGCTAATAAGATTTCTGAGAAATGCATTAATTATGTGAACTGTTTTCTAAATAGCACAGTTAATGTTGTTATAGCAATTGTCAGTACCAACAGCAGCAATGATCCAGGGCATCTGCCAGCTGCACTGTGCTAATCTTCACAGATTTATTACTGTTACAAGTGGGCATTCAGACCAGTTAGCCTCACCTCAGTCCCTGGAAAAATCATGGAGCAGATCCTCAAGGAATCCATTTCTAAGCACTTGGAGGAGAAAAAGGTGATTAGAAACAGTCAGCATGGATTCACCAGGGGCAAGTCATGCCTGACCAACTCGACTGCCTTCTATGATGAGGTGACTGGCTCTGTGGATGTGGGAAGACCAGTGAATGTGGTATACCTTGATTTTAGCAAGGCTTTTGATATGGTCTCCCACAACATTCTTGCAGGCAAGCTAGGAAAGTACAGGTTGGATGAATAAACTGTATGGTGGATAGAAAACTGGCTGAAGCGTTGGGCTGAGAGGGTAGTAATCAATGACTCAATGTCTACTTGGCAGCTGGTATCAAGTGGAGTGGCCCAGGGGTCAGTCCTGGGGCGGGTTTGGTCCATGTCTTCATCAATGAGTACACCCTCAGCAAGTTTGCAGGTGACACCAAGCTGCAGGGGAGTAGTAGATATGCTGGAGGGCAGGGCTAGGATTCAGAGTGACCTAGACAAATTGGAGGATTGGGCCAAAAGAAATTGCATGAGGTTCAACAAGGACAAGTGCAAAGCCCTGCACTTAGGACAGAACAATACCATGCACTGGTACAGGCTGGGGGCTGACTGGCTGGGCAGCAGCTCTGCAGGAAGGGACCTGGGGGTTACAGTGGACAATAAACTGAATATGAGCCAGCAGTGTGCCCTTGTTGCCAAGAAGGCTAATGGCATAGTGGGCTGCATTGGTAGGTGTGTTGCCAGGAGGTCAAGGGAAGTGATTATTCCTTTCTATTCAGCATTGGTGAGTATGCCGTACTGTGTTCAGTTTTAGGTCCCCCACTACAGAAAGGATGTGGACAAATTGGAGAGTCCAGTGGAGGGCAATAACAATGGTGAGGGAACTGGGGGGGGCATGACTGATGAGGACAGGATGAGGGAGCTGGGCTTATTTAGTGTAGAGAAGAGAAGACTGAGGGGGGATCTAATAGCAGCCTTCAACTACCTGACAGAGGTGGGTGGGGGAGTGGTCAAAAGAAGATGGAGCTAGACTGTTCTCACTGGTGGCAGATTCACAGCAGCATTCAGCAGGGGAGTGAGGCTAACAAGGGGACTCCACCTCTGCTTCAGTCTATGCTGCAGTACATAAGACTTTGGCCCCCACACTCCCTTTTTCCCTCCCTAGCCCCTGGCTCTGCCCAGAGTGCAGAAATAGCTAGTTATGCCTCCGTGTCTGAGAAGAAGTCTAATTTTTGGAAAATTTTGCATTCTTGTCTTCTGCAAGTAAGACCCATCTCCCATGCCTCATGGTTGGGCGTGGTTGTATATTGATCCTTAATACTATAAATCTCTATTTTATATAATATAAATCAATAACTGAATAGCAAGTAATATGGATTCAATATTTGAGTTAGTTGGGGCAGGCAGAAATGAGAACAAGAGATAGATGGACTGGCTTGGCTAAACTAGAAATCCACATTCCAAAAATTAGACCTTTCCTGATATTCAAGGAAATCCAGTCAGTGACCAAACACCTATCTTTCTTTGGTTAGAAGAGTGACACATTGTGAGCAGATATGTTCTCAGCTTTTTACAAAAAAGGAGATTCATGAAGGTCCAGAGTTAACAAAGCCCAGTCCACCTGGACTTTAGACTGGGTCATTGCTAATTTGAGGTTGGCTAATAGGCTCACTTGTGACAGGTACATGCCTGCACAACAGGAAGGGGAGGTCAGGGGCTAGGAAGGTTCTTAATTTGTTACAGTTATAGGAAGCAACCCAGTCCAAAGTGACTTTCTACCTCTGAAATTTGTGTTTCTGCTATGAAAAGTGACTATTAAAATACTTTCTGGGCAAGGAAAGAGCACTGGGGTCAGATGTCCCCAGCCAGATGCCTATCCAGCCTTCTCTTAAAGACCCCCAAGGTAGGGGAGAGCACCACCACCCTTGGAAGCCCATTCCAAATTTTGGCCACCGTCATTGTGAAGAAGTTTTTCCTGATGTCTAGCCTAAATTTGCTCTCTGTCAGATTGTGACCATTGTACCTTGTTACCCCAAGAGGAGCCCTGGTGAACAGAGCATCTCTGGTTCCTTGCTGTGCCCCATTAATGAATTTGTAGGTGGCCACAAGATCACCTCTCGGCCTTCTCTTGCAGAGGCTGAAGAGGACCAAGTCCCTCAGTCTCTCCTCATGGGGCTTGTCCTGTAAGCCCCTAACCATACGAGTGGCCTCCTCTGGACCCTCTCGAGTCTATCAACATCCTTCTTGAAGTATGGCGTCCAAAACTGGACTCAGTAGATGCAGTAGAGTGCTAGAGTTTTGCATTTCTTTAAAAGCCATTTATTTTTATCACCAGAAATTAAAAAAAAATCCAATCAGTGGTTAAAGTTAAAGACTGAGAAGAGTAATTTGAATTATCTTTAGAAACCTCTGTTCCCATAAGGAAAAGCACATTTAGTCAAAAGTTTATTAGTTTCACTGGAAACTGCAGAGACAACTGGTAGTTTTTTCTAGGAAAGACGTTCTGTTGTGACAGTGCCCTATGCTGCTATGAGAAATGAAAGCTGCGTTTCTTAAGAAACATCATAATCACACCCTGTTTGTTACAGGCATGTCAGAACATGGGGACTTTTGTTAAACCACTTCATCTTGGGTCTCTAAACATGGACTTATGCACATAGATGGTGTCTCAGACCATCTTTACAGATACCTTTGACTTTTTTTCTTCCATTCAGTCCATTTTCTGAAATTTCCCTTATGTTGTTAGAGTTGTATAAGAATTGAAGACCAGCTTCAAATAGGACCTAACTTCCTTTCGACACATACACTTTATATAGAAAGTTTTCTTCAGCTCTGAAAGTAGTTTCTTTAACATAATTCATGAAGAGAATTGTAAAACTTGAAATGACATTAAGGGAAGTTATTTTCTTTTTCCTGTAAGTCTTTGTAGAGCTATTGCTTTTTGGCATTTGGTAAGAAGATTTGAGTAACAAATCTTGAATAATCAAGTAGCTTCTTATATGAATAGTCAGTCCTAGGCAGGTTATAGGATTGTACATTGTTACCTAAAGCTTTTTGAGCATTTTTAAACAAACCTCACTAAGGGAACTTTTAAATGAAAACATGAGTTTAGAAGCAAGAGGGCCTCCTATATAACATTTTCAACCAAAAATGTTCTTAAGATGAAAAATGGAGACTTTGGAGTATCTGTGAAAGCAATCACTTTTGATAATTTTGTAGACTTTAATTCAGTTCTTCTCTAAGAAAGGTGGGGAAAAGTTACTGTGTTTAGCATTTAGTTTGTTACTTAGTGAGAGCATCACTTTTGCATCTTTTTCACATTGATATGGACAGAAGAGAACATTTTACTTCTGCACTAGGATGCCACAGCAAAAAGAAGATAAATTCATAGATTCATAGATGTTAGGGTCAGAAGGGACCTCAACAGATCAGTGAGTCCGACCGCCTGCATAGGCAGGAAAGAGTGCTGGGGTCAGATGTCCCCAGCCAGATGCCTATTCAGTCTTCTGTTCAAGACCTCTAAGGTAGGGGAGCGCACCACCACCCTTGGAAGCCCATTCCAAATTTTGGCCACCGTCATTGTGAAGAAGTTTTTCCTGATGTCTAGCCTAAATTTGCTCTCTGTCAGATTGTGACCATTGTACCTTGTTACCCCAAGAGGAGCCCTGGTGAACAGAGCATCTCTGGTTCCTTGCTGTGCCCCATTAATGAATTTGTAGGTGGCCACAAGATCACCTCTCGGCCTTCTCTTGCAGAGGCTGAAGAGGACCAAGTCCCTCAGTCTCTCCTCGTGGGGCTTGTCCTGTAAGCCCCTAACCATATGAGTGGCCTCCTCTGGACCCTCTCGAGTCTATCAACATCCTTCTTGAAGTACAGCATCCAAAACTGTATGCAATACTCCAACTGCAGTCTGACCATTGCCACATAGAGGGGAAGTATCACCTCCTTGAATCTGTTTGTCATGCATCTGCTGATGGATGATCA
>NW_017729025.1:22923067-22925278 GCF_001723915.1 Gavialis gangeticus | reverse complement strand
TGGGCTGGTGTCCCTCTGATGCCCACCGAAGAACCCATTAGGAGACTTATCTTGAGCCCTGTTCAGGAACACCGAGGCAAAAAACTCATTGAATAGCTCAGCTTTGTCCCCCCTCTCTGTCACTAATTGCTTCTCCTTGTTCAGTAGGGGTCCTATGCTGCCCTGCACCTTCCTTTTACTCCCTACATACCTAAAAGACTTTTTGTTGTCTTTAATTTGTGTTGCCAGCCTCAGCTCTGTAGTTGCTTTGGCCTTTCTGACTGCCTCCCTGCAAGTGCTGGCCAAGTAGGTATACTCCTCCCTGGTAGGTTCTCCCTGCTTCCACTGCCTATGTGCCTGCTTTTTAGCCCTTAGGCTCCCCTGGATTTCCATGTTCAGCCAAGGACATTTTTGGCTCCTTTCCCCCTTTTCCCTTCTACTGGGATAGTCTCCCTCTGCGCCTGAAGGATCACGTCCTTTAGGAACGACCACCCTTCCTGGACTCCCCTCTGGCCAATACTCTTCTCCTGCAGTGCATCGTTGACTAGACTCCTGAGCACACTGAACTTAGCCTTCCTAAAGTCCAGCACTTCCACCCTCCTAGTTATTTTACCCACCCTATGCTGTATGGTGAATTTGATTGATTGGTGGTCACTGTCCCCAAGGTGACCATGAATCTGCAGCTCCCCTACCAGTCCTCCCCTGTCGCCAACATGAAGTCCAGTAAGACATTCCCTCTAGTGGGACCATATACCTCGTGCGTTAGGTGAAGGTCCTGCACACAGGTTAAGAACCTACGTGAACGGTTGGATTTGGCTAACTGCTCCTCCCAGCAGATGTCAGGGTAGTTTATGTCCCCCATGACAACCACATCTCCAGACCGTATCGCCTCTGAGAGATGCCTCAGGAGTTCCAAGTGTAGCGTTTCCTCTTGATGCGGTGGCCTGTAGCAGACCCCCACCACCAAGTCCCTTTCCCCTCAACCTCCATATACCCTAACCCACAATGCTTCAACTTTCTTCTCCCCTGATCCCATTTTGATTAGGGTAGATGTATAATGCTCCTTAACATGGAGAGTAACCCCACCCCCCCAGTCCCTTCAGTACAACCTGTAGTCCTCAGTGTGCACTGCCCAGTCATGGGTCGTGTCCCACCAGGCTTCTGTTAGCCCCACTAAATCCAAGTTCTTATCTGCAAGCAGGAGTGTGAGTTCTTCCTGCTTGTTCCCCATGCTCCTAGCATTAGTACAGAGGCGCCTGAGCCCTCTGAATGGTGCCCCCCCCCTCCCCGTTCTGATGCCCAAAGGGCCCCTTGGAGGTTAGGGTCTGTGCAGGAATAGCTGGTGAAAGATCACAGCCTGTTGTTAAGCTCACAGAATTTAACTTTAAGCATGCTCGATTATTGTGGTGCAGCTTCCTTTCAGAAAAGTGCAAGTCCATCTCTATGTCCTCAGATCTGAAAAGTGTTTTTGAGATGATAGCTTGGAAAGAGTCCAGTGCAGGGCAACAAAATGCTCAGCAGCCCACGAAGCAGCGAGGGTTGCTTAGCCTGGAGAAGAGAAGACCAGACTGCAGGGGTGGGATTTGATAACAGTCTTCAAATACCTAAGGGCAATTTCAGAGAGCAGGGAGATGGGCCTGTCCCCATGGCTTCAAGTTGCAGCAGGGGAAATGGAGGCTGGAGATTGGGAGGACGTGTTTGACTCTGAGGGCGGCCAAGCGCTGCTTATTCTTTCAGTCTTGAGAAGAAGAGGGGATTTGTGGCGGTAGGGAGCGATGGCCTCAAGCCGCAGCAGGGGAAATGGGGGTGGGAGATTGGGACAGCCTCCAGCTCCAAGGGCGCTCGGGGACCGGACCAGGCCGCCTGGACAACCGGTGGCCTCGCCACCTCCACCTCCACCCTGGGAGCTTTCTACGGCACTTGGCCGGACGGTCAGCGGGGCCGATCTGGAGCAGAGGCTGCACCGGCAGCCCTCAGGAGGGGGTTTCCCGCCCACTGTCGGCTGGAGGACGGGGTGGAGGGTGTGCAGGTCCCGCCCCACGGGCAAAGAAAGGAGCATCCCTGCGAGGCCGGGCGAGTGCGGAGGAGGAGCCGGGCGGCGCTGAGGCCCCGCACGCGGCTGTCCCGGCGGAGCTGAGCGGAGGGAGCCGCTGTTTCCCCGGCGGCGGCGGCGATGGAGGCGGCGGGCGCGCTGGGCAAGGCGCTGTCGTGCGGGCGGGCGGGCAGGACAGC
>NW_017729025.1:22902676-22922801 GCF_001723915.1 Gavialis gangeticus | reverse complement strand
GCCGCGGCCGAGGAGCGGGTGCTGGTCATCAACACGGGCGGCACCATCGGCATGGTGGCCGAGAGCGGAGGTGAGCGGCTCCCCGGCCCGGCCCGGCCCGGCCCGGCTGCTCCTCGCCGGAGACCAGCCGGCCCCCTCCCGCCTGCTGCCGGCGCTGTCCGCACCCGCGTGGTATCTTCCCTTTCCTTTCGCTTTCCTTTCAGCGCCTTGCGGCTCTGCCGCGCGCCGGGGGAGGGATGCCCCTGGCCCTGCCCCGGGCTCTGGGGAGCAGGCTTTCCAGTGACAGCCCGGCGCTGGCTCCAGTCCCTTGGATGCTTAACCACTTGTCCCCCTCCTTTATTTTCTGCCCGAGTGACAGCCTGAGCCTGGGTCTGATCACTTTGTGGTTTCCTGCACTCTTGCTGCTTACCCGGCTATCCCCCTCTCCTCTATTTTCTGCCCCAGTGTAGTGTTTGCCGCCGAACTGAATCCCCATTTGTTTGAATCCTCGCAGGCTGCCGTTCATACCTGCTCTGGGCCCGTTCTCTCGGTTGTCAAGCTCACTTCGAATTCTAGTCCTGTGCGCTCAGACTCCCCCAAACTTCCCTCCCCCGTCACCAGACTGGTGTCATCATAGACATGTTCTCAGTCCTGCTCCCCAGGGTTTGAGTGAAGATGTTGAGTGACGCAGGACCTGGGCCACACTCTGGTGCCATCCCACTTGGCGCGGCCTTCCAGTTCGAAGGGGTAGGTCTGGATGGTGCAAGGCAGCACCAGGCTGACCCATGCCCCGTCTAAGCTCTCCGTGCTGGCTCTCAAACCACAAGCAGCGTAGCATAAAGGCAGCACAACTAGCTTTTTTGGGAGCTGCGCCGTGCTAAAACAACTGCGCTTCTTGCAGGTCAGGACCTAGCATGCGCAAAGAAAGCATGGCATGGCTTGGCTCATGTCGCGTGGGACAGTGCTCTGGGTATTGGGCACTGTTAGCACCGCCAGGGGAGCAGCTCTTCAGCTGAGAGGAAAGTTCCTTGATTTGGGCTTGTAGGTAATGTGGTCTCTTGAGACCGCAATCTTCCTCAGCGCCACAGGAGCCACATTTTATGAAGCACCTATATTCACAGATCCATCAAAAGCAACCTGTGATGTTACTTATATTTTTGTTTATCGTCTGCTGGTGCTGGCGCTGTCCCTGTAACTCGTCTTAATCAGACACTTTGTCAAGGTTTGAGGCTGGCGCATAGATGAGACGCTAGCGGAGGTTGCAAATACAAGACAAGTAATTCCAGGAGAGTAGCGTGAAGGTACAACAAAGGTGGATGTGTATTCTTCTACTTAAAAGGGTTTGCAAATAGTTCCTCCTCACACAGGCATTTTGGGGAGTTTCCAGAGACTTTGAGATTTTGTGAATGGTGGGTATCGGTAATAGGATTACAGCTAGTCTCCAGTTCTTGATTGAAGCTGGTTTTTACTGGGAAAATGCCAATCTGTCAGTAATATTTTAAGGAAACTGGTGTTTTTTTGAAGGACATTTCCTGAAACAGGCAGGGCTTTGTTGGAACCTGGCAAGCTTGATGAGGAACCTGGAGCTTCCCAAATCTGTGGCTTCGCCAGGCAGATTGTTCTGGGTTCGGGTCTCTGGCTTCCAGGCTTCTCGTTACTGAGTCGACAGCCTTGAAGCCTCGGCTCTCGGAGGGGCTCTCAAGGTCTAGCGTGAGGGAATCCAGAAGTCCTAAGTGCTCTTGCTTGAGACTGGGGCCCTAGAAGCCCAGGGGCATTTTTATGGTGCTCTGGGGGTAGGAAGGAGGGGGGCGCTTTAATTAGAGCAGCTCTGAGCCACTCTAAAGCACCCAGGGTGTCTTGTGTATCAGCGTCCTCACGCTTCAAAATAGCAGACAGGGTATTTTATTTCAAGTTTGTTGAACGAGCTTTAGTTAAAGCTGCCCAGGTGCCATTTTGAAGTGTGGGGATGCTGATACATGAGCCATGGAAGCTGGCTGGAGCACAATAACTGGCTCGCTCCAGCAGACTCAGTTGATCAAGTCTTCTCTGACACACTGCAGTTACAGCTCAAGGAAGCACCGACCCTGCATGTGTATAGGCACCCTGGGCTCCTTGGTCTGAAGAGTCGAGTGTCTTAATGACTGTCTCTCACTGTCCGTTAGCTGGGGGTTATGAAAAGGAAAGAGATGCTTGAGGGCTGTTGGGTGGGGAGAGGGGGAGTAGGGTATTCATATGGTCAGTCAAATTAATCCTAATTCATCGGTCTCCATGATTGTGTTTTGATTTATGTTTTTTTAAGGATCTGTCTCATTTGCCTAAACATGCCTTTTTTTTACGAATTATAATAAACATCGAGATCTTTCCATTCTACTTTCTGGATACTTCCTCCTCTCTCTCCTTAACTGCATCCGCATAATGCTGAACAATAATGTGTATCCTTTGGTACTGGGAAACTGAAAGACACTAGATTTAAGGAGACAGATGTTTACTTGTTTTTATAAGAATTTAGTCTGTTTTTGAGCTTTGCTCTGCATCATGTCAATCATTAATAGAATCTCATTTTGCTTGATTTACTGTGTCACAGTGGTACTGGATGACTATATCCAGATTCACCTGCATTCTCAACTTGTTTCTAGCAGCAGATTTACTCTCTGATAATCAGTCTCAAGATATGCAGAAATCTTTTAGCTGTAAAGAAAATAGGGACTGACGAGAGTAGATTTTTTTTTTTAAACAAGCCTTCGTTCCTGCATTGTGGTATCATGTTCTGTTTGACCACAGGTTGATGACTGCAAACAGTGCTGATTTGTAGCTTTCCCTGAGCAAGAACGCCTACTTTATTTTAGGGCAAGATAAACTTTGCAAGCATCTAAATTAGATGAAGCATCACAGACTGAGACTGTGCCGCCACTGATTGCATTCAAAGGTAGTTAGCTCTTCACAAATCTGGTGCTGGACCATGATCCTGTCTCACCTTTCCCTTTTTGCAGTCAAACAAGCTTCTGCAACAAGTGCTTTTGGATTCTTGTTTATTTGGTTGGGGGGGGGGTTGGCATCTAGTTTACTAAGGTAAATTAGATGTTTCATTTGGAGCCAGCATCTCCTGGATGCCCCCTGGGGCCTTGCCAGTCCATTTTGCCCTGCTTGAAGGTATTGTTCCTATGCCTTGCTGCAGGTAGCCTGAGCCAGGCCTTTCCCCTTGGCTAGGATGGAGAGCTTCGATTATTTTCTGTATAACCATCTCTTTACTTTTGTATTAGGGCCTCAGCCCTCTGAGATTGGGAACTCCCACAGTTATTTCAGACACTGGGTCTGCTCTAGATTCTTCATAACTTCTGATTGCTTCCTCCCTGCAGCAGTTTTCTCTTCTAGGAGAGCTTGCCCTTGCTGACCATCTCATAGTGCTTGGTCACTTGTCCCAACCATTGTCCCATACCCATCATCTAAAAGGAGGATAATAAGGCACAGCAGGGGCTAAATCTAACTCCCTTTAAAGGTTTGATGTTCTATACTGTAAACCAGTGGTGACCTATTATTTCTGCCTGAGAACCAGACACAGTTCAAAAAGGTCAAGGTGTTGCAACAGGTTGGAACAGCTTCTCTGTCCTATTCCTCCTCTTTGTGCCATCTGATAGGTTAGAACTGAAACCACGTCCACATCTCCCTGCTCGAGAATTTTCTCAACGTAGATGGGCATAGAGTTGCCATAACCTGGGCCTTCCCCATATACGTCTGTAGGAGGAACTTGAGACGAGAACTATTGCAGCACAAATGGTGGGAGGTGTTTGAAGAGGGGGGGTTTCAGCATTTGCCTCTTCCCTGTAATAGATTCATAGATGCTAGGATTGGAAGGGACCTCAACAGATCATCGAGTCCAAACCCCTGCCCTGGGCAGGAAAGAGTGCTGGGGTCAGATGTCCCCAGCCAGATGCCTATCCAGTCTTCTCTTTAAGACCCCCAAGGTAGGGGAGAGCACCACCTTCCTTGGAAGCCCATTCCAAATTTTGGCCACCGTCATCATGAAGAAGTTTTTCCTGATGTCTAGCCTAAATTTGCTCTCTGTCAGTTTGCGACCATTGTACCTTGTTACCCCAAGAGGAGCCCTGGTGAACAGAGCATCTCTGATCCCTTGCTGCACCCCCTACCCCCCCAAATGAATTTGTAGGCAGCCACAAGATCACCTCTCAGCCCTCTCTTGCGGAAGCTGAAGTGAACCAGGGCCCTCAATCTCTCTTCATAGGGCTTGACCTGCAAACCTTTAATCATACGAGTGGTCCTCTGGACCCTCTCGAGGTTATCCACATCATTCTTAAAGTACTGTGCCCAAAACTGGACGCACTACTCCAACTGTGGTCTGGCCAATGCCGCATAGAGGGGAAGCATCACCTCCTTGGTACCATCTGTCATGCATCTGCTGATGGATGATCAAGTGCGGTTAGCTTTGCTGATGATTTTGTCACACTGATGACTCGTGTTCAACTTGGAGTCCACCATGACTTCGAGATCCCTTTCCGCTGCTGTGCTGCTGAGAGGGTCACTTCCCAGCTAGTAACTGTGCTGGATATTTTTACGTCCTAGGTGCAGCACTCTGCATTTGTCCTTGTTGAACTGCGTCCTATTGTGTTGGGGTTGATTCAAACACTTCGATTTACAAAAAGCCTGGCTCATGAAAACATACTTCCATTTCCTAATCAAAGCATTGTTCTAATACGGTTGTAAGGAAAGATCTGAGTTTAGAGCTTCAAGACCTATAGGGTAGAAATCAAAAGTCCAATTTCGATTCTGGATGCTTCAAAACAACACTTCACAAAATGAACATCTTGGACAGTCTCTTGTTCGAATGTGATGTCCAACAAACAGCACAGCAGTTAATCAAAAGCTGCAATCTTTACAAATGCCCGTATGGGGTAGATGGAAGCTGTACGTTGAGTGATAATACCAGAGAGTGGCTCATAGATTTGGAAGTTGATGTCTTATGCCATGAAAGAGAAGGTAGAAATTTGTTGCAACAAGTTGGGAGGACTGAGTGGGTTACCTATTAACTGTGCAGTTTGGAAGATAACACAAATGTCAACCTGTTGAAAGCCCATTTAAAAGCAAGAAAAATGAGAGCTTAAACGGGCAAAGGACTTAAGAATGTGTTTTTGTTATCCATGTCACAGTGCAGATATCTGGGATAAACTAGTGAGAGAATAGCTTGTTTATGTCCACGTCCAGCTTGATACCAAGCAAATAAAAATCAGCAAATGGACACCCAAGACATTTGAAGTTGTGCCTTGTGCTTCAGAGCTACAATGAGTCTTGTTCAGCAGCACAGCAGAACATTTGGGACAAAGTTAGGAGCAGTAGCTCCTGAATAGGAGAAGCATGGGTTTTAATTGAACGAATGAAATGCCTGAAGCTTGAAAGCATGTTAAGTATATTTTGTAAAACAAAGCACTCTGGCAGTAATCCAGTCAAGCCTAGTTAAATGCTGGGGCAGTCTTGTGAGAAAATTTGCAATTTTCTTATAAGAAAAGCCTGCTACTTTATTTAATGCAAGCCAGGAAAGAGATTAGCAAGTTCCTAAAGACCTTCTATTAGGTAGTACAGACCCCAAGCCATGGGGGGCAGCTTGGCACTCCCCTAGCATGTACACAACTCTTGGCACATTAGAAAAAATAATAAAGGAGACAGTTTCAATTTCTGCATTTCATATTTAACTACAAATGTTTAATTTGTAAAAAACAAATAAATAAAAAAATCAAAGAGGATGGAGCTGGACTGTTCTTGGTGGTGGCAGATGTTGGAACAAGGAGCAACAGTCTCAAGTTGCAGCAAGGGGAGTTTAGGTTAGATATTAGGAAGAATTTTCTCACTAGAAGGGTAGTAAAACACTGGAACAGGTTACCCAGAGAGGCGGTGGAAGTTTGGAGGTTTCCAAAACCCAGCTAAGACAAAGCATTAGCTGGGATGATCTAGTTGGGGTCAACCCTGCTTTGAGCAGGGGGTTGGACTACATGACCTCCTGAGGTCCCTTCCAACCCTGACTTTCTATGATTCTGTGCATTCAGAATTATAATTTGGCCTCTTCTCCCTGCTCTTTCTTCTACAATTTGTTTGGCCCAAGGAAATCAGTTAGCCCTAAATTAAAGCAAACTGGCACTAGTCCAAAAACTGGGTTTGAGCTTGACTTGCAATCTGAGCAAGAGTTCTGGACAGCTGAAATAGATTTATTCATATGAAGTTTGTTGATTGAATAATTGCACTAAAGAGACTTACATTTGCATTGTAACTTGAATGAAAGTTAAATAGTGAAACATGGAATAATGGAATCATAGGAAAATAGGACCGGAGGGGACCTCTTGAGGTCAGCTAGTCTAGCCCTTGGCCAGAGGCAAGATTATCCCTATCCAAATCATCCTAAAGAAATCTTTTTCTAACTTATTTTTCTAAAGCTACACAGTCATTTCTGCCACACAGTCACAAGGCATGACACCTTAACATGCTGTAGGCAAAGCAGGGGGACTATGGTGGCTAGTGTCCTGCTGCTGCAAGGATTGTTAAAATAATCTCAAGAGATTCATGAGGGCCATGCCCCCGGCTAGGGGAAGTTTAGAAAAAAAAAATCCCCATACTGTACCCATCCAACGATGGGGTAAAATTCTTTTCTGACCCCAAGTGGAGGAGCAAGACCCTATAGACAGGAACCTCCGGGTTTTAGCCCCAGCAGAAGCATTGGCACACCCCAGTCTTGGCTGTAGCCAACACTCAGTGCTCCGAGGAAGGCACCCTCCCCCTCACCAGCAACATGTAGCAACAACAGTGTGGGGTGAGGTGGTGGTGGTGGTAGTGGGGTGTGGTGGGGCAGCAATTCCTTCCCAGCCCCTTACACCAACCAGCAATGCCCAGAAGCATGGGAAGCATAGTATAGTGTAGACAGAGCTACTTTTAGATCAATGGTTGTACAACTTCTTGAAGACCTCCATAACCCCCCCGGCAGCCTATTCCACTGCCTTGCTCTTGTAACAGTGAAGAAGTTTTTCCTGATACTCAGTCTGAACTTACTCTGCTGCAACTTCAGCCACTGGTCTACATCCTACTCTCTGCTGCACGAGATAAAAAATAGTTTTCCTCTTTTTTATGGCAGGCCTTCAGGCATTTGAAGACTGTTGTCACATCCTCTCTTAAGCACCTTTTCCACCAGCTAAACAAGTCTATTTCCTTTCAGCCTCTCTTCAGGTAGCTTGCCTTCCAAACCCTTTATAATTATTGTTGCCCACCTCTGGACCCTCTCTTCACTTCATGTCCTTTTAAAAATGTCTAGCCCAGAACTGCACGCAGTACCTTAGATGAGGCCTAACCGGTACTGAGTAAAAAGCACTATCCTCTTTCATGTCTGCACCTAATGCTTCTGTTGATGCAGCCCAAAACTGTTTGCCTTTTGTGTAGCTTCCTCATGCTGCAGGCTTATATTGAGTCTGCGATCTACCAAAACTCTTAGATACTTCTGCCATGCTGCCATCCAGCCAGGTGTCACCCATTTTGTTTTTGTGTTTTTGATTGTTCTTCCCGAAGTGTGGCATCTTGCATTTGCCAGCATTGAACTTCACCCTGTTAGCTCCAGCCCAGCTTTTCAGTTTGTGAGGAGCTGTCTGAATTGCACTCCCTGTTCTCTAGTGTGTTTGCAGTCCTTCCTAGTTTCATATCACCTACAAATTTGCTTAAGAAGCTTTTAATTCCTCTAGGCCTGGGGTCAGCAGCAACCGGAGGAGCTGCCACCGCCTAGGCTGCCTAGAAACGGAGCTGCCCCAGCCTCAGGGGCAGTGGGACACCATGGGCCGGGTTGGACAGTGCCTGGGCCAGACAGGACTGATGGACTTGCCCCAGGCTGGTCAAAGTCCCTCTGCGGGCCAGTATTTTGCCCACCCCAGTCTATCTTATAGTAGTTTTTTGTAGCTTGCAATTCTTCAATTTGTTTGATAAGCTTGTCCCCTTCCTTATTCAAATAATCCTGTGATGAAGTCCACAAACAATCTATCCATTGCATTCTGGTCATCTGCCCCTAAGTAGTTAGCTTGTCAAAGGAAGAGATCAAGTTTGTACCATGCTATTTGTTCTTAATAAATCTGTGCTGGGTGATTGTGATCAATGCTTCCTTCTCCAGATGCTTGCAAATGGACTTTCTTGTGATATATTCCAGTAGCTTCCCAGGTATCAAAATGAAGCTAACCAGTCTGTAGTTCCCCAGGCCCTCCTTTTTGCCTTTTTTTTTTTTTAAAGAGGCCCTGTGTTGGCCCTTTTCTTGTCCTCTGGTACTGATCTTGTCTCCTAGAACTTCATAAATATTATTGCCAAGGACTCTGAGATCTCCTCTGCCAGTTCCTTCAGTGCCCTAGGATGAAGTTCATTGGGCTCTGCTGACTTGAATTCATTCAGACCCATCAAAACTCTTTATTTCTTTTGTTATTTTATCCTTCAGCTTGTCTCTTTGCAACCAGACAGCGAACAAGGATTATTTGGATAAGTAGCCTCATTTTTTTGGGTTAAGATTGAGGCAAATAAACTGTGGAGTAGCTCTGGCTTCTTAGCATGAGTTAAGAGTTTGCCCTGGCTATTTAATGGTGGACCCATAGCTTTGGTCTTTATTTTCTGGCCAACATGTAGATACTTTTTCTTTTTGTCTTTTAACTTCCCTCACCGGGTGCAGCTATTTTTTTCCCCTTTATTTTCCAGGGTTTTTTTGTCCCTGCTAGTTCTTGTGGTTTCCTGGCTGCCCATCTTTCCATTGACTGTATGCTTTCCTTTTGCATCTGAGGCATCCCGGAAGCTACTTGTGCAGACTTCTGCATTCCAAGTTTTGGATATTCAGACAGTCTTGCCTAAAATTGGCCATTCATATTTAAGCTCATGGTTCAATTTCAGCTCATGTCTCTAAAGCAGATAGTTTTATGTTACAGTTGCAAGGGCTGTCCAGGAGCCTGTGCTGTTGAGTTGTACTTGTGCATTAAAGACAACAGAATGTGAATGAAGCTTCAAAACTTTGCTGTGTAGCAAGTGGGCAATACTGTGTTTGATCTTTATTGCATACAGGATTCTCTTGTGTTCCAGTGCCCAGTACATGTCAAGAAAACAATCACTGTGGAGAAGTTTGTTCGTCTATAATTTGTCTTTAACTCAATTCTTAGAATTTAAAATTGATCTAAAAGCATATGAATTCTAAGCAGATAAGTGTGTAGTTTCATTTCCTGCTTTCTGATCATGTTAAGGAAGAAATGGATAGCAATTGCTTTTAAACTAAATCAACACAGAAAACGAGTGTGTTTTATGGAGTAGGTGTAGATTTAAATCAGTGCTGGGATGTAAATGGAAGTGCAGTGCAAAAATGGAGAAGCCAAAGAGCAATCAACTAGAGAAAAAAACTGGAAAAATTGACATTTTGTCAATGGTTCTTCCTTTTGCCTTCTCCCTATTACTTGTGTGTTTGTTTTTTAGGTCTTGCTCCTGAGCCTAACAAGTTAGTAAAGGCCCTGAAAAAAATGCCAATGCTGCATGATGATGCATATGCCCAAGAAAGAGTCCCTGAGTTTCCAGATGACACCCTGGTGCTTCCGTAAGTACCCGAGAAGAAAAAATGTCTTGCTCAGTTAGAGGCATTTGTAGAATACTCTGAAGCCTTAGCATGGAAAAGTCTTCTGGTGTTCCTGTGAAATGAACTTGGGGTCAACTAAACTTTTCAGAGAGTAAATAAGCCCCAGGACTTACAAACAAGGGGCATCTTCAGACCATCCTCACCATCTCCTTTCCAGGGTTGATGTAAATGGCGCATGGGCAGGAGTGGGTATGAGAGCTTATTTTCCTGACGTGTGACTGAGCCCTTTGCTTAGCTGTTCAGGCATACGCTAGGTTAAAAGGGACTTCACTAACAAGCATCTGAGATTAGATGTGAGAGATTCACATTTACTTTTGATTCTTCCTCTCCATGAAGTAGTAAGAATCCTTTGTGTATGAATTTCTCTAAATGGCCAAGCAATTCTTCAGCGGGTTCTTGACTGGAGGGACACTGCAAGAAAATTAAGTTTAAATATTCAAAAAAATGAACTAAAATAAGATTTATTCAGGTCCTATCTTGACTATTTCACCAGTGTAAATAATAGCTCAACAAAAATGTTATCTGATGTGTTTTAATACCACAAGATAAATCACTACAGTGGCTTTTTGTAAATTGGGAGTTAACAAAATATTTATATTATTTTGAAACCAGAATGCCAAATCTCTGTTTCTACCTTGCTTGAGTCCCTGAAAAGCCATTGACACATCTGTATCTGTGACATGCCTTTTATTATCTCTAACATTAAGTCCACACAAAGTGGTGAGAGGGATGACCCAGCCACCCCTAGTGTTAAGGTTTTTTTTTCCAGATAGTTGCATAGAGTAGAGGAGGATTTCATTTGCCATCTTAGATCGGGGTGCTAAATATACAGCCCATGGGTTGGATGTGGCCCACTGAGCTCCACCATCTGGACCTTGGTGCTGCTCCAGAGTCTGATTGGACCCACACGGGGAATGGTATGCACTTGTGGCATACCTCCTCTTCCTTATCTTCCCCCTTCCCCAACATACTGGATCTAGCAGCTGCTCCAGCCAGTCTGGGACCCATGCTGCGTGCGACATGGATCCCAGAGTGGCTGGAATGGGCACTGTAAAGTACGATCCAGCCAGAAAAGCAGCTGCACCACATGCTGTGGCTCCCCCAGTCAGATTATACCTCACATGGCACCTGCTCTGGGACATGCGCTACACACTGTGTCCCTCCAGCTGATCTGGGGACCTGTGCTGCATGCAATGCACGCAACGTGGGTCCCAGTCTGGGTGGAGCAGTCACAGCCCCAGTGCAGCTGGTGTGAGTGGCGCACGTGGCACAGTCTGGGTGGGGCAGCCACGACATGCAGTACAGCTGCTGCTTTACTCAAACTGTGCTGCACATGGTGCCTGTGACAGGGAGGGGCCTACGGGTGCCATGAACTCCCCTAGTGCCCCCTACCGTGCCAAGTTGGTGTCAATGCACCCTCAACATCTCGCCCACCATGTCTTTGGTGTTATTAGTGTTTAAGGGAGGCTGCCTTTTTATCTTCTTTGACACGGTGCCCTGAGATGCCCCAGTCTGTGCCCTGCCTTTGGTGACTTGGTGCCCTAAAGCCTTAGGGGCTACACATGGCTCCTGCCACCCCTGTACCACACCCCAAGCCTCACAGATGTACCGGATGTTGTCTGGTCAATTCCCCTCTCGGTGCCCTCATGGGCGCCCCCTGACTCATCTCACAGTTGCCTATGCCCTCACGGGCACTCCCTGGCTTCTCCGTGCTCCCGCCTGCTCAGGGCTGGGGCCTTGCCTCGCCATCTCCTGCCCACTCAGGGCTGGGGCCAATGCACCCCGCAAATGCTGCACCCTCTCTGGCGCCAGGAACCTCCACACTACTGGGGAGTCCCTGTGAGGCCTCCTCCAACCCCCAATAGCCTCACCCGGTCCTCCAGTGCTATAAAACTACAAAAGCAATCAACGTAATAACATGAGCCAATCAGCTGTAACTCAAAACTAAGCCTCCTGGGTAAAGTGTTCTCTAAACCACACCCCATGTCGCACCCATAACTAGCGAGTTGTACCTCAAGGCCTTTCCATTTTCCCCTTTCAGGGCCAAGCTCTTTTTTTTGATCTAACAGTGCTCCTTCAGTCCAGCTGCCGGTTGGGAGAGGCAGGGAGAGAGAGGGAGCACCCACAGCCTCCTGTCTGTGTTTTATGGTGGTCAGCCCTGCCCCTTCCAGTCAGCTGACCCACCAGGTGCTGACCCTTAGCTCCTCCTGGTTGCCTCTAGCAACCAGCACCTGAGCCCATACAGCTGCTTTTCAGTAGCAGGCATCTCACTGCCCTGCTACAGTGCCCCTCCCAGTTTCTTTGGGGGCCGCACTGCATGCAGCATGGGTCCCAGACCAGCTAGAACAGTCACTGGACCAGGTATCCTGGGAGGAGGGGGAGTGGGTCCATGGGCCCAGTCCAGCCTACAGACCTGTCCTATGCCACTCATCTGGCCCGTGAGGTTGGATGAGTTTGACGCCTCTGCTGTAGGTGAAATAGGATCTGACTTATAGTGTGTATGTACTGATCTGCGTGGCACATAATACAATTGTTGCTAGGTGCCAAATGCAGTTACCTCGTCAGTAATTCTCAAAAGTAATTTTGATAATTTAAATCAACCACCCTAGTTGTTGTAGGTTAGAAAGCTTAGGCTTTCTCCCAGATGTACGTTTAGGCCATCTGGGGTGCTCATTTGCTACTGTACTAGTATATAATCAGTGTTAACTGTGGATACAGTATACAGCATAATGTGAATTATCTCCACCATATGTCTGAAGAAGCAGCAGCTAATTAATGCAATCATACATTGGCTTCATGCTTTAATTCTACAGTCCCTGCTGCTGCTGCTTAAAAACCCTAAAAAAGCCAATTGTTTTTCTCTCTTAAATTTATGCAATATTATGGTAATGAGAGATAGGCTTTATAATTAATCTGCATTGCTTCTTAACTGTTGGGCAATGATTAATAAGCTTATAGGTTTTATTTAGAGGGCAGTATGCTAATTTGATATGTTCCCCAGCTGTGATGAATGACTGCAACCCTGTAAACATTTTACATTACACAAAGAAAGTGGAGTGTATTTTACACAGTATGTCCAGAGTAAATAGAACTGTGGCTGTTTGCTGCAATAGTGGAGATTTGAACTTGTTCACTGAAAATCATCTTCAGAGGAAAAAATAGGAGATCTAGGCTTGGAAGTAAAGCAAGGCTTTAGATGTAGTCAGATCATTGTCGTAAGTCCTTAAACATTTAAAAATATCCAGAGCAGGCAATAGTGGAATGAGGCTATGGTCAACATAATCTTTTTATAGTGTTTTTCCCTCGGAGATATTTTATTTAAGCTATTTTAAGAAAAAGGGATCTCTTACTTGTAGGTGATTTTTAAATACTTTATAATTGAATAAAAAATTATGTAGAGATACTTTTAAGGGAGTTGAAGTGGTGAAACCACATTAGTAGGCTTTTTGAGGCTGTAAGAGCATTTTGTGTGATAGATATGAATTAATAAAAAATCAACTAAATAGCTAAAGTGGTTTGAAAGAAATCTGATGAAGGGCCTAAATGGATTGCAAATTAAAAATTCTGTCTTGTTCTTTTGACACATTTGATTGCTGCTTCATAAAACTAAGCATAGCAATATTTTATTTGCTTTTATCTTTCTTATGTTGTCATGATCTAAGAAAGATTTAAAGTAGAAGGTTGAGAAACTTTGCAAGATTTGGGGAGGAGAATATGGGAACATTTTGTGAACTTTGTATATCAATGTGATAACCATAGTGTATTGAAATGGAACGTTTTGTGACCTAATGATTTGTTTTTATGGAGGTGTTTCCATCGCTAGAAAGAGAAAGACTGACCACTTTGTCATCTGTCAATGGCACTGAAATGTTTCCTTTTTAAACAGTGCTGGTTTCTCCTTTGTGTGTGTGTGTAAATATGGTATTTAAAAAGGTAAAATCTTATATAAAAATGAATTTCTTAGCTATGGTATGGCAATTATGTATGAATAAAAACATTAAGCAGATTGTTTGAACATTCATGCTATAAGCAATTAAAATATGCAGACCCACTTCTGCTGTGATGACTATATGAAATTAGCTGATTAATGATGGATTAATGCCAGCTGGAGATAATTGGCTCTTCCTTGGGCATATTTCTATTGTTAAAATATATATTCAAGAATAGTACACGTTATTGTTTACCCTTCTTCCCATGTGTGCGTCATTTGCCTTTCTAACCTGTAAGCTGCTTGGAACAGGGACTATTTCTTACTATGGTGTTTTGTACTGAACCTTACACAACACGGTCCCTGATTTTTATTGTAATCTTTGTATGCTGTCAGACAAAGATTGTTAAAAGCTTTGTGAATGCCAAATATGGCAGCTGATAACTAGCTCTCCTAAATCTGTAACAACTGTTAGACCATAAAAACTTACTGAAATAGAAATTCATTGTGAGTTGCTTGTTAAGAAATTCTCAGATTCATTGGTTCATAGATTAAAACCAGAAAGAAGTGGTAATCTGACCTGCTTTATGGCAGAAGCGAAACACCTCACCCAGTAATTCTGTCAATCCCACAGCCAAATGGCCATTCGTATCTTTAGCTGCAGAAAGCTTCTGATATCAAAAGCTATTCTGGCCTCTGTTTCAACAGGCTTCTTGCATGTTGGCTGTCCACTGTTTATGAAGCTAATTGAAACTTTATGAATCTCAGTAAAATGAATGTCCATGTTTTCAGATGTTTGGGGTTCTTGGTAGTTTAACCTTATAACTGAATTTGAAGTTTCTTTTAGGAACTTTTAGTACCATGCTCTCAGCTTTAACTTTACCATCACGATTTGTTTCCTTCCTCTTTCCTTTTGGTTTCATAATCTCGTCCACTTCCTCTTGCATCCTTATGCCTTCCCACCCAGCTAATCCTAGACAGGGCCAGGTCAGGAAGAGGTCTTATGTTGGTATCACATCCTATTCTCTGCTTATTTCCATGATTTTTGCTGGAGTAGTGTCTCATTTTTTGAATAATTAGGATCTGCAGGAGAGAAGCTTCCTTCCTGAAAACTTGACTTGGGCGGGACTGTGAAGAAAGCATGTTGGGGGGCATTCCCCTCTCCTATCTTGTGGACCTTATGCAGATCATCTGAGAGAGTCTTTTTTATATATAAGGGGCTGAAGAGATGAGGCAGATGTAATGCTGTACTTGAGTAAGCGCATCAAGCCTCTAACTAAGGTTAGGAAGGTCCTCAATGCTGCTCTAAAGCCCTGGGTACATCTGAGGCACTGGGAAGCCTTGTGGTTTCCTTCCAGCAACCTTAGGAGGATTTAAAAATGTTAATCAGTTTTAGAATTAAAGTTTAATAAGCCAGTCTTCAGGCTAGAATGCTAGATCCTGGCAAGATAAGTCCAGTGAAGTAGGTTCTTATCTTTCTGTCCTTTTTGCTTTTCACTGTAAAAAAGATTATTTCTTGTAAAAGTGCTTCCCCCCGCCCCTTTTAAAGTACGCCTTGAAATTGGTTTTATTAGCATACCCTGATATCCGAGGTAGAAGGCAGGGTAGATTTGCAGACTAACCAAAGCGTGTGTGTGATTTTTATTTATTTATTTATATCACCCATTAATATATAAAATTATTAATCTCGCCTGCAGATCCTTATTTTAAATATAAAATAAAATGTAAAAGCACAAGCTTTTATGAGCTGAACCTCACTTCATCAGATGCTTTGAAAGAACATGGAAAAACCAGAGCATAAGGAGAGAGAAATTAGAATATCCTAATATGCCAATGTTCATTAGACTCTCATGGGATGGATTGAAGAGGCTAATAATTGGTAATTTATCCAATGAAAGGCTAGAAGAGAGTGTATAGTAGCTTGAAGGTTAACTTTTTTCATGTTTTTATTCTTGACAGTCTCTCTAAACAAAATAAACGAATTGTCTACACAATTAAGGAACTTTCACCACTGCTTGATTCTTCCAACATGACTCCAGATGACTGGGCTAAAATTGCAAAGCATCTTCAGGTACTGCAACGTGCAACTACTTTTTATTCTTTCAGTAATATATTGCTGTTTTTGTTTCATTGTTTAAAAGAATTTTAAATATTATTTAAGTATTTTTAAATACATTCTTTATACTATTGTGTATCTTTAGTGCTATGCACTTTCTTATATTGTACTCTAGATGTTCTGTTTCTTATAAAACACTAACAGAAAGGTTCATGCTAAGGGTATGTGTAGATAAAATGGGGCCCTTAAATTTAAGCAGTGGGTGTTTAAACCCACCGCTTTAATTTAGGGCCATTGAAACCTCTGTGTTGTGCACATACCACGCACTTACCTGCCTCTCTGGTGGCAGGGAGGGAGGGTGATCTGCCAGCAGACAGAGCGATCCCTGAGCTGTGGGGGGTGGGGCTGGTGCTTCCCTCCATGGCAGCGGTGGGTCCCGCTGCAGGCGGCACCCACCTGCAGGCACCCAGCTCAGGTGGTCCCAGGGGGCACCGCAACCGTGGAGGGCGGAGGGAAGCACTGGGCTTCTGTACAGCTCATGCAGACAGGCAGGCTTGGGGTGGGGGGGAGAATCAGGCTCACTGCTTTTCTTAGGTGGACTCTGCCTTCCTGGGCTGCTGCAGGGCTTCCTGCAGAGCCCCTGAGTGTCATGGAGCCCAGTGCTTCACTCCGCAGCTGTAGGAGCAGCAAACTAAAACTCCTTGGAGGAGTTTGCTGCACCTCAAGTCATTTAAGGTGCATTACACCGCCAAATTTCCTACAGCAGCTGGAATTAATGCGCAGTATGCCGCCGGGGCGTGCAAATACCGATACTATTAAAGCCGTGCAAAAGCATTTAGCCCTTTTAAAAGTGTTGTGCACAACGCCCCTCATTTCATCTACACATGGCCTAAATAGGGACTGTGCAAATAAGTCACAGGAGGATTTTGCGTCATGAAAATATCACAGTTTGTTTTAATGTTTGTGTATGTGCAGTCATGACTGAAGAAGAGTTTTATATGTGTTAACTTACGCATTTTATGACATTAATTGAAGAACAATAATGTGCTTGCTTTGGTAACTGGACATGTCTTAAAGCTTAAAATTTAAGAACATTCTTAGATTAGGGTTGCTAACATTTAAAAGGGTGCTGTGCAGATCAAAATCATAAGTTCTAATGGATTTAAATGAAAGATGCTCTTTTGAGGTCTGACATTAATCTGTAATAATTCTGCAGATTAGTGAAATGGGCAGGGAACATTTAGCTTGGGCACAGAAACTAGCCTGATTAGCTTCATTTCTGGAATATGTGAAAGATACTACTGCAGCTGTGTTTCTAGTACCGTATAGGATTCCACATACGTAAAAAACAAAAACAAGAAACCCAAAAAGCCAGATTTATTAACTGAGTGAGTCTGTGTCACTATCCATTCTCTACTTCAATCCCCAAATCTAAATCTAGCATTGTCTTTTAAGGAGGCAGAAATTCTGCAGCACATGAGTCAGTGGAAGCATGAAAGTGGTGTAAGATGTAGGAAGTCACACAATGAAAGATGGACAGACTAAAGTTGTGAAAATCCAGTGTTCTATTCACAATGCAAGCTGTGTATAAACTCCCCTTTTTCATCTTGTGGTGGCACCAGTACAATCCCACCAACAGTGTTAACGCTGCAAGTTCTGCTGCAGGCAGTTTTGCCAGTGCAACCTGACTCGAAGCTGGTCTTGACAACCGTGGCTGGCAGCTGGGCTGCAATATTGCTACCACCAAGGGAGCTACAGCAATCCTGGGGAAAGTTTTCAGAAAAAGAACCCTTGTTAAAACAGTTTTAGTCAAAACAAGAACAGAAACGTTGCATCCCCCCCACCTGCCCCACTGTCATTGGAATCAAGTTTATTTGTGACTTAAGTAATGTTAATGAAGGCAGTGGCTCATATAATGACTAGGTGACTGTTAGAGGTCCCACTCTGGGCCAGGCCACAAAAAATGTGTGTGGTTACAACTCCCAGCGAGAGCACTGGCTTTGCAGCTCAGGCAGAAACAGGTCATCCTTCTTGTCCTGGAGGTTCAGAAGCAGTGCTACGTATCAGGTGGCTGAAGAAATCTCTTTACTGGAATGACCAACTCTTTGTTACTTTTCTTTTGCACTCTGGGTTTCACTTCTGCATTTCAGAAGTTGATCTCTTTCAACAGCGGTGCCAGCACACATGGGAACTTGACACCACAGTTTTGTCTTTGTATAGGGACCTCTTAAATTTCATATGAACTTTAATTTCTGCTGTTAACAGAAATGTTTGTGAAAAACTGATCTCCATCTCTTGGTGGTCACTTCTATCCCTTCCCTAGTTATATACAGATCTCTTTTCAACGTCCTTACTGACTGTACGTGATCACAGGGTGGAGATGTTTAGTGTTATCTTCTATGCATAGTTAAATGTTAGATATACAGTTTACAGGGCACAGTGATGGCACGTTGATGACTTGTCAAAGGCATCCTTTTGTACAAACCTCAGCCTAAGTTTGGCATCACAACATGGTGTTTTATACCCCAAGATACTTTAGATCTTTTCAAAAAAATTTCTGTTTCCTTCCAAGTTTTTTGCTTGTGCAGAACCACAAACAGCTCCTCTGAACTCTGAGTAATGAGCAACGGTGTTTGATGAGTACTTGGAGATGAGGGCTCAGATAGCATGCCTGTTATGGGGACTGTTAATATAAGGAGAAACTAAAGTAATGATTGCTTTTTCTGGCATTTCAAACACAATTTTAAAAAATCTGATTTCATTTCATGAAAACAAACAAGGATGCTCGCACTGAGGTTTGTGCTGCTGCTGGCACAGAAGCTAGCAGAAACCAAAAATAACCCCCCCCCCCAAAAAAAAGAGGGGGAGGGCAAAATTAACAAAAAAGTGTTTTGTGTAGACACAGGTCTTAAAATGTTGAAGAGATTTGCTCTCCCTTTCTTCCCAAAAGTTGGCAGATACATTAATTCTAGCAGGTTCTAGTGCAGAGTGCATTCCTCTGCAAATCAAAATGTTATGAGAGGGACTTTACAATAATTCGTAGAAATCATTCTAGTTGAATCCCTTAACTCTTTAAAGACATGCAGAACTCTTAGGTCAGAGAGAATTCCTTTTATTAGACCAACTAAGAAATAGCAAAAATGCTTTCAGTCCAGGTTAGCAGTGGCAAATAGCCCTTTTAGTGAGAGTTCTTTTGATTCTTTCTTAACTATGGACTTAGAGTGGTGGTGATGATATTGTGTTTTTTTTCAAGGACTTTGCTAGAGACTTCAGACTTAAGTAACGTGGCCAGTGCAAAGCTAAACAAGATTCAGCAGCTCTTGTTAACTTCTGAACACAAGAGCTCTCTCTTACACTGGCAATGTGCTTGCTTCCCAATAGGATTAAACAGGCTCTTTTCTGTATGTTATGATAGCACTGGTTTGTCTAATCTGTTCCTGTAAATGGTGTAATCCCTAACGTAAAAGCCTCAACAAGAAATCAGACTATACTACTAATTTGCATGTGTTAACATTCTTGTTTAAAGCCATTGCTAAGCTTTTCTTAATTAGCAGTCTTCTGGTTTAAAAAATGCTGCATTAATATGTATACAAAGAAGAATCTGTCTTTGACTCTTCCATAATTAGAACTACTAGATCTTATGCTTATTGCCATATTAACCGTTTACTTACATTAAAATGAAAACCTGGACATCTTTAACAGGCAAGTGTGTATGCGTGTATTATACTTTTTAAAGGAAGAGCTATGATCATCTGCATTGGTAGAAGTAAAGCACTACACACCTGGTTTGGATCATTCTAATTGTATTTAATGTGGAAAATGTCTTTCCATCTTCAGAAATACTATGAGCACTATGACGGTTTTGTGATCCTTCATGGAACAGACACAATGGCCTATACAGCATCAGCTTTATCCTTCATGTGTGAGAACCTGGGTAAAACTGTTGTTCTGACAGGATCTCAGGTAATGATTGGTCTTAATTTTTCCAGTGCGCATGTGTAAAGTGCATGGCATCCTGATAAGACATGTAGGGGCAGATCCTTAGTTGGTGTGAATTGCCATATGTTATAGCTGAAACCAGATGCTTCAGAGGAAGGTGCAAGAAACCCTGTAGCTGGCTATTGTGTAATATCCCATTTATATGAGAAACATCTTCCTATCCCCAGGCTGTTAGCGGTTTGTGTAAGCCCTAAAGCATGAAGCCTTATATTCCTTTTATAAATTGTTATCCTGTCTTATGCTGTTGTGGGTGCATTGTTCTCATATTTAAATGTGGATTATTCCCCATCTCTGTTATGGAGACAAAAGCCTTAATTTCTTAAATACGTTTTCCATTTTTTTTTCTTTTACTTCATGGTTATGCCTGTAGGGTGTTTAGCTTCATTAGTACTGAAAGATTATACTCCATAGAGCATCTAACAGTGGGTAGGAAAGGAAATGAAGTGGTTGTGCCCATGCCAAGGGTGAAATCAGTGGTATAATGAGGACAGGGGCAACTGCCCTGGATGCCATCTTGCGGTTGGGGGGGGGG
>NW_017729025.1:22885517-22902615 GCF_001723915.1 Gavialis gangeticus | reverse complement strand
TTGGGGTTGGGGGGGGGGGGGCGCAAAAAAGAGTAATTTATGTTTGCGGTTGTGCTGGTCCAAAAGTTGCTGCTTCCACTTTGCACTGGGTGCCTAGCCACATCCCTACCCTGCTGGGTGAAATGATTTAAATTAATTTACCTATGGATTAGACCTACTGCAATGTATTGTATTTTTGCAGCATTGGATGTGTTGTTTTAGCAGGCTAGTTTCTTTATTTGAATTTTAAAGTGCAGCGCTAGTCACAAAAGTTACTTGAAAAATGGCACTGTGACATTTCACCTTTTATCCCCTAGTAACTTCTTACTTGCAAATAAGCTTTATGTAGTACAGAATACTAATTGATTATTTATGTAGTTTTAATGCTAGCCTTAAAAACAAACATTATCCCTAGTGATAGAGGTTCAGGTGATTATGCTCATAATGACACAGTGGCTGGCAGACAGTGAATTATGATTACTACTCCTGGTTGGCTAGGAATTATGCACATATAATTTGTTACTCTCTTTTACCAGCTCACCTGTTACTACTTGCCTCTTAGCGGGTGAGCTCTGTGGCTTAGGAGCTCTCATCTTACTTATGGTTGTACAGCACCTAACACATAAGGTGTGTCCCAGCCCGGTTAGCCTCTAAGCAGAATCATAATGTAGTTATTTGATAGCAAAATTTCTATCTCCATTGCTTTTGATATCTTCATATGGGAGTGTGTTAGCTGTGACGAAACATCAGATGATGTAAGCCCTCTGCTTACGAAAGCTTATGCCATATATTTCTGATTTCATTAGTCTATAAGGTATGAATCTACCCTGCCTTTGTATTGGAAAGACCATAGAAATTTAGTAGCTGGTGTGCTGATCTGGGTCTTAAAAGACCTGACTTCTATTCCTGGCTCTGCTACTAGTCTACTGAATGATCTTTGACAGGGTGCTTTACTTTGCTGGGCATCAGCTTCCCCTGTTGTAAATGGGGATAATGAAACTCACCTCCTGGTCTAGCAGTGACATGCGCTCCTGGTACCCTTACGTGATTAGTTGGCATTTGGAGCTTAGTAAAGAAGGCCAATGTGCCAATGCTGTCCAGGAAGGAACAGAATCCACGTCACTTTCCCTAAAGTATGCAGACACCATAAAAATATTCAGGATTTTACTATTTCTCATGTCCTATTGTTTGGATGCCGACCTAGCACGTGACCCAGCAGCAGAGCAAGCGATCTTTAACTTCTTCATTGTTGAAAGGAGCTCAGGTCTGGGGGTGACCTTCTTAACCAGGAGATAGTCTAAAAAGCCCTGAAAGTTGGCATTCCTTAACTTAGCGGATCTCAGTGTTTCACCTTATCTTGTTTTATTGGTGGGAATTTGCCTGTTGAACTCTTTCATTCTGTTAGGAAAGTTCTAGGAATTGATGCCATTTTGGGTGGTTGACTGTGAAGAGAGGCTCTTGCTTATCCTGATTTTCTTTACCTTCTTTCCCCACTCCTACTCAAAAACCCTGATGGAACTGAAGATCTAACTCTCTGTTCTTTCTGGATGTAGCTTTCTATTCTATTCTGCTTTTACAAGTGGACTAGGCTTCACTTCTGAAAGCAGTTGCTTGATCAGAGAACAGTAACTTCTTTAATGAGATGTGTCTTTAAATATAGCTATTATGAAAATCTGTTTTACATTCAGAGGGAGAAATCCCGCCATCTGCTTCAGACTCAAAGAGTTTGGATGAAAAGTAAATTTTATTCACCATAAATCATATTATGGGAGATTTGCCTTGATTGTGCCATAAATTATTCATGTGTATTTGTATTCCATAAGCTGGCTTCTCTTTCTCTCTGCTGTTTGGCCTTTCTGTTAGCTATGGGATCTAATTTCGGACTCTTCTTTTTAGGTGCCCATATATGAATTGAGGAATGATGGCCGAGCTAACCTGCTTGGAGCGCTGCTGTTTGCTGGGCAGTTTGTCATTCCCGAGGTCTGTGTCTGTGGCACTTCTGGTGCAGTTTTACTTTCTTGAATTGTGTGCAACCAAATGTTTACACCTTTACAAATATATGTTAAGCTGTAAAATTCCATGCTCTAATCTCTCCACCCTTTTCCCCCTAAGGAACTCTTTCAAGGTTAAGAGACTCCCCACAAGATACTACAACACTGCATGCAGCCTTTTGCCAGATTTAATTTTATCCATATGCCCCTAATACAGGCAACCCCCGCTTTATGCTGTTTCACTTAGCACTATTTCACTATAACACTCATTTGAAATTGATACCTGATTTCACTTAGTGCTCAGCAAGTTTTGTTATAATGGTTGCGGTCACTATCTTGGGTTATTAAAAACAATTGCAGTTGCCATCTTGGGTCATCAAATACTTTTGGTTTCACTTTAATGCTCGTTTCACTTAACACTCAATTTTTCAGAACCCAATTAAGAGTGCGAAGCGGGGGTTGCCTGTATATTCTGGAAAGATTGTTAGGTGTGTGAAATCCTGGCTGCACTAGATGGGAAATCAAAGTGTTTTCCCTTGCACATCAAGCTTGGGACTCAAAGTAACAAATGGAAAAAAGAGACTTTTGAAGTGCACTTACTACTGATAACAGGTGGGAGGTTTTGATGTCCCTAGAAACTAGAAATGCCTGTTATGTTAATAAAGGACAGCATGTGTAGCAGCTGGGGAAGTGTTCCTATACTGCCTCACTAATCTGCCTTTAAATCTAACCTACATAGTGCGTAGCATGCCTGGAGTGAGGGGAGTTTCATTTCCACTCTTGTTCCAACTTGGCCTGTCCATTGGTGCTGCCAGAGTGATATAGGCAAGACTGACACTTAATGGCTGTAATTTTCCAAAGTTACTTATAATTTGAATTCAGTTACTAGTCATTGTTAAAAAAATCTAAAAACATATTTAAGGGCCTGATCATGCTCAGAAGCTTCTGAGCACTTACCCTCTGCATATTAGGCCCCTGCTGGGTATCTCAGATCAGGCACCCAAAATCAGTAGTCACTTTTGAAAATCTTGGCCTTTTTTTCTCTAGGCCACCAGGAAGCCTAACAGACTTTGAATTTCAGATACTTGCGACAAACCTTTAAAAAAGGGAACTCTGTTCCCTTCACCTATTTCCAGTTAAAGTGAATCAAAACAAAACCCTCTCTCCTAGTTATGTAATTCTCCTGAGGGAATTAGGTAACTAGTTAACATTTAACTTGTTTTAAGAATTTAGGAATAACATAGTAAATGATAGGCCAACTTTTTTTGTTTTTGTTTTTTTTTTAAGTATTAGCATTGTAAACCTACCACCCTCTAAGTTACTTTAAAAGTTTAGAAAATATTCTAAAAGGGGCCAATTCCAGCACTTATCTATTGAATCTTTCATTACCGGCTTATACAGAGACATGTTTCTTTACTTGTTTTGCAGGTGTGCCTGTACTTTTATCATAAACTGTACAGGGGAAATAGGGTGACAAAGGTAGATGCGGGGAGTTTCAGTGCCTTTTGCTCACCTAACCTGCCTCCACTTGCAAATGCTGAGGTTGATATTACAGGTAAGCAACACCATTGTTTAAGCCTTATAATTTGTACCACATGCAAGAGCTTACTAGAGTTATTTCAATATTGTATCAGCGCTTACACAAGTGAAACAGTTTACACATGAATGTGATTTAAAAGCAGTGAATACTGACACTTCTGTATGTGCTGTACAATGTGCCTAAATGTTAATTGTAACAGATATAAAAAACCAGTGATTTTAAGCTTGGGTAAGACTTTTGTTCAGGTCTGCACTTACAGACATTTTCTAAAGATCCATCATTTTCCAAAGGGAGCACTTCTGAGATGATGCTTAGTCTGAGGATAAAAGTAAAAGTGGATTTCGTTATAATACTCTTAAAGGGGGAGTGATAATATTGGTGAGCTTACATTTTTCTTGTCCTTCCTTCCTGACTTATTTAGTACTTTAATTGGGATGAGTGAACCTTTTAAAAAAAATAGTTAATAGTAAAAAGCTACAGGAGTATACCTGTACCAGTACTCAAGGATGTTGTAATAGAGTCAGCTTGTGTTATGGATAAAATATTTTTCTGGGGGGGGGGGAAGGGAATCTCATTTTACTATTAAGGTTCCAACAGGTTGCTATAAAACTTGACTTTTAAGCAGCTTTTGGAAATTGAGCAGGTTAGACAAATATTTCCTGGGGACATTCTAGATATAGTTGATCCTGCATCCATGCAAGAAGTTGGACTAAATGAATTTCCTTCTAGCCCTGTATTTCTGTGAAATGTATCAACATGACAGAGTCTCATGTATTAAATATTTTAATTATATAAAATGGGAATAGAGGTGATGTGGATGTACTGACTTTTTAACTTCTTTCCTTTTATAGCTGATTTTCTCGTAGCTGCACGTGAAAGCAAGTTAGGATTTTTTTTGCCTAGTCTCTAGAGGATGTCTGCATAAGTTAAAAATAAAATATAGATCAGGGTTCAGGCCTGGATTCTGTTTCTATGGCTTTGGCCCAGGCATCGTATATGTCTTGAGAAGTCAGTTAGCATCTTTGTATTTAGCTTCGAAGGTGGTTGTAAGGACAGATCCATTAATGTGTTTGCAGATACTATGGTAACAAACACTATGGGGGGAAAATGTAAAGAAATCCATGGACATAATTTTACAGGGTCCCTTCTACTCTCTTTCAAGACTGCCATGCTGCATAGTTCCAAGACTGGAATACAAAGGTGGTTTTGATTCAGGACTGAGGTACACTAGGTACTGCTCATGGTACATCAGCTATCATTAGGATATCTAGTAGGTAAAGGGAACATGCTTACTGTCAGTACAATTTTGTTAAAGTTCACCCAGGCAAACAAGCTACTTGTACATTTGCTGGAATGCTGGAGCTGCTATTTTCTGTCTTAGGTTGCCAGGAAAGCTTTCATTTGTATTATTCCTGTACATTGTGAAGATTTCTATTTTTTTCTTTTCTTTTTTGTTTTCCCTTGGATCTTTTTTCTCTGAAATGTTATAAATTTAGATAATGACAATCCTAAATATTCATTTTCTAAATGAAGAATGACAGAACTAAGCTGAACATAAATTCTCTCTTGGACTTGAATGATCTGTTTTGTGAGTACTTAACTTTATCATTTTGGTACTATAAAGATATCTGTTACTTGGGCCATGTTATCCCATTAATTTTTAAGCAGAACTCCCTGTTGAGTTGAGTGGGGAGTTCTAGTTTTAAAACTGATGGTATTATGTGCCCTGTTATTACCTGTTTCAGTTGATTGCACTGTTAGTATAGTGCCGTTTTTCCAAGATAGAAGTGCCAGTATTGAATGATTGTTTCATTTTGGAAAAACATAGTTCACAGCCTACAGACAGTAGCTACACTAGTGCAGCTTTATGCTGTCTAGAATAAATTGTATGAAACATGGTCATCTTCCTGGAGTGCGCACTAAGAATCCTCATATGAAGCTGTCATGGAGAAAAGGAACCACATGGGGCTTTTAAAAATAAACAAGACAAACCCATCTCTCTATCTTTTTTAAATTACTTGGATATATTGTCACTGTTCACTACTTCCTGGTTGCAGCTGGGTCCATCTATTTTGCTGTTTCAGCATTATAAGCCAATCTCTTGCCAATGCCAGGAGGAAGTTAAGCAGCTTATGAAAACTTTTCCTCCAAGAACCCAGTTCTGTCAAAACCTGCTGAGCTGGAGGATGCTAGAAACAGAGACTGGGAGGGTAGGTGATTCCCTTCCAGCAGTAGAGTAAAAGGACAAGTGCAGGGTGCTGCACTTGGGCAGTAGGAACCAGCAGCACACTTACACAATGGGGAACTCCCTACTCGAGAGCACGGAGGCAGAAAGAGATCTTGGAGTCATTATTGACTCCAAGATGAACATGGGCCGACAATGCGAGGTCATGGTTGGCAGGGCTAACCGGACCTTGTCGTGCATCCACAGGTGCATCTCGAGTAGAGCCAAGGAGGTGATCCTCCCCCTCTACGCGACGCTGGTCAGGCCACAGCTGGAGTATTGTGTCCAGTTCTGTGCGCCCCATTTCAAGAGGGATGTGGACAACATGGAGAGGGTCCAGAGGAGGGCCACCCGCATGATCCGGGGACAACAGGGCAGACCCTACAGTGAGAGACTGCGGGACCTGAACCTATTCAGCCTCCACAAGAGAAGGCTGAGGGGGGACCTGGTGACCGTCTATAAACTCACTAGGGGGGACCAGAAGGGTTTGGGGGAGACGCTGTTTCCCCTAGCGCCCGCTGGCATAACAAGGAGTAATGGGCACAAGTTGATGGAGAGGAGGTATAGATTGGACATCCGCAAAAACTACTTCACAGTTAGGGCGGCTAGGAGCTGGAACCAACTTCCAAGGGAAGTGGTGCTGGCCCCTACCCTGGGGGTCTTTAAGAAGAGGCTGGATGCCTACCTGGCTGGACTCATTTGAGTCCCGTTTCTTGTTTTGGGGTTTTGTTGTTCTCCCGCCCTGGCGGGGAGTCAGGCTAGAAGATCTACTAGGTCCCTTCCGACCCTAAATCTATGAAACTATGAAACTATGAAAAGGCATGGGAAGTATAGGAGTGTGACGGGACCAGAGCCAGGTATCATCAACTGATTGATGTAGACACTGAGGAGAAGATACAGTAGGAGGTTAGAGTGCTAGCAGTATACTAGGGCTGTGTGAAATGGCTGTTCTGATTCGGTTTCAGATTTGGCCGTTTCGGAGGACAGTGATTCATTTCGGTGTTTCGGATCACTGTCCTGTTTCATTTTGGCTGAGTCTGTTTCAGAGATTTGGCTCTGCTGAATCTCCTCTGAATCTGTTTTGAATGGGCTGCAAGCTTTACACAGCCAGGCAGGGCTTGGGGCCGGGTGCTTGGAGCCCCAGTGGGGAGCAGGACGGGGCTGTGGGTGGGTCATCCAGGGGAGGAGGAGGAAGGCGACTGCCCTCCATACAGGCGAGGAGACCTCCGTGCAGATCTCTCATCCCTGTCATGCCAGGTCGCGGGGAAGGGAAGCAGCGCAGAGCAGTGAGCAAGCCTGCTGGTTCCTGCCCCACGACTCGGCTTTGCAGGGAGCTGAGATCTGTGCTGGGGGTCTCCTTGCTGCCGCTGCCTGCCCTGCACTGCCCTGGCAACATAGGGCTGCGTGGGGCAGATAGTGGCAGAGAGGAGACCTATGTGCGGATCTCTGCTCCCTACGGAGCCAGGTCACGCGGCAGGGCAGTGCTGGTCCCTGCCGTGCAACCTGGCTCAGCAAGGAGCAGAAATCCAGGGTGGTGAGGAGACCCACGGCGCGGATCTCTGCTCCCCGCAGAGCCAAGTCGCTCAGCAGTGCAGCAGCGTACAGCTGTCTCCCTGCAAGCCCGGCTCTGAAACTCTGAAGTTTCGTAAACATTTTGGATGCCTCATTTCATTTTGGAGATGTTTCTGAGCCATTTCGATTCAGATTTGGTGTTTGGGGCACCAAAATGGAAGCAGTGACAGTGGCAAGAATATTCCAGAGAGCTGTCCATGTAAGCAAGGGAGGGGAAGTCTGTGTAGATTGATTTAAAAAGGCCTACTTGAAACAGGAAAGGCAAACAGAAGATCAAACATGGGGAAACCATTTATTTATTTATTTTTATTTTTTTTAGTCATCAAGTACAGACCACTACTCCAGGGAGATAGTTTCAGCATATTTCAGAACTTTTCTTCTTCCATGTTGCCTAGAAATGTCAAACTAAAAATCTATTTCATTGCTATGGCTAGTTTTTGCCCATCTGGCATGTGGTTTGTTAGCTTGAGGGTGTCTGAATGTTTCTTAACACAATTCTAAGACTTCTGCAGAGAAAAAAAGGCACATAAGTGCATGGGCGTGCAAATGGATACAATACAAAAACCTGAGAGGACAGGCTCTTGGCCTCATTTTCCTTGATAACGCCACTGATGATGAGGCTAGTCAACATCAGCCTGGTTTAACTGTCTTGCTTCTGATTATTCACAGTAAAAACACAAGTCATTTTATTTTTGTTATCAAGATGCATCAAGGCAAGTGCCAACGCTGCATATTGAGGTGTGTGTCTTTTGGGGTTTTTTTTCTTCACTTCTTGTAAATACAGGCGTGTTTATTCTTGTAATGAATATTTAGAGGGAATGGTGTCATTTGAGGAGGCGTGTACCAGTTATCTTATAATGAAATGTTGCCAAAAAGGGGGCTGTGTTTTTATCTTGTTTGCCTGCTTTATGAACTTCCATCCATAGGCTGGTTGAGGCTCCCCACCCCTTGGCTCTTCCCTTGAATGTTAATGAAAGCTGGGGTAGTTTATATAATGGTATGACTTGCCTTTAGTTTTTCAGAGAAGGATGAGAAGAAAGTGGTGCTGTCTGTGTGGAGCCTAGCAATCATGAAAAGCTGTATTTCTCGTTTGATTTCATAACTTTAAGTTCAGTCACCACTCCTTAGGGAGGTGTCTTTCAGTTACTGCACTCCTGTAATAAATAAGTTTAAACCTGCATTGTGTCATATATATATTGCTTAACAAAAGTTTGTTGCATTTAAAAACATGCTTGAATTAGTCTGATTTTCTTTAGCCTCATTCTGATGTGTAGTTTTGTCTCTTTCTACCAAAGTTAGTAAGACTAGATGGACACAGTCTGAAACTTCCTTAGAGAGCTTCTAGCACCTGTGAATTGAAATCAGAGAGATCCTTGTTGAGTACTTCTAAACCTTCCCTTTAACAAACAGGATCCTCAGTGACATAAAGCACCAAGTTAAGATCAGGTACAGACATTACACTTTTACCAGTATATGTGACTGGAAACTGAGCTATACCTGTAACAGAACAGAAGTTCGGTGAACACAGTCTGGTTTAAAAATGGTGGAACGTGGTCTAGGATTTGTGCCCCCCGCCAGAGGGCGAACATATTTTCAATTTACTGCCAACCGAAACTACACCGCTTACGGAAAACCATGTAACTTAGATTGATTCTGCCTTGGGCATTTTGAATGTCTGTACCTTACCTAAAAGTCTACAAATGGCAAAATAAACCACTTCTTTGCAGTTAAATTGAACTGCATAGTAATTGCAGTACCGCTGCCTGGGTTGTAGTCGGACAGGTTCAGCAGTGGAACGTCAGCTAGCCAGATTGTTGGGGCCCCAAACCGAACAAAGATTTCAGCATATACCTACGTACAAAGGCAGATGAGCTGCTTTCAGACTTGGATGTTTAAAATTAAACACCTGAAAGCATGGCCAGGTTTTTCTAAGGAGCTAAGCATTTGTCAGTCCCTCTGATTACGTGCCCTTTTAAAAATCAGGGTACTTTTTAAAGTCTAAAAGGGTTGCAACTGCTTGGCATTTTTTGTAAACCTGGTTCTGTTTTTAGTGTTTAATTTTAAGCAACCAATTTTGAAAAATGTTAAGCTCTTAAATATATTGTACTTGTATCCCACACATTTTAGCTTATCTGTATTTTACCAGAGGTCATTTTGGACATTCAGGACTACCTCATTTTTAAATATTATTTTTAATGGTGTACATCCTCTTTAAAGGCTTGCCTTGTCCTTGGCAAGACCAGTAGCTTGTTGATCATTGTTCTTACACAATAAGTTTTGTATCATATTTACATAATGCAGAGGAGTAAAACCTTTTTGCAAGTACAACCTATCCAAGTCAGAACAGGTTGCTTGTTACTAGTTCTGATGTGTCAAAGCTCAGTAACTTTGCTAATTAGTTGTTTTATCATAGGATTTTGTAAAGTTTTCTGAACCCAGAAAGCTAGAATTTTCTTATGCTTTCACTTGTATGGATATACTTTTAAATATATACTACTTTTAGATTGCCACTTCTTAAAACTGTCTCCATCAGCTGAGTCAGAGCCTGAGGTGATGCCACAGCTACGTAGAAGGCTTGTCATCTGGCAGAATGAGAGGACATAAAACTTAGTCATGCTTTCTCCTTTCTTTGGGTGCTGTTTTTGGTGACAAAAAGGATTCAGAGAAGCTACTGAATGAGTTTTTCACCTTTGCATGGCATTCTGCCTGAGTCAGAATGGATGGAAACTTAGGATTTACGCTTTTTTTTTTCCCCCTCTTTGAGAACAAATGCAGCTCTGGTTTGGAACCTGGATCAAAGCAGAGAATAGTATTAACCGAAAGATGGAAAACTAGCATTTGTAGAGATAACCATGTTATTCTGATCTCTGAACTTATGATCAGCAGTAAAAAGGGTGGATTGACAAGAATCTTGACCTACATAATAATGCTGATTTTTGGAAAGATGTCTGGGCTCTTTTAATTTGGTCTAAAACCGACATCTCTTTCAGGGGATGTTACTTTCTCGTATGCATCTTGTTCATGGATTTTAAACACAGAGCATTATTCAATAATGTATACTTCAGCAAACACTTGGAAGCTTTAAGAAACACCAGAGGAATCCTGATTATCTCTGTTCTTAATCATCTAATCTTGGCAATATCTTAATTTTGATTCATGCCAAGATAAATGATCACAGTTTATCTTCCCAGTTTCTTTAAAGAAAAAAAAGGTATGCGATATTTTACCAGCTACGTTTAGTAAATTCTCAAGGAAGTATTGGCAAAGTCAACTTTTTTTGACTGTGAGTAGAGGAAAGGAAGCTTAAAAAGTCCCTTTGGTAGTAATGGCTGCTGAGGATAGGTGAGGCTGCTTTTAAAAAGTGGAACTATTGTTATGTGGGTGTTTCTTACAAAAACCACCACTCCTTCCTCTCTTCACACCCTTGAACCAGACTTGAAAAAACATCCTCAATGCATGCTTGCGAGAGGACAGCTTACTGGCCTACATGAGAATGATTTCTGCTGCTTCTGTCCTGAAGACCCTGCCCTCTTCTCCAGTTCTTAGCTATCATATCTTCCTTCCCCCACTAATAAATTTGCATCAATAACTCTTCCCCTTGAATAGACTTGCTGGAATGGAATTGAGCTTTGAGAGACCTGGAGTGCTGTTTTCAGGTTCTTACTGATAGTGTTTATGTAGAGCTAATTGCACGCATTGCATTATCTGGGCACCGTCCCAGAGAAAAGCTTTTTTGTGAGGAGATGAATGCTGACAACTTTCACATAGGTGCTTATTGCAAAAAGGGTTGCTTATTTCTTTCAAACCCAAATGTACGTAGGAAATCAAACATGCACTGGTCTACAAAAAAACCGCTACTCTCCTAAGATTCTACACAGCACTTGCACAGACGTGACTGAGCATGTAGATAAGATTAACTTGCGCATCTAAGACTTGATTAACATTGAGCAGCTTCTCATATATATTTAGTGTTTTCTGTCCTTCTGCTGTTAATTTTACTTTAATCTGTGGAACCTCCCCACCCCCTGGCCTTGCTGCAGGAGTTAAGCCTCCTATTCTTGGCATAGCACCGTGAGGAAAGGAGTTAGGGCTGTCAGTTTCTGAAACAAAGACAATAAGAATTGGCACAAAGCAGCGGAGCTCGGTAGCATGTAACTAAGCAGGTTTTTTTTTTTTCCTTTAACTGTTTCAAATATTGCTTCTAGGTATAGAGCAAGACAGCTGTTCTGCTCTATAGCTTTGAGTACTCTCTTTTCTTCACTGCGGTTGCCCAGAAGTCACTAATCTCATGGCTGATTGAGTCTTTTTCTGGAAGTCTGGTTTTCTGGTCTGCAGTGTCACAGACTTTTATTTTTTTATTCCTACAAATTGTGTAGTTAGTAACTGTGATGCATTAAGCATATAACTACATAGCATTTAGGCATTTACAAGAACCACTTTAATGTTTAGAATCTGGAGGTCAGCTAAATCTCTGCTGTCCTACTGGTGTGAAAAAGCAGTATTACCATATTTACTTGAATACAAGACAAGGTGTTATTCCTTCTAATTTGTGTGGGGGAGAAGCCCCTTGTCCTAGAATTGCATACAAGGAAACCTCACTAAATACACTGTGTAGCATTAAACTGCTGCCAAAAGCAGCATTTGCTCAGCAATGGAAACGAACTATGACGGTGATTAAGTGTAGCCAACACTGAGTATGGCTATAAAACACATGGCCCGCATTGGGCAAACATGCTTATGGGAACCTTTTAAATTTTTGGTATGGCCCTTAAAAATGAATGGGTGTTCCCTCTGGAGGGAACTGGCACCAGGCCTGGAGGTACTGCAATACCAGGTCAGCACTGGGAGGACCAGAGCCAGCTCTGGCATCTACCCCTGGGTGCCAAAATTGCTACATTTTTAATTTTATGTCTCAGGCCAAATTAGCCAAATCAGTTCTGAATTCTATAGGTTGAGCAGAGCTCAGTCATTCAAATCTGTGTGGCACTGCCACTGGCAAGTGTGCATCCTACATGCATGCCCCAAGTCTGAAGCCCTTGGAGTTCAGATGCTTCTGAATCTTGCTTGCCCTTAGCCAAAATGCCGAAGAAGCAAATTAGGGACAAATCCCCCATCTCCATAAAAATAAAGCACATAGCTGAGCTCCTTCTATTAGGAGGCTATAGCAGATTCTTGTTGGGGGGAGGGGACCTGTCCATAGTGCATTAGACAAGTCTCCACTCTTAACTACACAACACCCTTCAAGGTGATCTTGGCCTGATGACCACGGTATTTCTCCTGCTGGGTAAGAACAAGTTGAATTTTATTAGTAGATGTTTAGGATTGTGAATCCAAAAAAATGACAAAGCCAGTAGGGAAATACAAATTGCCTGAGCAAGGGACTAACATCAGAGGGATGGGGGTGAGGAGGGGAATGCAACTAGGTTATAGAAAATACAATACACTACACTTGATCTAAGCCAAAAAGCCAAGAAGTTATTGCTACATTTGATATGCTGTGGGGTGCCCCATTTGAATAAAACATATGATAATGTCCATTAAGCACAGTCCCCCTCACTACCAACTTAAGTCATGGTGAGCCACTACATTACATACACTTTGACTTCCTCTTCACTTCCATAGCTGAACTGTGTCCCCCCCCCCCCCCATTTCTAATGATTCCTGTTTCTTCATCAGCCTTAAATGTCTGGCAAACATCACAAAACAAGGCCCCACACAGTTGACCCAGAAGCTGTCTGTGGGCCCCTCTCTCAGCTGTCACATGTGATTAGTGGGGCCCTGCCCTCCATGAGGTGGAAGCAGACCAGGTTGCCCTGTGCCTCAGCTGCGTATAAATATTTGGAGCATCTCAGGATTTCTCATGAGAATACCCGATTCTAGTCATGAATGGGGTCTAATCAGTACATGGATCTTTTGTGGGGGTATCTAGAATACACACACATAAGGAGAAGTGCTGAGCTGTGGGGTCATCATGGCTTGAAATACTGTTGACTCTGGTGGGACCCAGCGCAATGAACTACAGGTTTCCCTCGCTTTATGCTGTACATGTATTCCTGGAAAACGGCGCATAACTCAAATTGGCATAAAAGGAACCCACTTTACAATGTAACAAATAGGGATATGTTCCAAGATCTTGACTGTACTAACCCCCAGACCCATTTTTACCACTTTTATAAAACAATTTTGGTACTTACCAACTGCAGACAGTACACACAAGCACAGGGAACTATTATAATGGGGATGGCAACTACAGAAACATGTGTTGCACACAATGAGCGAGGAGCACAGATCCACACAGTAGACTATATTTTGGTGCTTGTCACTCCTACAGTGCACCACACAAAGCATCTGACTGTGGGCTTCCACCACACCGATCACATAAGAGTGAATTTACCTCGCATATAATGAATAACTGGTATAAAAAGAGTCATCACATAAGCGCAAATTCACACATACAGGACCCGCATAAAGTGAGGGAAACCTGTATGTGGTAAATCATGAGCCTTTGGCTTTGGACTAATATCATCTATAGTGGGGGCATTGGAGCCCCAAGGTCTTCAGGTTGGGGCTTGTATGTAGCACTACCTGGATTTTGTGAGTAACTGAAGCTCCAGACCGATGGGTCTGGGAAGGGGATCCTTGCATGGTAATAGAGACACACAAACTTTGAGCTATTGAGCTCTACTCAGTTAAATTTTGGAACTTGACTATTGGGCTTTGCCCAAATGAATTTGGAACTGATTTGGCTTTGAACAAGATATATTTAAAAAAAGTTTGTACTACATATAAATAGGTACCCAAGTGCTTCTCGGAAGTGTGTTTCTTGGGTACCTGTGCTAAAACATGCAGCAGTTTTATTGAAAGGTAACATGCATCAGTTCTGGATAAACAAAGTGTATGGGTACTATATGCAAGTTGCTGCAGCCACATTTAATTTCAAGGCTGTTGTTTAATTTTGCTCCATGTGCCCAGGGAGAGCACTTTCTGACAGTAAGGAGAGGGGGAAGGGGCTGCTAGAGGAAAAAGTTGGAGTGAAGCAGAGAGCAAAGGGCTACCTGACTCCCCAGATTGAAATTTTCCTTGCTCTAGCAGTGGGAGGGGGTCAAATTCAAGGCAGACTTCCAATAATTAGATTAGGTATCTGGAAAATTATAACAATTCATACATTTTTCCATATATAGAATCTAATTATTGGAGGGGCTATTTTATACTCTGGGTAGTCTTTTATTTATGGTACCTGTTTCAGACTGTCTCTTTAACCATTCCCATCTGTTGTGAAGCCACTTAGAAGCAAGCTGTGTTTCCAGTGTCAAGCTAATATGTATTTTCCTGCAAGAATCCAGATGCTCACACTGCTCTGTGTGTTTCAGTCAAGACAGCCTGTGACATTGGTCAAGTAGTAAATCCAGCTGGGTGAGCTCCTGAATTGTGCTGGTCAACCTCCATGCAGTGTTACAGCTCTGCACGCTCTCCCAAATCTGCATATATCCCTCTTGCTCTCATACTCCCAGCACGGTGGAGATCATTTCCTGATGTATGGCTGGTTTGCTTGGCATTGTATTTGTCCTGAATGTTGCATTCAATCTATTTCACAGTGTAGGAGTACAGACATTTGTTTATCTAATCCCTTCTTTTCCTTTCCCCTCCCCTCCCCTGCCTAAGCATTGTGCTTAAGGCCCTTTTTTGTGTGGACCTATGTAGAGGCCCTTTTATGTTGAGGATAAGTGTTTTTGTTACTTTTCAGGGAGGGTGGGGAAGATGAGGAAAGAAATATTCAGAATAGTTATGATGATACCACGGTATGATATAAAGGCTGTACATGCATAGGTGATATCAGATATGGATAGTGTGTCTTGATTCATCCCCCCCCCAAAACTCACGTCTTAACATCAAGGAAGGAAAATGTTTTGTTGTAGGTTTGGAGGGGGGCTATTACCCGCGTTCATTGGCTAGCAGATAAACAGCTGTAACTACTAACAGAAAATCAGAATAGTGGCTGAATGTTTTCAGATCTGAGTAATTCCTTACAACACTGAGTGGAAAGGTCTACCGTGTAAGAACAAATGAAAAGGCATTCGTATACAACTCAGGGGCTTCTCCAAAAATGAAAAGAAACAACTTGTTTTCCACTATGAACTAAGCTTTATAACGTTATCTTTGCTTTCATTGCAATATAATGCCTCAGGGCATGGACCACTGTATGCCAAAGTCCTTTTGATTCAGACTTATTTTTCCCCCTCAAGTTGTCAGAATTACTGACATTGCTCTCTTGTGCTGGAATCGTAAAATTTTGAAATCAATAATGCATGACTTGGCTTGTAATAATGGAACACAAACAAACTATTAGTTAAACAGCTGGCTTCTGGCTTTAAATGCATAATTGCAGTTAATTGAATCCTTGCTATTTTATTTAATCATTAGTAACTACATTATAAACTCTGGAGATGATTAGTGGCAACAATAACAACATCTGTCTAATACGACATTCAAAATTTGTGTCACATCTCATGTTTGAGACGATGCAGGGTTTTTTGACTTTCAGTACACGTGTTGATATCATTTTGATTACAAAACAATGAAGTTCCTATTAAAATATATGAAAAGTAAATATTTCACTTCCACTCGGCTTGCCCACTCTTCTGTTGGCTGCAGTGTTCTGAGCATTGCAAACAGATGGAGGTGTAATGAGCAGAGTGATGGCATGGTGCAGTGGTGATGTTATGAGCCTAACTCATAACATCAAACACCTTTCATACCCACCAAATTAACTCTTTAAATTTATGTTCATAGAGGATTATATTCAAATGTATTCAGTCAATTTGGTATACAGCAGATCATGCTGGTCACTAGTTGGAACCGAACAGGTACCCTTGAGTTTAATATTTCTTGTCTTGAGTCAGCACTAAAACTAAACTATTGTAAATTATCCCTGGAGGGGTAATAATGTAGAAATTATTACTGCTGCTGAATAATATTTTTTTTTCCTGGGGATTTAAATTGTTTGGCGTTTTCAGGACTTAAAATCTAGCACAACAGAGCTTGAACTGAATGCGACTTTCAAGTATTATTGAAATATCTTAAACCAAGTGAGACAAGTTACTACAATTGCTGTGATTGGGTGGCCTTTTGCTTCCCTCACTCTTAGTTTTTATGGTATGAAGGCCCCACTGATGACATACGGCATCAACTTTAAAAACACAGTGTAAAGCACTACGGATATACCTGATACGTTGTTGTGAAGCTTTAATATTGAACAAGATGTCTTCTTAACAGTTAACTGGGAAACAGTGTGCAGAGCCAACACCACTGAGAAATTTCGAGTCCACACGAACATGAACACGAATGTTGCGTTACTCCGAATCTTTCCGGGCATCACTGCTGCTGCCGTAAGCATCTTGTTTTTATTTCTGGAAACTTTTAGCCCCCAGGCATGTGTGTCAGAACTGCAGGGCTACAATGGCTCATATGCACTGGAGACTTAATGTGGTGTTTTTTAAATTAAAGAATCTTGAGCAAGGTATCCCAATTTGGTAAGGTTGTCATCCTCCTGTGGCAAGCATTTTTATCAGTAATATAGCTGGGCTGTCCTAGCATTCCAAGACTCTCTTTGTATACCATAAACTCTTAAGATGTTCAAAGCATCTTTAATCTGAAATGCATGTGTCCTGGAATCAATGATAAATTGTCTGCAAGATCCATTTGAACTCTTGATGAGAACCTGCAAGCTACAGTAACTGGGATGCTCCTTTGCCAGGCACAGTAAAGAGAGAGAGAGAGAGAGAGAGAGAGAGA
>NW_017729025.1:22868614-22885378 GCF_001723915.1 Gavialis gangeticus | reverse complement strand
TGTGTGTGTGTGTGTGTGTGTGTGTGTGTGTGTGCGCGTGCGCGCCTCTGGCAAAGAACCCACAATATAAGGAACTGGAAAGAGAAAACTGCTGTTTTAAGGCTTCTCTTTAAGATTCTCTTCCTGATACAGGATTCAGTAGCGTGACTCCCCGCTCCCATATGGAGTCCTGTTGATAAATCAGACCCAACTGTTGGCCTCTGGATCACTTTGAAGGATGTACTTTTATTGTGATGTTCTTTACTGCTTAATATATCCACACCTCCACTAAACTGGCCTCTTACTTCTTTCATGACCATTGCTATCTTAAATTGAATCAGGTAGTTTAAACAGCATTCCTCAATTGCATTAGCATCCTTTTTAGGTGCATAGGAACAGATGGAAAGGCAGAGAGGTGGCAGACATGTAATAAACTCCTACTGTATAGCTAGCATCAAGGGGGATTATGCTGTATGTGGTCAACAAAGAAATATCTAAGTTGTCTAAAATATCTTCCTAGGAAAAGAACTTCACCAAACATCTTTTTCACACTAAGATATAGTACCCACCTAATTTCCAGCTGGTGAGAAGTAAACTTCTTTCCTTCAAGATTAAATAAGAAATCTATTCATTCAGTTTATAAATATTTCTATATTCATTTGATAAGTATAAATGTAATCCCTTGATGTTCTACTGTGATGCACCAGCATAAACTCGGTAATGGCATTTAAATAATAATTCATCCTTCCCTTCCCCCCATCCCCAAGGTCATTTCTGTGAAAATAATTAAATAATTTAAATGCGGTTTATTTTTAAAATACTGTACATCTATCTGTGATTATTTTTCCATGGGAGACTAAGAGAATTAGGCTGTCAGCATTCGTAGCCTCCTTTGAAAATTCCATTTGTATTTTGTAGAAATGATATTCACAAAGGGCAAGTTTTAAAACTGCCTGAAGAATTACTTTATAAGATTCTTATTCCTGCTTAAATAAAAATAACCCAGCATTTTAATTAAATATAGTTCTTTATGTCTCAGATTGAGGGAACATGTTTGGAGGCACTGTGAAGTTAGTAATCCTAGCATCACTTTTTGTCAGCATCCTTCTCATGGAAAGGCTTGTGTCAGATGAGATTGAACTGGTTTTCAGTTGTATAATTTGCACAGCTGCACCCTTATTATTAGTTAACAGGCTCCCAGTAGTACACACCTTTGTAAACGTGAGGTTTTTTTGTTGCATTTCACTTGTGAGTAGATTCCAGAGAGATTTCCTCACTGAAGAAATTATGTTTTGTATACTGAACTGACTTCGGGGTGGGGGGAGCCAACCTACTGTTGGATAAAGTGATCACCCTACATCTATCTTAGCCTGCACTGATATTACAGATTTTTTCAGATGTCCCATGATCTTGTATGTGCTCTGATGTGCTTTAGATTTTGAATCTGATTTCCTGCTAAGGTCCATATTCACCTGGCTTCCCACATTATTTTCTCCCCAGTGGGACCACTCTTTCCCCCTGTACTTGTAGGCTTCCACCCACCAGTTTTGGACCCTTCCTCAATTTCTTTTCCCCTGAATTCTGATATTGCATTTGTCATACTTGTACAGCTTTGAATGTGGTTAGAATGTATACTCAGCTGAGAGCATCCTCCATAAATACCATCAATCACGCCATCCAAGTTAGCTATGCTTTTAGCTCTTCATTAAAAATAATTTAGTATTTTTGTAAAATCCTTTGATTTAAATATGCAGGGGGAGGCAAAAAGGGATTTTAAATCAAATGTGTATACTGGTATAGCTATGTGACATATGCAACTTTAAACAGGTGAAGGCATTTCTTCAGCCTCCTATTGAGGGCATTGTGCTTGAAACATATGGAAGTGGTAATGCACCAAATAACAGAGAAGATTTGCTGGAAGAACTGAAGAAAGCAACAGATCGAAAAGTAGTGATTTTAAATTGTACCCAGTGCTTACGAGGAACTGTTACTCCGGTCTATGCAACTGGACAGGTGAGGGAAATAAAACTCATTCTGGTTCTGATTTTGTGTAAAAGGAATGTTTGACTGATACAGTTTTGTCATTGCTTTTAATAATTTACAAAATAAGGCCAAAACATTTACAAACCCATGTAGCGTTCTAAATGGTTTTCCTTATATGACTGCCGGTGTTCCTAATCTACATGTGGCAATGTAGTTTATAGTGAGAGAGATGTACACAGTATATTGTGTACTGGGACATCTTGCAGAATGAAGGCCGTTAAACTATAACCTGTGGAGACCTAAAAGCAGGTGGGAGCTAAGGGGTGTGTGGGTTTTGTTTTTTGGGTTTTTTTAAGCAAAAATTCAACTGCAGAGAGAGACCTTGATATCGAAGAAATTCAAAATATTTTTAATAGGTTTCCAATGCGCAGTTCATAACCCTCAGGTTAGACGCTGCATCATTAGAGCTAATGAGTCTTGGTTTGACTGGAGTTTGTGACCTACGTGAGAGCTCTGAATTGTGAGAGTAAGGGGGGAAGTGACTTCGTTTGACTTACTTAACTTGACTGTTTAATGGCTAACCTTTTGTATAATATGCCTTGTATTCAGCCTTATACTGTATGGTTCAGTTGTTTTAATAGCTTGGAAAAAAAGAGTTGATGCAGCTTTAGTTCTGCTTCAGAAAAAATGTTGTAATTTAAATTGCCAATATACTGATCATTGGGAAATGGGTAGGGGGAAGGGGAAATAGAAGTATTGGGAAAGCAGCCTTTGCAAGATTGAAACCTGGTTCTTTTCTGAAATGAGAACTGGGATTTTTATTTGGGAGCTGTAAAGTTTTTAGCTAATGTTAGAAGATTGAGGAGCTTGATTGTTGTGGAGGTCCATACTCTTCTACTACTGCAGCAGAACTATGTGGAGACTGAAGAAAGTAATTGAACAGAAGGATTTTAAACAATGTAAAGTCTAAACACTAAAAGTTACCAAAATCTTTAAACTTGCAGAACTTGAATATGAAACCTAATTAACTATATGGTCTACTGTTTCAACTATGATATAGTGGAAGGAAATGAGCTTTTTTTCTATCTTGCAATATTTCTCCAAGCACAACACCTCTAAAGATTATTGTTGTTAATTATGGGTCCAAAGCAAAATGTACGGTGTTAGCTTTGCAGTAAAGCATCACCATCTACACGTGTGCTAGTATTAGGGAGCAGTAAATTAATTAACTCTACCATAGGATAATACTGTGTTGGGGACAGTCCTATCCTATGGTGGAGTCATTTATTCTGCTGAAATGCATGTACAGTCAGACCCCGAGTTACATGGGGGATACATTCCTGAAAAACATGGTGTAAGTTGAAACTGTATAACTCGAGGCATTGAGTCAATGGAAAACAGGGGGATAGGGACCTGGGACCAAGATTTGATAGCATTATTTCATAATAAAAGGATATTTAAACACAAAATAATGGAATTAATAGCCTTATTAAAACCTCTACTCCCGGCTATGTGCTCATACAGAGACAAAGCTCTAGCCCTAATTGCTGCGCTATCGATAACTGCTCCTTTTGTATTGGCCATTTAATTGATCCAAAGATTAAGGAGTTTCTCAGCCTTATCTAAATGAGGAATTCTAGTCACCAATGACACTCAAACTCACAGGGGTTGTTGTTTTCACACAGTCTCTAATGTTTTGCTCACTTTTTTAATGGTACGCACAGTCAATTCAGTTAAACTGTATTGGCGAGCAATCGATGCAGCACCATTGCCTTCTCTTAATTTATCAAGGATTTCTATTTTCTGAGCCAGGGTGATAGACTTACGTGCTCTTTTGGGCACGACATCAAAGGCTTTCTTTGGCGCCATTTTCACAAATATTCAGGGGTTAACGTAACTAAAAATGATGGACAGTCTTGGAGGAGATGACAAGTGATGCTAATGCTATGTAAGCAGACTCCAAACTAACAACCGCTCTACCACAAACAGTGTAAATGTGAAGCAGGGTACTGTGTAAGTTGAAACATGGTCATGTTATATGAAGCATATCTATGTGAATCAGTGTAACTTGAAACTGTGTAACTGGGGATCTGACTGTATACATGGTGACTGGGGCTGGCTGGGGCACAAGGGTGCTAAAGTGCTAACCCAAGGTTGCTCTGTCCTGGCTCAAAGTGCTGTGGTCCTGGGCACACATGCAGATGCTGTGCCCAGGAGCAGCTGACTCTGGTGTGAATTGTGCTGGAGTTTATTGCGCTGTGTTAATTGCATGTGTGGATGCGCACAGTGTGGAAGACGAAGGCTAAAGAACCCTCTTTTCCTTTCATTCCCTAATGTATTCCTTGGCTCTGGGACAAACTCACCTTCCAAATACCTCTATAGATATCAGTAGATGTGGAGGGTGGGGGGAGGTACATTTTCCCCTGTGTTTTGAAATATCAGTCTGGGGCTTTCACAGTTAGGGCATGATTTTTTTTCACTAAATAATATTATCTTTCATTCTGTTTGGAAAATCTGGGCTCCTATACACATGCAGCGAGGCTGCATGTAATTCCAGCACGTAGGAACAGACTTGATTACTTGAGTCTGCTGGAGCATGGCAATTACTGCACTCCAGTATCATGTGTATTGGCATCCCTGTGCTGAAAAATGGCAGTGGGGGGCACTTTGAAAGCTTGTTCGAGCTTTAGTTAAAGCATCTCCATCGCCATTTTTCAGCATGGGGATGCTGATATATGTGACGCTCTGGGTGTTTTAATTAGCTTGGCTTTTGGAGTCTCGCTAATTAAAGCCCTCCCACCCCCAGCGTGTCTATAAATGCCCTGTATCGCTTCGCTCCTCTGAGAATTTCTGACATGAAGCGTTGTCGGCCAGATAGTTATCCTTACTCTAATGTGTAGCAAAGCACAGTGAACAGCCTCTGTCCTGGAAAAACCTGAGTAATTACACTGGCCTTTTTACTTACCATTTTAACATTCATTAAACACATAAACTTCCTTTGTCCTCGCTGCCTTGCTCATTGGTCAGTGGCCTCTATGTACATACTGAAGATAGATCAGGTTGGTTCTGGTTCTGTTTTTGCTTTGGTTCAAACATTCATTAAACTTCAAAGAGAAGCAATCTTCTTGTGGCTTGTGTTTGGTTTTGCCAGAACTCTGCACATTATGCAGTCTAGTCTCATGTCCGGTCACACTCTTCTAATGCAGCTTGGAAGGGTATGAAAACATCCCTACTGTGAGCACACTTCAGTGCTGGAACTCATCCAAGGTAATGCCCCCTAATAAAAAGCTAAATATGTTTGTGTGAGAACAGGCTACTTGGCAATTTGTAAAATGCTGCTGATTGAAAAGCTGATAATGGCAGCTGTTCACTAAGAGGTACCCTAACACCTATGTAAATATGCACCCCTAACCTTTTCATGTTAAGATAAGGAAAGAAATAGGCTTTGCAAACCAGTGTTGGTATCAAATACATTTATGGAAATGTAAAAGTGTTTATTTGACAGTCATGGCTATTAGCCAATATATGTTGGTTCTTTAGTAAAATGCTACTACAGCAACGCTCAAATAGATATTGCATTCTATATAGTTTCCAATCATGTATGCGTACCAATACCATACACTAGTGCTTCTGAATATTACACTAATTCAGGTGAATCTCTTTTTATTCAGACTCTCACTGCTGTAGGAGTAATTCCTGGAAGTGATATGACACCTGAAGCAGCCCTAGCTAAACTGTCATATGTGTTGAGCAAAACTGATATAAGCTGGGAAGAAAAGAGAGAGGTAAATATTTAACTAATGCATTTAGGAATTTGGGTTTTATAAATAAAACTTTCACCTATTTACTCTTCTGGCCTCTGTCTAATTAAATAATCTTTTTTTTCCAGTGCATATCTATGAGCATTTGTTTCTACAGATTTAACGTGAATGATCACAATATCTTTCTTAATGCCAAATGATATAATTATAAATGTGAAAATAGATATGCTTGATATATTTGAGGTGGGAGAAAAAGCCCTGCTTAAGGATCAGTTGAAAACCAAATTCAGTATTGAGCTTGCCTTCCAGCTTCAATGTGTGGGCCAAATAAGTAACACCTGAATTGGAACTGAGAATGGAGATGGAAACCCAGTCCCACCTGAATCAGTATAAAAACTTTCACTGACTTCAGTGGAGCCAAGCTTTCACCAGTACTTCAGATTTTAGCTTTAATGAAGCAGGTGGCATTTTGCTACTTATTTCACTAAAGTGTGTGGTTTCTGAGTGTTATTATTTAGGTGTAATTTTAAGAAGATAAAACAGTTTTTATTAGGTGTGCATATTAAACATGAATGACTATTGTGTTCGTTGTAATTGATAAATATTTCTTAACACGTGTAATGCTGGATGCTTTTTCAGTTCTTAATGTTATAAATTTTGGGGGAAATAGGCACAGGTGACTGTTACTCTAATATATAATCCAGTATCGACTATCTGGTTTTGTTAGGGGAACTGTAGAGTGCACAGATTGTAATTGCTGTTCTTGTGTTTATTGACATCATAATCCTGATTAGTTTGGGGTTTTTTGGGTGATGTAAGCATGAGACATTCCATAGTTTTAATTTTAATTTTATTTTTTTCCCCATTGGATAAAACCAAGCCTGAGTTTAAATTTGTTTTCTTACAAACTTTTGAAGAGGATAACTAGTTATCTGTATGTGAAATCTTTAATGTTAGTACTGTCAACCTTATCTCTCTTCTGTCAAGCTTATTAGAAAACATGACTCTTTTTAACTACCAGCTGCTTGATAAATCTCTCCTTGCTTGAAGAGAGGGAGTGCCTTTTTACTAAAGGAAGGGTCTGTTGGACTCTGCAGGAACATATCCTGTGGTCAGCACAGTGGAAGATATGGTGGCTGCTTTCCTAAAGAAATAGCAGTGCCCAGGATGGTGGGACTCCATACATTACTCCACAGATGAACATGCTATTTCAACTGTATTTTGTAAAAAGAAATGGTATTTTAGCAAAAGCCCTTCAGTTTGGCTGCCTGGCCAGTCTTTGGGGATGCCCATGGTGCACAGCTAGCCTCTGTTCTTTTCTGGGTTTTAGTTTTTGCCCTGTTCACATAGAAAAATGTCTGACCTGGGCTTGTAAGTACTTTAAGTTTGGGTTGGCTTCCTAGCTGAGGGTGTTAGGTTATAACTCAGGCTGGCATCCAACCACTTTGCAGTGAGGAGCCAGGCTGTATTACTTGAGTGATTATCCTTAGGTTAGCCTAATGTGGCTCCAAGTACCAGTTGCCCAAGTTAGCTGTAGAAGGTAGACTGCTTTAACTGGAATAATAGAAAAATAGAGCTGGAAGAGGGACCATAGCAGATCTTTAATTCAACTTCTTGCTCAAGGTAGGATCATCTCTGTCTAAACCATCCCAGAGAAACATTCTCATGTTTTCACTTAAAATTTTTATGGTAACAGATTCCACCATCTCTGTAGGTAATCTGTTTCAGTGCTTAATCACCTGCATAACTAATAAGTTCTTTCTCATATCTAACATAATCTCCCTTGTTACAATTTAAGACCACTACTTCTTGTCCTATCTTTTTGGACCCAGAACAGTTGATCACCATTCTCTCTCTAATAATGGGTCCTTTTGCATTTGAAAATGTCTTATGAACTCCCCTCAATCTTCTCTTCCAATGAAATAATCTCAGTTGTTCCAAACTTGCATCATGACCATAAAATTTAGGTCAGCCTGTGAAACTCTGGAAATTCCCATGTACCCAGTAAGTATGTAACTTCTGACACATGTAAATATGTCTTCCAGCAGATGGTTATAATAAGTGCTTGAATGTCTTTTTTTTTTTTTTTGATGTGCCCAGATGCAGATAAAGCCAAGACATTTCTTCTTCTAATGTCATACCTTGCCTTTTATAAACATCCACTGTCTGGTTCTCACGATTCTAATTGAGACAACTAAAAGCTTTATAGTTTTATCAGCACCCTTGATAAGACAGGGACAGCCTATAAAAGTCATTGGAGTCAGGAAACCAAATTGATTTGCTAATGATTGTCAACGTTAGTCCTTCTTTCCTCCAATTGTAATAGAAGCTGGTTTCTAGATTTTAATATATTTTGATTTTTTTTCCCTGCTGTTTGTTCAAGAGGTTGTTTCTAATGGTTATGGATAGATGTCTAAGCAGGAAATGTGATTGCTGCTTTTTTCTGACTAGTTCTAATGCCCTCATCTTGCAAATAATTATGTTCATGCTTTACTTTAAACCATTGACTTCCGTGGTTCACTTAAGGGTAAATATGTGCCTGTCTGTAGTCAGAGCTTTAGAACTTCAGTTTCCTAAAATACTGGAAAAAGACACTATCTTAGAATGGTGCAGAGCATTTCCCAAAAGCACTGTTTGTCTACTAATGCTAGTTTCTTGTTCAGAGTTTTAATATGCCATTTTATTTAGAAAGGGTGCTGCTTACCATATTAGGGGATCCTGACCTATGAATGCATATTACTTCCCCTCACTCCCTCTCTCCCCCCACTCCAGATATATTGTTCTGCCCTTTAGATTTTCCTGTGCTAAGCAAAAAGGCAGTTTAAAGCCTATAGACAATATTATGGAAATTAATCAATGTGTGCATTCTACTAAACAAGATATTTTTTTTCTTTTCTTTTTTTTTAACAGTAATTTTCAGCCATTTGGTTTTTCATAGATTTCATAGACATTAGGGCTGGAAGGGACCTTGTAAGATCATCAGGTTCAGCCCCTTGCCCAAAGGGCAGGAAGTCAGCTGGGGTCATAGGATCCCAGCAAGATAAATGTCCAAATGTTTCTTGAAAGTGTCCAGAGTAGGTGCTTGCACCACCTCTGGGGGGAGTCTGTTCCAGGCCGTGGGGGTTCGGATAGTAAAGAAGCTTTTCCTTATGTCCAGCCTAAAATGGTCTTGCAGGAGTTTGTGACCGTTGGACCTTGTCATCTCCTGGGGTGCTCTGCTGAACATTCGTTCCCTCAGATCCTGATGCACTTTTCCATGACTTCCCCATAACTTTCTAACTTAGGCTAATAAAACATGCCTTAAAAGCATTAACTATCTTTCCCCTTAATTTTTATAATGCTTTATCTTGGTTGTTTTTGCAGAAGCTGGGTGAGAATCTGAGAGGAGAAATGACTGTAGTACCCACAGGAGCCAAGATCTCTCTCACAAATAGCAAGTTTATTCAAGTACTTGCAAAATTTCTAGCTACAAGCTGCAAAGAGGTAAGGGCTTAAACTGAACTCTCACAAAGCAGAAAATTCAACTCAAACAGCACAGCTTCAAGGTGCACTGCAAAGCAAAAATGAAAAGGAACATAAATTTTAGTGCCTAGTTGAGGGGGCATACAAGAAGTACAAAATTTCACAACCAAATCCCTAACTTTTTTTTTCTTTTTTATTTCTATCAAATCATCCTCTTGATTTCCTGGTTCACAGTTCTAGGCAATCACAAAGTCTAAAAGGCTAAGTCACGCTTGGTTCTTGTGAAGTGAAAGAAAATAAGATCCAATTTGTGTGCATGTTCTATGCCCAAATATACTAATACTTTGGAAAGTTTGAGACAACTAGGAAAATTCCATAATTGTGTACACAGGTGCAGATGACTGGCATGAGGGGGGGTATTCTGTATGCTGACAAACATGAGGTGTCACTACTGATTGCACAGGTAGGATGATATTACGTGACTTGGTGGAGAGCCTTACAAGACAATGTATTCTGACCTTCTCTTGGCTTGGTCTCAGGGAAGGTTCAATGTACTCAAGGGTGAATAAATATAGGCCATAATAAAATGGGGCCAACTTAGGATGCATGGGGATGGGAAGAAAGCAAAAAGGACTGGGGATTGGGTGCAACATAGAGTTAGTCAGATATAAAACAAGCTGATGACAAATTCCAGGCTGTCACTCTGAATTTGTAGAACAGGAATCATTCTGCAGTTGGGTCTCAAAAATACCAGCAGTGAAGAAGAGTTGATTTATAACAGAGAAAATTGGCTGTAGGTGTTTAAGACAGTTCTTGTGGTGACAAAATAATTTTGCAACATGAGTTAGTAAGCTCTTTGCTGTCATACAGAAAACGTCTTCAGAATGATGAATCCAAGATCGATAGCCCCAGAGAAGATTCTGTTGCTCATCTAAACATAGTTTTTATACTGTTTTTGTGAGGATGAAATTACATCTATTTAAAAGGCTTAAATTGGCAGCATAGTATATAATTAAATGCAGTAGGGATTATACTGGGTTTATTATTTTGAAAGGAAGTAACCAATTCCCAAAATATTTAAGTGATGCAAAAACTCTGTGTAGCCCAGACCTAAGAGAGGTTACAGAGCAAAACCATTGATTTCTGGCTCTTTTCATCTTTGATTGCAATACTTATTTCCTGACTGTGCTGCCAGAGATGAGCCAGAACTGTATTGGACAAGTGAGGCATTGACAGTCTGAAGCTTAGGGGGAAGGAGAAGGGGAAGGAGAGCAGGGAGGGGCACAGGTTGTAAATTTTTGTTTTGTCCTCTGTCCCCAACTCTGAGTGGAATAGAGCCAAATATTTTCATGCTGCAGGTTTTTGGGGTTTTGTTATTATGTTTAACTTGTGTTCTTAAAGCCTGAGTTCAGGGAGAAATTTGATAGGGCATGTGGACCCTGCTAGTGTGGCCCACAGGACAAGTGGGCCCACCTGGTTAGAAATTGGACAGCTCTGAGCTCGTTCATTCTTTCTTAGAAAAGCACTAGATTTGTGAGAGACACAATGCCTTTCTTTTGGTGTAATGTTAAGGTGCAATTCTCTTTAGCTGTAACAGCATTTCTGTCACTTCATAGACCAAACTGACAAGTGTACACCGTGGTGAGAAACTGTGGTTTCTCTTTCCCATTATCATGTTTTAGAAGGCCCTGTAGAGTATTCTAATGCATACTAGATCTAGAATAATGCAGACAATATTGGCATTATAAATGCATTGAAGCAAGGTTAGGATGCACCAGAAGTTTAGTAATGTTATTTGTACAAAAGCGTGGCTCAACACCTTTAAAAATGTAATCCAGTTTTTCTGTTTATGTAGTATATTCTTCCATTATGAAAATTATGTTCATCACTGCTGGCAGCTCAGCTGCTGCCACTTTCCCATGTTCTGTCATCACCCAAAGTACAGAATTGCTCAGCTATGGCTCTGCTGCTTCCAGTGGATGAGCAAGTTCAAGGCTATTCAACTAGTGGCCTGCAAGCCGCATGTGACCCCCTTGGCACCCATTCAGTCCCTGCTTACCCTGTTGCTCCAGCTGTTATAGCATCTGGAGTCTCTGCACTCCCCTTCCCTCTTTTGGCTTCTGCATTCTGGGCCTGCCCTGGGGGGGAGTGGTGCAGCAGAGCACAGGGAGCTCTGGGTGAGGCCATGGCTACGTGGTGAATGGTGCAGTAGTAGAAGTGGGGGGCAGGGGTCCATGCGGTATCATTGCAACAGTGGGGGGGGGGGGCATCTGTGTGGCCCACGGGGCACGTGGACCCTGCTGGCTACAAGTTGGACAGCCCTGAGCTAGCTTATTCAGAGGTAGCCTGAGGATCTCTACATGTCACTGCATTGTGCTATGTAAACATAACCTCTAAGACTTGATATACTTATTGCTCAGGAAAGCAAACATTGTAGAACATACTGATACAATTGCATGTTATTTATTGGCCAAATCTAGATCCTACTGAAGTCAATGAGGCCAGAAATGGTTCCCAAGGAACTAATATTTGGTTTTAAAATGAGCACATATTGGTAACAGGCTGGAAATTACTGTATGGAATTCAGATATAGTCACTGGCATGTAATTCTGCAGGTATTTAAACTGTAATTAACATGTGTGTCCCAAATAGTGTAGGATAGTTAATTTTATTCCAGTATTACTGGAAAGGGAGCAATTTCCTAAGTAGTTGTAGGTAAATTGGATTTTATAAACTGGGGAAAATGTGTATACCACTCCTTTCCTTCAAGAACATGGACATGATCATTTTAATAACTAGTGTGCTTCCCATTTATAATGGAGAAATTACATCTAAACCTGGGTGTACTATTGTTGTGATGTAGACATCAATAGTAGGAGAGATGCTAATATTGAATAACAAGATGTACAAGTTACTGACGCTACCTGCATTTTATTTTGTTGCTCAGGAGTTGGAAGCCATTAGAGATGCATTAATTCCCTCTTTAGCCTGTGCTGCAGCTAATATTGGTGACATAGATGCTCTCAAAGCCATAGGAGGAAAGGTAACATTGACTTTTTTTAAAGAAGCTATTTTAAAGTATCAAATACAAACTGCATTAATAGGTGCACTAGTAAGGGATTAGAAACAATCAATGTGTCTTGATGAAAGTGTAGGCTAAGATATTGTTAGCCCTTTTAGAAGTTCCAGAGTTGGAAAATGTTGATCTACAAAGTTATTGGTAGTCCATAAATCTTTTAAGTGCTTGTATTCCTCTCTAACTACTGGACATCTCTCCATTTATGATTTTGCATGCAGAGTTGTGCCAGTAATGGATTTTTGTCTTGCTTGGCCCAAATTTAATAGGGAAGGGAAGGCAGTTGGCTGGAAGTGAACCTTCCCACCCATATACTTTTTTTCATTATTTTTAGCGCAATATACAATTTGGAATGAATATTTTTTTTAGGTGAGTTGAAACATTTTGTTCAGTTTGAGTGGTATGATTTCTTTCAAAAGTAGGTCAAGTTCAAAATGAAAACACTTGAAACAAAAATTGCCAGGTCTGTCTGTGTCACGGAGTGGAGTCCTAGGGGTGGCTATGATCTCCCCTAGCACCCCCTAACATGCCAAGTTTACTTCAAGCACCCTCTAAATCTTGCCTGCCACGTCTTGATCTTAAGTATTAAAGGGAGGCTGCCTTTTGTCCTCTTGGACACGGTTTTCTCCTGCTGTCATGTGTTCAAGAACCTCTAGCCTTTCCTTTAGCATGTCCGTGTTCTTTAAGGTCTGCAGTTCTTGCCCTGCTGTTACCTTCTCTTCTGACCTCTTAACCTCCTTCAGTTCTCGGATTTTCATGGTCATCAGGTTACTTGTCTCTTGTAGCCTCTTATTTTCAGCCTCCAACCCCTGAATCTCTTTCCTCATAGTTTGTATTTCAAACTGTAACTGTTCTTTTTCTGCCTTTATCTCTGCTTCTTTAGCCTGGCTATCTTCTAGGAGGGTTTTAAGCGACTGTACCTGTTCTCCGAGGTGGTCTTTTCCCACCTCCACGCTCTGTAACTGGGACTATAACCCCTCGTTCTCTTTTACTTTGGCTTCTAACTCCTTTTCAGGGGACAGGTTCCAATCAGGCAATGCCTCATAGTTTGCCATGTAAGCTTTTACCTTCTCCATCTCCTGTGCGATCACCTTGCCATCTTCTGCGGTCCGGGTTTCCCTCAGATTTTCTCGCAGCTGTTCAACAAGATGTTCAGCCCCCAAACATCTCTCCTGCCATCTCTCCAGGTCCTCATGCAGGCCTTCTATTTGGTCCACTTGGCTGTGGACTTCCTTTTGTAAGACTCCTATTAGGCCTCTGGCCACCTCCAGCTTCTGCTGCATCTCCTGCTGTTCCCCTGCCTGGGTCGTGCAGGCTGCAGGCGACCTTGCCGTCCACACTTTCATCTCCTTCTGCATCTTCTGCAGCTTCTCTTCCCTCTCTCGGCTCTTCTGGGCTTCATTCGCAATAAGCTGTTCTAGCGCACGAGTTCTCTCAGCTTCTGCCACTATCAAGCTCCTGATTTCTTTGGAGCCTCCTTCCTTTTTCCCTGCTGGTACCTGCTGTTCTAACCCCGTGGGCTTTGCCTCCGCTTGTTCTTTCTGAGCCTTTGCCACTTCTAATTCCCACTCTAGCCAGGCTGTCTTCTCCTCCAACTCATCTATCTGCAATAGCCAGGCAAAATTCTCCTGTGTCAGGTTGTCTATGTCCACTGCCTCTGCCATAGCTAGCCTGGTCTTACTCCCTTCCTGATTGGGCCCTAATGCTTCCCCTTGTACAGTATCTGGGGTGGTGACTTCCTACTCTGTCCCCCCTGTTCTGGTCTGAGTCGCCTCTGTATTCCTACTATTCTCTCTCAAGTCCGGTTTTAGCCCATAGGTTTGTTCCCCTTTTCAGGGACATGGGTTCCTTCCCCGTGCACGGCTAAATTCCCAGGCAATGTACCACTTTGTCACGGAGCGGGGTTCTAGGGGTGGCCGTGATCTCCCCTAGCGCCTCCTAACGTGCCAAGTTTACTTCAAGCATCCTCAAAATCTCACCCGCCATGTCTTGATCTTAAGTTTTAAAGGGAGGCTGCCTCTTGGACATGGTTTTCTCCTGCTGACATGTGTTCTGTTTTTTATAATGAGGTTTCTGTGAACCCTGTCCTTATGGGCCATGCGTGGCTCCAACCATCCCTGTACCATGCCCCAAGCCTTGCTGATATCCTGGATGTTTTTCGGTCTCTCTGGCTCTCTGCGCCCTTTCTGGCTCTCGGGCTCTCTATGGCCCACGACTCTCACTGTGCCCTCTGGTGCTCTGGCTTTCCGCAGCTTTGTCTCTTGCAACTGCGCCCCACAGGCGCTCTGGCTTTCTGCAGCTTTGTCTCTTGCAACTGTGCCCCACAGGTGCTCTGGCTTTCCTCAGCCTTGTCTCTCGCAACTGCGCCCCACAGGTGCTCTGGCTTTCCACAGCCTTGTCTGGCTACCACCTTGCTTTGGGGCTTCTCTCACTGCCCCTTGTTCTGGGGCTCCCCCGCACTGCCCCCTTTGCTCTGGGGCACTGTGGAGCCCCTATGAGGCCTTCTCCAACCCCTAATAGCCTCACCCAGTCCTCCAGTTGTAAACAGTAAACGGAAACTCAAGCCTCTTGGCTACAACATAAATTCGAGCCACTTGGCTATAACATTAGTCCTGCCACATCAGGGGCGCTCTGTCCTTCCCCCAGTCTCAGACCTGTGGTCTAGCCTCTCCTCCTAGATCAGTCCGGCAGAGCTCCTTCCTCTACGGCTGCTAGCAGGGAACTCCCTGCCTGGCCTCAGCCTGGGAATTATATAGGGGCCAGGCCCTTCCCCTTCCTGTCAGCTGAGTTCTACTGGTTGCCCTGGCAACCCTCAACTGGGCTCCTTACTTACTGCTTCCTAAGTAGCAGGCGTCTCAGTACCATGCTGTAGTCTGCCTTGCATTGGACTGGGCTAGGGAATGCTAGAGAACTGTTAAGAGAATGCATCCTGTCCACCCTCCTCTACTTTAGATACGCCATATGCTGAAAAAGGTGTGATGTCCCCCCTTTGAGACTCTTGCCTGCTGCCACTCTCAGCATTAGTGCATTGAGTATATGCGGGGTGAGAGTAAATGGCTGGATGTATGTTCACAGTGGTGTTCCCCACCATCATGGTCCAGTCAGTACAGAAGCACCCAAAATGTTTAATTTTGAAATTGCCAAAATGAGGCAGTCAGAATTGCCCCAGTTGATCCGAAATGGTTTTGGTCCTGCTGAAACTGTGTTTTTTGTCAAACTTGCTAAAAGGAAGAATTGCTCCTCTCTACTGAACCAGCCAGCTTCTATTGTGTTGCTGTTACCTCTTCATCAGCACAAGCAATGTCTGTGTTGCAGGATGGAAACTTGAGCTGTGAAGATTACGATGGCCGAACTCCACTTCATGTTGCATCAAGTGAAGGACACTTGCCACTAGTTGAGTATTTACTGAAGTCTGGGGCCACCGTTTATGCTAAAGACAGATACGGCGCTACCCCACTGATGAATGCAGTTAAGTTCAGGTATAGGAAATATTTTACACAAATCTCTATGAAAGAACTAACCTTATATTTTGCTTCAGATTTCAGTCACTTCTAGCTAATGGTTTGGGTCCATATTCTCAAGTACTTAAAAGGAGGGGTCAGTTGTGTAAATGACAGCAATTACCATAGTTTCAAAGGAGAAGTAAATGATTTGCCTAATTAGATTTTATCTAAAGTAAACAGAATTTTGGAGGTATGTAATTTAAGGTTTTTTTGTTTTTTGTTTTGCATCTGCCCCTTAATTATGAACTCTATTTTTGGCAATGAAGTTTTTATTTAATTCTAAAAACAAAGTGCATCTTGGCCAAAGTGGTGAGGTGCTATGTTTCTTTTGGCAGGAAGCAGAGTCAGGAATTAGAGCAGTGGGGAGCAGGGTGTATCTAACCTCCCGCCCCATCAAGAACAAAGGAACAGACTACGCCAATAGGGTTTGCATCAAGTGTCTCATCTACATACCTAGGTGGGGCTTAAAAAGCAGCATGAGTTGGAAGGACAGTCTGTCTTTTTCAATCTGTCCCTAAAAAGCAAAACCCAAAAAGTTGCTTGAGTCCAATGTGTTTTAGTGCACTTAAAGTGCATGTCTGTCTTTCACCCCAAATATTCCTGTTCATAGAGAAGGGGAATGTCTGTTTTCCCCCCAACCCCCTGCCCCCTGTCAGGGTTGGTTGTAGCTACCTCCAGATTCTGACTGTTCTGAGTCAAGAGGAAAAACATCTACAAAAAAGACTCCAGGCTTTTTGTCTCTCCAAGAGCTGTGCATCATAGCTCAGCAGTGACCCTGTTCTCTGCTAACTTGGGGCTCAGGCCCCTGCATGGCCATTTACTATGATACTGTTACATTTAAACAATTCCTACATCTACATATTTGGCCATATCTTAGAGCTATGAAAGCTTCCCCCCCTCCTCTTTTGATATAAAAAACATTTTAAGAACCTTATAAAAGGCAGATCAAAAGTGGTTCTAGCTCAACGGAGAGACTATTATGCTACTATTAGATGTTCCT
>NW_017729025.1:22868004-22868332 GCF_001723915.1 Gavialis gangeticus | reverse complement strand
TATATATATATATATATATACATATATATAAACCACACCCAACTACTGCCTGAGGAATTTCACATGAACCTGATGTTTGGATTCCTTTGCATTGCCACTCCTATGATAGACTCCTACTGTGACTCGTAAGCGCTTTAAACCTGCACGCCCATTCTGAAATGGGGAGTCGTGAAAGGAAACTGAATCCCAACTATTTTTAGAATCATAGAAAATGAGGGTTGGAAGGGACTGCAGGAGGTCACATCTAGTCCAAGCCCCTGCTCAAAGCAAGACTATCCCCAACTATTTCATCCCAGCCAAAGCTTTGCCTAGCTGGGTCTTAAAAACC
>NW_017729025.1:22852391-22867833 GCF_001723915.1 Gavialis gangeticus | reverse complement strand
TCTGGGTAACCTGTTCCAGTGCTTTGCTACCCTCCTAGTGAGAGTTTTTCCTAATATCTAACCTAGACTTCCCTTGCTGCAACTTGAAACCGTTGCTCCTTGTTCTGTCTTAAAAGAGGTTGGTGGCCAGCGTTAGGTTTTGTTTAAGTTTGTGCCTTTGTGAGAATGAGAGGAAAAGCTAAATATGCCACTTCATCATCTCTCTAAAATTGGCTTCCGGCCTTTGGTGTGAATGTTCTAAACTTTATACTGAGTTTTAATTGGTACTGGATGTTAGAAATTTAATTGAGCTACTTTACCTCTAATACTGATGTGTGCATGTGTGTGTGCGTGTATGTGTGTAGAGTTATATATGTGCCAAAAGATTTCTCTACTGCAAAACACTTTAATTCAGATCATAAAACAATTGCCAGCCGAAGGTGAAGAAAAACTCTATATAAATTGGCACATTAAAAATGAATAGTGAAGGCTATTCACTGTTTTAAATTGTGGTCACAATTGCAAAATACAAGGGTTTTTTAATGGATTTTTTTAAATTTAGCAGAACCCTGCATTGATTGATCTCACTTCCTGGAAACATGTTTTAGTTTAATAGGAATATGATCACAGTACGGTAATCATTTCTCTTAAGTGATCACTTATTGCTTTGATTCCACTTTTTTAACCTAACATGCATGTTAGAATAGTAATTGTTGTTTTCTCTCTCCCTTTTAACATGAATAAATGGTTAAGGCTCACATTTTCTTCCAAAAGCATATTCATAGACAAACAAAACAGCCTGCCTTCACAATAATATCTTGACTAATCTCTTGCCATAAATAATTTTTTCTTAACTTTTAAAATTTGTCCTTTATAGACATTAAAATGTTGAGCTGCTTTAAAATGAAAACTAGATTGCTGCATGTCCATTTTCTGTCTTCTAATATGTGCACATTTCCTTATATTTTACAACTTACCTGAAGTCTCACTCATTTTAGGTAAGGAGTAATGAGACCATTATCAATGTAGAACAATTATTTTAACATAACAAAAGTAGCATCTCTTTCATTTTCCTAGGCCCTCTATGGATTGCTCTTTTACAACAACAACAAAACACTTTTAATAAAAATAAAACTTTTTCTAGGTATGAAAAATGTTTCAAATCAAAGTTTCATGTATATTGTATGTGTGTGAAACACTTCCTTTTTATCTTGAATTTATGGACCAAAAAGGAAGAGTTGGATACATACCATATTAGCTTGCTGATGTGAGAATATCAGAGGCAAGAGTAGGTGAAGATACCTCTTATGTCTACGTGTTTAAATACTTGATATTTGAAGGGTTCCTTAAGATTTGAGGTAAAGCACAAATTAAAATATGATCCTGGCTCTTTAAATCACATTGACATTTGTTTGTTATGCAGAACTTCAGAACTTGAAATTCATAATGATTCAACACTGTGAAGGCTAAACGAGAGAAACTGAGCCAATGGTATCATAGTTTTCTTAGTTGCTAAGGAAGGAAGGATAAAAAGTGAAGCCAATCAAGCTGAGATGTACATCACATCTGCGTCTTTTTAAACGGGTGGTGAAACATGTGGAGCCCAAAGCCCCAATCCTGCAAACACTTATACATATCCTTAATTTTGCATATGTAATTCATTCCTTTGATGTCTGTGCATTTGCATAAATGTCTATGGTGTCAGGGCCTGAGTCTATAAAGCAACACAGAATCTTGGAAATAATGACTGCGTCTAAACAAGGCGTTGCTGACTTGAGAACCACGTCCTGCAGAGTCGGTGTTGATGGAAGTTGTGCAAATCTGCCCCTCATGGGGTCGAGTCTGAAAGATTATGAATTCAGTTATTTAAGTTCTTGTTGTCCATTAATTAATTTATATTCCTGCTGAAATGCCTGGTATGTATTTGCTACATATTCATATCATATTATTGGTGCTAGTACTGTAGTCATTCAGGGAAAAAAAGTTTGAAAATGCTGAAAACTTTTAGTAGGGTTGGCGTTTTGTTGTAGTTGTGATGATATAGGGAATAGGTGAGAAAGAAGGTGGGTTTTTTTACATATCTTTTTTTTTTTTACCAACTGTATAGTTAGGAGAAATTTTAGACAAGCTTTTAGACACAAAAGTGACCTGAGGAAGGGCATGTTATTGCCCGAAAACTTGTCTAACATCTCTCCAGCTGTACAGTTGGTTCAATAAAATATATCACCAAAAAAAACCCCAGCCCCAAACCCTTGCTTTTTACATGGGTCTTCATAGTTGCATGACATGACAAAGTCAGTTTTTTAATGTTAAACAACAAAGAATGTCCAATCAATTGAGCCTCTAACAATAGAGGAGTATATATTCAGTCATTTCCTTGAACTTGAACTTTTAAAAACAAATACCAAGTGTCTTTCATGTGGATAAAAATATGCACTAAGCATCTTAGAGCTTGAAACCAGTCTTGGAACGTTTAATCATGTTAATGCAGATAAGCATGTAGTAGCATAAATTGTGGTAATATGGGTATAGTTTAAGTTTCTTAGCATTTAAGAAACCAATACTGTACTAAGACTTCATGAGAATAGCAGCATATGTGACTTACCGGCTGCACCTACATATTTTGCTCATGTCTAGTGACTGGAATGTGTGAGGTGCTCAGTTTGCATTTTCAGGCAGATTAGCCCTCAAGTGTGAACTGTATCATGCTGCTACTATAATTATATATAATAATTATACATGATTGTTTCTCTTTAACATTTTTTTCTTTTTATCAAATAGGATACTCAGCCAATATGTGAACAGTGCTAATTGCTGGGAAACTACCTCTTTTTTAAGAGCAGTGGCATTATTTTAGAAGACCCCAGGAGGGAAAAAATATTATTTATTTGATTTATTTTTTTCCCCTTTTATTTAACTTCCTGTAAAACCTTCACTCCTGATTAAAACTAACTTGCAACTGCATTACAACTTTGAAAGACAATGAAAGAGAATTAATTTCCAGGGGTGAAGCTGTTGAAAAGGTAGAAAAATGACTTTTAAAACAATTTGGTCTTCACTTAAATCCTTTGATAAGTACTTGGCCAAACAAAGCTAGCCAATGAAATTAATGTCTGCATTTTCCAACAGTTTTTTCCCATAGTCCATTTTTACACTGAACATAACATTTGTGTTTCTGACTGTTTTAGTGACATTATAGACATTTACAAATTCTGAACAAGATACAGGAAAGACATATGGCTCTGAGGCAGTCTATTCAGACACCCTGGCAGCTGTTGCCTGACTCTTCCAAGGCCACTGAAAAAAGCATGGTGACTGGGATTCCCTCTTGCAGCAACTGTTGACTTCACACAAATCCCAGAAGAATAAGGGGAGCTGATCATTCCTCTGTATCTTTAGCACTAGAGGAGGAGGTGGCTAGAGAAGAGAATCTGCTCAAGTGGCCAAAAATCTGCCAAAGGAAGGGAAGCTGGAGCCTGTTTGTGGGTTTTTAGGGGGAAATGCTTTCTGCTGCATGGGGAATGCTGATCCCAGAAATAGCCATTTCCAATTGTGCTTTCAAACTTGCTTGTAGAGTGCTGTTAGGGCCCAGATGCAAAGTCACATGGGTCTGGTGGAGTTTTGCAAGCACTGAGAGTAAGAAGCCATAGAGATTGGCAGGAATGGTCTGACCCTGCTTTGGGTTCTTGTTACTGGGGGGAATTCTCCATGGGTCTAGGGTTATTTTCCCCAATGTGCACTATATTCAGTTATTTTTAATACTGCAAAAATGCCACAGTGGAGCATTGGTCTTCATGCCATTATGCTGAATACCAAGTGGAGAACTCTAGTTTTAGGAATGTTAGAAATGGAAAGTACTCTAAGGCAGCCATCACAAAAAGGAGGCGTAAGTGCTATTTATGTTTAGTTCTGTATAAAACTCAGGTTTGAGTAAGTAGAGGAGATCTGCCTTAATCACTTATTTGCTTATGTCAACACTATTTCAAATGATTACCAAATTGCTTTGTATACTGGTTAAATAGGTCTGACATGAATTGCATTATAGAATTAAAAGTAAATGCAGGACTGCTTCATGCTTGCTGTTTCCAAGAGACCCTTGGTGGTAACCTGCCGTGTCTCAAGGGACTCACTTAATGAGATATTTGAGATAACTAAACAAACTTACTATACACTTACAGTAAGGGACTTTGCTGGCTTTGCTGCTGTGAAACAAAAGGAATGAAGGTTTCTGTTTACTCCAGAGCAAAAAATGCAAATTCCCCACTGAGCACCTTGAAGAATTTAATCTTTTGAAAGGCAAAATTGGTGGGGGGGAAAAAAGCCAAAACAAACCACAATCCCATCATGTACATGTTGGATAGGAATTCAAGAAATCAAGGTCTTCTAAGGTGTATGTTTTTAAATGGGCTTCATCTTGACAAACTTAAAAGTAGGTCTGATTCCTCCAGTTGAAGATAAGCTTATTAACCTCTTGTTCAGTTCCAAACCAAGAAAGTAATATTGGGATCTCCTAGAAAAACATAATATATGGAAATGATAGAAATGTTACATAAGTTTGAACTTGCTTTTAATTTTGCTGATGAATGAATGTTGAAGGGGGGCTGACTTTCATACCTAAGTCTTTGCTTTTTTAATCCCGTGTATTTAATGAGTAGTGTCATGTTTGTTTATTCCAGGGTATCACTGCTATGTCCACCTCTTCACACACACAAGAAAGTAACAGCATCAGCAATTATACTTGAAATAGTCATTGTAAAGCTGTCTTTGGTATCTCCATGCTCTTGCTGAAATTTAAATTCTGCTTTGGGGCCTGTGGGTTAGGCAGCAGAGTGGATTAACAACCTTACATCTTTTTAAACTTGGTTCCAGATCTTGCAGGTCACAAGTGAAAGGCATTACTGAGTGAAATATTCCAACTGTTATACTTTTTCCACATGCTTTGATGTCGTCTCTTTTTATTATTACCTACCTATGGTCCATTAGCACATTTTGCACCCTTGCCACAGCTTTTTAGTGTAAACAATGATGTTTTAAGAAACCACTGAAGTAGCCTCAGTTAAACCATTTCCGGGCTCTGTGTCTGAGGGACAGAGCTGGTTTGGTCATCTGAAATCTATTGGACAGTGTCCAAAGAGTACATTCAAAGGGAAGGACCATGCAGGCATCCTAAAGGATCACAGGTGAAGTAGCAGGCTCTAAAGAAGTTTGGAAGAACCCAGGTTGGCACTTAGCTTCTCCACAGTTCAAATACAAATTTAAAATACATGGAATTTCATGAAACTTCAGAAGTTTGACCATTTCCCTTTTCCTTTTTTTTAGTCCATTAAGTTGCATTACTAACATTTAAATAAGATACATTTTAGGCTTGAAAAAACCAAAATGTTAACCTAATTACTATACCGTTGTTGTTGTTTTAGTAAATGGCTTGATGGATTTATCTATTCATTTCTGCATGTTGGGGCTTGCATAGAATAATAGAAAATAAGGTTTGTAAGGGACCTCAGGACCTCAAAGCAGGGCCACCCCCAACTAGATCATCCCAGCCAAGGCTTTCTCTATGCAGCGCTTAAAAACCTTCAGAGATGAAGATTTCACAGCTGTCTGGGTAACCTGTTCAAGTGCTTTACTATGCTCCCAGTGAGAGAGTTTTTCCTAATATCTGTCCTAAATTTCCCTTGCTGCAACTTGAGATCCTTGCTCCTTGTTCTGTTGTCTGCCACCACTGAGAACAGTCTTTGTAACCATCCTTCAGGTAGTGGAAGGCAGTTATTAAATCCCTCTCCAGTCTTCTCCTGACTAAATAAGCTCCCTCGGCCTCTCCTCAGAAGTCATGTCCCCTAGCCCCCGAACCATTTCTGTTGCCCTCCACTGGACTGGATCCAATTTGTCCACATCCTTTCTACAGTGGGGGGCCCAGAACTGGGCACAGTACTCCAGATGTGGCCTCACCAGTGCCGAGTAGAAGGGAATAATCACTTCTCACAGGTGCATTGTATCTGTACCTGTACACATCCATCTTTTCTAAATAGTCTTTAACCTGTTCTTTCATCACTGGCTGCTCACTATTTCCCCAAACTATGCTGCCCGGTGCAGTAGTCTGGGAGCTGACCTTTCCTGTGAAGACTGAGGTGAAAAAGGCATTGAGTACTTCAGCCTTTTCCACATCCTCTGTCACTAGGTTGTGTTTCCCTTTCCGTAAGGGACCCACACTTTCGCTGGTCTTCCTCTCGTTGCTGACATCTCTGTAGAACCCCTTCTTGTTACGCTTCATGTCCTTTGCTAGCTGCAAGGCCACTTGTGCTTTAGCTTTTCTGATTTCATCCCTGCATGTCCAAGCAATACTCTTGTACCCCTCCCTAGTCATTTCTCCAAGCTTCCACTTGTTGTGAGGTTCCTTTTTGTGTTTTAGCTCATTAAGAGTCCCCCGTGAAGCCAAGCTGCTGCTCTCCTTCCTTCCTTTCCTTAGGATCCTGAACTCAGTAATGTCATGATTGCTACTGCACACATTACCATTCACTTCTCCATTCCCCACCAATTCTTCCCTGATTGTGAGCAGCAGGTCAAGAAGAGCATGTTCCTAGTTGGCCTCTCAAACACACTCTCTAAAAACTTCCTGGATTGCCTGTGCATTGCTGTATTGCCCTCCCAACAGATGCCAGGGTTATTGAAGCCCCCCATGAGTACCAGGGTCCATGATTTGGAAACTTGTGCTAGCTATTTGCAGAAAGCCTCATGTATCAGATATTCTTGGTCTGGTGGCTTACAGCAGACACCCACCATGACATCACCTTGTTGCTGTCCCTTAACTCAGAGACTTTCTGAGCAATCGTACAGCTCTTTTACATAAAGAGCAACTCCTCCTCCTCTTCTATCCTGCCTGTCCATCCTGAACAGTTTTATACCCATCCATAACAATACTCTAGTCATACACGCTATCCCACCAAGTCTGTTATTCCAAGCGCATCATAGTTCTGTGACTACGAGAGCACTTCCTATTCTTCCTCCTTGTTTTCCAGGCTCCATGCATTTGTGTAGAGACATTTGCGGTAACTAGCCGATTGCCATACTTTCTCAGGAAGAATGAGAAGGCCACCCCTGTTGCCCCTTCTTGCTTATGCTGCCTCCAGGCCACTCGCTTTCCCACTTACCTCAGGGCTTGGGCCTCCCTCCTCTGGCAAACGTAGCTTAAAGCTGTCTTGACAAAGAGTGAAGAGACTGTAATGGAAGCAATAAGGAGCAGAAGTATAAGAACAGATTGAAAGAACTTGTGTCTATTTCTGTTACTATTGGATTTGGGAACTCTCTTACATCCTCCTAAAACTTGCACGCAAGATGATTAAATGAGGTGAAAAGCTTGCGTCTCTTCCTGCCCACCATCTTCACCTGGGGGATCTGTTCATTAGTCTCACTTTCTATTTTTGTGGTGGTGGTTGTCTGGCTGGGAGGAGGGTTCTAGTCTGGGGAAAAAGTGAGAACTGCTGTGTGATTGACAGTGGTTGTAGACTGCTTGTTTTGATCTGTTGTTTTCTTCCAAAATATCCGGTAAAATGATTCTTTCTTTCTTTCTTTCTTGCTTCTTTGATAAAGACATATGAAAGTGATTCAGCTACTGCGAAACACTGGCGCTCATCTTTCCAATCAAGACCTGCAGAACGTTGGAACAGAGCTTTGCAGGTAAACCCGACTTGAATTCAGAAGTGACACTAATAGAAGCTGGTCACTTAAGCTAATATCTTGTAGTTACAGGCCTTGTCTATGTTAGTATATGCCAGCCAGATTCTGTATTCTGTTTGTGCTTAATTTAATAATTATAAAAGGCAAGTGAAGTAACAAAACTGACTCTTGGCTGTGTGACACAGCAGTAGTAGCACAGCACAGATCCACAAGAAAAGTAGGAAGCATCGTGGAAACTGTACGGAGATTTGAAAAACAATCTTTCCTCTTTCTAACTCATTGTCATTTCTATTAGGCTGTAGTGAGTTTGTATTTTTAAAGCATGCAGATTTTTTTTTTTTTGAGATTAGATCCACAGGAACAAGGTATATTCTTAGCAATGGATTTATATTTAAATTTAATTCTTGACTACAAAGAGAATAGCATTTCTCTCAAGAACAGCAAGTTCCAATAAGTATTTGGGTTCTGTCTTGCAATTTGAATGCTCTGGCTTAAATCCCTGATAGTACTTAACTGCATGCTTAACTTCAGCATGTAAAGTCCTCTTCAAATCGACACTTCCCAGACACTGCTCCTTCATGCTATTGTTCCATTTCTAAAACACCTATAAAACTCAAGGCAAAATTAGATCATCTGAAGAAGTCATGGGGCCTGCACGGTCATGTGCAGGTAGGTTCCTCTGAGAACTGTTGTGACTTCTACTGCTATTAAAGTAACATGTCTTTCTTTCCCACTTCCCTTACAGTCTCCAAATTAAAAAACTCAGGTCTCACCCAGACAAAATCCCAAGAGAAAACATTGCATGTCAAGGCCTACAGGCCTCTTCTAGACCCACGGAGGAAGTGGATTCCATAATCAAGGGTCCTTCACTGACAACATGTAGCTACCAGTTCACGGACATCTATATATAGAGTTTTACTTAGGTGGAGTATCTCAACTGCCATGACAAATATACAGATGAAACACACAATATAGGCTTATACTGCATACCTCCCAGAGAATTGCAAGGGATGGAAAGAATAGAAAGACTTTCCAAACTGAGAGCTTTTTAGTTCTAACTCACCTTTCAAGAATATTAGGAGTGGCTCAGAAAATTACATTCTTTCAAAAATAAATCTACCCCTACTTTTCGAGCCTTTTACCATCTGCAGAACCTGTTTAGTTAGCTAGCCTGAGAGCAGAACTCCAGAAAATGAGCATACAGTCTCAGACAAAAACTGAATGTCATGTAATTTGTCACACTGCTTAGGGAATATCATATGAACTGGCTCTGGATCACATGATATCCTGTCTACTAAATATGCTGTTGAATGTAGTACCATAAACCCCTGAGGCTTTCTGAGAGAACTTAAATTTGCTTTAATAGTGCTAGGCAAATGGCAGCAATACATTTTGAAAGGTAGTGTACATGTGTGCAGGGGCTGAATGAGTAAGTCTGTGTGTGGTTACTACATAAGAAATGGGGGTGGGGAATACAATTCATGGTCTAATATGAGCAGAGCATGAAGCAGCTCTGAAGTAGCCTAGTCATGAGCTAGAGCCCAACCCTGATTTAGAGCCTTTGATTACTATAGAAATATACACTGGAATTAAGTGGCCAGTCCCCTTGACTGTCCTTTATGGAGCTGGGATGGAGTCCAGTTCCACAACATACTAAGTGTCAAGACACCCTGACCAGCTGGCTTTTCAGCAGCCCATTCCTTCACAAGAGAAGCACTTTACTTAAGCTGCTCAAGGCTTCTTCTATCACCCTTTGTACTTAGCTAGCTTTTCCCCATGGGGCATGAGTCAAAATGCTAAAAGGTTTATGGTTAGTTAACTTTGGGACATGACAGTGCTTGGAGGATCTGGCTGCAGAATATCAACTAGAATTTTCTTATGCAGGAAGGGAGAAATATACTTGCAAGTAAATTTCTATGACATTATTCAGCCTTATAGCCAACCTTTTTAAAGGTTCGATATTTCATTTTATTTTAGAAAGTGTAGCAAGAAAGTTTCATTATTGAAACAGTGAATTCTCCCACTTTGAAATGTGAACTTGCTGGTTATCTATTAACATCTTCAGAATCTGTTTCTATCCTGCAGAGGTATTATTAGCTTTATGGAAGACAAAGCTGAGGCTAGGCATAATGGTGTATTCTTGGATTTTGTTCTGAAAACTGCTGATCAGGATCTGGTTTAGTCAGGAATTTGATTTTAACCAGAAAGTTAAAATAGAAAACAACACTAGAAATTGAAGTGCAATGTGAACTGTTTATAAGGTTTCATGCTGCAAAACTGAAGTAAAGGCAGGAGAGCAAGCAAGCAAGTTTACTCTCTCACAGGGATTGTGAAATCCAAGGATGCTCTCAAAGTTTGTTTTCATAAACATATTCAGGAGAGCAAAGATTTTAACTGCAGTCATGGTTGTTGGGGACACACAGCTCTGAATACCTGACTATCTTTCAAAAAAATATAGTATGGCACAGATTCTTATGGCCTTAAGCTGTCATCTTGGTTACAAAACCTAAATGAAAGGTATGTAGGGACTGACTTTATTCAGGGCTATTGATCATATTTAGTCTAGAAAGAATTATTTGAGTACTGCACAGAACTATTAACTTATGTCAAGTTTTTTCACCAACAGAGAAGCATAATCTCTTTACTGCCTGGATAATACAGTAGTTATAGGCATCTTGCTTTACTCGAGTAGTTTTGTACAAACAGAGAACAGACATGGTTACTAGCTGGAGCTGTGCGAGTCCCTGAGAACAATGAAGTCCTAACATCACCTACAGTTTGGAGGGAATTGCCTGAAGGCTGTTCAGCCTTCCCACACTATGCAGGTCAAGTCAGCAGTACCTCCATGGGAAATGTTGTTTGCAACCACTGATGCGTTTACAAGCTGAAATGTGATGGTCTTCATTCTTATTTTGATGTTATCACAATGTGTGTTTTGAAACAGTGAAAAACCCCAGGATTGGCAGGCTGTGTTTATGCTTGTCTATTAGTGTGCAACCTGTGTTTATGCTTGTCTATATGTGCAACCTGCACATATTACTTAACATTCCTGCTTGTATCACTATTCTGCTAGCTTTGATTTCTCTTTCATCATCACAGTATTTTTTCCCCGATAATGGCCATTCTGGTAATACCTAACTGTTCCCTACTCTTCCTTCCCAAATGGCAAAAATGTAATGACCATTTTCATGTGTTCCCCCTGCCTCCAGCAAGGTGTATCAGGTGGCCGAGTAGCTTAGCAAAGATGTCCATGTGCACATTGCTGGCATGTGTTTAACCCTCACTGCTGAAGGATGGCTTGTTTATATTATGACTTCAATTTTTGTATTTTTAGTTTTTACTCCTTGATCTTTGATGTGAAAAGAACTATGAAAATGATCCATTTGTTCTTTTAGTAACTACCTCTGAAGACTTTTAAATTTATAGTTAAGGTTGCTGCCATAAATACTAAAATCTGTACAAAACACAAAGCAAATATTACAATGAAAAGAAATGTGATATACTTTTAAAGTCTTTCAACATATCTGTCAGTAACATATGTATATATTCAACTATGTCAGTAACATATGTATATATTCAACCTATGTGAAACACATAATTAGTGCTTATGATGAAAGCATTCAAGTATATATCCTGTGACTTGGTTAATGTGATTTTTGGAACTGAAAGGAGCTTTTTTCCCATGTTGATATTATTTATAACAACAAAATTTGTGAACTGTAAGTAATCAAACATGCAAATTTTCTATAATGAGCTAAATCTGTTTATTCTTTGGCAGGTAATTGTTCAAATTCAGTTTAACTGAGTAAACTGAGAATGCATGTTTTCCTAATGTGCAGCAACCTTTAATTACTGATTTGTCATTGAAGATCATTATTTTTGTTTGTTTGCTGACCTCAAAGCAGTTTCATAGTTCAAACCTCCCTGGCATTGTAACTTTGAACTGCTCTTTCTGAATAGGTGATGTCAAGCAGACAGTATCCAAGCACGGCAGTTCTTGCTTGTGTTGCTACGGTGAACTGGCTGACTTGCCTGGATGTTTTGGCTACACTTCTGAATGCTCTCTTGCCTGGGCAAAGAGGTTTTCACTTTGCAAGTGCCTGAATGACAAACCCACTTCTGGCTACACAATACTTTGTCTAGGTGTTGAGAAGCTTTGCAATCCTGTGCAAGAGGCAGCGATTTCTTAAGAGTGATACTATTTCTTGGGCCAACTACATAGTTGGGATAAAGTTAGTCCAATAGAAGAGATCACCCTAAGAAATCCTTGCCTCTCGCACAATTTCTGGACCATCACAGCTACAACATCATTCTTACACTACCAAATCCTATATACTAGCTTTTGTTTTTAAGTCCAGGAGCTTCCTCTTGTATGTTTGGCAAGAAGCGAATCTTCCTAAACAAAATACCTTTCATTTGTTGAGGGATCACTTCTGGAGCACTTAGTTTCCCTACTTTCCTATTGCTTTGCTGACTCATGCATTTTATTTGAGGGCTCTTCTTTTAGCTCCATATTATAGTCCCTGCCCCTTGATCAGTTGTCAAGAAGAAGGAGCTTTCTGTAGAAGTGTAGTCTGAAAAATGCCAGCCTGTTCCACTGTTAAACTCTCACACACAACGCAGGCCTGGACTCTTCTTCTACCCTGTCCCACACTATCCTACAAGTCATAGACACAAGGAAGGCCTTTCCTTCATTCCCCTTCTTACTCTCCTCACTAGCTGGTATTGTAGTTAAGAATGGCTTTGCTCCAGCTTTCTTCCCACTCGTCTTTCAGTTGCAGCAGTCGGAGGCCTTCACTCCCCTTTCTATGTTTTTATAAGTATCTAGAAATATTTTATCAATCTCTATGAAGTGGTTTCAGACTCAGCTGTGGATTGACATGCCGTAAGCTTTCTTGGCTGCCAGCCCTTGACATTTCACCTTCATTTCCCCACCCCGCTCCCAGTCAGAACAGCTCCGCTGCATAAAGTGCCTCCTATCATCCGTACTTTGCGCGTTCACAAAGAGTGATATTCAGGGCAACAGGCGGGGTACCACAGTCTGACCTAAATAAACCAGCCTTTTCCTTCTCTCTTTCCTACCTTTTTCTTCTGTGAAAACTATCAACAACTAGGTGACTGTCAGGCTTCAGAACTGACCTCCTCTTGAAGTGGCTAGGGTGCTCGGCTGCTATTTCAACCTGTCTGCAGACTCAAGATACTGGGATTCATCCAGGTTTTTTTATTTGTAACACAAGAACTAGAAACGCTGTCCAAACTGAAAGCTTACGGATCCCAGTTCCTGATAGGTCACCAAGAGGCAGCAGGACACTTTTTGGAGTGTGTCACACTGTAGAGTTTTAATCCACTTCTTTGTCTTTTGATACATTGTGTTGTATGGTGTTTGCTATAAATGTGGATGCAGACCATCCTTAGCAGAGGTTTTATTCTCAGAACGTGTAAAATGGCTGGGGCGAGGTGATGGGGGTGGCAATGAGTTTTATAAATAACCCTTTAACAAAGATCCAAATAACATAGCTGTCTTAAAACTATCCAAAAAGCTCCACAAACAGGGCACCATAATCTCTGATCATGAGTAGCTACACTGATGCTTAAAGGAAATGTTTTTTTCACATATGTTATTGATAGCCTTTGGAGCCTTCTTCAAAAAGGTGCAGTGTTTTGGTAGTATGTCTGCTCTCCTCTTCTCTACATAGATCCTCAAACTGGTATTGAACAGATGGAACCCTGAAACAGAGTTGTGGGCTAAACCCCCTTTAAACTTCATTTAATGAGATAAATATGTTGTGAAATATGAAACTGCAGGTCTCTTTTCCCTTTGGTCATAGTCACACCCACTGGGTGAAACTAGCCTGTTGTAAGTTGCTTGTAGTACAGCCCTGTTAATTTAAGGAACTGATTCATCAAGTAATGTTGCTTGCTAAGCTGTTCATAGCTTTTGTAATCTCCCTCCCTCACCCTACCGCCCTGGAAGCCATGCTGAACCTGTTGTTTGTTTCAGTATTCACAGTAATTTCCCCTTTAGGTAACAGAATGCATCATTATAGTGAATATCCTTAAGATTAACTTTAATGGTTCCTTTTCTAGACTTGCTGCTAATGGCGATGTGGAAGGGCTGTATGCCTGGTATCTGGCTGGTGCAGACATGGAAGAAACTGGTTATGATGGCCAAACTCCCTTACAAGTTGTAAGTGTGCCCTGTGCTATGTTGCACGTGGAGCTCTAGCCATATATGCTGTGGCACAACCATCTGGAATGTCAGACAGCGTTTGGTTGGGAAAGTAAAATGCAATTAAATGTGTTTGATTTAAAAAAAAGCAAATCTTTGCTTCAAAGTTGACACTCCCAGAACTGCTGTCAAGTAAAGTTGTCCAGCATCATCATCCAGGAATAAGCATTCCATTCAGGCTTTCAATAGTTTGTGTTAGTTTTTTGATTTCTCATAAGAGTGTGTGTGCGCGCACACGCACATGCAGGCATGCACGTACAACATGACAGCATTTACTCTTTATATTTCTATTTACAGGCAGAGACTAAAGGCAGTTCAGAGCTCCTAAACTTCTTTGATCAATGGAAGGCAAATAAGGTAAGGATATTTTAAAAGCTTGAGGTTACTGGAACCCATCTAGATCAGCCTTTATATTTTTCGTTAGAAAGTTTTATACTTAAAGCACTAAACAGTACTCAGGAATTCTGGATTCAATCTTCTGTTGAAACACAAACTTTCTATATGACCTTGAGCACATAATTCATAACAAAAGCTATACATTTTGCATGTATGAAATCTGAGTATTGTGGGGTCATCTTAAATTCAGGGTCATCTTGGATCTGGAGAAATACGGTATCTGTGGTGTAGCATTTTAACCAGTTGAAAAGCTTTCCTGATGGTATCCAAACTCTTGTGGCTAATAATGTAACTTACAAGTCTCTTTTTAAAGTGAAGACTCTCTCTAAATTGGTTAGAAATTGGCAATTAGATAATAAAAGACCTGAATGTAAAAGGCCTCACAAAATCACTTTATTGTGGTAGATGCTGACATGGGTTAATGGAAGATGAGCTTTCCAGAAACTGTATCTGAATTCTAAACTACTAGCACTAATTCACAAAATTAGCAAATTGGGCATATCTTCCTCAAGGAACAGTCAACATAACCCTGTGCATTGTCCAGATGCTTAGAGGTTTGGTATCCAGTTATAGAAATATGTTTAAATTGCCTTCAGTTATTTCTCACCTCCAATACAGTGTGCTCCTGCTGTAGAATAGACCTCTGTCTTCCAGATCAGAGAGGCGAAAAATTAAAGCACCCACCCCAGAAACCTAATTCATTGCTTTGTGATAGTTTTCTACTCCTCTGCAAAAGTAGAACAGGGCTGCTGGTGGATGTGAGCAGGAAATTCCATTTGGACTGGCACAATTTGACACCCTTTTAAATCAGTGGTCACCAACTGGTCGATAGGGATCAACTGGTGGATCCTGGAGCTTCTTAAAGTGAATCCTGGGCCATGGGGGCTGAGCATGCACGTGCACCACCTCCCCTGCCCCCTGCCCTCCAAGCCCAGCAGGTCAGTTGGTGGGGGAGGGAAGGGGCAGAGGCCCAGGGGGCATGTGCAGTGGGCTTGGGGTGCAAAGCCTGGCCCACAGCTGCAGCTGGGGTGGGGGATGGAGCTGCAAGTGGCTTGTCCAGGGTGGACTGGGGAGCAGGGCAGGGCGCACAGCCTGGGAGGGCATGGGGGCACGTGTGCCCCTGGATCTGCATGTGGGGCGGGATGGGCCAGGGCCAGGGCAGTG
>NW_017729025.1:22837054-22847391 GCF_001723915.1 Gavialis gangeticus | reverse complement strand
GGGGGGGGGGGAGGGGGAGCTCTAGCCCCTTCGAACCCCCAATCCCAGCACCACCACTGAGTGCAGCATGGGCCAGGCCTGGCAGGAACAGCCGAGAGCAGCCTTCCACTCCTCTTCCTCCTCACCCCCCCCGAGGACATGGTGGGGGCTGGCAGGCGTGGGGAGGGCGAGCTGCCGCTGCTGGCTGGAAGGCTGTGCTGGGCTGTTCCTGCTAGGCCTAGCCCATGGTGTGCTTGGCGATGGCACTGGGAGTGCGGGTTCAGGGGGCTATAGCCCCCACTGGGGCCCTGCTCCCAGTGCTGCCACCGCAGCTGCCCGGCTTTAGCAGCCTGGCCCCAGCCTGTCGTGCATGCAGATCTGGGGACCCCCCCCCGCCCTCCTGGGCTGCATGCTCCCCTCTTCCCCTGCCCCTTGGACGAGCTGCTTGTGGCTCCATCCCCCGCCCTGCCCCGACTGTGCAGGGCTTGCTTCTCCCTCACCCCTGTTGAGTGGGTGGCAGATTGAGGCTCCAGCGGTGAGGGAGGGAGTGGGGATAGGCTGGGGGCTAGGGCTTGACCTGCCCCGCCTCCCCATAGCCCTTTCCCCTCCCCACAGACTTACCTGCTGGGTGGAGGCAGGGGGTATATCTTTGGTTCCTTTTAAATTCCAAAAGTGATCTCTGACTTAAAAAGGTTGGAGACCATTGCTTTACATGCTGGTATAAATAAGTACACCAGCTTCTGGGCAGTGGAGAGTCTGACCTTCTGTCCTTTAGGGCATCTATACACGTGCTCTGTGGTGGGGAGGAGAGGGGAGGCACTTTAATTAGATTGGCTCTGAGACCTGCTCTAATTAAAGTGCCCACAGCATCATGTGTATTCAGCCTCCTGTGCTTCAAAATGGTGGTGGGGACATTTGAATTTAACTTCATTCAGTGAGCTCTATTTCAAGCGCCCCCACCACCATTTTGAGGCATTGGGATACTAAATACATGTGACATAAGAGGCTGCTGGAGTGCATAAATTAACATGCTCCAGCAGACTCCATTAATCGAGTCTGCTCCATCGCGAGCAGATGTCCAGCATGTGTATAGGTGCCCTTAGTTTTTAAAATAAAAGGAGTGGATGTGGGAGGAATGACAGTCTTGAGCTAAATTTGAAGCCTTTAAGGTTTTCCTGTAGTCACGATGGAATATTTTCAAGTATTTTTTAATATCTTCACAATGCAGGTAATGCTACATAAAAGAACTTAATTTTTCAGAAGTCAGTGGTGGGGGAGTGGGGAGAGGGCTTTCAAATAAAATATTTGAGATTTGAAGAGAAGCTCATAACCTTAACTCTGTACCGTGCAGCAACTTTCTTGTGATTCCTATGGTCAGAACCACCTCTAGACAAGAAGGGTCTTGACTGTTGGGTCAAAGCTCACTCCAGATGCTGCAGCTGAAGCTCCTAGAAAGGCTACAGCCTTTGAATGGAAATGTGGCACAGTTTAAAACTAATCTTTCCTTTTATATGTTGTCTCCATAGGTCAGAGAAGATGAGTATGCCCGTTCTGACTACCAGTTTTGAACAATTAGAAGTTGGACAGTTAATAAAAAGAGGGATGTGCTGGGGTGCATTGTAAACCTAAAATAGATGTGGAAATATTTAACTTTCTATGTAGTATTTTTATTTTAGCGCTTACTTTAAACATGAAAACCTCTATTAGCGTGTCACCTCTCAGTATAGTTTGCTTTTCAGTGCTAAGTGGCTGATTTGTATAAAAATAGAATGCCAGGATGGAAAGCCTCTTTATTGTTGTAATTTGGAGTGGGGGAGGGTTGGGCAGGGCAGTGTTAGTTTGTAACTTACTGAATCAATGAGGAACATGCTTCATGCAGACTGCTTCTTGTTGCACTGAATCTGTGAAGGGAAATGTTCTTACTTAATTGTACTTTTCTGGGTTTAAACTAATAAAATTTCTGAGGAAAAAATGTGTGTGTCACTTTGCATGTTTTTGCAATAGTTTTGATCATCTTGGTAATAATTACAGCAGTTGTGTGTCAGTGCAATAAATTGTTAGTCAAAGCCTTCTACTTGCAGTTCTGTACTACTCTACCAATATGTCGTTTCAAATTTCACTGTTAGGTCTGATGCCTGAAGCATTTAAGGGACTCTTTAGGTAAACTGAGCTTTTGTATGAATGACACATTTTATCAAGACTCAATCAGAATGACCACAGGTTGGAGATCCACTCATTTTTAGTAGCTAAGGGACGAATAGTTTCATGGTTTAAAGCAATAACTCTTCTAGATATGAAAGCTTTGTAACATCTTGTATCCAACATGCTAACTAGAATTTGCAAATACAGGGTGTACTTCTAGTGTGTGTGTGCACACATGCCAAAAGTACACCCTGTATTTGCAAATTCTTGTTACCATGTTGGATATATATACACATTGTGCATGTGTGTGATAGAAAAATTTCTGCTAAGGTAAAAAGCTGTATTTATCTAATTGTGGTTGTTTTTCTGCCACCCAGAAATGGAGTCTTTGCAGAAGCATCAGGTAGCATCTCTCCTTATTTTCCCCTTTCCTACTGCCCTTCTCATTCAGTCAATGTGCCATTGATCCTTTTCTGAGCTCTTTAGTGTTGGAACATTCCCAGGCTACATTATATATCAGACTTTACTAGGAATCTGATCTTGATTCACACAAGTTGAAACCACCATTTTCTCTTCCAAATGCAAAGACTTTTCACTGTAATGCTGTATGTTGCACATATGACTTAATTCACAAACTTAGAATTGCATTATCTTGGTTAATACTAAAATAATTTAGTGTGCCAATTCACTGACATTCTTATAGTTACAGAAAAAAGTTTTAATATATGTCATTAATAGGTTACAATCCTAATTTGATCTGAGTTGGATTGAACAGTATTGGTTTATTAGTAAGTTCTCTTACTAAGCTACCATCTTGACCCATTGTATTAAAAAACTGTTAAATTGCTGAGGTTACTCAGGAAGTAAATACAGATCTCATGTTAATAGTATGTTAAACCAATACTGAATTAAGCTGATAAGATCTAAAGATAATGTTAAAATAAACTTCAAAAACTGCAAAAAAGTCAACATACTAACTTCCTTCTCATAAACCAGGCAAAGAAATCTCTATTTTTAAATATTTGGGACCAATCTTTCAGGGATGTGAGTGGCCGCTAGTCTCTTGAAATCAGTGTACTAAGGGGTTGGGCTAAATGACCTCCTGAGGTCACTTCCAACCCTACCTTTCTATGATTACAAGAATAGACAAGTGGTTTAGAAACGTGATGTTGTAAGGAAAGTCTTTTAATTCCAACAACTTCAAAGAACACTTGAAGCTAGAATGTAGTGATTTCAATCATGCAGGTGGAGTGAGCACTTGCTTGCTATGGTGAGGATAAAGATAATATTGCTTTGTAAATGAAGAGAAATACAACAAAACCAAATAAACCCAATAGTCCTGTACTGCTGGTGTGATAGGTTAGGTGCACCTTGGGAGGGGTAGCATCCTACTTGCAAAATTTGTATACAAGTTGTAACCTGCCAAATAAATGGTCAACATGGTCTACAAACAAAGATTGTATGACACAGCTGAGATGTATTACACGCTTCAACACAAAGCTTACAGAAAAGAGCAATGCTCTTTATATATATCTAAATCACAGCACCAAAGTGAAGTACAAATAGCACAAACAGTAGAATGCAGATCCAAGCACTGTGCCCCATGGGACCCCACTGTGCAATGAACCAGACTGTAGAGAAGCCACTTACATTAGCCAATTGGTGAAATAAAACTCTATCAATAGTATGTGGAGTTGCACATAGATCTCCAACTATTGAAGTATGGTCCATGGGTTTAAATGCAGCAGAATGGTGTCCAATTTTTTATTGTACTTTAAGCCCTGTGCATGTACCAAGGAAGGAGATCTTTATAAAACAAGTCCTGAATCCTGTCAGACTTTAGAGAAAGGTCATTAATTTGGGGAAACTTTATAATGATGCTCCCTCTATTCTTTCCTCTTTATTACCTAGAAATACTCTATGTCAAAGTTGCTGAGATCAAAATAATATAGATACAAAAATAGTCCAAGATAGGTCAACTAAATCACTGACTCATAGAAAAAGAGGGTTGGAAGGGACATCAGGAGGTCATCTAGTCCAACCCCCCTGCTCAAAGCTGGACCATCTCAAACTATATCATCCTAGCCAAGGCTGTCTAGCCACATCTTTAAAAATCTCCAAGGGTGGAGAGTCCACAACCTCCCTGGGCAACCTGTTCCAGTGCTTTACTGCCCTCCTGATGAGAGTCCACTGTAACCCCCATGTCCTTTTCTGCAGAGCTAGTGCCCAGTCAGTCAGCTCCCAGCCTGTACCGCTGCATGGGATTGTTCTGTTCTAAGTGCAGGACTTGGCACTTCTCCTTGTTGAACCTTATGAGATTTCTTTTGGTTCCAATCCTCCAATTTGTTGAGGTCTCTCTGAATCCCAGCCTTACCCTCCAATGTATTGACTACTCCCCCCAGCTTTGTGTCATCTGCAAACTTGCTGCGGGTGCATGCCATCCCATCTTCCAGGTCATTGATGAAGATACTAAACAAACCCAGACCCAGGACTGACTCCTCGGGCACTCTACTTAATACCAGCTGCCAGCTAGACACTGAGGCATTGATCACTATTCTTTGAGCCCTACCATCCAGCCAGTTTTCTATCTACCTTACAGTCCATTCATCCAACCTGTACTTCCTTACCTTGCTCGCCAAGAATGCTGTGGGACACCATATGAAAACAGGCCAAAGTCAAGATATATGTCCACTGCTCTTCCCACATGTACCTTTGTCTTTTAAAGCAGGTGATTAAAACCTGGGCCAAATTATAGAAGTGTGCCATGGTGGTGGTATAAGTGTACAGGTCTTATAGTCAAAGCAATTGGTCATAGTCTACCCTGATGTTTACTCAAATCTCCTATTTTTGATTGAGTTGATAATGAAGAGAGACTTTGGTATACTCTGTCACTAAGAAGGGGTTAGATTCATAGACATTAGGTGCTGGAAGGGACCTCGTGAAATCACCGAGTCCAGCCCTCCTGCCAGAGGCAGGAAGTCTTCAGGGATCAAATGATCCCAGCAAGATAAGCATCCAAATGCCTTCGAAAGAATCCAGAGTAGGTGCTTGCACCACCTCTGGGGGGAGTCTGTTCCAGACTTTGGACACTCGGACCGTAAAGAAGTTTTTCCTTATATCGAGTCTGAATCGGCTTTCAAGAAGTTTGTGGCTGTTAGATCTGGTTATCCCTTGTGGAGCCCTGGTGAACAAGTGTTCTCCCAGATCCTGATGCACCCCCCTTGTATACTTATAGGCAGCCACCAAGTCCCTCCTGAGACTTCTGTTTGCCAGGCTGAAGGGTTATGTTCTTCAGCATCAGTTCCTTGATGACTGTGTGAAAGCTGACATTCCCGGAGTACTTCTAATCTGGTTCTGGAAAGCCAGCAGATCTGGATTGTTGGGAGAAAAATCCAAACATTTTAAATGAAACTTCTTAATGCACAAGAAAAAACTTATTAATGCAAAGGTCTCTTCATCCCCCAGTGACTCATTTCCACTGCTGGCTTGGACATTGTTTTTCTTCGGTTCATCCTTTCTTCTGCCTATTTGATTTTAATTCTCAATGCATGATGACAATTAAGTAAGTCCTGGTTCAGTTAGGTTTCTGATGGCAGAAACACACATATAGACTCTCGCAAAGTGTATGATGGCCAGATGGCATTGAACTGTGTGTGGCCAAACAGTAATGCACATTCATATCTGGGGGGCACTCTGCCTATGCCAGACAAACATCTTTGGCAACTCCATCCATTATGGTGTTAAAAGGTCATTTACTGATCATCATGCACAAGCTAGAATGTCACCTGTTCATTTCCACATCAGCATTTTCTCCTTACCAGTGCATTCAGCCAAAAAAGCATAATGAAATAAATTCCCCACATTTTCCCCTGGTGGCATCTCCTCATTCCTGTTCAGCTACAGTATTCCCCCAGTTAACAAAATCCTCCCAGCCTCAAGGCTTGAGGCCACCTATAATTCTCTTTGACCAAAAGAACAATATGTTTGCAAGACTCTTCATAACCAAGATATGCCCCTTCCCCCAGTAGACAGAATAGACAGCGTTTCTGGATGTTCATAGGTTATGTTGTCTGTCAGAACAGTCAATGTGTGCATAGATAAAAATAGCTTTGTATTACTGTTGTAGTGTCCAGTGACCCACATCCTAGCCGGGGTGGTAAAAACATAAGATGTGTTCTTTTTGTTCTAAAGAACGTGCAATTAAATTAAGGCAAGATGCAAACAATGGCAACAAACATCAGGAAAGCAGGGGAAAGGGAGGGCAAGAGAGGGCTGATTATTTTGTAGAATCATAGTCATAGGAAAATAGGGCTGGAAGGGATCTCAAGAGGCCATCTAACCCAACCCTCTTCTCCAGGCAGAACCATCCCTGTGTAAACTCTTCCAGTTAAGTGTTTGCCTAACCTGCTCTTAAAACTTCCAAGGATGGAGATTCCATAACCTCTCTAGATAATCTGTTCCAGTGACTAAACAATACAAAGCTAATATCCAACCTAAATTTCCCTTGTTGCAATTTAAGACTACTGTTCTTTGATCAGTCTTTGAATTCTCTGGGAATTCAAAGACTGTTGTCACATCCCTTCTTGGTCTTCTCTTCTCCAGACTAAATAATTCCAGTTCTTCAAACCTTTTCTCCTGTCATGTGTCCTAGACCTCTAATCATATTTTTTTGTCTCTCCACTGGATTCTTCTTGAATGACAGTGGCAATGCGTAGGGGGTGCACAGGGGTGCCAGTGTCCAGCCCGCTCCATGAGCACCAGCTGTCACTGACTGGTCACTGGGGGGCATGTGCCCCCCAACCCCCCGCGCCCCGACTAAGGGTGGCACCAGTCGCCTGTGTTGATTGGGCACTGCACTTCAATAAAGACATAAGCTAAAATTGGGCATAGTACTCCAGGTGAGGCCTTGCCAATGGTGGATAGAGCAAAAGAATCATTTCTTCTGACTTGCAAGTAACAGTCCTATTAATACAACCCAGTAAGGTATTCATTTTCTTTTTTTTCTCTTAATGTCATTCTAAATCCTAACCCTATTCTCCAAAGTGTCTCCAGTCCATCCAGCTTGGTGTCATCTGCACATTTGTTAACTATGAACTCAGTCCCATCCTCCCAATTGTTGATGAAGATATTACAAAATATCAGACCCAGGACAGACCCCTGGCAAACCCCAATCAATGCCTCTTCCCAGTCTGACATCAAATCATTGATGACTTCCCTTTAAGCAAAATGATCCAACCAGTTATGCATTTAGGCTGCAAACAGTGTTACCAAAAGCAAACAAATGTTCATCCCTTTTGTTGTGTCACACATGCCCAAATTTGTGGCCACAAAAGGTGGCATCAATTTATGGTGCTGTTTTGCAGCAGATTCTTGTTTTAAGGTGAGAGAACACGGGCCTCCCAGAGCTGTCCATACTCTCCAGCTGCCCTGGGCTTCAAGGGCCCAATCCTGCACACTGTGGGAATGCCCCTGTAGGGTTTCCTCACTTTTCAGAAATGTGCCCTGAGTTGGAACTGGGGTGCACCTAGAAGGAAATCAAGTTAGTCAAACTTGACTTGCTCTAGATGAATGGCTGTTCTTGATACTCTTGGTGCTTAGAAATAGATTCAGATTGCTGCACGCTTCTTCCAGGTATCGAGGCAGACTGGCTAGCCTGTGATTCCCTTGATTTCTTTTATTCCTGTTTGTAAAGATAGGCATAATATTTACCTCTTTCCAGTTGTCCAGGACCTCACCCAACATCCATGACTTTCCAAAAAGTACAGCCAGTGTCTCTGCCATAACCTCAGCCAATTCCCTGAGTACTCTAGTATGTATTTTGTCTGGCCCTGCTGACTTGAAAACATCCAGCTTCTCTAATCAGCCTCTAATCCATTCTTCCCCTACTCCAGGTATATGAACTCCCCCCATCCCTCCCATTAGCTGCCAACTGTGCTAATCATCTGACAGCTGTCCTTATTTGTGAAGACTGCAGTAAAAAGGCATTAAATAGTTCATCCTTCTCCACATTATCATTACTAGATTTCTCTCACAATTCACTATATTATTTTTGGTCATATTTTTACATTCAACATACTTGTAGTATGCTTCTTTGTTACCTTTTATGTCCCTATCTAGCTACATCTCAATTTGTGCATTGGCCTTCCTAATTTTCTTCCTGCATGCTTTTGTGATACCCTTGTACTTATCTCTAAGAACATGGCCAAATTTCTACCTTTTTGTATGATTCCTTTTTGAGTTTCAACTCATCAGAGAGTTCTCTATTTAGTCAGACTGGTCTTTGCTGTTCTTCCTGTCCTCTTTTTGCATTTGGATAATCTTCTTTTGCACCCTTCATATGGCCTTCCTAGGGTATGACGAGCTCACCTAGATTCCTTTTCCCCTTGTACTTGTGTCCCATGGGTTCCTGCCCCTCACTTCCTTGAGTTTTTTTTTTTTTTTTTTACAAAAGCAGACTTTTTATTTCTATTGTCTTTTATACTGCTGCTCTTCCACCTTGCTTTCCCTAGGATCTTGACCTCTACCATTTCACGGTTGCTGCCACCCAAATTGCCTTTGACCTTCACATCAAACTGGGTGGCTTTTCCACCATCTAATACCAAAAAAAGCTATCCCTGACCCCAAAAACTCACTGGACTGCTCATGCGGTGCTGAGTTACCCTCCCAACAGATATCCTCAGGGGTGAATCCAAGGATGGTGCAGTGGGGCAGTTGTCATGCTAGCAATAACATGCTATCATGAAAGTCCTGCTACTCTGTTTCCCTGTGCCTGTGTCTCCTGCACTGTCTGCACAGCTGGAGTCCCCAGCTGGAGTGGGAAACCTCGGGGGACAATGCAGGAAGCAGGAGAGGAAGTAGGGCAAGGGTGGGCAAAATATGGCCCATGGCTTGATTCTGTCCGGCCTGCAGTGGATCCCTTGGTTTCACCCAGCCCAAGTGCAGGGGCACAGCCCGGCCTGTGGCTTGTGTGACCAGTCCTGCTGCCCCCGGGTGTGGAGGTGCTGCCTGGCACAGCCCATCCTGTCCCTGTGTGCAGCTTGGGCATGCTGGGAGCTGTAGTCATTGGGCCAGACAGCACAGCGGCCAGACTCAGCTTCCTGGAAGCCCTGACTGCCACAAACCAGGAGCAGGTGTATGTTCTGCCATTACTGGACCCTGGCCACACTGCTTGGGAAGCCTGGCCCATCTTCCCCACACCTACTGCCAGAGGCACTGGACAGAGCAGGCAGGGGGTGGTGTCTTTATGGAGACTGGGACCCCTCATGGGTAGGGCAGGGCAGGGCAGGGCAGGGCAGGGCACGCTCAGCCGGGCAGATGGGATGGGGCCAGTGGGGAGCAGCATCTGGGAGGGGCATGAGTGGGTAGGGCTAGGGCCAGGATTGCAGGTTGGTGACAACGTGGGGTTGGGACCTGCCACAGGGATGAGCAGGGTGTAGCTTGCAGCTCTGCCCTGGGCCCCAGCCCCATGGTGTCACTGCCCAGCAATCCCACCTCTGGCCCTGGCTGCCTGTCCTGCTCCTGAATGCCACTCCCTGCCTGCCCGTGGACCCATCCAAGCCACCCGGTGAAGCATGCCCTGCTTGCAGGGGTCCTGGGCGAGTTCCCATGGAGATCCTACCTATCTGCCAGCTCCATCCGGCACATCTGGTGGTGGGTGTAGGGTAGACAGGGCTGAATAGGATAAATTGGCATTTTGCCAGGCCATCCTTTCCTCTCCTCCCCACCATGCTGAGTGGTGTAAACAGCTGTGGTGGGGTCAAGGCTGAGTCAGCAACCCCTTCCCCAAGCCCTCTGGCTCTTGAGCTCACCAAAACTCCTTAAGTGGCTCTCCAGCTAAAATAATTGCCCACTCCTGATCTACAGTCCATCTACAGTTGTGCTGCCAAGGCAGCAAGCCATGCCCACCAGCTCTGAGCACACGATGTCAGTCCAGAAATGAGGTGGTGAGAACGCCAAGACATTCAACAAGAGCAGGAGACGTGATCCGAGCTGTAGGGCAGGGAGGTGAAGTGACATAATCGAAGATCACGGACAAGTGATTTCTTTGCCTCCATCTTCCTAAGCAGGGACCGGAACAGTCACCCCCCCGCTGGGCCCCCCTCAGGCCCCAGGGGAGGCGCACCTGGGCCAAGGGTTAGTGAGGAACTAGTTAGGGATCTTCTGGAGGGACTGGACGTATTCAAGTCAGCCGGTCCAGACGATCTCCACCCTAGAGT
>NW_017729025.1:22836535-22837030 GCF_001723915.1 Gavialis gangeticus | reverse complement strand
ACCTTGCACTTGTCAGTGTTGAAACCCATCCTATTCTCATCTGCCCACCATGCTGAGTGGTGTAAACAGCTGTGGTGGGGTCAAGGCTGAGTCAGCAACCCCTTCCCCAAGCCCTCTGGCTCTTGAGCTCACCAAAACTCCTTAAGTGGCTCTCCAGCTAAAATAATTGCCCACTCCTGATCTACAGTCCATCTACAGTTGTGCTGCCAAGGCAGCAAGCCATGCCCACCAGCTCTGAGCACACGATGTCAGTCCAGAAATGAGGTGGTGAGAACGCCAAGACATTCAACAAGAGCAGGAGACGTGATCCGAGCTGTAGGGCAGGGAGGTGAAGTGACATAATCGAAGATCACGGACAAGTGATTTCTTTGCCTCCATCTTCCTAAGCAGGGACCGGAACAGTCACCCCCCCGCTGGGCCCCCCTCAGGCCCCAGGGGAGGCGCACCTGGGCCAAGGGTTAGTGAGGAACTAGTTAGGGATCTTCTGGAGGGACT
>NW_017729025.1:22818122-22835821 GCF_001723915.1 Gavialis gangeticus | reverse complement strand
CGGACTAGATGATCTACTCAGTTCCCTTCCGACCCTAGAAACTATGAAACTATAAGTAATTTTCAAATCCATTAAGAAACTACCTAAACCATCCTCCACACACCAGAGGGATAACTGACTGCAGTGGAGTCCCAGTAGTTTTTGTGAACAATACAATATTCCTGGTTCAGACCATATAAAATTTTCCCAGAGCTCACCCTGCCATCTCTCTTGCTCTCATTCAAATTCCTCCTAAAAAACTCCTTTTTGCAGCAGCATCTAGTAGGAACAAATATATTTAAATACAGCATTGTGTACATATGTCTTTCTATCTGAATCATCAAGACACATTTATGTTGAAACTCCCTGATTGTATGATCTTATTGTTGCAACCTTTCCCCTGCCTCATCAGTTCCCTCCTTTGGTTCAGTTGCTATCTTCTTTCATCATCATTCACCTACAATAAGATTGGAAGTTCCTTGAGGCAGACTCCTGTATTCCAACTTGTTCTGCAAAGTACCTGTCATCCTCTTAGGCACAGTAAAAATAATAAAATGTGGATTGCTGCACGTGGATTTGCTGCTTCTCCTGGAACCCACTATCTCATGTTCCCAACAAATGTGGATGTGCCACTTCTTGTTTACTTTCATCTCCATAAACTGATTTGTTAGTGTAACAATCTGTTGATTAAAAGGCAGGGCAGGGTGGTAGCTTATATAGAGCTGATAGTATAACAACTGCTTGGTGGAAACTTGACTATAGGTAATAAACACCGTGAAGTACAGCCTCAAATATATTTATAAACTTGTAATCAGGAAGTCTCTTTAAGTACTTGCCTAAATAATATGAGGTGATGTATGGGGAAATAAGGTATATGGCAGGGGGTGAGGGCAGGGATTTTTCCAGCAACCAATACTTAGTTGACTATAGGGAATTTCCAGCTGGTACTTTTAAGTACAAAATTTAGAACTCAAGCTAGAAATACAAATATGAATAAGGATTAGCTTTGTGTAATAATAAAAATGTCTATTTTAATTTGGGAAACACCATTACTGTGGGTACTATGTTTTGCTTACTAAAAATGTAACAATTTAGTGGGTGATGGATTTGGACCTGGTGTATTGAAAAATAGATTATCCTTCAGCAATGCAAAATCTAGTCCCCAGGCAGTAGATACATACCAATTTATTGTACAATACTGCCCTTCACTGTTCTCCTTATGTTTTTGATTGCACATCTTGTTCATGCTGATGGTCTAACTTGTGTAAATTGCATTATACAAATTATAAAGTGTTTTCTTCCCATTGTGGAAGTAGAAGAGCCAAGGATCAAACATGCAAGCACATGATTGCGGGTGTAAACCAGCCAACAGTATATGTCTTTTAGTTCATTGTTACGCAAGTCGGTTCCTTCAATACCTGGTTTAGAATAAGAAACAGATGCCTGGGCTTTGCACACGCACAGGCTCCATTAGTGATTACTGCAATTACCTATGCTTTTGCATCAGCAATTGTAACTTGAGGCAAAAGAAAACCCTTGTGATGCAAGGCCAGTATGGGAGCTGTCAAACTGATCTGTCCTCTGGGAGTAGTTAGCCTCTTTGGGATCTTGACATTAATGAGGAGTTACATGGATATCAATGGGAGCAGAGACACAAACATTAGAAGCAGCGTATTTCAAGTCGTCGGTATTTCTGCACTTCAGTAGCCCCGCAGTAGGATATGTCTAGCTGTGACCTTTCTATTGTAATCCCAGCAGTCAGGGTAGCTCTCCTGAATTGCATCTAGCAGCAGATAAACATTGAAGATGTCAACCTCAGATGAGAATCATTTAAAAAGGAATACAGTCTCTGGCAAAAATTTTGAATCCCATCCTGATAAATGAACCAAAACATTTCAGAGCCCTTTTCAGACAAATGTAGGCCAAAACTACTGCCCCCAGAAACTCTTCTAGTGGTTTGAAATAAGGCTATCAATGAATGAACTAGCCACAAGGCAAAAGGCAGACAAAGTTCTTTGGGTAAATCCTATATCTTTTATTAGACCAACTCAAATAGGTGGAAAAATTCTTTGTAAGCTTTTGGGTATAAATACCCTTTGTCAGGCTGGGAAAGCATCTGCAGTCAGTCTGTGCTCTTCCTGGATGGAATGAATAGCAAGGAAGCCAGAGGCTGGTCTGCATGCAAGAAAGGCAGTCAGTGAAGATGTAAACTGAGGAGTCAGTGGGTGAGAGACAGGTAGGGGGAAAAGGGGAGTGAATACAGCTGGTAAATAGTGGAGAAATACCACAAGACAAAAGATTTTCAAGTGACCAATAACTCTTGCCTCTACCTACATAGTAAACTTATCATCATGGCATCTTTAAGCATGTTTTGCTACTCTGTGCAGGCTCCCTATTAAACTGGAAGTACCATCGCTGTGCATGCTAATTAGCACTGCTGTGTGACAGGATTAGTTAGCCCAGGGGTGGGCAGTTATTTTGGCTGGCAGGACACTTAATGCATTTTGGTGAGCTATTGAGAGCTACACATGCAAAATCTTTTAGAAGATATCACGTTAACAAATTATAGATAAAAAACAAATACTAAAAAAATCAAACATCTACTATAATATATTTCAATTTTATTTCAAAAATATTTTTGGTCCTGATTTATTTTTTGAGTAGCATATATAGAGGCAATTGCATAATAGCTCAATGAAGTCTTACTCTTGTATATTGTGTGTGGGGTGGGTGTGCATGCATGTTTGTATGGGGGTGCTGTCTGAGTGCTAGATCCCAGGAGTAGGGAGAAGGAGAGGAGCCCAGGGAGCATGTGCAGCAGAGCTTGTCTGGGTGGTGTGGTGCAGCTGCAGTCCGCAGTTGCCTCTGTGGCACTCTGCATGGGTCCAAGCCCCATGCAGTCCCGCCTGGGGCAGCCTGTACCACACTCCTGCCTGTGCCTGCCAGGCCCAACCCCAGCCAGTATGCACAGCTTCCCAGTGGGGCTGCTTCTGGTGCAGCTGCAGCCACCTGGGTACTGATCATCTCCCCACACCTCCAGCGGCTCCTCCTCCTCCTGCTCATCTCCCCACACCTCCAGTGGCTCCTCCTCTTGTCCTTGCTGTGCCACTTTGGGTGGGAGGGAAGCTGCAGCTGGGTGGCCCCTGCCCCAGCATGTGGGGTTCCAGCTCCAGCTCCCGGCCTTTCCACCCACTCTGCCCATCTGCAGTTGCCTGCTCATTGCACCAGGTGGGCGAATGGGTGGAAGGTGGGCGAGAGCTGGAGTTGGAGCCCAACACATGCTAAGGCAGGAGCTTCCCGGCTGAAGCTTCCCCCCTGCTTGGAGCAGCTGAGGAGCTGCTGGAGGTGGGGGGAGCCAAGCAGGACGGGAGCAGCTGCAGCTGCATCATGAGTAGCCGTGCCAGGAAGCTGCGCATGCTGGCTGGGGCCAGAGGGTTGGGGTGGGAGCACAGCATGGGCTACCCCAGGTGAGCACTGCAGGGGCAGCCACAGGTTGGATCCAGTCAGTTGGTGGGTTGGCTTTGGCCCACAGGCCATATTTTGCCCACCCCTGCTGTAGATGTTACTGGTGATGCCCAGGCCACCAAATGTCCATCTTAAGGTTCCAAGCCCAGACTGAGTTTGAAGTGCTAGAAAATACAACCTTTTCCTTTATCTAGACCTGAATGTAAATAGTTTGTGACAAAGAGCTGCACCTCAAGTTAGCACCCCAAGACAAGGAGTAGCACCTCAAGGTGCTACTTGACATGAGTAAGGATGTTGGAATTTGTTCCCAAATGAGCACATTCAGCGTGATGTCATTGGTAGGCGATCGAAGTAAAACCTTGCGTTACCATACGTATCATGTCTTTTCCCTGAGAAGCCATCTTTAATGTGAGCAGTCTCTCACTTTCAGAGCATTCATAATCCTCCCTGCCTCCTTCCCCCATGCACACAACTACAACCTTTTCCCTGGCTGCTTTCTGTCCCATTCTCACCCACCACCCAAGTTTCTCTCCTGGCCACACCTCTTGTCTTTTCAACCTCTCCTGATTTGTGCCTCCTTGTAACGCAGGACTATTTCCCAGTTAGAAATCAACCTAGTCTGTCTCCCATTTGAAAACCTGACCCATTCTATAAATCATTCCAACTCTAGTGTTCAGTATTAAAAGGTGCTGAAGTCAGTAGAAAGACAGGGCACTTGGCACCTAGCGGAATGAACCCCTTCTGGCATGTAGCACTCTGCATGTGTTATATTGGATTGTCACAGCATATATTGTCAGAGGATATATGTGGCTTTTCAGGAAGGAAAGTATTGCTGTCCCCATCACATCCTGGTGGTGCTGCTGGTGCATGGTCCACAGCTCTTTATTCATCAGCATTACCCCTGCCTATTTTACAGCTAGCCTTCCCTGAAGGTCATTCCACTATCTGCCACCTGTGGACATGCTGGGTAGCAGCACAGCTCTGCCACCATGAGGAGTACAAGTCACCATTATAATAAACCTGTCCAGCCCCCAGCCATGGGTCTACAAGTCCTCAATGGTACAGCAGGTAGAAGAAGGTGTTAGACTCTCAACAGCTGCAAAAGTGGACAAAAGCTGCGGGAGATCTCTAACTGTCTCAGCCTCCTTGTCATTGGATCAAGGTCCTGTTCTGCCAAGGACCACATGGAAGCTGATGTGGAGCAACCTCTCCATGAAAAACCCCCCATGCACAGGTGTCTTCTATGAAAATTGCTTTAGCACATTGTTCAAGTGCTTTAGCAACCAGCTAGTGGCAATGGGAGCAGGATTGAGATGCCTGGAGCTCCTAGTCATGAACTGCCATGAAGGTAAAAGTTACAAGAAGGTCATCTAGCACTTGGATGAGGTAGGAGTGCAATTCGGCAGCTGTAACTGTGAGCGAGCAGCCCCCTTTAGGATCCACACTGCTCATCCCACATAGGGAGGAGGATAGAAAACGTGCCCCAAACACTGCCTGCCTACCTTTTTTTCCTGACTGGATAACTCCATCCAGTGGGATCACTTTTTCTGCGGCTGAAATCAACAAAGACACGCAATCAACCTTGGGGCTTGGAACATCAGGACCCTCCTGGACAATCCTAACAGTGAATGCCCAGACTGCCGCACTGAAATTGTGGCTCAAGAACTCAGGTGATACAACACTGATATCACTCCACTGAGCAAGACCCAATGAGCGGGAGATGGGAGATGGGCAGCTCAAAGAACAAGGAGGTGGCTATGCCCTCTTTTGGAAGGGTAAACAGGAAGGGGAGTTGCTACTAAGAATGAACTCATACATTAACTCATTGGAATAAATGAGTGCCTCATGAATCTCCATCTCAAAATAGCAGGGAGCCAATATGCCACTGTCATCAGCATGTATGCCCTGACCCTTTAGGCACCGATGAAACCAAAGAGGAATTCTATAATATCTTGACCAAGTCCTCTCTGATGTTCTGGAGGGAGAAAGGCTTATTTTGCTCAGTGATTTCAATGCTAAGGTCAGAAGGGACTCAAAACTCTGGAACAGAACCATTGGTAAGGAAGGGGTGGGAAAAGTCAGTTCCAATGGCATCCTTCTCTTGACCAAATGTGCAGAACATGGACTCACCATTACCTGTTCTACCAGAAAAATAAGCATAAGACATCATGGCAACATCTGTGATATAAGCATTGGCACTTGGCTGGTACTATGTCATCATTTGTGCCCAGGATTACAAAGTTGTCCACATCACCTGAGTTATGATAGGAGCTGATGATTGCTGGACCATCACTAGCTCATCCACTCAGTTATATCACTCAAACTGGCTCCCAAGCAATGGATGCAGCAGAAGCAGTGCCAACAGAAGGTTAACATCAAAGGACTCAAAGACTCAAGGAAACGAGACCTCTTCCACCAACACCTCAGCAGAAAACTGGTGAATTCCAATCAACAACAATGTTAGCAGCACTTGGGGAGCCTTCAAATGCCCTGTCATCAGTGCCTGCAATGAGACGATTGGATTTTCTACCAGGAAATACCAACACTGGTTTGATAGGAATGATTGGGACATCCAAGACCTGATCAGTCAAGGCATATGCTCAAGAGGGGGACAGAGAAAGCTCTTCAAGAATGTCCTCAAGACCAACTTGAAGAAATGCAACATTGACATTAACTTGTGAGAGACGATCAGCCAGGACTGCTCCAAATGGAGGAAGAGTCTGGTGCAAGGATCTGAGTACTTCGAAACTTCATGACAACAACAGGAGACAGAAAAGCACGAGTGGCAGAAACACTGTGTCACAGACTGAATCAAGAATCTGGAGCCACCCATCCTGAATGGAAACACATGCCCAAGTTGCAGTAGAACCTGTCATTCCCACTTGCCAGCCATCCTTGGACCCACAGTTAAGGCAATCACTGAAGAAAATCATCCTTCACTGCGAGGGATTGCTGATGACAATATTGGATTATGTCCACATGTGCCTCTAGACTATAAACAGTCTGGGACAAGCACCTGTTTTTTTTAGCACAGTTCATCAATTATACTGATGGTACAGTGCAGCATTAAGATATATTTTGCAATAAAATGTAACCTTAAAGGGATAATTTAATTACCATTTCATATGATTACCTTTACCCATAGCTTAGTGAGGTATTTCATTGTAGATGGAGGGTAAACATTGATTCATGACCAATTTCATTTTTGTTGCCTTGCAAATTACCAAAAATAGCACACTAGTGTCATTGTCTTATGCATGATATCAGAGTTACAATAGTTTAATGACTTAGAAAGACTAGTTAACTATATTTCCCAGATTATAAATAAAAGTTTTCCACATATTTTCAATGCCAGTTCTATTATTTTACTGTTTCATAAATCTTGTATTCCTCCAGAAAAGAACAATGTATCGCTGACATATTGCTATAAAAGGGGAGTGCAATCTTAGCCTACTTCTGTTGACAGCCAGCTACACTTTCCTAACTTTTAAAGCTTTCAGCTTGCTGTCTTTCTTTTAAGTAATGGAAATAAAAAGGACTTTAGGTAAGTTAATAGTTGTATAAAGGAAAAGACTCTTACATGCAAAACGATGAATAAATGGCTAGGCTGTAGTAGTGCAGAAGAAAGATCTGAGAGTTACAATGGATCACAGATTGAATCAAACATAACATATGTCAACATAAAATTGTTGCAAAAATAGTAATAGCCGACTGGGAGGCATTAAATAGGCTTACTACATCCAAATCACAAGAAGTGATTTTTCAAAGTATTCAGGATTGGGAAACCCTCTTGAGAACCATATCCAGTTTGGGGCACTGCACTTCAAGAAAGATGCGAACAAATTGGAGAGAGCCCAGTGGAGAGTAAAAAAAAAAAAAATGACTGGAGGTCTAGAAAGCATGACTTACGAGAAAAGGCTGAAAGAACTGGGAGGGTTGCTATGAAGAGAATGGCAATGCATAATTATCTGTGTCCACAAGGGATAGGACAAGAAGTACTGAGCTTAAATTACACAACGGACATTTGGGTAAGGTATTAGAGAGAACTTTCTAACTCTCATGGCATTGACAGAAGTGATATTTGTTGTGGGATTGGCCCCTTGAAAGTGCTCTACAGCTAACAGAAGTACACAGCTGCAGAGTGCTTTAAAAGTGCCCAATCCCATGACAAATTAACCCTAATTTCATGAGGGTTCAGAAGGTTCACCTTCATTAACTTCTGTTTGTTTCTGCATGCAATGAGGGCTGGGCTGATGCAGCCACCCTTCCTCCCTGCCCCTGGTGCTGTTTGCAGAATGGGAGCAAGCGGAGGAAACTCCAGCCTGCCCACCTAGCACTGGAGGGGGGAGAACACGTGGATTGGGGTCCCCCCTCACCTTGGGGAAGCTCCAATCCACCTGCTCCCCACTCCAGCACAGGCTGGGCAAACCCGAGATCAGAGCTCCCTCCCCTCTATTCTCCCCCTCCCATCCTGCAGACAGCACCGCGCTTGGAGGGAGAGGAGTGAGGGGGCTATGGGAGAGAGATTGCAGACAGGCACCTCCTCCTGGATCAGCTCCAAAGAAGAACTTGATTCCCCCTCGCTGACCCAACAGCAAATGTCTCTTGGGTTGGTGCGGGGGGGATGTGGTGTTGCTGTAACTCATGGGGCTTTCTGTGAAGTGCCAAGAGTTACAGCAGCGAACTGCACATCTGTCAGTGCCCTCTTTGTTCTTAAGCACTGGTAACAGTTATCTAAAGATGTGGTAAAATCCCTATCACCTGAAGTATTTAAGTGCAAGTCAGACAAACATTTGTTCAGACAGTGACGATCCTACCTTGCGTGGGGGTTTGGACTAGATGATCTTGAAACCCTTTCCAGACCTATTTTTCTGTGATTCTATGAACTGACAACAGTTGTTTGTCTACTCCAGTTGCAGAAGTTATTTATAAATAAAGAACCAAAGTTCTGTACATGATTTGGGTAGGTAAGTGTAGTTTTCCTATTCATGATCTGAGGATTTATGCACTTGCTGGGTGGATCAAGTTCAGCTTATTCCCTTTAATCCTGCATAAACAGCAGACACTATATTCCAGTTCCCCCTGCTGATCCCTCTCTACCTCCCAACTCAGTTTGTGGTAAGTGAACAAAAGATCATTACTATCCCTTTTTTTCTGAAAATAATATCCTTAAAACCTCACTAGGATGTCAGGTATTTAATGGAGTATGTGTGTGTGTGATATCATCCCTGGCTACTCAGTTCATGTTAATATTCCATAAATTTTGCGATAGGGATGAAGGAGAAGTTCTGTAAAGCAATTTCTCTAGGAACCACCTTGCTTCCACATATCCTATTAAAATCAAGGGTACTGAGTGTCCATACACTTAACGCTCATCCCTAGGTTGGTTGGGGACTTTTTGAAAGACGGCTTTAGTGATATGGTTCCTGGGAGATGTGGCATAAAACTTTGGTTTCTCTGCTCGGGCTTCTGGAAACACTCTGTTTACACTAGGAGCTGGGATGATTAATGCACAGACATTGGGTGTACTCATTTTGTTATTAGTCAGGTGATACCTGTTCTTACAGGGGATTTCATCTGGGATTGTCCTGCTTTGTCTACATAGTATTGTTAATATGCCAATCATTATGGTATCTGGGTGCCAAAATAACTATACCTAGCACTTACACAGTACTTTAAATGTTCAAAGCACTGTACAAACATTTTAATGAAGCCTCTCAATATGCTGCCAGGCAGGTAAGCATTATCCCCATTTTAAAGGTGTGGGAAAGGGACTTGGCTGAGGCCACTCTGCGAATCATTGGCAGAGCAGGGTTTGCCATCCTGACACTTTGTAAATCCCTCCAGATCATATTCACTGTGAGATAAACAAACTCAAAGTTACTTTCCTGGGTGAGTTAGAAGAAACTGCTGCTGAGCAACATGGGGTTCAGCACTGGCTTCTGACCTGGTTCAGTGCTGACAACTAACAATGATTAATCCTAATGAGCTCGCCACACAACACTTTTTATTCAAGCGCTCTGACTACTTTTTTCTCCATCAACATACAGTGGAAATTTGACAGTGACAAACTTCTAATGGCAAAGTGCCCTTCTAATGTGGCACCATCCATTCCAGCATAAGAGCCTGGTTTACACACATTAATAAACTAGGTTTCTTTCTTGTGAGTAGGTTGGGGGTCCCCATTATTTCTATTTTACAGGTGAGAAAACTGAGATTCAGAGTAGATAGGCCAGCATCTTCATGCTTACATGCCTGAAGCAAGGCTTCAGCATCCATGTTCAAAGTGGATTTAAAGTAGTCTGGTTTTCTGCTGCCACTGAAGTCTGTGAAAACTCCTGAGTGCTGAGCACATCTGCATGTCAGGCCAATTATGGAGGTTACTAAGTTAGGAACCTAGCTCTAGTGGTCCAAGTGCTCTGATTTTCATAGGGTCAAGCATCCACAGCTCTCAAAGAAGCCAGTGCTCATTACCTCTGGAAACCAGCCTGTTTCAGGACACTGTTCCAGGCCACTTCCACAGGAAGTCAAGCAGCAGGCGCTGGGAACTGACCTCAGCTCTCTGGATTCTTTGCGGGACTCCCTTTCAACACAGCGGGTAGACATGCATTCACCAAAACAGCTTTAGAAACATCAACTCAAGGACCCATGTTTGCAAAGCTCAGTGCCTGTATCTGAACACCTAAAGCCCTCCATTTTCAAAAGGGCTGAGACACACACACCTGACTCACTGACTTAAATCTGGATGCAGAAGTCCAAATAGGGATATCGGTCCCCACCTTTAAGTACCTGAGTCTGAACATGTTGGCCGTGATTCCAAGAAAAGCCTTTGCAGGGGAGGAAAGAAACAAAGAAAAGAAAGTACCCTGCATTTTCAAACCATGTAGATTTAGGAATGTCATTCCAGGTCCGCATGCCTAGAATGACATTCCTAAACCTATGTGGCTTGGATCAAAGATCGAAGATACTCGGTGCTCCCATTCCTTTGGGCTGGTTTGTGGGTGCCCAGTAGGTTTGGAAACCAGGGTAGTCTGTGCAGGCCTATTTGATGTGCATTGAGAACATGGGCCAGTGCCCACCAAGTAAAGCCGAAAGTCCCCCTTAAGATGAGGGGCCACTAAGTGCACATCAAGTGATGATGGGGGACAACTAAAGAAGAAAACAGAGGCAGGAGTGAAGGTCAAAGGTTCAGAATGAGTGCACCCAGGCCGGACATCAAGGAGAGCATGCTGCAAGGGCCCACTGGCCCATCACATCGAAGGAGCCAGTGAATATTACTCAGTGAAGCCCTGCCCAGAGACACAGCCTGGGGACAGGAAACCGGCCCTGCAGTCCCCAGGCCAGAGCCTCCCTCCTGATCAGGTAGATCACTTGCTTGGGAGGATGTCTTGTACGCAGGACCCTGTGCAGACTGGAGCCTGGGGACTGACTGGCTAAGCAGCAGTTCTGCAGAAAGGGACCTGGGCATCACAGTGAATAGGAGGCATCGCTCAGGGCTGCGTTGGTAGGAGCACTGCCAGCAAACGGGGCAAAGTGATCATTCCCCTTGATTCGGCACTGGCGCGGCCACCTCTGGAGTCCTGTGTCCAGTTTTTGGGCTCCCCCTGTCTTGGGCAAAATAGAGACAGTCCAGTGGAGGTCCATGCAAATGGTCTTGGGGGGTGGGACACATCATTTAGGAGGAGAGTCTGAGGGAACTGGGCTGATTTAGCCTGGAGAGGACAAGACTGAGGGGGGATTGAATAGCAGCCTTCAGCTCCCTGAAGGGGGGTTCAAAAGAGGATGGAGACGGGCTGTTCTTGGTGGGGGCAGAACAAGCACCAACAGTCTCCAGTTGCAGCAAGGGGCACTGGGGTCAGAGAGGAGGAAAAGCCTCCCGCAGGTGCTGGTTTTAGAGGTCCGCAGCTGCACGAGGGGAGCAGCCCCCCGCGAGGGGCAGGGCGGGCCGGGCCGGGCCGGGCGGGAGCTGGAGGCGGATCCGGGTGGAGTCTCTTACTCACCTGCGGCAGCCACCTCCCGCCCGGGCGAAACCTCCGCGGCCGCCACCCGCCCGCCCGGCAGGGAGCTGAGGCGCCTCCTCAGAACAGGTTTGGCCGCCGCCCGCTGACGCCGGGGAGCGCCCGCCCGGAAAAACTGGTCCCGGAGGGGCGCGGGCCGCATTCCTGGCGGCGGCTATAAAGCGGCGCGGCGCGCGAGGCCCGGCCACAAGTCAGGGGCTCCCGGCTCCTGCTTGCGCCGCCCGGGTTCGAGCCCCGCCGGCCATCGAGGAGCAGCAGCCGGAGCCGGAGCCGGAGCAGGAGCAGGAGCGGGCGCTCTCCGCCTCCCGGGTGCAGTGGTTCTTAACAGTTCAACAGTTCTTTAGGCTAATTGTGAAATGTTTAGGACCACTTGACCCGCGAGGCGCCGCCGGCGGATACCTCAGCTCGTCGCGGGACCAGCGGCGCCGTCGGGTCTCGCCGGGGCTTGAGCGCCGCGTGGTGTCGGGGCGGAGCCGGGCTGCTCGCCCTGCGCTCTGGCCCGCCCCCGCCGCGTCTCCTCTCGCCTGTCCTCCCTCTCGCCCTCCACCCCGGGGTGCCTCGCGTGCAGGCCTCTGGCCGTGCCGGGCTGCGCGGCTTTCGGCGCCTCCTTGCCAGGCCCAGGCCTGGTATCGGGCCCTCGCCGGTGGCTAGGGACCTCGGCAGATGCTGAGCCTCGGTTCAGGGGCGCCGCTGACAGCCTGGGGCAAAGCCCCCCGACATCGGAGCGGATGGGTGGCCCTGTCTCCTGAGACTTTAGCTCTAGGGTTTCTTGAGAGGGAAATTCTGGCCGTGTCTGTGCCCAACAGCTTGATTTAATGCGGGGGCAATCCTTTCTGGGGTTTCTTTGTTTTGTTTTGTTTTGTTTTATTTTATTTTATTTTTTGTATTTGTTTTTTTAATTGAAAAGGTAAGTCTGGCATCTCTGCTCTCTTTCCCCCCCCCCCCCCAAAAAAAAAAAAGAGTTGTGACTTCTGTGCACCACTGAACTAAACTAGAAGAGTGCACTTGTAACTTTGGTTACCCTTTTTAAACCTGCAGTGCTTTCTAGTTTGTAATATTAGGACTAAGGTGCTGTTTCACTGGGGAAATATTGCATTTGTTGCTGCTTTGCTTGCCACTGCTTTACAACTGTGTACCTGGTATGAGGATGACTGCTGCAGGTGTCTTTCCTGGGCCTCTTAAAGGCAACGGGGTTGCGGAGTTGACTTCTGTGTGGCCAACTAGTCACATTGTGTTTTAGTGGAGCATTTTGGTGGGAGCTGGACTGTCTGAATGTGAACAGGCAAAACTGATCTGTAGAAGTGCTACTCAGAGACAGCTTCCAGCAGTTGGTGTAAGTCACTCTGTTTGTAATTCAGAACAGGTTAAGCAAGGTTAATTAAGGCAAAGCAGGGTTTAATTTAGTTGGGAGTCGAGCTATGGTGTCTTCTAGCAGTGTTTCTCAAACTGTCAGGCCAGCCTCCTTAGGCAAGCTTTAACAAGCCCGGGGAAAATGGGAAAACAATTTTTGCATAGGATTTGGCAAAGACAACCCCACATTCATTAATGATGCTTCCTCATTTGCCAAGACAAAAATTGAAATGCTCTAGCAAGAAAAAGATAAAGAGTCTGCCCTACTTTGGCATCTGATTCAGTGCCATTCTATCTAGGGTCTAATATACGGTACTCATTATTGCAGTCTCTTGAGCATCTCCCAAATATTTAAAAAGAAATAACAATCCCATTCTGCACACACAGGTCTCATTAACTTCAGTGGGTGTTGTGAATGTTTAAGTACTGCGAGGCTGAGCAGTGTGGAAATATACTTGCAAAATGCAGTGCAATCTTGAGTGGCTCAGCTGGTATAAATCAGTTGCCTTCTGTTAAGCTGAGTGGAGCTATACTGATTTGCATCAGCTGGGGCATGCCCCAAAAGGTGGGCCTGCTCCTGCCATCCCTCTATATCCAAATTACCAGCTGACCCCAGCAGGAGTATTGACTGGAGAAAGGGGTTGGGGCCTGTTTTTGTGGGAGTGCTTCCTCTTTACTCCAATTAAACAATATTAAGGTTTAGGACCATGTAAGTAGTGGGTTGTTGTTTTTTTGCCTTCTATGTGTGAGTGCAGAATGCTCTGAGAGAGGTTGAAAAGAACCCGCCTGATAGAAAAGGCTGTGTTCTTTTGTAAAAGTCTTGGTGACAATAATGGAGCGAACTGGGTGACGCAAAGAAAAAGGAAGCTGTTGTGTATTGTAAAACTAAAGGCAGGACAACCCTCTCCTGATGACTTATGTGACCCGGTGTTGCACTACAACCCTTCAGGTGGAATGAGGGAGGGCCACTGGATTACTGGAACGCTACTTCCCCGTGTCATTTATAAGGTACAGAATCATCTTGGAGGTAACCTTTGTTTTTCTTTTCTCAGACTGATTGAACCCCTGATGACAGGCTTGTCATTTTCATAAGCTGGCAACAAGCCACTTGGAGAAACAAACAGAAAAGCCTTAGCTATGCCTTGAAAACTTCCTGGCAAGCAGCCCTTCCTTGAGAGAGAGTCTGAGCAAAGTGAAAAACCCAAGGGGAAATGAACACTACTACTCTTTTTCTGCCAAAACAAGTCAAATGTTGCCCCTCTGCTGTATAGTTTTCACCAGTAACATCAAATATTTGGGACGGAACGGCAGAACTGAATCAAACCATGTAACCAAAATCTTGGCTATTGTATGACAACATCTGATGATCATTTGTCTGTTAAAATGAACAAGGGAGATTCTTAAAGGTTATGGTTGGGGTACAGGCACTAACGGATTAAGTCTCTCAGTCATCCTGGGCTCAAACCAAAGATGCATTTCTGTTGAAGAAGGGAATGGAAAAACATTCCTCATCCCCCACCTTTCTTTGTGTGCTGCTTACATGATTGGAATCTAACATTTTCCATATACTCAATAATGTATTGGCCGTGGTAGCCAAGTGATCAAGAGATCCAGCTGGAAACTCGACAAAGCACTTAGATCAAATCCAAGTAATGTTTGAAAAAGCAATCTGCTCTCCCTAGCTCTTTCAACTGCTGAATGCCCCTCCATGTTCATGGGGTGATCCAGGAGTTGGTGTAGTCTTGCTGTTACTTAATATGTCACTGAATACAAGACATCCTGGAAAGCATCATACTTAGGTTCTTGGCTAAGACATAGTTGCACCTCTTCAAATCCATTGAAGTAGTAGTGTGAAAGCCATTTTGTTGTTAGAGCTAATAAAAATCAGTTTGCTTCAAAGAATCTACAATCACAATTTTCAGAGGAGCCTGGGCTTGGCTTCTAAGCTCACAACTGTAGTTCTGTTCACACAGTAATTTGCAGGCAGTGATAACAAGCCTTCATCGTTTAACCACCCATTGGTGTCAGGAATTGGTAGGCCCAATCCTGTTCGGCTTTCTTCATCAACTGCCAGGGGAGCAGGATATAACTTGCTTCTGGAAATCAAATACAGGAGGTAGTGCTCATGCTCAGATACCCACCTGGTGTAAATTGGCATACCACTTAGAGTTTGATATAGCTAAGTCAGTTGACCTCAGCTGAGGATCTGCCCTAGTACTCTTTCTCACCACAAATGATTGTGAGCACAGAATTGTAGGTGCAGATGTGCTTAGGAAGACGCATGTTCTCACTACATTTAATTTAAAATCCATGAGACTTGTTACTGACAAATAAGAGTGTGTGTGTGTGTGGTGGGGGCAAATCCTTTCTATGCCGTATACTGAGGGAATGACTGTGCTAATATGATTGACAATGACACAGTTTCCCGTTTGGCATCAGTTTATGTAGGAGCCTGTATTTTTAGAATTCATGAGTCTTGAGGCATGGACAGATATATAATCATGTCATTTTAAAACGGGCGCTAGCCACTCAGGAAAGTGCATCAGCTGGTTTATTATATTCGTTTAATCTGTCCACTTGTAACCCATAGTAAGGGATGTGTCACCACGGTAATTTGCACCTGAATGAAAACAGAGGGGAAATTGCTACAGTTTAGTTTTATGTCTTCTAGCTTATGAGTGGGCAGACTAAATGATTATACCAGCTGCATAGAGGTAAGCCTCTTTTCCTCCCTTATAAAGCAGAGTAGCTGTTTGCTCCATCAATAAGCATTTTATGCATTTTAAAGGTGCTTAGGATTTTCAGGCACTTGTAATTATGGCCGCATTATGTGTGTAGGGGCTGCGGGTGAATCCAGGGGGTGCACCTCCCCCGCCCTTTGATTCCTGTTCTACCCAAAGTGTAAAACAAAACTGCCTGGCAGTGGCGGCAGCAGCATTTCTGTTCTGGCTGCAGTGAGGGAGTCACTTGACTTGGTGGCTCATTTTTATCTGCCTGATTCCTTCTAAATCTTTCATTCTGTAGCTGTTAATGATGTGCTCTCCTTTTTTTTAAATGGTATTAATGTTCCAGAAACCAAGCTATCCTTTCTTCTGTACTTCCAATACCTGTTAGCTGCTCCTGGCAATGTAGCTCCTATTTCACAGCCCTGCAGACTGTTTTTAACTCTAGCTGAAAACATTAATTCAGGTGTGGAAATAACTATCAGTGGAACATTGGCGGCATTGTCAAGATGCTCAAGACGGCTTCATTTTGTTCTATGAATTTGAAAGTTTCTAATGACTGCCGGTCTAAAGGAACAGCATCTTTTGATTACTTTTCCTTAGTTTGTTGTGTTTCTTAAATATATCACGTATGATAGCAAACTTAATGCACATTCCAATAGTTATATTTGTTTTTGCTTCCATCTTCAACTAAGTAGTAGAACTCTAGGAACCTGGAATATTAGTAAAGCTTCTAGGTTAATTTTACTTGGAGAAAAATGTTTTGTGGTATATGTGATGATGCACCACACCATCTGCATCCCCCACTTCAAAATCCCAGATCTGCCAATGATACAGCAGTCATTTTAAGGATGATGCAAACCCGTCCTATTATCTGTCCTGCTTTTTCTCATCCCTGCCTTATAAAGCCCTTACTTGAATGTTCCTTCAGCCAGCCTGGCTTCACTTCATTTCTGTGGTCCCTCCTGCCTGCACCTTACTACCTGATCAGGACTAGTGTTGGTATCTGGGAACCTGTATTTTAATCCTGAAGCACTGGAAGTATGTTTTTATTATAGCAGATTGCAAATAAAGTATTCCCATCCCATTTGCTCACTCCTCTTGTATCAAACTATTGGCTTCGTTTTAATGCAGGATATCAAAGTCTGGACCAGCAGTGTCCCATTGCCTGTGTAATGTTGGATCATTTAATAGACAATCAAAACTTTCAAGTCAGTATATTCTACCTGAGATGAGACATTCTGACCATAGTGGCCACCTTTGCCCTTTGGGTTAAACCTACATTGTTCTTCAAGTGCTAAATTTACTTGAATTACGTTTTTCTTCCTGCCGAGCAGCAGGAAGCAATTTTATGAACGTGGGGTACTAAAATTAGAAATAATAATTCAGTGACACTTTTACAGTAGCCACACGCAGGAATTTTCTTTCCTCCTTCCTACCTCGTTTAACCTTCACAATATTATAAAGTAGCTGTAGAGTCTTTTTGATGTCAAGATGAAATAAATTTAAAATGATGCTTAGCTATTCTAGAGCTGGCCCTTTTTCCCTTTTCCCAGGAAAAATTCCAGGAACACTCCAACATTGTATACACTGGTAGAAGAGAAGAAAACAGAAAAATACTGACTGCTACAGCTATCCACATCTAGTCAAACAAGGCTCTTGCAATGGGCTTTGTATGCAATGGGGAGGCGCTGTAATGAGATATAGCTGAACGCTCTTCAGCAATTATAACCTACTGCAAATCACCCCTGTTCATTAGGCAGCATGTTCTGCTGGTGCCCCAGTCTGCACTGACTGGTGATTCATAGATTTTAAAGCCAGAAGAGACTGTGATTATTTCATGCTGGTTGCTTGCACAACACAGCCCAGGGAATTGCACTCAGTGACTCCTCCACTGAGCTCAATTACTTGCATTTGAAAAAGAGCTTCCCTTGTTTTCAGACAGATGTTCAGTCTTGGCCTAAAGTCTTCACATGTTGGGTTTGCCATAATTGGGTTTGAAATGGTTTGCACCCAACTGCCTTAGAGACAGTCTGTCCTAGAATGATACAACTGCTGAGAGTCTCACAGCTAGCAGACCTCTGGTTTAAAAAAGAGGGAGCAGCAGTTGGCAGGGTAAACCATCTTCAACTCATTACCTGGTGCAACAGAGTTTTGTTGGACT
>NW_017729025.1:22812490-22813122 GCF_001723915.1 Gavialis gangeticus | reverse complement strand
GGTTTGCACCCAACTGCCTTAGAGACAGTCTGTCCTAGAATGATACAACTGCTGAGAGTCTCACAGCTAGCAGACCTCTGGTTTAAAAAAGAGGGAGCAGCAGTTGGCAGGGTAAACCATCTTCAACTCATTACCTGGTGCAACAGAGTTTTGTTGGACTTCAAAGTGGGGTACATACCTTGCGCATTCTCCCTGACTCTTTCAATAAAGTTTGTACACAGTGGAGGTTACTGATGATAGTAGATTGGGGGATAATTCTAGTTTCAATTTATGTTTTTGAAGATAAGGTTGGCTTTGAGAAGATTGGCAACATATTTTATTATGTCTGTTGTATGTTCTGCATGTGTACAAGTGCCTGCAGTCCTGCATAAACTAATAGGGTCTCAGCTGTAGCATCTGGGCATCTCCCTAACTTTGATAAGCATATACCTTTAGAAGGAATACACTTCTAAAATGGCGTGTACCCAGAAGAAGAGATCTATACACATCATGAGAATGCATAATGAAGCATGTTTCGTGAGTTGCAATTAACAAGCTATCACCATATTCAGTAAAGTTTCATAGTAGCTAGGGTCAGGAGGGACCTGAACAAATCATCTAGCCTGACCCCCTGCCACAGGCAGGAATGAATG
>NW_017729025.1:22811860-22812172 GCF_001723915.1 Gavialis gangeticus | reverse complement strand
CTCCTCCTAGGGCCTGTCCTGCTGCCCTCTCACCAAGCGGGTGGTCCTCCTATGAACCCTCTCCAGGCTGGCCACATCCTTTTTGAAGTGTGGTGCCTAGGACTGGACGCAGTACTCCAACTGTGACCTGACCAAAGTCGCATAGAGGTGGAGTATCACCTCTCTGGACCGGCTTGAGATGCATGACAAGGTGAGGTTGGCCTTCCTGACTGCAGTCTGGCATTGGTGGCTCATGTTCATCTTGGAGTCAGTAATGACTCCAAGATCCCGTTCCGCCTCTGTGCTTTCAAGAGGGGAACTCCCCAGCCTGTA
>NW_017729025.1:22806682-22811736 GCF_001723915.1 Gavialis gangeticus | reverse complement strand
AGCCCTGGGGTACCCCACTGCTCACGTCTTGCCAGGTTGAGTACAACCCGTCCACCACTACTCTCTGGGTGTGTCCCATCAGCAAATTTTTTACCCATCCAACTGTGTAGGCATCAATGCCACAGTTGCTTAATTTATTGATGAGGATCGGGAACTTATTTTCTTATTGTATTAAGAAAAAGAATGGCTTGCTTATAATTCAACCTTTATAAGTTGTTCACTTTTTCTGTCCCTATTTTATGTGTGTCTGAATTTTTAAAAGTTCACCCTAGTTTTCCCTTTATTCTCAACTCTGTAATAAGGATTTGGAGAAAAAAGCTCATGTAACCCATTGATTATGCCACAGTATGTTAATAATGTGTACTGACAAACACCTGAAGAGCCAAGCTGCTCTTGCCAACATGTAGAAGCAGGCCTTTGTTCTCTATCCTGAGCAGAGGCTCTTTTGAAATCCCTTTGAGGTATGTTCTGTATCAAATATATTCAAATAACAGGCAACTATTAATAATGGTGCTGTCACTAATAAGCAGTAGATTGAATCTTACCAACCAACAGCAGCAACATCTACTAAGGGATCGATGCCCTTGAAATCTCCCATTGGTAGATTTGCCATTGATTTCATTGTGTGAAAGTCCAGGCCCTAAAACTGCTTCATAAAGTTCCTAAATGGAGTGGCTCCTGCACCCTGAAGGAGCTTGCTTTCAAAGGCACAGAAATCAGTTCCTTACTCAGCTGTGATTGAAAGTCTTAACTCTCCTAGGCACTTTTGACACACTCACTCATTGAAGACTGAGTCTTCAAATCTAAATGTCTAAAGCTGCCTCCTAAACCCATATTTAGCTATCTAATTACAGGTGGCTTATTTTTTGGAATTTCAGAACACTGAAAACTCCACTGAAGTGAACTTTGAAAGAAGTAGGTCATAGAAATGCTTACAAATAGCTTTGGGGGCCTCACTTTAGGCACCTGGGCTTGGAAAATTCAGTCCAATCCAATAGCATCTTCACGTGTTAACTTTAGACATCCCTAGGAGGATTTAATATTCTGCATCTTCCGAGATGTATAAGTCAAAATAGTTTTAATACATTTGGGGAAAACATATTCCTTAAATATTCTATCTCACTGGGTGCATTTATACACGCATTACGGCACTTTTCCTAATGCGCATTAAATTTAGTACCTCCATTGCGAGGTACTAAACAGCTACACTGCCTTAATGCGCAGTAGTGATTGTGCACATTTTTTATGTGATGCTTTAATGCATGGTAAAATAAGGTACTGTGAATTAAAGCACACTTGTAGATACACCCACTATGTACTTTTTCCAACTTCTTGTTTGTTACTAAGCCCATAAATTTTTAGCAAATAAGAATTCAACATATAAGTACCGTATTTTAAAGTGTATCAAGCCTTCATTGATATGGGCACGTATTACTCACTCCTTGTCCAATAAGCAGTCCACACATATCTGGCCTGGTGTGTACCTGAGCACTGACACAACTGCAATTTTAGATGCTAAATAGTATAGTACTCAGTAAATTGTTTGCTTTGATACAATTTTTATTCTACAAATGTTGCTCTAAGGAGCCGTAAAGAATTATTCGTCAGTGTTTATTGATTTATCAAAGCACTACAGAAAGAGTTTGTATGAGAATATTTATCTATGATGACTTCTTTCAGACGAAAGACAGGTAACTAATCTGGTTACAGATTGCTTTACACTCTGCAACTGAGTATAGCTAGGATTCCATCTGCAGATTAATCCCAGAGACTGTATGGAGCAATATTGCAATTGCAGGTTACAATATTACAATTGAAGGTTTTAAATAACGCCTGCTGAGAAGTACTGTAAAACTGAATAAAAAAAGTGTGTAATCTATCTTCCTTTAAGTGTTGACCTCATATCTTTGCTAGATGCCACAGAAAACATGCCTTATTCACACTGTTGGGTACTGTGATCTGACATGCAAGACAGAAGGATCAAAATGCTAAATCTTAGGTAGTGACAGCAGCCAGTCATGACAAGTGTGGATGTATGGGCTGACCCAAAATGGAGACAAGAAAGAACAGGGTGGCATGATGGGTTAGGATGGACATGTTCAAAATTGTGTGTTGGTTTTTGAACCATGGGCATGTCCAATAGAGCATCACCCAGAGGAAGGATGCGCCCACTTAGAAATGCTGGTGTTCCGTGTTATGCTTTCTTTGTCCCCCACTTCTCTGTTTCTCTCTCTAGTCACTGTCTTTGTAATGTCTCCTCTTTTCTTCTAGGTATCTTCCTCCCTGTTGCAATTCTGAAATCCCTCTTGAGGGCTTCACTTGCATCCTTAATCCATCACAACTGCCAAGGTGAATAGTCATTGATTTGGCAAGAGCAGGTCATGTTTAAGTAACAAAATCTTTCATGACAAAGTGATGGGCACTGTGGATGGAAGGAGAGCAGTAGATGCAATATACCTTAGTGTTAGTAAGGCTTTCAATGTTTTCTCATGACATAAGTTAGCTAAGGAAGTATGGTCTGGAAGAAACTCCTATAAGGTGAGTACATAACTGATTGGAAAATTGTTCTCTAAAGAGTAGTCATCAGTGTCTTAATATCTAACTGGGAGGGGGATTCCCAAGGGGTCCATCCTGGACATGATTCAGTTATCCTCTCAATGACTTGGAGGATGGAACTGAGTGCACATTTAGTAAATTTCAGGTGACGCTATGCTGGTTGGAGTAGCAGACACTTCTGAAGACAAGATTAATATTCAAAATGACCGTAATACTTTGGAGAAATGATCTAAAATAAATCAGATGGAATTCAGTAAGAATAAAGTACAAAATAATGCAATGGGGATAGAGCAATCACATGGACAAATACAGAGACTGACTAGTTAGGCTGCAGCACTGCAGAAGAGAGTTAGTAGTTAATCAAAGCAGAATACGAGTCAGCAATGTCATATTGCTGCGGGAAAAAAAGCAAATGGCACCCTGGGGTGCATTGACTAACAGGATATCATGTGCAGGTCATGCAAAATGCTTCTTTCATTCTGTGCAGCACTGATGGGACCTCACCTGGAGTGCTATGTCCAGTTTTGGTCACCTCACTTCAAATTACAGCCGGAAGGGTTGGAAGAACTGGACTTATTTGGTCTGGAAAAGAGAAGACTAAGGGAATTGATAAATCTTCAGATACAAAAAAAAGTTGTTACAAAGAAGATGGTAAACAGCTGCTCTCTCAGTGTCTGCAGAGGACAGTGTAAGAAACGTGGGCTTAAATTGTCGGAGAAAACTTTTCTAACTCTGAGGGTGGTTAAATATAGAAAGGTATTTTCTGAGAGGTTGCGAGATATGTCATTGGGGAGGGGTTAAATACAGGTTGGGCAAATGTTTGTTAGAGGTGGTTTAGAAAGGGGAGTTCCTCTGCTGAAGTCCCTTGCAGCCCTTTTTCCTTTGGGTCTAAGATGATCAGCAGTGAAATAGTCTTTAGAGTTAAGGTGTCACTCAGAGCAACAAGAGAGGGTGGGGGAGACCAGCTATTGTCTGCACAGCGAAGAAGATGTCATTGTATTTGTTCATGTGCAGTTCACGTTTGAATGGCTAGAAACTTACTGTTATCTTGAATGAAAGCTGAAATGCTGCAGAGCTGGAATGTGTCACACGGGTCACAATGACGCATCCCATGAGCCAGTTCTGACAAGCAGGCTAGGGGCTGGCACTTCTTGTTTAAATTCTTAGACTTCTCTGCATTAGCTACCCTCGGATTATGTGAGACCCATATGCAGAAAGACAAGAATGCAGTGAGCCAGGCTATTTTTAGTCATATTGGGTCAAAAGGAAGTGGAGAGCAAGTGGGCCTTCCAGTTTAAGTACCAGCTCTTTATTCTCAGTGGCATGGTCTGCCAGAAACTCCCTTGACTCTTTATGTCAGCAGCTTCCTTTATGTATTTGCTTCTTTACCAATGATCCTATGGCCCTTTTATGTCCTTTATGAAGTTCAGGCGTACTACAGTCCTTGTACTTGGCTTTTATCTCAGGTTGTCAAAACAGGGTCCAGCATTGGTTGAGCAGGCCATCCTTCTTCTCCAGAAGGAAGAGGAGCATGTATAAGGAGGGGCTGCTAACCTTCAGTGCAAAAAGTGGGTAGCAGGGGAAAAGAGAATTCATCGCTGCTGATGCCACTGGAAAAGGGTTTGAGAACCTACTTCGTCCAGCACAGAAGACAGGAATGAAAAATCACCAGGTGAATGGAAAACAGCTTGTCTGTGACTGTTCTTGCCTTTGTTTATTTTTATTGTTTGTGCTTCTGTAGGACTTTTAGAAAAGCCTGAAATTTCAGGAGCACAGTGTAGGATTAAGTGATGTCACACATTCCTGAAAAGATCCTTTTGCCCATTAAGTTGCAGGCGTATAAGTGACTTTTCTTGTTGTGCCTTCTCCCCGACAGGTTTTGTTTTTCAAACGTGCTTTTGCAGCCGCAAAACCAGCTCGTGAGCGTTTCCAGGATGGTTCTTGACTGCGCAGCGCCATCTGCTGGCAGGCGGGGGCGGGCGCCCGGGACGTCCCGGCTGGAGGCAGCGGGAGGCTCCCTGTTTCCGGCCCGGTTCCGCTTCGCGATTGGAGGCTCCCGACTGCAGGTGTCAATGTTAAGTGTTGCTTTGAAAAAACTAAGAGCTCAACTTCCTGCATCTGTCTGCGGGTCAAAGCCACGGAGGAAGAACGTCTTACAAAGCTCCTCGGGCTCTCCCAGCTGCATAGTCGGTGCCAGAAAAGGGGCCCGCCTAAGAAATCCTTGCCTCGCATAATTGCCGGACCACCCCGGCTGCGACAGCACGGTGCCACGCGCGGCTGTCTCCCTCTGGGCGTCCCTGGGGCCTCGCCCGCTCCTTTCACGTGCTCAGAAAGGTGCGGAGCGGCTCGCCCGCCCGCCCTGCGGGACGCGGCCGTGCAGCAGTGCGTGGAGGCAGCGGGGGCTCCGGGGCCGCTGCCACGCGCGCGCGTTCAGCCGCGGGAGGGCGGACAACGTGGCAACGCCTCAGGCAGGGCCGCGGCTCCGCGGGCGGCGGGGA
>NW_017729025.1:22806074-22806577 GCF_001723915.1 Gavialis gangeticus | reverse complement strand
CGGCTCGCGCGGGGACAGGCCCGGGCCCGGGGTGCGCGACCCCGCGCTGGGGCTCTCTGGGGAGGCCTCGCCCCTCCCAGCAGGGCGGGGGCAGACACTGCGGTCCGAGGAAAGCCCAGGGCCGTGCGGGTCTTGGACGGAGTCGCCGTCGGGCCGGGAGGAGACTAGGAACGGGCTGCGACCGGAGCAGCCCAGACGGAGCGAGCCCCGTGCCTCCCCTTCCGCACCCCTCTTTGGGGCAGCTTGGCCTGCGGTAGCGTTGGGGGGGGGGGGGTGCAGACGAGCGAGCGGGGCTTGGAGAAGCAGGACAAGGGCCACCCGGCATGAAACCGCGGCCGGTTGGTTGCCCCCCGGGGCCTCCCTTCATGACTTGCAAAGGAGAAGGGGAATTTAAAAGCTGCGCCACTGAGCACCCCCACCCCGACACGGCCGGCTGAGCGCAGGAGCGCCGGCACGAGGCGGCCTCGGGCGTCCCTGCCCGCCCTCCAGCCGCTGCTTCGGGG
>NW_017729025.1:22797103-22801074 GCF_001723915.1 Gavialis gangeticus | reverse complement strand
CGGCTCCGGGCCGGCGCTTCCTTGGCTCGTCTCCGCCACTCCCCCGTTTGCAATCGCAGGCACGGAGGTGGCCTCAGGTCACTTCTTCCCGCAGTTTCTCAACCCTGGGCCACCCCGGGACACCGGGATCCTCGGTTCCGGGGGGACCGACCGCACGCCGGGATTCAGCCCCTCCCCGGGCACGTCCTGAGGGGAGGAAGGGCGGGGGGGGGGGGCACCGGCCACAGCTGCAAGTGGGATCAGGCTCCCGGAAGCAGAGACGCACGGGAGGGAGCTCAAGGGGTCCGTAACACCTCCCCCCCGCTCTGAGCCGGGGCCAAATGTACCTAGAAATGCCCCCAGAAATGGCCGATGCCCCCCAGAAACCCCACCTGAGCGCACATCCTCTAGCGGTCTGCTTTGCCTTTGTCTTTTCCGAGGCAGCTGTGATCTCTGATAGGAGGGATTTCTCCCCGCTGGAGGCCGGGATGAAATCCAGCACGGTGAGCTTCTCCGGGAGACCCTGCCAAAGGGCTCCGTCCTGCGCCCAGGACAGCGCTGCCACGGGTTGCAATAGGAGGTAGATCCAGCCCCAAGTGGCCTTCCTGCCCTCTTCGCAGTCCTGCGTTTCCCTCTTACACACAACCCAGCCGTGACCCTTTAAGGTCTCACTCACAGGAGTCTGCAGTTTGTGACTTGAACTTAGGAGTTAAAGGTGTTGTTGAAAATTATTCTGCGCGTCTGCTGGGTTGCCCCTTCCTGTGTCTCCTTCTCCTCTGTTAGGTTTATTTTAGGGGCCTGTCAGGGTGGGCTCCGGGGGAGATGGGAGGACACATACATTGTGAAGCTGGACTCCGGCCTACCCAAGAAGGCAGAGGGCCACATGAAGAGCCCTACTCGCACACAGACACGGGGCACGGTGCTGCCTGATGGGAAACACAGAAGGCGCAAGTGCCCTCTCAATCCCGGGGTTTGCTCTGGGGGAACCTGAGCAACATGGAGGTGGCTCTTCCTCACATCTCCAGTCCAACCTTTCTATATGGTCTGCTCCCCAGGTCTGCACAGGCCTCTGCCTCTGGGGTTGGTCTTGCCAGCTCTTGTGGTGCTACAGGGCATCTCAGGAGATGCACCTCGGTTGGCTTCTCCTGACAAATGCACTGCTGGGTTGCATAGAGGCCCCAGGATTTCACGAGAAAGCGGGGTGGGTGTTTCCAGCTCTAGGAAGGGAGCATGGCAGCCCCGGATGCAGGGCTGATGGTTTTTTTATCCTCCCCTTTCAGCTTCCCCCCCCAGCTGAACTTGGGTCAACCGTGTTTTAAAAACTGCCGAAGCCTCACTTGTTTGTCCTGACAGTGGACAACTCCTGGCCTAGTTCTTTTTAATCCAGTGCAGGATATACAGGGCAAGCTAAAAAAGCAGGCCCAAGATGCTGCACAGGCTTCTTGACCCCCCCCCCCCCAAATTCCTGGAAAACTGCAGCGGTCTATGATTAAGCCAAACACTTCTCCGGGGTGAGACCAGCCCTTTGCAGCATCCAGCCCCGGAGCGCCCGGTGCAGTTCACTGAGGAGGAGAGGGCGAGACATTACATCCCGCATCAATATCTCTTGCTACGTTACCTGGTGGCTATACATTGTACAGATGTTTGCAGCGGGGCACGCGTGTTGGAGGGTGTACAGATGATTGGAGGGAGGGAGATTAAAATACTGGAGGATAATCTGCTCTCCCCAAACAGATGCTGGGTGGGCCGTGAGTCATTAGTAGTGCTGCCCCCTCTCAGCGAGGGGCCGGGGGCCCGTGGTGATGACACTACTCAATATTGAGCTCATCTTCGATTATTTCTAGGCTCGCTCCCTCCAGCCGCACTCAGCGAGCCCCTCCTAAAGGACTGGCAGTTTCCAGCCTGCTCCACTTCAGGCTCTAGCTCTTTAAAGAGCTCCTAATGCGTTGTGTTTTCCTAACTGCCTTTTATTTAACTATGCACGAGCTGTGTTGTGTTCCCGGTGTCGGGGGGGATTTCGGTTCGGTTGCCCGCCCCCTTTCCGTGCTCCCCCAGGCTTTGATGTCCTTGGGCATATTACACCAGGCAGATCAAACGCTGCAGTAGAAAGGACGAGTCGTTTCTAAAACTCCGCTTGAGCTTCCCCGCTCCCTGCAAACTTGCAGAGGAAAGGCGCAGAGCAAGTGCACGGACTTTAAAGCGAGCCCGATTACCACGTCCTTGAAAGGGCCGAGCGTGTCAGGTATAATGCCCAAGAAAAATGTTATGTCTGACAAAATGCTTATATTTTCCTGTGCTATTAATGAGAAGTTCGCCCTGGGCTATTTCCCCATCTCAGAGGGCAGCAGATGCGGGAAGTCCTCGGGGATCAGATCTTTGAAATTTCATCAGCATTCATGGGTGACCTAGCCTTTTCAAGCACAATGATAGACATGATAAATCATCTTTACAACGAATTCTAATTATCCTTTATGTGGCCTGAGTGCCTCTTGAAAAGCAGAAATCTAACACTTTTCCTTATTGCTTTCAGCTTTCTGTGTGGGTGTCCGAAGGGGCTTGTCTTCCTCCTCTGCCTCCGCGGATTGCCTCGCATCACATTAGCCCCGCGCCGGTGAACGTGCGGGCCCCGCGCTCTTCCATGACGTGATGGGATTGCCTGGACTCAAGGAAATGTAACTCCCCCCCCCGCCCCCATGAAATTCCGGGCCACGGTGTGCGATAGGATTAGAAGTATATCATTATAGCAATTAATACTATAATGCCTCCATGATTAGTGTGCTACATTGAATTTCATGGATTTTTGCTCACTGTTGCCTAGATTTCCCTTGGGTCCTCTAGACCAAACCATTGTATTCTTAGTAAATTAAATGTGAAATCGCAGCAATATACTTAATAAATCCGCTATAACCTCTATAGCATATTAATACATACATCCAGCAGAAACCCCGAGCCCAGCCAACGCGATCCGAGAGGCAGCGGGTTCTTCTTCCTCTCTCTGAGGTCCACCGCCGAGGGGCTGGGGACGTTTCCTGGGTGGGATGTGCTGCCCAGGGGGTGAGGAGGACAGACGGCGCTTCTCCCACGCCAGCCTTCGTCCAGCGGCCAGGCTGGGATCGCCGCGCCCCGAGGCTGCCGGCGGAGCCCGCCCCCCCTCCCACGCCGGATCGCAGGTCCCGACCGGGGCCCGGGGCGCCCTTCCAGCCGGGCTGCGGGGTGATTCCCGCTGGGGAGGAGGGCAAGAGGCCCAGCTCAAAGGGGATGAAGGTGTGGGGGAGCTGCCCGGAGGTGAGAGAAGGGACCAAGGGAGGGCCAGACCCCATTGCAGTCACTCGCACTACTCCCATTGACCCCAGTGCAGTCCCGCTGGGGGAGAACAGGTCTGGCAGGTGAGAGGGTCTGGCAATCCCAGCCCCAGCTACCCGCCACCTGTCTGGTGTTAGACCCTCTTCAGCCTCCAGCTTGCTTAGATGCAAGCCACTTGAGGGCAGAGCCAGCTCGGGGTGCACAGCGCCCGGCACAGGGCCCCGGACAGGCTGCTTCTCCGGGAGGCGCCGTGTGTTGGTGCCCCCTCCCCTGCGCAGCTCCTCTGCCTTCCCTGTCCTTCCTGGGCTTGTGCGGGGAGGGGGCACCTGGAGCCGCCAGCGTGGAGAAGGAGCAGCGGGGCGGGCCCGGGACCTCCACCGCCGCGGAACAGGCGTCGGCCCCATCCAAGCAGCAGGATGTGGCAGGGGGAGGGAGCGGGAGGCGGGCTTGGGGGCGCAGGCCGAGAACCCAATGCGAGCTGGTCGTGCCCCGCGAGGGGAGACCCGCCCACCGCCCGCGTTGCCCCGGGCCGCAGCGCCCCCGGGAGCCGAGGGGACGGGGACGGGGACGCCCCGTGATCGCCCCTGGAGCCCGCTCTCAGCTCCCGCCTGTCGGGCCACCCCGCTGCCGCGGGGAGCTGAGCCCCGGCTGCCCGCTGGGCATCGCCCCCACGGGGGGAATGTGCCCCC
>NW_017729025.1:22792376-22795755 GCF_001723915.1 Gavialis gangeticus | reverse complement strand
GCCGAGGAGCCGCTGCAGCGGGGGAGCCGGCCCGGCGCGGGGGTCAAAGCGCACGCGGGTTTCCGCCCCTTTGCTGCCCGCGGCGGAGCCCCAGCGACAGCTCGGCCGCCCCCCGGGAGCCTCCCGTGGTTTCTACGCGAGGGCCAACACGTGGCAGCCGCGCGGGACGCGCCGGCCCGCGGAGAGTTCAGCGGGATACCCGAGGCGCTCGGGTGAAACTTTCCCTGGACTTTAAAGGGCGAATGCTTGAACGCCCCTGCCTGATGGGCTGAGCCCTCTGCTTCATCCCGCCAGGGCAAGCCTTAGTCGCATCATATTCACGTGGGTTTACACCTCGTGCTAGACAATAACCCGTGAGCAGTAAGGAACGAGTGCAGTGCGTGAGCCCCCGGGAGCTTTCAGCTCCCACCAGCGCTGCCTGCTGCAGGTTCCCCTCTCCGTGGAGGGTGTATTTCAGGCACGCTCAGGATTGCTCTCTGTGATCCCGGCTTGCCTAGTATCTATGGGAAGTCAGGTGCAAAGAGCGGGCAGTCAGGGCTAGACACCTTAGCAGGTTACATGGATTAAATCATCCCACAGAAGTAGAGCAGAGGACCCGGGGGTTCTGTTTCAAGGCGCCCAAATCTGTGACACTTAGCATAAAGTTTGGAAGTAACATTGTTTTCCAAACAATGCTTATCTGGATGCTTGCAAGAATAGGGGGGTCTGCAGAGGAAGCCAAACCCTCTTGACCTTCATTTTCATTCAAAGAGTTCCTGTATGATCTACAGAATTCCCATTGAATCTAAATATAGTTTTGTTGGAGGTGCATTGTATTGCAGTGTCAGAAGGCGAGGCTAAGATTTTAGCATTTTCAGCCTGATCCAAATCCTTTTGAAATCAAGAGGAGTCTTGCCATTAACTTCAGTGAGCTTTGGATCAAGTCCTATTTCCTTAGTGTAAAATGGCATGTACTGTATCTCAGCTGAAGGTGGAACTCTTGGACCTCCTGTTGTCTGGCTCTGCACGAGCGGTGAACAGCAGTTTAATTTCCTATTGCAAGGTGTACCCTGTGCTTTGCCAGCAGCATACAAAGCCTGACTCCTGATCCTTAACTGACTCCAGGCCTCGATTGGGAGAGAGTAGGGTCCTATCTGAAGATGGATGATAAATGGATCTTTGTCATAGAGAAAAAATACATATGCTGGAAAGTTGGTGGGCCTTGGCCAGGTGTTCAGGTGAGGAGACCTATCTCCAAAGGCCTGTTTGTGTGGTCTCATTTGTGTACATCTCAGGGAGCCTCTCTGATAAGCACTTGATGATGGGTAAATTAATCCCCTTTCGTTAGGGTTTCAAAGCATGCCAAGAAAAGCAATAACTTAATAGTTGTCACAGAGTCAAAACCTTGACAAACTTGTTCCTAGAGGAATAGATTCAAAGTGGCTAATTTGTTGAGTAGCATACGCTAATCTCCAAAGAGCCAAAACGTACACAGTTGTAGAGTTTGGGATATTTTTAACTGAAAGCCTGTGTGTTCAAAGGCCCATGATACTTACAGATTAAATGTAAGATCAGAAAGCAGCCTTATAGTTGTAAGCAACTCCCCAGGACAGAAGACAGGATAACTAGCTGCATTCTTTGCTGCCTTCAAAGTGCCCTTGTGTGCGCTAAATTAACAGAAGATAACAGTGGTTGTGCGCTCAGATTCTCAGCTGGCGTAAATCGGCTTTGCTGTGAAAGCAGTGGAGCTAGCTATGTTGATTTACAGCAGCGGAGGATCTGACAGCAGTCTGTTGGCAAGTCAAGCATTATGTGCTGTTTGTGCAAGAAAGGCAGCTTGTATTTTGCTTTCTGGTTTAATTACATAACAAGACATTTGAGAAAAAAAAAAAAAAAGGGCAGCTTGTCTCCATAAGAGTTACAAGGCTGAAAGTCAAGACAGTTTCTTAGTATGTGTTCTCAGGTTGGCTTGGAAGAGTAAACACAAGAAGGCTGCTGCTTTGAATGTGCTGTACATTCAAAGGGGTTGTGTCCTTTGCCATCATCATTAAGGGATCTTTCAGCAGGGGTTCAGAAAGGTCTCCAGACTATACCTGATTCAGAAGCTCTTTGGGAAGGTGGGTGGGTGCTTCAAAGATGAAAGAGGGCCTGGTTTCCTGTTCTGTGTTGTTACTGATGAAAGAGGGAAGTTGCATTCTCTTTTGTGAGAGAGCTGATAAATGATGCATCTTGAATTGGAGTAAAAAGTTAAAATGTTATTTGCTTTTCAAAGGTTTGGTTTTTTCTGTAATCTGTGCTAAAGGAAAATAGAAACATAACTGATTTAAGCGCTGTTGTCCTTTCAGTTAAAACAGAAGGTTGTAATACTAGTGTAATATGAATGAATGAACTAGTGATATAGGTTTGTTGTGTGTATCTTTCTGAAGTCCACTGAATATATGTGGATGACTGCTGATTAAATTTACAAACATTTATAACAGTGGGTCTGGATTTCAAAATTTCAAGGCCAGGAACTTGAAACTCCAGATTTACATTACTCTACACTATCAATTCCCTTCTTTTTCTGGTGTTTGGTTGTTTGTTGTCATACTGACACCTGAAAATGAATCAACATGGAGTTTCAATCATTTTGGAGTGAGATCAAACGGGGTTTAATCTAGTGGTATCCCAGATTAACATTCCAGTATTGCAATCTCAGCATCAGTTTACAGGGCTGGATGTAGGATTTGTATTTAAAGAAAAGGATCTTGGTTTATCTCTAATTAAAAGTTTTGTATTTGTCTTGCAAACTAAGTGCCTCAGGGGATTGGTAATGGGATATGGAGTCTTTTACCTCTAGGGTTCTGGTTTGAATGGAGACCAGGTTGTTAGTGCCTGAAAGTTGTTACTATTTGACAGCTGTTTGGTGATCCATGTGAAATGAGTTGGTGGTCTCTGTCTGGTTCCCAGTTGGCAGATATCCTTGTTACAAAACCACCACAACAATTAGCACTAATTGGCATCATTGTTGGCAGTTTCACAAGAGAGGCCAAGACTGAATGGGCACGTAGATTGAAATAATAATAATAATAATGCTTAGCACTTAAGATCTTCACAGCACTTGACAAATGTTAATTAATTCGGTCTTGTGAGGTAAGCAAGCACAAACATCCCATAATTTCTAAAAACAGGAAAAAAAGTTAAAGCTGGTCTTCCGTGTATTGGAAAGGATGTATCCTTTCAGTTATATGACTATAGTGTCAAAGCAGAGTATTGCTATACAGGTGCTTTACACTGGAGTAGCTAATCCTATATGGGAAGGGGAATAAGCCATCCTGGCATAAAGAACCTGTATATGAATATAATGGTATATACTGGTACAACGATTTTGGGACACCCCCCCCCCCAAAAAAAAAAAAAA
>NW_017729025.1:22776043-22792300 GCF_001723915.1 Gavialis gangeticus | reverse complement strand
CCCCCCCCCCCCCAAAAAAAAAAAACAACCAAAAAAACCAAACAAACCCACATCCTAAGCCAAATGATTACAGCAACATGAAAGCAGTATGGCAAGGCCTAAGGAAGGTCGGTTCCACAGGAAGTGCCATTTTTAGAGGTGGAATTAAATTGGAAAGTTTCTATTTCCAGATTTGAGCTCAGATATTTATCTGATTCCACATATCCTGATATATTACGTGTTGTCTGTTCCATTTATTTTGCATCTATTACCAAGGTGTGCAGGTGCCAAATGTAGCATTCAAGGAAAAAAGGTTCTGTTTAACTACAGTTTGAGTGGGACTTAGTTCTTACTGCTCTACGCTATTGAGAAACTTTATGTTCCTTGTTCCTTTGTTTGTTGTTTGCCTTTCTTCTTTTGTTACTCTGGGTAGGTTTCTGAAAAAAATATTTGACGTTCTAACAAATTTGGATGAGAGATGTACTAGAGTGTGTTGTAAATCCCTGTGGTAGGATATTCTCTGTTCTCTGACTTGGCACAGAAAATGCCTTGTCTCTGGCTCCTATACATTTCATCCTTGAAACATTCATTTCCCATATTTCCAATTAGCAAAGTAACTGATGGTGCCTGGCTCCATGCCATGGAGGACTGTCAAGGTAAGGACCAGATCCTTTAGTGGTGATGAACAATGAGTCATCGGAAGTACCTAAGTAATAGTGTTGTATTCTGGCCAGCCTGTCCTTCTCAAGAAGCAGGTTAGCTGTTGCATAAGGACCGTCTTGATGAAAAGGGAGAGCTATTACCTGAAGTACTACGACTGCCTATTGTTGTCCTGTTTGTGTTGATGATATTTGTACCATGGTTGCTTGATCCTCGTTTGAGAAGAGTGGGGACAGGCAGGAAATGAAGTACCTGTTCTTTACTATGTCTAGTGATCCAGGAACAGCAATGAAACTGATAATAGGCAAAGTTTTCACGCTAGTTTAGCAAAGAGGAAGATGTGTCTTCCATGCAGGATGTATAGGCTGTCTCCTGAGACCTGTTCCTACTAGTAGCACTGTATTCTTGTTTGGATTGAAGTCCAGGCATCTGTTTTTCATTCAAAGATTGTCCCTTGTAGTCCTGTGACATTTTTGCTATGGCATTGGTCACACAAATTGAAAGGGAGATGCAGTATGTAATATCTTCCCTGTGTTGGTGACTCTTGTAGATCCCTAGGCACTTCTTGAAGAAAACCAACAGAAGATTGACACTTGGATGCTCAGTTGTGATAGCTTGTTAGGTATATTGCTACTGCTTATTTTGGGTGCTATTGCAACTACTTTTACAATGAGCTTGCTTAGAAAAAGAAGCTGGAAGATGGGGCGGTAGTCTGGAGGATTGTTTGTTTCTAGCATTAGTTAATCAGCATTGGAGAAACTGTCTCCTGCATGGGCGTTAATTTATGTTTTTGCTGGGGGGCTAAGAGGATGCTTCTCCTTCCACCACCCTGGTGTCATGGCTGGAGCAGCTGAGCAGTACCTGTGGGGAGAAAGGGCAGATGTGGGCTGCCTGCTGTGGGCTCAGGGCTCTCCTCCCTCTGCCCTCCCTCTAGAAGCCCAGTGCCGACTGCGCCGCCATGGCGAGGTACCCCCTGCCCACCCAGCAGCAACATAATCTGCTCCCCTTCCCATAGATTGACCTGTAGGCAGCTGGGGGAGCTGCTCTCCATTGCTGCCTGGGGCTGTGTTCCTGGCCACGTGCATGCGCACATGGCACCCTTTGTGTCCTGCTCCCTGCAGCCCCTTGCAGGCTGCAACTCTGCCAGCCTGCAAGGGGAAATCTGCTGTTTCCCATGTTTTCCCACAGTGAACAGAAAACCCAGATCTCTGCACGATACTGGGAATCTGGGACAAATTCTGACAGCACTGTGCCACCCAATTAGGGATGGGTGGTTGGTCCACCCTCTTTCCGAGGGGGGCCAGGGCCCTCAGGTCTCTGTGTACTCAGTGCCTATGGTCTTCTGCATCAAGAATGCAGGTTAGTAGACTTCTCAGAAGAAGGCTTGAAGGAGATGGCGAGTGGTGGATCTGGCTGCGCTTTGCTGGATTTCATTCATCCAGTTGTTTTTGGCTGCATGAATGAGGACTTAGTTCGTGCACACTTCTAGAACTTTTGTAAGTCTAAGAGACCTGTGCGGTGTTCTCTGATGCTCATGGGTGACTGGTGCCTCCTAATACTGGTGGGGGAGGGGCACCAGCAGCTGATCACCAACTGGGAAGGGGAGTCCCACCAGTGGCAAACTCAGAAGTGCACCCTCTCTTGCCAATGCTGATGCAAGTTGGTTTCCTTTCCCTCCATATTCTGTTAAACCTTTGAAAGCAAAAATCTGAAAGGTCTTTGAAGTGTTTGGTATTGGTTGAAGCTAATAATTATCTGGAATAATTCTACTGGATTTGACTAGGCTGCAGGTGCTCTTTTTCATTGTGGTAGTAGAGTATTGTGGCTATGATGGTCCAGAGAATAGGTGAGAAGCAAGGATTGTTTCATAATATCTTCTATTGTCTCAACAATAGGGGCGACACAGGTGATAGACAGGCTTTTGGGCACAAAGTGCTCTTTGGCAGGTCTGGGAAAGAAGGAGATTCAGCCTAAGCTTAAGAAGCTGTATCTGCTTATTTCCCAGACTTGACCTGAAAGCTTTTCTAACAGCTCTGGCAACTATGCAGATGATCGTTATTTATTTATTTTTATTGTAGGGCAGTTTCCTGCTAGGAGGTGCCCCCTCCTTTGTAGAGTTGTTCTGCATTGCAGGATGGGCTTGGGGAACCTTGTGCTAATGTTCTTTGTTATTTGTAGAGAAATAGGGAGCTCCAGCTTTGTTCTAGTTGTTAGTACCTTTTATTAGCACAAAATTCACTTCAGAAACATCACGTAGAAATAGCTTAAAGATGCATTAGTGTAAAACTTACCTCTTTACTAATAAACATGAAATTACAGGGCATTTTTCAGATGCACCAAGATTGTGAGAGACTGAATCTTGTGTAGACTTGGCTGTTGAGTGCTCCAGGCTGTAAGATCAGATACGGGTTTCAGGGACTTGTGCAGCCTAATAAAGGGGAAAGTGACAATGTTGCATCAAATACATTGCAATGAGTTAGCAGACAAGTTTGTTTGTCCTCAGCCGTGTATTCGTCTCTATTCTGTATGATAGGCTATGGAAGTGGATTGTTTATGGGACAGAAGCAGGGACATAATCTGCTTGCCTAAAAGCAGTGTGGATTTCTGGGTATGTCCTTTTAAATACAGGTGAGTAAGATTTATCATGCAGCACTGATGCCTGAGGCAATAGGTCTTCTTGCAGGGGATCAAATGAGGGAGCTGGGACTGCACAATTAGCTCAGGATACTGTGGCCTCCTGTGCTGGTTGAGGGTAATTAGTATTGCTCTTGTTCTTGCTCTTTCTCTATCTAATTTCTTCAGCACCCTGGCCTATTAGAGGAAAGGGAGGAAATACATAAACCATTTCAAACTCCCAAGGGGTGTGAAAGAGCATCTGCTCCTAACATCTGAGGTTATTTTAAACCTGTTGAAATATGTAGTAGCTGCTTTATTGTTTTTGCCAAGAGTTCCACCTACAGTGATCCCAATTTCCAACATGTTAACAACAAGTCTGTAGGAGGCAATGCTCATCCCCCTGGTTGTAGCAGATTGTGACTAAGTCTCCTGGCTTGACACTTCAGGACTTTTGGCAAGTGGACTGCTGAGTTCTACAAATCTGCCAAATTAAAAAATCTCAACCATTTTCTCCTTCATGCCCATGCTGGGTAGACCTCCCATTCCTTCATTTAATGAGTTACTCTGTGGTAGTTGCATTGTCTATGTGGCTATGTCCAGATGAGCAGGGGCATGCACTTGCAGTGGCCCAAATTGCCTCAGTGCATGCCCCTGCATGTGTGCTTCATTGCAGGACAAATTGTCCCACAAGGGGCAAATTGCTCTTGGCCAGCTCCTCTCCATTCATCAGCCAGGGAGAGCTGCAAGCACCTGTGCTGGCCCCAGTAGTCTTAACTGGTGGCATGATGGAGCCGCAGGGGCACAGCTTGGATAGCACAGAGGCCTGGCTGGCAGCCAGACTGTTGCTCTGGATGGCCCGGACTTTGTTTGTGCTGGTGCACACTTGTTTTGCGTGCTTTGTGTGTCTTTTGTTTCCGGAGGTTTTTTTGCTACCAGGAAATCCTGGTAGCAAATTTTGCTGCTGTGCTGCAAAGTAGCAGCACAGCATATGTTTTAACATTCACCGCATGCAGTTTGTGGCACCGCAGAGAAGTCTGTGGCACCACAAGCTTCATGCCCCTGCTTATCTGGATGTGGCCTTTGATCCCAAATCGCTCTTCTTTTTCAGAGTGTTCTGAAGTAATACAGAGCAGGTTAAACTGGATTGCCCCTTCCTTGGCCATTGTACGTTTCTTTCTTGTGTGGAGACTGAATATTTTACATCATCTTTTTTGTCAGGAGAGGACTTGCTACCTGCGTTTACACAGAGTAATGTTTGGAAAGACTCTCTTGAAACTGGGTTGCCTGCATGAGTTAGGTCTGTTTGGGCACTGTTGACATTGAGAGTGGTAGAGAGCTTTATACTTGGGAGTGGGGTCACCACATTCCCTTGTGCAAGTGAATATCCTGTTTTTTGTTCTTCTAATCCTTTGCCCTGGAATGTGAGGCTCAGAAGAGCTCTTCCCTGCTTCTCTTGCCAGTATAGTCCAGTGAAGATGATCATTAACCGGAAGTCAGGAATCTTGGGTTCTGCTCTTGGCTGTGCCATTGACTCAGCCTGCTGAGTGTTTTGTCTTTGGGTGCCAGACATGAGAAAAATAGAGACTTATTTTCAGAGTCTATGATAATTGATTCAGCAAAAGAAAGACTAGTCTATTGTTAAAGGCCCTGGACTAGTGTTTAAGAGATCAAGTTTTAATTTTCACATCTGCCACTGACTTCCTATGCTATTTAAGCTCCTTGTGCCTCATTCTTTGTTTGTAAAATGAGAGTATTATTATTTTCTTCCATCTGTATTTCTTCTGTTTTGTGCATTTAGAGTAAAAATTCTCTGGGGCAAGGACCATCTCTTTTTGTCTGTTTGTACAGCACCTGGCACCAAGGGGCTCCTATCTTAGTTGGTGGGTTTTCCTCCAGCTACCACGATATACATCATTAACAATAATAAAACCATACTGGTGCTGACACAGGGATGCCATGCTGGGGATCCAGTGACCTGCAGCTTAATTCCCAAGTCTAACCACTTAAAACTGGGTGACTGTCTAATTGGGGTCATGGGTAGCAGATGGGTCACTATCCTCTTAAGAGGTAAAGTGCTCCAGGAGCTGGAATTAAGCCAGGACCCTCAGCAAATAATATATTAGCATAGCAAAAATGATTCTGACCTAAAGGTAGTCCTGAAAATTGACAACTATCTAGAAGGAGCCAGGAAAGACTTTGAAATATAGGCTGGTGCACAACAGCATCAGGCCAAAGTGGAGCTTTAGTAGTATATAAGAATTTGGGTGAGAAAATGGATTAGAGCTTTAATGATGAGTGACACAGGAGCACCTAGAAAGTGCTTATTTGCATATTGTAATATGCTGTTACTGTTGTATCACTGAATACTGTATTGCCAAACTCCAGTGGACCCTTGTCATGCAGCAGAAGCAGTTATATTGCTGCACTCATGCAGCAGCAAAACATTGTACTACAAAATGCTACTTATTATTATTATTTTTTTTTAAACTATTCATTTTTTGGAAAAAATTGATAGGGTTGCATCACAAGCACAAGATTCTTATGAACAGGAGTGTCTTTTTGCAGTAGTAGGAAGCTTTCCTTTCAAATAAGTTAAGTGAAAATAAACTTTTAGTATGGATTTCTTCTTAAAAAGGCTCTTTGTGGCAAGGTAGCAATCTATCGCATTGCAGGGAGTCGCATTTAGAGGTAACACTGCATTTTTTTCTAAATACCAGGATAATTAGACCCATTAAACCCATGTATCTTTATGGTTCATCTTTGCTATTGTTGCCCCCAGGCGATAATGCTTTGCATACCCTGTTTTGGGCAAAACATTAAGATAGACAGAAAAAGAAAAGACACCTTCTCCATATTTTGGTATTACAAACGGTCCATTTTGACAGGCTTTTCTCTAATTTTGAAGTTACACATTAGAAGTTTGTGTGAATAAGATGGCCATTTGTATGTAAAGGAAAATCATTAAAATGATGAAAACAAAACTATCATCTGATGAAGTGAACTTGGGTTCACAAAAGCTTGTGCACTCTCTCGCTCTCTACCTTGTTTAGTTAGTTTATCAAGATGCGTATCTGCTCTGCCTTCTGACTGACTTCAGACTAAGATGGCTAACTAACTATCTTGCGCTCTCTGAACAAAACCATTCATATCATGCAATAAAACACCCGGGCTGTGTTGAGTGAGACATACTGTGGTCATGCAAAATGTGTCAGTGCTCATGGTGCAATCTCAAGGTTTGCCACCAATAAACCTGGTGACTTATGCCTTAAAATCAACCCTTAAACAATGATATTGGATTTTTTTAAGCAGATCTGAATTTTTGGTTGAGATGGAGGCCGTCATTACCATATGTCAATACCTGTACAGAATTGATTAGAGCACCAGGCAGGGCTGGGGAACATGATCAATTTTCATTTAGCTCTTTGTGAATCTTCTGCTAACCTTGCTGGGGGATTTTACACTACTCAGTGAATAGGATGTGAAAGCATTCTGAACAAACTGAAATATGATACCTCTATTTGGGCTGAGCATTGCCTGGCTTTCAGCATTAACTGTGAAAGCAAAGCATTAGTACTAGTTTTCACAGTGTTCAGAGGCTTAGGTTTAAATGTGTTTCCTGTTTTATCACAATATATAGTTTGTTGGAAGCACAAAATGTGTTCCATCAATGCATGTAGAAGACTTTTGGGTTAAGTACAGACATTCAAAATGCCTGAGCCTGAATTGATTCAATCTTTGGAGGTTAGTCTAACCTGTGTAGATTGAACTGATTTGCAAGTGAATAAACATTTGATTCTGGAAATGCAGACACATGCCTGACGTGGCTCAGGCCAGAAGCTGGGGGGGGGTGTGCTAGAACGAGCCCTCCCTTCCCTTCGCAGTGGCTGGGGGAGGGAGGATGGTCAGGCCCAGGGAGGGCTGAGTATGATTGGGGAGGGGTTTTACCCCCACCCTGGCCTGCAGGAACTGCAGCTGGGGCGTGCTTGAAGGGTGAGAGGGGGAAGCAGCCCTTGTCAGGCTTTTGGTGGGGACAAGGAGCGTGGCCAGACCCCAGCCCCCGGCCAGATGCTGGCCCAGCATGGCCTCCTTAAGGTGAGGTTTATCCCCCCCCCCGGGACCCCAGCTTGGGGCTGCCTGGCCGGGGAGGAGCAACCCCTGTCAGGCATCCCCCCAACTTGCCACTTGAGTGGCAGGGGTGTGTGGCCAGCCTCATCAGCAACCTGAAGTGAACAGGGGAAGGGAGGGAATTTAATTCTCCCCTCCCTCCCCTATCCCGCTGGCACAGACCCCATCCAGGTTCTGCCTGGCCTGGGCACAGCAGCCCGTCAGCGCCCCCCTACCACTGCTCCTGAGGCAGGGGTGTGGCCAGATGCCGGCCTGCGTGGTGAAGGGAGGTGGGATTATTCCTTTCTTCATCCCCTTTCCCACCGGGTGACCACAGTTGGGGTTTGCCAGCCCTGGGTGTCGCCTCCACCACTCACACCTGGCCAGCAATGGGGGAGGGACCCTGATGAGGCAGCAGCCCTGTGATGGTGTCCCAGGGAGTGCAAGCCTTTTCCAGTGTAGGGGCTGTGCCTTGGGTGGAAGCGAGGGAGGCAGAGCTGCTGCAGCTTGCACAGGGTGAGTGGCAGTACTAGTGGGGGCTTGGGGGCTATGGCCTTCCCAAAATTTAGCTTAGCCCCCATAATCACCCCTCTGAGCCCCACCACTGCCGCTTGCTTTTTCAGGCTGCAGCAGCTCTGCCCCTATTTTTTCAGTCCGCTTGTACTTTTTCAGTCCCAAAGGTCAGTCTTCTGGTTTAGTATTTCAAGCATAGAATGACCACCAGGGACTTTTCTTTTTTGGACAGACGGGGCCATTTGCGGTCCATGACTTATTGCTTGCTAAGGAAGCATTGGGACATTGGCACTATTTCTCCTGCCCTATCCCCACTGTTACAGGGTCATAGACGTAGACTACACCTTTGGGCACACTGAGGGGACTAGATTGACATATAGGAGTTGGGCATCTCTCTACTTCTAATAGGAGGTCTCTAGGAGCTAGCTAGTCTGGGCTGCTGCAGTAGCTAGTCCTGGTGCTGTGGGCACCTGCTTGTGACCTACCCACATGAGTCCAAAGGATCACTCCAGAAGTTTGCCAGAGGCTACTCCAGATGTGTTCCTAGCTCCAGACATGTTATTAGGCCCAGTAGAGGCTCAAGTAGTTAAGGAGGGACAAGCTTCAGAGCTGAATTTCCAGTGAAGATCTGGAGTGCCCTTGTGAACTTGGGCAGTTTGCTCCAGTGCCCCGGTGCTGGGCCCAACCGCTGCAGCAGTGGGGAGAAACCGTTTGAGAATCCGCAGTAAGCTCTGTGGCCGCAGAACGCCTGTGGGCTGCGCAGGGCCCAAACTCTGCTGGAGTTGGACCCTGGGCCAGGATTTTGCCCATAACTTTCAGGTTAAAACTTGGTCTAGAACCTGCAATTAAAATGTTAGACAGGTTTATGCAGTTTGTTACACTTGGGATCACAGCAAGTGACTATTCTGTTTTGCTTTAATAAAGGTTTTGTTGCAAAGAAAGCAGAGTATATTTGACATGCATCCAACAAGATTTGCAAGGTTAATTTGCGTGTAAGATTCATTCAATGGTACCAAAATGCTGTAAAATATTGTCCTTTTGTGGGTTTGGTAAGGAGGAGATACAGTTGAAGTAATTTATAATAAGTGTAGGGTCTCAGTGATTGGTATAGAGAGAGCTTCCTCCAGCAATTACCTATAAAATTAAGATAAAACCATTCATTATTTATATCTCTGTCCCACATATTTCTTCTGGCATTGTTAATTTTTTATTCGTGGGTTCAAAAAGAGTCTAGAGTGAGGCAAATGTGGAGGGGGAAAAAAGTAAAAAGATATGAGCTAATGTATTAAGTTTACATATTTTTGGTTTGATGGATTTATGGTTTTTAATTACATCTTCATGCCTGTTTACTTGCTTAGGGGTCCCTTGGGGCTCTTTTTGTAGAATTTCATGCTCATGTTCTTACATCTATGAGATGTTTTAACCTATAACCTTGTACACTCTTGGTAGGCAGTTGACTGACCTTTGCTGGAAGTTGCCTTTTTTTTTTCTTTAGTTTTGGGTTTCAGAGCTTTAACCAAAAACAAAACAGGTGGAAAATACTTGATCTTAAGTTGGATCCATGTCCATAATGTTGAAGCAGCCTGATATATTATAGCTATGAAATATAGGCTGTGAATCTTGGTTCCCGTGTTCTGTGCTTTGCACCAGGATGGGAGAGGGAGGGCCTTATACTTCCCACATGCTCAGGTTGGTCCAGGGTCTGCCAAATTGGAGCAATTGCAATCTGTTCTTAGTTTATGGACTGAATAATAAAGCTCTCTAGGGGTTTTCTGCCATTTGAGAATAGCCAGGACACAGCACACCCGTCTGTTCTCTGACTGGCCCCTGCTGGGATCTGTGATGGGGGCTGGAGAAGAGAGATTGGGTTTCATGAAGCTGTAGTTCTAATCGCACTCTGCACATGCTTTTTCTTCCAACTTCTGTCAGATACGGGGCTTGAGCCTCATCCTGCAGCAGTGTAAATCACAGGTAATTTCCTTTAAATTGGAGTATAAAACCCATGTAAATGACCAGAAAACCATGCCCATTGGCTCTAGTAGCTGCTCTAAATTTGTGCTTTATGCTAAAGATGAGGAAGCCAAACCAACAGAATGGGATCCAGGTTTGTATTTCATATTGGTCTCTCCTTATTTGTGTTTGTTAGTTGTATGCCTTGTTCTGGGCAATAAAGAGTGATTTTTTTCATTATTATTTTTATACTTGTTGAAGACTGTAGTAAAAATGATTAACTCTGTGGCATAAACACAGGCAGTGTTGCTATCTATGTATAACTAAGAAACAGCTTATCCAAGTAGTCAGTGGCTGCACAACCAGGAATTGTAACTTTCCAAAATAAAAAGTTCTCCTTTGGACTGATACACTAAGCATGTGAACCATGGGCAACTGGTGTCACCTTAGTTGGGGGGGAGGGGGTATGTGCCCCCCCAGCGACCAGTCAGCAACTGGCTGGGGTGGCACCCCCCCATGGCCAATCTCACTGACCCAGGGGGGAACCCATGGCCAATTGTGCCAACTGGGAAGCGGCAGCAGTGCTCCTGGGAGTGGCCACGGCACTTCATCCAGTGCTCCCAATCCCCGGCCAGCATTCGCCGGGGGGGGAGGGGAGAGGGGCACCAGCGCTCCTGCCTGCCCACCCTGTCTGTCACCTAAACAGGGAGCACAGCCTGTTGGGGGTGCACCAGAGCTCTCACCCTCTTGCACCCCTCCACTGATGTGACCTTACCTGGCAGAGGAAACACTGTACACCTGGGTCCATGAAGGCAGTTTTCCTTAAGTGCTCCCGGGGATAACTGTTCTCCTGGCATGGTTTAGTACCTGCTGTGGTGTTGGGGCTTAAAGTCCACTTCATGGAAATGGTAGGTTCCTTCCTAGCTTGCTCCTGTGGCCATGTGGCTAAGGGCAGGCAAAACTTGGGGGCTTCTGACCCCCGAGCCTCTGGGCTTGGGCCTGCATGTAGGATGCCCACCAAAAGACTTTGGAAATATCTGAAGCCCCTGGTGAGGGTGGAGGATGTTTGCACTGTAGGGCCACTTATAGTTCTGAGCTGACTCACAGATTTAGACTTGATTTGGCTTGGAACACACTAAATTTTGTTTAAAAAATGTATGTTAAGTTTCACCTACTTTGGGACATTTTTTTTCAGAAAGCTGGGTTGAAACAATATGGAGTTTTACCATTCATTATGTGATCTTATACGGTTAATGTTTACGCACATTTGGTTTTGTATTGCATCTGTCATTATACTATCTGCAGCAGCCCAGTATCTCCCATTTTTTCCTGTGTTTCCTTTTACTATCCTAATCATGACTACTCCTATATACACCCAGCCCTGCAACACAATAAAACTAATTTGTGCTGCAGGAGTTTGGTTGGGTTGCAGCGTTCTGCAGTGTAGGCCAGGTCTGTTGATGTCATGAAGAAATATTATATACAGGCTTTTCTGACTCAAATTTTTCTTTGTTGGGCTTTTTTGTTACTATAAAAAGGCTTCACTTCAGTAGAAATTCTGCAAATAAAAGAAATGTTGAACGTGTAGGAGAGAGTTTTAAAGCAGAGCAGAGAGAAGTATTTTGCTCTTGCACATTAATACAAATCAAGATCTAAAGGTATTGTTTGCTGAGTTGGGGCATTTCCATGCTTTCCTTTTATAGTTTCTGTTTTAATTCTTCATGCTGATCCATGGTCCATTTGGCTTTTACTTTTTTCTTTGTGCGTAGAGTTACGTGCCTATTTACCAGTGTTGGAAACAAGCCAAGGGCATCTCCTGTCATGAAGGCTGCACTCCTGCTTCCTTTGATTCTGATTAGTGAGGAGCATGGGATAGAAGGTTATCTCATTATGTGTACTGGTACGGAAGCAGCTGATCCACATCTTAGTGAAGTGAGTTGAAAAATGACTGTGACTGTACAGCATGGGAGGACGTAAACCCGCTGAGTGAAAAGTCAGCTTCTTTCATTGTTGTTGACGGGATTCTTTAAGCCTACATCAGCACAAACCAATGGGGCCCGTCCAATTCTGGTCTGCACATAAGTGTTAAATCTGGAGGCTATAGCTCAGCTGGATACAAGGGAGTCATAAGAGGGGTGAAATCAATGAGATCAGAATTGGCTTCAGCATATATGATGCAAGTTTTAAAGGTCCTGAAGGGAGATCTGGGGGAACAAACCCAGGCAAGCAAAAGCTCCTAGCCATAAAGAGATCATCTGATGAAAAAGAAAGGCATAGATTTCAGTAAAGACGAAACTCTGCATTTTGCTCTCCTGAATACTGCAGAAATGGGAAGGGTACAGAGTATGGTCCTCAAAATAGTAAAAGAGGTGGGAGTTTGATGCACTGTTATTCATACTCCACGAGGGGGCAGGTTTCTTGAGTAGGAAGAGTCATTTTGGGTAAGGGTCCATGTCTGAAACTTACTGTAGTAGACGAGAGCATGAGGAATCCACGTCTCCCAACAAACATTAGGACTGTATCATTCATATTCTTCCTTTCATTCAAAATTTTGGTTTGATTTCAAGCACTCTCAAACAGAGGTGAGTTGGGTGGATTTAAAGTTTCAGGGATGGGAGAATACTATCTATGCCAACCAGAGGTGGATTAAGGTGTTCTGGGGCTGTTGGCAAGCACAAAATTGGAGGCCCCCTCCCTCATGGGAGCTGGGCTGCAGGGCGGGAGAAGGGCACCTTCCCCTCCTAGTGCTGGCAGGGGAGGATGGGTGGACCCTGCCGGGCTGCGGGGGAACATGCCCTCCACTTCTCCCTGCTCCCTGCCTCCACTATGGTCAAATGTATGTGCACACAGACACAGGTGTATGCACTCTACTCACTCTCTGCACATGAATACATCCATACCTACACACACACAGACAGAGACATACGGACACAGAGACCCACATAGACCCATACACACACAGACCCACACACACACTTTCCCTTCACAAGACCTCCCCTCTCCCCCACTCTCAATCGCATGGAGGCAGCCCTCCCCACGAGCTGACTGCTGCTCAGTCTCACTCCCCACCTGGCCCCTGTTACACTGACCTGCATGGAGCTGCTGTGGGCCAGGCCAGGAGCACCACGCCGTGTCTCTGCGGGCAGGTGGCGGTACTGGGAGGGGTGGCTGCAGGGGGCTAAGATGAATTTTGGGGGCTATAGCCCCCAGGGCCATTCCAGCACTGCCACCTGCAAAGGCACAGCAACCGTTTCCCTGCCAGGTAGGGCACGGCTCGCCCCCCTCCCCTCCAGACACAGAGCCACCCATCCTGCCTTCCTCCCCAGGCGCAGCACGGCTCTCCCGGCCTGACCCCATCCCCGGGGACAGAGCCCCAAATTGGCAGGGGCCCCTGGGCTCATGCCCAGCTGGCCCATGCATTAATTCACCTATGATGCCAGCCATGCCATGGTACAAGATGGATCTGGGGATTTCAAGACATTTCCTCTGTTAGGGCTTCAATCTGGGATTTTTATATCTATTCAGCAACCTTTGGCTGCAGTGGAGATGTTCCGGACTTACACCTGTGTAAGTGAGAGGAGAATTGAGTGCCTAAAGTGCTGTGTAAAAGACTCAGTTCATTTTAATGTGAATCCATCACAATATATAACACCCATTCCACAAGAAAATGTATAGCTCTTTGGTTTTACTTGCTCCTGTAAAAATGCTCTTGAAAGCGAATTTATGTCTCCTCAGCACTTTTGTTTAAAGGCAGGGAACTAAGATATGGAGGTCCAGACAGACATATTTTTGTTTTGGGTCCTTTCTGAACGCTCGTTTGATGGTAAGTCTTTGTTCATTTTGGTGCTGGGTCATTAATGACTGTAGAGTAACTAGACATGCAGAGCTAGAGGAAATCCTGTCTTATATGTTCCTATTCTCAGAGAGCTTTAGAAAGGATAACAGTAATGCCACTGAGGTTTACTTAGTGAGGTAATGTGTAAACATCAAGTTACAAATAAAAACCAGCCTATTCTGTACCAACAGAAAATTAGTTTAGGAAATACACTGTTGTCCTTTGCTTACATGTAGATCATTTGAGCTGTTGCAGCATGTGGGATAAAATACACAGGGTAAAGGAACTGAAACAATTTATTACAAGATACCTGTCTTTCTGGTTGTAAAATGCAGGGATTTGGCAGCAAACTTTAATACAAGTGGAAGAAAAGTGGGGTCCTGGAAAGGTTGGCAGTGTCTTCAGTGGGTAGTTAATTGATTGCCAGCTGGGTTGTCTAACCTCCTTAGAGAGAGTATGGAGTTCTGGGAAAGGGGTGGTATGTTTTAAAGCATTACTGAAGCCTTAGCTCTGGATGCAGTTTCAGTTGGTATCTCATTCAGTCCTTCCCAGAATTCCCGGAGAAGTCATTTCCCCTGCGTTTTGGGGAGGGCACTGCAATCGGGAAGGATGTTCAAACCGGAATAGCAAGTGTTGTGGGAGTCGGCACAGTGGGGCTGAGCAGTTGGGTCCTTATGGACAGGAGGGTTGACTGTGATTTGTCTTTTAGAGTGGAAAGAGGTTTTGTCGTGTTTTTTATGTGGGGAAGGGAGTGCTCAGGGGCTTGCCCACAACCCCTGTGGAGAACTATGCTGCTTTAAGGCATGGGAGGAGAAGGAAAGATATCTATTACCAACCACCCATCACAGATTCGTGAATGGAGTGTTGTGGTTCAGCACCGCTTGTGTACCTTGTTTGTTTCGTTCAAGGTTGTGATGGCAATCCTGATTGGTATCTTGTACTGTCTGTAAGAGGAGAATGGATGTGGATGTACCTACTGCACGCCGAGGTTTTTCAGCAAGATTAGAAACATGTTTAGGAAACTAGTAATGAGAGAAAAATGCTTAATTAAAAGTGATATCAGCATGGAAGCTCATCTATCTTCAGCTAGCTCACTGGAAATTAAAAGGAATCTTACACAATAGCCAGTGGTGGGAAAATACAATTTGGCTTTCTAGATTTTAAACAGGAAGGAACTCTTTAAATGCAAGGCTCACAATAGTAATCAGGGCATTACTTAGGGATGCTAACTTGCATACTGTAGTTGTTGGGGGTTGGGGTTGTATGCTTAGTCTGTGCAGGGTGGCTGGAATGCTGCTTAGAGGGCTTTCTTTAACTGAGATTAAAAGGAAAAAAAACATAGGTTTAGTTCTTACTCTCTTTGGATCTTCCATAAAATAATTAGTTTCTTTTACACTCAAAATGACTTGCGCTTTTTGAGATAATGAGATGCAATCTGCAAGTAAGGGCTAATACATTATGAGGTCATGGCAGTTGCACAGTTAACAAATTCATTTCCTGAGAGGTGCTGCTTTATGTGAAATGTCTTAAATTCAGAGCCTGCAGTAGAATTTTAGCTTTTCATCCCCAATGACCATTATAAAATTGCCATATGTCTAAAAATATGCTCAGCACAACTGTGATTGTTCAGACTGAATTCACTGTCATTTTACAGTGGGATCTTTAGTTTAAAATTACTCTTTCTCTGCGTAGGATGAAAGCCATTTGGTTATATATGGTTCATTATAAAGTGTGGTAACTTTAAGTATTTCAAACAGTATGCATGCTTTATTTGAGTTTTTATACCATTTTTGGTGAATAATAAAATATAACATGTTGTCATTTTTGTCATGATAAGTCTATAAAATCAGTTATCTTTCTCTTTGGTCCAACTTATAAACACACATAAAAATGAGCAGATGTCAGAGCAATAACCAGGTGTACATTGTAGTGCTTTGCAAAGTTTTAATTGCACAATGGATGTTGCATGTTTAATGGTTTGGTTTATTAAGTATTTTTGTCAGTCGCCTCTTGTAGAGGGTGCTTTATAATTATATTTGGTATTTTTTGACTGGATTGGATACTTCTAGGGGCAGTTTGTAAATAAGCTTTTTCTTTGTGAAATATTTTTTTCCTTACTTGGTTCACATAGGTCTATGGACTGTAAGTTACGAGGGCTATGGACAGACATTCAAAGAGCCTGAGCCTGAATGGATTCAGTCTTGCAGGTTAGTCTAACCTACCTAGGTTGAACCAGTTTGCAAGTACACAGACATTCCCTCTGGACTGAGGAAACACGGGCACATACTTGCAGTGGCTCAGACTAGAAGCTGGGGGCCACTACAGCAGCCCTCCTTTCCCTTCTACAGTGCTGAGCTGAGGTCTGGGGGAGGGCATGGCCAGGGCCCAGCAGGATGCTCTGATTAGGGAGCATCCCCCACCCTGCCTGCACAGTTCCAGGCTTTTCCCTGGTGGCTGCTCAAGGGGCGGGAGTGTTACCAGACCCCAGCCCTGGGCTACCACTCTGAGGCAAAGGGGTGGGGGTGTGTGTTGCAGAGTGCATTCATCTGTTGATGATACTAAGCTTTTCAGTCTCCCTTTCCCTGCTTCTTCATACTGTC
>NW_017729025.1:22775306-22775991 GCF_001723915.1 Gavialis gangeticus | reverse complement strand
AGCCAGCAGGGAGTTGATAACAGAATGTTTAGCAGCCCATCGAGAAAACAAAAGCCTCTCTCATTAGTTCAAGCTCTTCTTAAACAGCTTTTTCCAAGGAAGGAAAGGAAGGATATTACCAGCTGACCTGTTGATTAGCTCCTAAAAACGCTAAGTGGACACACATGCATGCACGCACGCATGTGTGCATGCTGGGGTCTGGGCTGTGGGAAATGGGAGGGAAGGGGAATCCTTGCTTGAGCAGTGAATAGTGGAGGGGTGGGAGGTGGGGCAGGGGGAAGCCAGGCAGACCCTGCTGTGCCCACAGTCTCCACCAAGACTCTGGCTAGGGAGTAGAGGGGTGGGGCCAGCTCTGCTTTCTGGAGCAGACAGCCCAGCCAAGGGTTGCAAAGCATCTAGGATGCTGGGGAACTCTGGTTTAACTTAACCCAGGAAGGGGTCTGGGACAGACATTGCATAAACCAGTTTGACCCAAATCAGTTAAATCTGATATTACATTTAACTAGGTTTATCTTAAACCAGTTTCAGCCATTTTGAAACTGGTCATGTGCAATGAACTTATGCTCTGTTACAGGTTTAAACCAGGTTATGATCACTTAAACCAGTTTGTGTAACATCTGTCCCTAGCCTATGGCTTTGGTAAATTCCATGAACTGTTTTAGAGTGCAGATCTTCTAGAGCACGC
>NW_017729025.1:22755070-22770306 GCF_001723915.1 Gavialis gangeticus | reverse complement strand
TAAATTCCATGAACTGTTTTAGAGTGCAGATCTTCTAGAGCACACGTGTCTAAGATACAGCCTGTGGAGCTCCATCATCTGGCACCCAGTGTTGGCTACAGGTCTCGAGCGGATGGCCCCATGCACTGACTGCCCCAGGACTCTGCTGCATGTGGCATTTGCTTCAAGCCAGATTGAGCAGGCACTGTGTGCAATGCAGCCTTGGGGTGGGTGCCACATTATGTTCAGTCCCAAGCTGGCCATTTCAGGAATGCACTGGTCATGGCACTTGCTTTGGGATGTGTGCTGGGTCTGGCATGGAGCAGATGTGCACTGGAGTGGGAGTGACATGCGGCACGGTGCTGGAGTGGCTAAAATAGGTGTTGAATGCAGCACAATCCTGGAGTACCTGGCTTGGGACCATGTCACATGTGGTGCCCACTCTAGCCCAACAACATATGTGGTACCTGATCTGGCCACCCCAGGATGTACACTGGATCTGGCATGGAATGGATGCACATTGGAGCAGGTGCCACGTGCAGCCCAGTCCTAGAGCCTCTGGTTCGGGACACATGGCACCCCCTCCAGCTTCTCTGGGCCATAGACTGGATCCAGCATGTGGAACTGGTCTGTGCGCCCCGTCTGGCTTGTGGACCAGCCCTATATCACTTATTCAGCCTGTGGGGCCAGGTGAGTTTGACATCCATGCTCTAATGTAGAGAGTAAAGCGTGCATAGCTCCCACCCATTTTGGACAGCAGTCCTGCCTAAGCCTATTGATACTGCCATGGTACAAATAGTTATTACTAGGGACCTACTGAAATCGTGGGTCATAAAACCTGTCAAATGCTCGCAAAATTTGCAGGGGAAAAAAATAATAAAAAAAAACTTTTGGAAAATAAAATGCTGGCTCCCCAAAGGGAACCAGCAGTTCTCAGGGTGTTGCAGCAGCCCACCAGGGTGGGGAAGGCAGGGACGGGGAAAGATAGGAGGGCTGCCCACTCAAAGTGCTGCCACCTCTGTCCTTTGCTGCTGATTAGCTGCAAGAGCTGGCTGTCATGTGGGCCTGCCCCTCCACCAATAGGTGATGCAATCAGGGGTGAGGGACAGGGCCACTGGGCCTCCTTGGCCAGTCAGAGGTGTGTGTGGGGAGGGCCTGCCATGCTCTGCCTGTGAAATAGGTGTTGGACCCTGAGTTCTGCCCATGAAATTGGGGGGGGAAGCCACCTTGAATTTGCTAGGTCCCTAGTTATTACTAGTTGCTACCACCATGATTGGCAGTGTATTTTAATACCCAGCACAGACAGGCCTGTGTGGTTGCAGTACGGAGTCCCCTTGCCAGCAGGGCCAGGGGGGTTTAGAAACTTGTGGGCTTTTTGATGATCAGGGATCCTAGTTATCTCTGACTATATTGGTATCAGAGGAACACAATGTTTTCTTGATGCATTTACAGTTTTAAAGCAATTTGGAAGCTTACCAGTGTCTCAATCACTATAACAAAATACATTCTAAATACCTATACATTTTGGTATTTGATTTTGGGTTTTTTATCATGGAAAATCAGTGTTCCCCCTCCCCCCGTAGCTCACAGTACACAGGCCTAGGCCCCTCGCTCCTAAACCAGAGCTGCACAGCCCTGCTGGTGTCCCAGACTCCCACCGAGCTCCCTGCCCTCCCCCAGCCTTGCTCGAGGGGGTCCTCAGGTGCCAGAGCTACAGGGCCAGGGACCCGGGTCTGCAGCACCCTGCCCCCCACAGCAGTGCCTGAGCCCTGGCTGCCACCCGTAGGAGGTGGCAGCTGCTGCAGAGGAGCAGAGCATGGAGCCTGGCTCATCCCACCTCTGCCTGCCTCCTGGGGGCTTGGGGAGGGGGGGTGGCTCCTCGCCTCTGCATGCACTCCAGGGGGGAGGGGACAGGGGATGCCTCGCCAGGGCAGCGTGGAACTTGCAGTGGCAAGGAGCTTCCCCTCCTGGCCCCACTCTGCTCTGCAGTGCCGGGTCCCACCTGCTGGGCTGCAGAGGTCCAGGGGAAGGCAGCAGAGTGGGGAACCTGAGCATGCAGTGGGCAGCCTGTGCCTGCCCTGTACACAGATGTGGGTGACACGGGTTCCCCCTGCCCTCCCGGGAGTGCATGCAGCATCAGGGAGCCGGCCCCACCCCCCGTTCCTCGGGTGAGCTGCCCGTGACCCTGTCCCACTCCCCCCGGGGGACCTGCCGCTGCGTATTCCAGCCCCAGGACACAAGACCCATGCACCTCCCAGCTGGGCATCAACCCCAGCCCCAACCTTGCCCAATTCCCTCCCGCCCTATGGGGGCCCCAATCCCCCCGTCCCTGACTTACCTGTGGGAGCTGCTCTCCAGGCTGCCTGGAGACCACCTGCCTGACCACCCTCCTCCTGCTCCCCCCTAACCCCTTGCAGCCTGCAAAGAGCTCTTTGCAAAAGTACAAAATCTGCAGGTTTCTCCATTTAAAATGAAAAATCCATGTTTTCCTTGGGGGGGGCATGGGGGGGATCCATATTTTTCTGTTTTTCCATGGGAAATGGAAAATCCAGATCCCGGATGATGATTGTGACCTGTGTCTCCCTCTTGGGAAGTGGAGTCTGTTGCTGCTTGAGAATAGGAAGACTGTGGAGAGCATGTGCCTGGAAGAGGGGAATGGGATTTGAGAGGGGCTTTGACATAGCCCTCAAAACATTACCGGTGGGTGCGAGCGGAGTTGTTAGGGATAGTGAGGTTTGTGGCAGGATGAAATGCACGTGTGGAGGCATTAATGGCTCAAATGTTATCTCCTTGCTTGTCATTCAGCTGCAGAAAGCCTGCTTCCTTGAGGGAACATTCATTCTCCCATGGAGATCACTGCTTGGCAATCACTGCCACAAATAGCATTGGAGACAGTTGTGAACTTTGTCCTTGAGGGCACAAGGCAGGCCTGGGCAGTCTCCAAGTAGCTATCTGGTTACTGCCTGGGATATTGGAATGGCAGGGAGAGGGAAGTCCCTGCTCCATGGTCCAACAGCTCTATCATGGATGTGGGCAACAGCTGTGCCATATGTCACCAAGAGTAAGTGAGGATGGAATTGAAAAGTAGAATATTTTTCCTCCAGGAATTATAACATTACTTCATTGCTAAAAGGACCCAAGACCTAGTTCTTCTGCAAAATGCATCTTGTGCTGCAGCTGTGACTGTTGGCTCTTCTGCCTTGCAAGGGCATCTACAGAATGCTTTCTGAGTCAGTGGAAAACTGCATGGAAACTCCATCCATCTTTGGTGGATCTACTCTACCTATTGCATTTAATTAAATTCTTTGTAAACTATAATTGGTGCCCAGTGAGCACGGTTTGGTACTGTTGGTGCCATTTACAAAGGCAGTTAACATACAGCACAGATCTGGATTTATATAGTGTGGCTTGTGTTAGCTTCCTTAAAATAAAAGAGAAATATCCAAGCTGTTTCCTTGACCAGTACATTTTCTTACCATTCAGCTGTCCAATTTGCTACTTTCTACAGGTATAAGTGCTTGCCACTGATTAGGTTGTGATTAAAAAGCCATGATTCTTCATATGTGATTTTTCAGGATGAAGAGGTGTCTGCTGTGGGAGGGCAGAAGGGGCTTAAAGTAATGTCTTCAAGGACAGTGACTTGGCTGAAGTATTACTGTATAAAGATGTTTTGATCCTATTGTAGCTGGTAGCTGCTAGTTCCTGTTGTTGTTTCTGTTTTTATCAAATGCCCAGTTCATGTATGATGGGGTTAGGATGTTAGGGCAGGGAAAGGAAATATCTGTCCAAAGTGCATCTCCCCTAGGAAGGCAAAAATGTAAGTAGTGTGGTGGAAAGATGGTTTATAAAGTACTTATTTTTCTCTGCTTTGCATAATGCATCCACAATATACAATTTTCCACATGTTGGGTAATGGAAAGGCCCCCCAAAGGAAGTTCTCTGTTCCCTGCTGTAAGTCCAGTTTGGGATTATAAAATCAATCACCGTTGGTTCACTAATTGGTGTGTAAGAAAGGAATTTCCTATAGAGTATGATAAGTTCATTTGTTTTTTGGCAGTGTGTGCAGTGAAATGTTTAGCCAATGATAGATATTCTTTCCTGGTTCTGTTGTGAACTCAGGAAAAGCATCAGGTCATTTTTAGTTACACCCAGATCACTGCTTGTTTTTAAATAGATGTGTGGGGGGAGGGAGGGGGTGGAAAGGGGAGTTTTGTTGTCATATAGAATGAAATTGTTTCTAATGAAGTTTTTTTTTTTCATGTCTCTGGCATAACAGTAAAGCTTAGCAGTCACATGGTAATAATGAGGATGGATTATTTTCTGTGTTAATCATCTCCCATCTCTGAGTTTTATGTTCACACTAGCATTCTTCCCACAGCAGCAGCATCTGGCTCCTTGGCAAGTTCCACAGCCAGTTGTACGGGCTCAAGAGATGCCTTTGGGTGTCGCATGGCGAGGTGGCTGATGAGCTGGCTGTGTAGATAGTCCCTTTCCTGTTCATTTGGCTTGCCTTGGATTTTGATGAATGGCTCTTCAGAATGTGGTTTTGCACACGTCTTAAACCTTGGCATGCTAGAACTTGTATGAAATAGCCCTGCTTAATTCATATTGGTGTTTGTTTGCTGATCAAGTCTGGTCCCAGTCCATGGCTTCTGTACAAGCTTCCTTGTGAATCACAGCCTCATTCTTGTGAAGTAATATGAGCATTTCTGAGCTTGCTCCTGCCTAGTGAATCTCTCCGAGAACAGAACTGCAAGCATAGATTAGATATTACCATTACACAGCCGGTGTCCTGGCTGGTGCCGTCTCAGAGCTGGGAATTCTGGAAGCAGACGGTCCATTCTCCCAGAGAGCAATGTTAGTGTCTTAGGTAAAGGTTTTTGGCCAGATCCACAACTAGTATAGGCTGGCATAGGACCAATGAGTGCAGTGGATCTATGCCAGTTTACAGCAGCTGAGGATTTGCCCTTACAACATGCCATTATACCCAGTATGTATGACACTGTATAGGAAAAATGATTTCTTTATATTGTTCAAATTGAAAGATAAAAAGACAGGTGAAAAATCCTTCTTATTAAGTGAGATTATGAGAATCGCTGCTGCTTTTGGTTGAAACTCTTGGAGTTGGGTTATGCAAGAGGCTAATGTAGAGGGGTCGTGGTCATCCCTTCTGGCATCACTCCCTCAGTCTGCAGAACTTCTGCGGTATTCACAGTTGGATTTGGAGTTGTTTTGCGAGCTGTCAGGTTTTATCCTAACCATACTAGCAAGATATGATGAGCCATACTTTTCTTAAATCAATGTGTATTCCCCTTTTCTATAACAGCAGTAAGTCACTGAGTCTTTGAGTGATTTACTGCAAAGTGAGACAACATAATCTAGGTTCACAGAAATTTGGTTTTAAAGTGGGAGGAAATTTCCACATTCAACTTTATAATAATAAATAATTCAGCTTTATAATAAGCAACTTTACATATGTTTATTGCCCAGAAGCTCTACAAGAATAGACAGCTCAGTGAAAGGAGGAATGTTTGGAGTTGATTTTGGTAAGGAAAGGGGATGCTTGGATCTTGAAGGTGAAATCCTCTCCCTCTCAGGATTTTTTGCCAGTTACTTCACTAGGGCTAGGATTAGACCCAGAGATGATCATTTCTTTCTTTCTTTTTTTTTTTTTTAAAGGAATCTTATTCTCCCTAACACCTACAATTTTTTTAAGAGGTGATAGACTAAGTTCCTTTCTTTTCCCCAGACCCTAGAAATTACAAAAAAAATATGCTCTTACATGATGATTTTAGACTGGTTAATATAAATCTATACTATGATGTCAGTCTTATATAAGGCCCCCTTATGAAGTCATCTGTATGCAGTTTGTGGAATATCTATTCTAGAATATCTTCTAGATCTTCTAGAAACAATAAATGTTTACAAGCTCTCTCATAGTGATTGGATGGCTCAGGATACTGGTAATGATGGATCGTGCCTTTCATTTCTCCGACAGTTTTATGACCCGGGCTAGTTTGAATTGAAAGTTGTTGCCACCAGGTTGATAGTTTGTCTGTTCAGATCAGTAGAGAGAGTCCTTTTGAGGTTGTGATGGTAATCTAAAACAGTGGTCGCCACACTTTTATGAACGCACACCCCATCAGTAAAATTTTTGAGCATGCACCCCCAATATATGTATATTTATAAATTATATACATGTACTACTCACGTACCATACATGACACGTGACTGTCTGACATATGGACCGAGTAGGGTGCCAGTGTCAATCTATATATTAAATATTAGTAAAGCTTAATTTCTTTCTTATTTTTTTTAGATAAAAAATAAATATAAATAGAAGTTCTAATATTTTCTTCCTGCACCCCAGTGGATCGTCTTGCGCACCCCCTGGGGTGCGCACACCCCACTTTGGAGATCACCGATCGAAAAGACCCCATCTCCTGCTAGCTTCAGTGAAGGGGAGTCGGTCCTTGTACAATGCATGTGTTCTGTTCGGTGCCCCATCAAGTGTATGTAGAGCAATTGCCTTGGTGGTGTTTATACCAGGGGTGGGCAATGTGGGGTTTTTTTTGGCAGAGTGCCAAAAATACCTGCCACCTCGACTTGTGAGATGTTGGCGTGCGAGGGAGAGATGGCAGAGGAGCTGCGAAAGACCAGATCCTTATTGTGGCAGTACACCCCGGCCCCTTCCCCACCCTCTGCCCCAAGGTGTGTGCACCAAGCAGAATGTTTTTGCGTGCCATGCTCTGGCATGCATACCAGGGGGTGCCTATTCCTGATCTATACTGTAGACCAGTTGGTCGGCAACCTTTTCAGGTTGCAGGCTGGAACTAGCTTGGGTTAGAAGTAGGTGGGCACTAGGACCTAGTTGCTACGGCCAGTTCTTCATGGTGTGGCATGTGGGAAGTGTCCACTGTGGTGCAGGAAAAGCTTACCCTGTGTTTGTAATTATGGAAGCTGTAATTGTATCTGTAATTTCTTCCTACTTTAGAACTGAATTTCTGCGACACTATTATTTTGTCCCAATTTTGCAATAATCACTCAAAAAAAAAAAATTAAACCTCAATTTGTAATCATGGACTAAGACCCAGCCAGCCTATATTAATAAGGCCGTTGTTGCCCCAAAGCATTTGCATTCTAAGTAATCAGTAGTAATGTGACAGTCTGGGGTTTTCTAATTGTTTTCCAGGCAACTGTGAAAAGCTAATCTTTTCACCCCTTGTGCACAGTGTATATTTGAGTTCTTTTGATACCTATGTCTATCTGTTATTTGTGTGCGTGTGTGAGAGAGAGCGAGCGAGAGCAAACTTGTTTCTCTTATGTAGTAGCTGTTCTTCCTGAAGACGTGGTCAAAATGTGTCCGGGCCATCTGAGCAATGTGTTTGTCTAGCAGATTCTTCATGAAGGTACCATAAATTCCTCTGCCAGACTCTTGAGTTTAATTTTTGTCATGCCACCCTGTTGTCACCATTAATGGGGCATCACAAACATCTCTCATAGATATTTGGTTTACTTTCCTTCACAGTTCATATTTCTTGGCTTTGTAACAAGTTCACATGAGCTCATGCAAACAGATGTACTAGCTGAGGGAGCACAGCTGGGGCCCTTTTATTAATGCTGCTCATTGAGATATTTATCACCTGGGATATTGTGTTCAGTTCTAGAAGGATGATAGGCAAGCTGAAGTGAATGAAGAGTAACAGATATGAATGACTGTCTGGGAGGACTGTAAGGAAATATTAAAAAGTCATTAGTAGGGATATTCAAGATGCTACAAAGCAGTGCAAGTTGGACAAAAGATATGAAAGAAAAGAAAAATGTAGAATGAAAAACTTGGTGAAATCATGTAGGTCGTGGAATAGCCTCTTAAAGGAAACGGGACATTTGCAGTCTGTGTGTCTGTGTGTCCTGCCACCCATAGCACTTTAGCGCAAAAAACAAGATGGTATGTGAGACTAATCTCTTTCTTGGTTAGTGCCAAACACAGGGAGTCTATGATTGAGTTTATTTAGTGCATATCTGCTTCTTCCTGCTCCCCTTATTTCTTGTTGGCATCCTACACATCACAGTAAATGTTCATCAAATCAGGACTAAGACATTGGTTTTTCCTATCTTCCATTTGTAAGTGATCACACCTTGCGGCTAAGGAACTTTCCTAGAAGGTTTTTTGATTCTCAGAGCAATAAGTGGATCTGTTGTCTATTTGCCACTTCCAATGTAAACTGAGAACCAGCTGTTTTTCATAACAGTAACCCCTGAGGGTGGATTTAGGTAGGATTCTTCAAATATACAGAGATCCTTGCCCAGGAATAGAGGATGCATCATTCTCATTGCCCTTGAAAAAACATGGCTGAGCATGGTGCCATCTATAAGCAGAGACAGGTAGTTGCCTTGTTAGTGTGAAGTCAGGCAGAAGGTAGGGTACCTTAGAGACTAACTAAAGCAGAAGTGCATGAGCTTTCATGACTCTGAGCTCACTTCATCAGATGCTGACCCTGTCTTCTGGTTGAGATCCCTTTATAGTGGGGGGTGCCTGTTGGAGAGTGGGTGGGGCTGTCAAAGGAGTGTAGATGCCATGTCTGAAGAGTGTAGCACTCCGGAAGTGGGCTGATAGAAACACCACATGAATCCATGCCCATGTGGATTTTGTGGCCCACGCCTCCTTCTATGAGAATCAAGGAAGTAGTGTCCTGTCACTGGCAGTGGCAGTCCCTCAATAGGAGGATGACAGTCTTCCAGTAAATAAGGAGGTCAGCGGTGAGTCCAGAGATGACTGAGGGAAGCTGGTCTGAGATCCATATGTTCAACTGCAGACCTGGCAAATAGTTCCCAGAGGAAGGATCCTGGTGATGACCCTGTACCAGCTTAGTGACTAGGGCTAAGTACAGAAAGTCAAAAAGCCCAAGGCTGAATAGATTCAGTCTTTGCAGTTTAGCCTAAACTGCAAAGATTAAACTGAGAAACAACTGGATACACCTTTCCCTTTGATTCAGGAAATGCAGCCACATGCCTGCAGTAGCTCAGGCCATAAACTGGGGGATGTAACAGCATGGCGGGCGGTGCTACAGTATGGCTCTCTGGTACTTCTTGCTGCCCCTGAGGTCTCTGGGATTTGCAGTCCAGCATCACAGCAGTAGGACTGCAGGGTTGTTCATCATTTCCTCTTCCTGCTTCCAGGTGCTTCTTGGAGTTGTAGTCCACAGTCACAGCCAGCAGTACGTTTAGCAGCAGGGCAGCTCAACTTACAGGGAAGGTAGGTTTAATCCCCCTGCCTGGCCCCAGACCCCAGCTGGGGTTTGCCTGGGGGGGAGTGCAGCCCCTGCCTTCCCCTCCATGTTGACCATGTGAGGGAACACCTTGAGAGGCTGGACATGTTCAAGTCAGCTGGCCCAGACAGTTTACACCCCAGGGTACTCCAAGGATCTGGCAACCGTCATAGCTCTGCCACTGGCACGGATCTTCGAGAACTTGTGGTGCTCAGGCGAAGTGCCCGAAGATTGGAAGAAGGCCAATGTGGTGCCTATCTTCAAGAAAGGGAAGAAAGTAGATCTGGGGAACTACAGGCCCATCAGCCTGAACTCTATCTCAGGGAAGATCTTGGAAAAAATCATCAAAGAGACCATTTTTGACAAACTGGCTGAAGGCAACATCCTGAGGGATAGCCAGCATGGGTTTGTTGTGGGTAGGTCTTGCCTGACCAATCTCATCTCCTCCTATGACCAGGTGACATATCACCTGGACAAGGGAGAAGAGATTGACGTCATATATCTTGATTTTTAAAAAAGCTTTCGATTTGGTATCCAATGATCATCCATAGGAAAACTGGCCAACTGCAACCCTGGCTACATCACATCTGTTGGCTGGGGAATTGGCTCTGAGGTCGGACCCAGAGAGGGTAGTTGACAGAAGTCAATTATTATGGTACACTGTGACCAGTGGGGTGCTCCAAGGCTTGGTCCTTGGGCTTATTCTTTTTAATATCTTTATTAATGATGTGGACGTTGGTATCAGATGCAGACTGGCCAAGTTTGCTGATGACACCAAACTTTGGGGTAAAGCGTCCACACCCAAGGACAGGATGGTGATCCAGGCTGACTTTGATAGGCTTGGAAAATGGGCGGATGAATACCTGATGGCTTTCAACACTGAAAAATGCAAAGTACTCCACCTTGAGAAGAAAAACCCGTAGCACGCTTATAGGCTCAGCAGTGCTACACTTGCTAGCACCACGGCTGAAAGGGACTTGGGGGTCATGACTGACCACAAGATGAATATGAGCCACCAATGTGATGTTGCAGCTGGCAAAGTGAGCAAAACTCTGGCTTGCATCCATAGATGCTTCTCTAGCAAATCCCAGGATGTCATCCTCCCTCTGTACTCGGCCTTGGTGAGGCCGCAGCTGGAGTACTGCGTTCAGTTCTGGGCTCCACAGTTTATAAAGGATGTGGAGAAGGTTGAGAGAGTCCAGAGGAGAGCCACGTGCATGTTCGGAGAGCAGGAAAACAGGCCTTATGATGAGAGGCTGAGAGCCATGGGACTCTTCAGCCTGGAAAAGCGCAGGCTCAGAGGGACCTGGTGGCTCCCTATAAGTATATAAGGGGTGTACATCAGGATGTGGGGGAATGCCTGTTCACCAGCGCGCCCCACGGGATGACAAGGTCAAACAGTCACAAACTCCTCCAAGACCACTTCAGGCTGGACATAAGGAAGAACTTCTTTACTGTCCGAGCCCCCAGGGCCTGAAACAGATTGCCACCAGAGGTGGTGCAAGCATTCACTCTGGACTCCTTCAAGAGACATTTGGACATTTATCTTGCTGGGATCCTGTGACCCTAGCTGACTTCCTGCCCTTTGGGTGGGGGGCTGGACTTGATGGTCTTCCGAGGTCCCTTCCAGCCCTAATGTCTATGAAATCTATGAAATCCTCCCCAACCTTTCTCTGCTGGAGCAGACAGCCCAGGCCAGTGCAGGGCTAGAAAGCATGCTGGGATCCTGGGGGACTCTAACTTAACTTGAACCAGGAAGGGGTCTGGGACAGATGTTTCATAAACTGGTTTTGCCCAAATCAGTTAAGTCTGATACTACATTCAACCAAGTTTATCTTAAACCAGTTTCAGCCATTTTGAAACTGGCTTATATACACTGAACTCTTGTTCTGTTACAGGTTTACACTAATTTCTGATCACTTAAACCTGTCTACCTGTCCCTAGCCTAGGAGTGACTGGCTTGAAGCCCTAAGGCCTGCCTGTGTAGCCCTAAGGCCCACCTTCCTATTTACTATCCTAAACAAAGCCCAAGTGAGAGGGATCCCTACTGCTTGTAAATTTAAAAAGCAAAGTCTGTCAAGTTTTTGGTACATCAGTTAAAACAAGAGCAGTGACACTCTAATTAGGATACAGGATAAAAACAAGCTACATTGTTTCTGCAGATAGACTGCCTGGTGCCTTAACTACACTAGCTATGCACCGTGTATAACAATTTGTAGCTTGCAGGAGGAATACACAATGCAAGGCAGTTCTAAAAGCCAAATCATTGTTTTATACTCCTAGAGTGTTCAGTTGCTAAACAAGGACTTGATAAAATGAGGAAGTGGAAGCTGTGCAAAGGGGGTCTGGTTTCATGCCAACTATTGGTCTTCAAAGTCAAATTTAAATCCACAAAGATCTCTACTACTGCTGGTGTTCATTTGCCAAAATGTGTCTATTCCCAAACCTCTGCTGCGAAGGATCTTTTCAATTGGATTCAGATTGTTTGGCTGGAACAACTTTAGAGTTTATATACATCTGTCCTGCGTACTCTAGAAGCAATATATTTTTGGTTATGTCTTTTATAGGACTGACTATATGCTTGAGAGTAATGTTAGATAAGATTTTGGGCACAAAATGTGCGTCCTTAGGCTTGGGAAATAAGTGGGTACAGCTTGTGATAGATACTAGGTACAGCAATTAATAGAGTTAAAGAAAAGTCTACTCAAAGCATTTATCCAAAGTTGATGGGATTCCCACCTCTGAGGAAACATGGCAGTTTTTGACCTGGGTGTAGTTCTGTTGAAACAACTAGAGCAGTACGCTTCTATATCAGTTAAAGATCTGGCCCAAAGCATTGTTCATCTTCTCCCAGTTCACCAGTTTGTATCAGACGGGCAATTGGTCTCAGCCCACTTTTTCTTCACATATCACAGTCCACCTCTCAATCGACCACCATGTCTGTTGGTCCTAGCAAGGGGTTAAGGATTGAATGAGTATAGTAATTTAAATAGCCTTTATCCCCTTGTAGTTTAAACTGCGGTTTTGAAGCATATTGACAGGCTAATTTGTATGCTACATGCCAAACAAATTAGGGACTAGATTCCGATACTCATGTTCACAGGCTTATTTCAATCAGTGAAATTACCTTGTAGAGTAAGGTAATAATCAACATGGATAAGGTATCACAATTTGGACTTCAGTCTCCAGAGTTGTCAGTTTTATTGTTTTCCTTAAGTACTAAATTTGTTTTAAAAAGGAGAGGGAAGTTGTGACCTTTCATGAAATTCAGGTAGAGCTTTTATAGTCAGCCTTATAGCACTTGTACAGTAATGAGAATTTACCACCTAGCCTCAAAGAAGGAAATGACTAGAAATAGAAAAACATTCACTTTATTTACAATTTCTACTTTTGCGCAGAAGCTTTTTGTCTAAGGATTTTTCTCAAATGATGATTCAAAGGAAAGCTTTTAAAATAGGCTAGCATGGCTCTACATGTTAAAACTGTTTTCTAAAACATTTTGACTTATAATACTAATAATAATACTGTGATAAAGACAGAATAATATAGATGGAGGTTGCAAGACCACATTTTCATATGAAAAAAGTCAGTGCTGAATCTGCACTGTGAAGTTACAGTAAGCCTCAGAACTGAGAGAGAAAATTAAAGGATTACTTAAAACCAACAATAAACTTACAAATTAAAAGTCATCATTTTTAAATGAAGTCATACACTGTTAAAAATAAGCATAAAATTACATACTAGTTTGGATGTGTAGTTTATAGAATACACAGAATGCTAAAATTGAATCAAATTAAGAAAAACATTTTCCAAATGCAAGTAAAATATCTGTTTAATTAGATCGTAAAGAAAGGAGATTAAAAGTAATATTTTGTACCATAGTAATTACTGCTTTTCAGAAGTAGTCTGGTTCCTGTGTGTTGATTTAAATTTAAATGTGATAGCTGATCTCTTTGGGGTTCTTTGTTTTGTTTGTGTCTTTAATTATTTTAAATCACAACCATTACCTTTATTTTGTTTTCTTTCCACTAAATACGCTGCATGGCTGTTGACTTCAATACCCTGCCTGTTCAAAATGCAGACCTTTGAGAGAGCAGCCTCTTACCCTTTGGAAGCCAGAGGTTAAAAGCCAAATCATTGCAGGGGACCATGCAGCAAGATAGCAGGAAAGGCTGTTGTAACCAAAGAGAGGCAGGTTAAGGTGCTGATGGGAGTCTGAGATGTAAATAAACCAGATTGCTCTCACTTCCTGTTTCCACTGTATTATGCATTCCAATAGCACCATTCATCTTTATGACAGGCACCTATTGCTTTAACTTTACTACGGGCCACTAAAGTACATTAAAATAGGCAGGAAATGGAATTAAACAGAGCTCAGTTGAGAATACCTAAATGCACTGCTGTAGTTTCTTGTGTAAGGACACAATGCATTTTCAAGCAGATGTTACACAATGCTCTACTTCTGTATGAACATGAAGGTTAGTCTAAAGACAGGGGACATGTTTGTCAATTGGACTAAGATTTGTTCAACTGAATTTTCAGTTTTTTTGGGTTAGCCCCGGATAAAATATATAGGTGCCAGATCATCATGAAGATATGCTCATGTACTGTAGCTGATGATCCGGCCTATAAACTGAAAAGCATTTTGCAAACTCATATCACTGACAGCTATATATTTGTTTAACACTACATCTACACATTTCAGATATATTCAGGAATTTAAACATTTGAGATGCCCCGTCAATTCTGTTCCTGTGAAAGCCTGACAGCTTTTTTCTTTACTATATATATGCTGGGTGGATATAGGGCAGTAGTAGTAGGGATTTACAGTGTTGGTGGCTTGGAGATACAAAGCTTCTATTTTTACTCCCATGGGATCATTAGTGTTGATGCCCTGTGATGTCACTTACATGGTAAAGTTTTTTGAAAATAAACCATTAGCTCTATTCTTTCTCTGATTACATAGAATGACCTCTGATTTTGCTGAGTACTGCTCTTTTTTTCTGTCGGTGACTAAATAGTTGAAAGCACGCATCAACTTTCAAAGTGTTTATCAATATAGAAGATATTAGTGGATATTGCACAGTGTCATGTAAGGTAAAAACTAATTTGTAAGCAGCATAAGCAGAAAGCTGGAAAGGCAATTAAGTTCAAAAGTCATTAACATTGATCCTTTTGCACTGGGAAGGAACACTTCTTTAGCAGGAAACATCTTTGAAAAATGTTGCGCACAAATCTTTCTCTTTAAGCTTATATTTTAACGAGACATTTGGTTTCTTTGAATTTTCCTTAAGCCAAAAACTTAGAGCAGCATATTGCTTCAAATTCATTTGAATTTTGTGAACAAGGAGAGACCTGTAGGTAATTAGTGTGCTGGGTTGCTGGCAGCTTGACTTTCATCATTTGTTCACACTAAGTATAAGTTCTCACTGGAAGGATAGGGTTACAGATGGGTGCAGATTACTTCAGTGATTGCAGCATCTTAAGTGAGAATCCAGATGCTTTTCTGCTTTCTCTCCCTCCTTTTGTTTGGGCAGTCTAAGTTGTAAAGATTAAACTTCTTCTCTTTTGCAGTGGGAAAAACAGCCATTAATGCTAGTTGTTGTTTAAGTGCCTAACTGCAAATTTTGACTAAGTCAATACCTGTGTGGGTCCAGCTTTTCGAAGAGACTTACACTTGGCACTGACAAGGACACCAGCTTTTGAAAAGCGTTTACGTTCCTTCAAGGCATGTTGAGTGTTGAGCTCTTTAGAAAATCTGCCCATTTTTCCCCCCCCATAAAATAGAGCAAGACTCATTTGAAAATTCGTATCTTTGGGCCTGATTGAATTTCCATTAAAGTTGGTGGGAAGGTACTGCTAGTTTGGCATGGATTGCTTTTTTTCAGTTGTGAAAGATGTTTCAGCAAATCCATTACATTGCAGTGTTGTATGAATGTTCTGCAAACTCCCTGGTATTTGTTAAATTTCCTGAGGAGGAACTGAAGA
>NW_017729025.1:22748155-22750070 GCF_001723915.1 Gavialis gangeticus | reverse complement strand
TTGGGCCTGATTGAATTTCCATTAAAGTTGGTGGGAAGGTACTGCTAGTTTGGCATGGATTGCTTTTTTTCAGTTGTGAAAGATGTTTCAGCAAATCCATTACATTGCAGTGTTGTATGAATGTTCTGCAAACTCCCTGGTATTTGTTAAATTTCCTGAGGAGGAACTGCAGATGCTGGGACAGGAATCAGGTGAAGAAGGATGAAATAAAGTTTAGGATCCATGTAAAGCTTTCTGGACAGAATTTCATCACTGATGCTTATGGCTTATTTTTAGTTATCATGGTTGTCAGAAATAAAACTTAAAGGCAAAGTGGGCTTAATCTCATACAAGTTAGAGTTGATGGGGATTGTTGCCATACATGTCAGTAGAATCAGAATTTGTATCTTTTAAATCTACCTTCCTTGTACTCTAACCATGAATACACATGTCCTGTGAATCCTTATGTGTATAAGTAATCCATGCTTGTGTATGTAATGCCACTTAGTCATGAGAGTAAGGAGTAGTCATTTGGGCTAAGAGTCACTTGGGCAGACAGTCAAAATGCCCACAGCTGAATTGATTTCAATCTTCCCAGGTTGGTCTAAGCTGCACAGATTGAACCGATAAGCAGGGGAACAGACACTCCCTTTTCCAGCCACATGCCTGCAGTGGCTCAGGCCAGAAGTAAGGGGGTGCTACAGCATGCCTCCCTGTGGGCTGAAGCAGACAGCTTGGGCCAGTGCTAGCTTGCCCACCCTGGAAGGGAGGTACAAAGCATCCTGGGATGCTGGGGGATTGTGAGTTAACTTGAATCTGGAGGGGATCTGGGACAGAAGTTCAATAAACAGATTTAACCTAAATCAGTTAACTCTGATACCACATCTATCCAGATTTATCTTAACCTGGTTTTGGCTATTTTGAAAGTGATTTATGTGCAGTGAACATATGCTTTAGGGACAGACATTCAAAAAGCCCGAGCCTGAACTGATTAAATCTTTGCAGGTTAGTTTAACCTGCGTAGATTGAACAGCAAGCAGGTGAATAGGCATTCACTTTTGATTCTGGAAATGCCTGCAGTGGCTCAGGCTAGAAGCTGGGGGGAGGTGCTAGAATGAGCCCTCCCTTCCCTTCAGGTTGGAGGGAAGCTGAGCTGCGAAGGGTGTGGCCAGGCCCCAGCAGGTGAACATGACTGGGGAGGGGTTTAAACCTCCACTCTGGCCTGAAGGGACCCCAGCTGGGTTTGCCTGGCTTTCCCCCCATGACTGGCTCAGCACAGCCCAGGACACACAGAGCTTCCCTCCCAGCCAGGGGGTGATCCCACTGCACCTTCCCGGCTGCTGGGGCTGGGGGTTTGCTTGGAGCAGCCCAGGAACAAAGGCCTGATTAGGGGGAGGGAGGGGAGTGAAATGACCCCAAGCCCAGATGGAGACAGGTACAGAGGGATCACAGCAGTGGTGGCTTCATTCTGGACGTGAGCCCCACTGAGGAGATGGACCGAGGCTGGCAAAGAAGGGGCTCAAGTGTGTTGGCACTATCCCAGGGCTCAGCCAAGCCAAGCTGAGTATGCAGCTGGGGGAGCAGCTCCTGCCTGCTGGCCCCTTCTACCCACTGGAGAGTGGCACCTAGGATGGCCCCTGCCCCTGCAGCAGTCCACATGATGTGAGCTTGCCTCCTTAGCCCCAGTGCTATTACCTTTGTCTTGCGGGCCTCTGGGCACCAACCTGGGCGTACCCTGCTTACTGTTCCCCTACCTGGTGGCAGCAGTGGTGCAGCATGGCCCTGTGTACTAGGCACCAGACACAGAGTTCAACCCCTATGGCTTCCCTGCTGCTGCTGCCACCAGGGGAGTCTGCCCTGGCTGTATTGGTAGGTACCACCCGTGCCACTGAACTGTGGTTGACCGGTGGGTGAGCTGATGGCAGTGGCAGGGAAG
>NW_017729025.1:22736187-22743155 GCF_001723915.1 Gavialis gangeticus | reverse complement strand
TACCACCCGTGCCACTGAACTGTGGTTGACCGGTGGGTGAGCTGATGGCAGTGGTAGGGAAGCTGTAGGGGTAGCACCTCATGCCTGGTGCCTGATACACAGGGCTGTGCTGCACCTATGGCTTCCCCATTGCTACCATCTGGAGCATGGCCAGATGCTGGCCTGGCATGGCCCCCTAACATGAAGGGGGCAGGGAGGGGGTTTATTTCCCCCTTCATCCCCTCTCCCATGGGGACCACGGCCAAAGTCTGCCAGCCCCTGCTGCCACCTCCACCACTAGCACCCAGCTAGTGAAACACTGGCTGGAGTCCTGAGAGTAGAGAGGGCCATGCTGGTATCTGGCCACACACCCACCTCTGGAGCAGACAGCGCAGCCCAGGGCTGTAAAGCATGCTGGGATGCTGGGAGACTAATTTAACTTAAATCAGGGAGGGGTCTGGGACAGAAGTTCCATAAACTGGTTTGACCTTAATCAGTTCAACCAGGTTTATCTTAAACCAGTTTCAGCCATTTTGAAACTGGTTTATATGCACTGAACTTTTGTTCTGTTACAGGCTTAAACCATTTCCTGATTGCTTAAAGAGGTGTATGTGTCACTTCTGTCCCTAGCCATGTTGTGTTACAGATTTGAACTGGTTTCCAATCACTTATACCAGTTTATGTTTAATTTCTGTTCCTAAAGTTGGTAAAATTAAGTCAATCCTGAGAATTCTTGCTCATGTGAATAGCTCAGACTCCCTGTGCTGGTTCAGCTGGTTCCAGCCTGACTATTTGTGTTTGGATGTCAGGGTTTGCAGGGTTATGTTGGCTAGTAGCAAGCAAGCTAAAACTGAAAGGGGTGTTTAGAAACAGGGGAAGCTTAAATGTTAACTGCACCATTAGCTCATGTTTGCACTCCGAAGATGGCAGTGGCATGCACAGAAAGTAGGTGGTATGATAGGTGTGACGGGTGCTGTCTGATTTGTTAATATTGTGCTATTCGTTTGCATTTTAAACGAAACTGCTTTGTAGCGTAGCAGATCAAATGTTTATTGGAGCATTGTTTTGTAGATAGTGTTAAACATTGTGCTCTTTGCAGAGTGCATACCTTCTTTGTCTGACTTTTTTCCCTTCTGTCTGGGAAGCAGGAACTGTGGGTAGAACATTCTCCCCTCCCCCTCCTTGTTTGCACGTAACACATTTGATCACTTTAATTTTCCCTCTGTAAAACAGTGTAACTTCCCCACAAGGCTTATTGGAGCTGAGGCCAGTGAAGTGGAGATTCCCTAGGTTTAAGGGTTGTCGCTGGATAGTAAAACCCCTTTAATGGGTATGTCTTAACTTTTAAGTTATGTTTAATGTTTTTAACAGTAACTTGTATTTCCTTTACCCTTCACACCCATCCATTAGCCAGGTGTTTTTGTCTCACTGGGTGGAAAAATAAAAGTAATCTAACTGCACAGCTGGCCTCTCAATGAGAAGCTGGAGGATAATAGCCACAGCTATGAAAAAGTGATTACAGAAACTGGTTGAGTAGTTTGAATAGCCTCTCGTAACTGCTAAGTAAAATCCAAAGGCTGGAAATAAGAACTGTTTTTTCTAATGCACTGCATTATTTTAATCTGCAGCATATTACATTGATATGATTTTTACAATTAAATTTCCAAAAGAAACAGCTTTCACAGAACATTCATGTTTCATATTTTATAGAAGTTTTATCTTGTGCTTATGTGTGTGTTGCTGAATTTGTACCAGTTGCTTTACATATGTATGTAGTATAGGCCTGTTTCTGATCTCTCCAGGATAAATCAGGTGTAAGGCAATAGTAAACCTGGTGAGAATATGCTCACTGCTTTCCTTTTGCATGCAAAAAAGTATGTTTATTTAATGAGAAATCAGTTTAATTTAGTAACATTGTTTAATTGCTTATTTCAAAGATTGAAATTTGACGGTGATTTTAAACATCACTGGGGTTGTCACCTAGGGCCACATCCTGTAGACACACATGCATGTGCACTTTCCTTTATTTGCATGAGTAGCCACACCCCGTGCCTCTGGTTTGTAGGGCTGAGTACAGACAGTAAGAAACCCTGAGGCTGAATTAATTCAGTCTTTGCAGGTTAGTCTAAGCTACGGAAATTAAACTGAGAAGGAAGTGAACAGGCATTCATTTTTGATTCAGGAAACACAGCCACATGCCTGCAGTGGTTCAGGCCAGAAGCTGGGGGGTGCTAGAGCATGCCTGCCAGCCACTCCAAGGCTTCTCCCGTCCCTGCTCCAGCAGAGGGAGCCAGGCCAGGCCCCAGCCGTGGGCTAGCTAGCTGGAGGGATTGAATCTCCTCCCTGTCCCACATGGGACCCCAGCCCTCTTCTCCTCCCACCCCCTTCCCAGCTTGAGGCTGCCAGGCTGAGGAGGGCATGGGGGGGAGGGGGCAGGTAGTGGCACTGAATTTCTAAAAGCTTGTACGAGATTAGTCCTTTCTCTGAAGTGAGTGTGCATTGAGCACAGCAATTTGCAACTTCAAGCACACACCCAAGATCAACCAAGAATCTTTGCCTAAGCTAAGATACAGCCCAGTAAAACACTGAGAGCACACAGCTTAGTCCAACTTGCGATATAAAGCAAGAAGACAAGAGAAAGTCTTGGGTAATTCTGAGGGCAGAGTGTCCTTACAGCCAGGTATTCAGAAAATCCTTCTGGGGGAAATGGCAGGTGGTTGTAGGTGTTGGAGTGGAGATCCCCAGTTCCCCCAGCCTCTTCCTCCTCCCCAATAGTCTGGGGGGAGCAGAGGAGAATTACACCCCCTCCACTTCTCTTATCAACTGCTTGCTTCAGCCTCTGCCAGAGGTGGGGGGTGCTGGTGTCTGGTCTCCTGCCATTTTATAATGTAAATGTAGTTCTTTGCCTTCTTTGGTTGCACCAGCCCAAAGTGTCCCTCTCAGGCTGTTGCCCACCTGCCCCCTGCTCGAGCAGGGGGCATGGGGAGCACACTGAGCTGGGGAAGGGGGAATTAAAGTGGCTCCAAGATGCCAGCCCCCAGCTAGGGTTTGCCTGGGGGGGGCAATCCCTCTCAGGCTGTTGCTCCACCCTGTCCGCTTAGGTGGGTCAGAGTCGGGCAAGGGCTGCCTCCCTGCAGACCCAGCTGGGTTTCTCAACCTCTACCCCTTCTTGTCAGCCAGCCCTCACTGCTCCAGCTAGGGAGCAGAGGGGCAGGGCCAGCCCTGCTCTCTGGAGCAGACAGCCCAGCCCAGCCCAGGGCTGCAAAGCATCCTGGGATACTGGGGACTGTGATTTAAATTGAACCAGGGAGGAGTCTGGGACAGAAATTTTCATAAACTGGTTTGACCTAAATTAGTTAAGTCTGATACTACATTCAACCAGGTGTATCTTAAACCAGTTTCAGGCATTTTGAAACAAGTTTATGTGCACTGAACTTCTGTTCTGTTACAGGTTTAAACCAGTTTCTGGTCACTTAAACCAGTTATGTAACTTGTGTCCCTAGCCTAGGAGAACTGTCAGTGTTGCCTGTAGGCCAGGTTGTGCGAGTACAGCTAAGCATGTATGACTGGTTGCAGGATTTGGCCTAGGAGGTTCTATTTTGAAATGCTTTCCATGTGCTGTTGTGCCTTTTAAGTCTCTTGGTACACAATGGTATTGCATTTATGAGGATGCAATAACATTTTGTATTGTTTGAGAGAAGTAAGACTTGTGAGACAAAGTAATATCTCATTGGATCTGTTGCATCCTAGGCTTTTTAGTGTCTAGTAAAGTTATTAATTTCTATTCCCATGCATGTCCTCTGAAGGTATTGTGTAGACTTTTGTTGTTGTTGAGGACAAGGACTGTGAAGTCAGAGATGGTGTGGATGTTTTATGAAAAGTGTCTATTGTATTTTTTAATAATTTCTGTTTGCTTGCTTCTTGTTCTCAAAGGAAGCCTACAAAAGGCTTTCAGAAGATGGGCTTGGGAACAGAAATTCTTAACTTAACTGGACACCAAAAATCATGGATTTAACCATTTAATAATTTAATGGGTTTTATGGCTCATCATAACTTACCTTTTCCTCTGCTAACTTCTCTTAGCTCCACAGGTATAAAATCCATTAACAGAAAAAGATGAAACAGAATCAGTTTTTACAAGGCAGTAGCTTAGACTGTGCTTGCTTCTGTCCTAAACCTGATAAAGGGTATCTGGAGCCTGAAAGCTTCTCTTTGGTCTCTCCCAGCTATAAAAGTTGGTCCAGTGACAAACGCTGCATCACCTCACAAATCCTGTTCTCTTATCCCTGGACCATCGTGGGCCCAAGGCTCTGGCTTAGCAGGGTTTGCAGAACAGTGGTTATAGAAGATAGATTTTTCAGCTTCAGAGAGTATTTTTGCTTAGTAGTGGATTTGAAAAACCCCAAAATATTAATTATGGAGTTATGGTACTACTTCTTGCATGATGTAGAGCAATGGTCTCCAACCTTCTTAAGGTGAAGATTACTTTTTGAAGGAAAGGGCAATCCAGGATCTACCGTGCCCCCCCACTCCCGACTGCCCCCCCTGTGTACCCGGCATGTCATTTGGTGGGGAGGGGAAAAGGCAGATTAAGGTGTACTAGGGCCCTGGACAAGCACAGGAGCTAGGCTTTCTGGTGCTGGTGGGGGAGGCTGGGTGGACCCCGCTGGGCTGGGGGGAAAATGACCACCTCTTCTCCCTGCTTCCCACCCCTGGTACAGCTGAATGTGTGCACGCACATGCATGCATGCATGCATGCATGCACGCATGCACACTCTACTCTCTCTTTGCACATGGGGAGACGCGCACACACACACACACACACACACACACACACACACACACTTTCCCTTCACGGGACCTCACCCCTCCTCACTCTCGATCACACGGAGGCAGCCCTACTCCCCCTCCCCCCTTCTGCCCCCAGCTGCTAGCTGCTAGTGGCTCAGTCTGGCTCCCCACCTGGCCCCCATTACACTTACCTGCAGGGAGCTGCTGCCCAGCTGTCCTGTGCAGCCACACAGATACAGAGGGCTGGGGGGGTGTAGGGGGGCTGAATTTGGGGGGGCTATAGCTCCCAAGGCCCTCCCAGTGCCGCCGCCTGCAAAGGCACAGTGCGACGCTCCTGGACCGGCCCCCAACTGCCCCTCGCCCCAGGTGGGGCACGGCACTCCCATCCTGGCCCGCCTCCCTCCCCCAGGCACAATGCAGTGATCCCAGCCCTGCCCCCACTTCCCCGCAGTCACATTGGTGGAGGGGCCCCACTTTCAGCTCCCAGGGAAGCAAATGTGAAAGCTGCAGTTTTAAACTTTGTGCCAAAATTGGGTGCTGAGTTTAAAACTGCAGTTTCCACTTCCCTGCTGATGAGGATCCCAGGGCCTGAAATTGGTAGAGGCCCCTGGGCTTGTGTCCAGCTTGCCCATTCATTAATTTGCTTATGGAGGGGATGGGGGAGGAGAGCAGATTGAGGTCCCTGTGGTGAGGGAGGGATGGGGCAGTGCCAGTATCTCGAGCCATGCAAAGGGAGAAGAGCCTAGAGTAAAACTTTCAATTCAAAGATCAATTTATTTGTAGACTGTATAGAGAAAACTGCAGTTCAGGTAAGTAACAATAGTAACTTCCTAGGCACTAACCTATGAAGGTAACAGTGAAAGCAGTGCCAAAATTTCACCTGAGTAGTTAAGAAGTCTTTTAGGACTTCAAGTTCATGCTGCAAGTAAATGTCTCAGCCAAAAGAGAATAATAAGCAAAGCAGAAACGCCAATCCCAGATTTTTTTTTAAAGCTTTATTGATGCATGTTATAATTAAAAACAGAATCAGCTGGTTTTCTAACAGGATATTCGTTTCCTAGAGAGCAGTCACAGCTTGGAATAAAGCAGCACATTTTTTTAAAGAGAATAAATCTGAGTATGCTTCTAGCATACGTGATGTGGCTCAGGTTACTAGCTTTGTCTGTCCATGTTATTAACAAGCAAATTAAACATTTTCACTTTTTTTAATTAAACAAATAAACCTTCAGCTGCGCTGTGATCTTTCATTAAAACCTTAATTGTCTGGAGAGCTCAACATGAGTGCTTGAAGTTGGTCAGTTCCATTGCATGGCATTAGTGTTGGTAGCAGATTTACAACAGAGCTGGATTTAATCTCTTCCTTAATGCTTACAATCCTGTGTTTGGGGAGGGGAGCCATTTGCATGTTTTAGGAGATAGGTGACAGTATCTCTGAAATGAAGGCACAGCAATAGCTTTAAAGTGTCTGGGCAGCCATAAAGTGAATTTGCACGAAAAGGAAGATTGGTAGAAACAAAGTAAGTGTTGCTTTTAAATAGGCTTTGGTGCATGTATTGTGACACCTAAGGTGGCAGTGGGCTCCAAATGTGTTTCTCATCAAAGTGGTTGCACTGTAAGGAAATATTAGCACATCCCAGACCACAAGGTCAGAAATTTAGTTCCCAGCTACCCGAGGAGCCAACTGTGGGCAATATCATGTAGACTGTTTCTGATGCTACTTGATTATTCATAGCTGAGGGTGAGGACAACAAAACATTTACCAGGTCATGGTCTAATCTTTTTAGTGCTCTGAGGTCTAATTTTCATGGGTTTAAGATGACTGCATGCCTTTGAAATGCATTATGATATTAGTAGGTCTATACCAGAACTGGTATTGTTTCTGAGCATGAAAAACACAGGGATTTTAGACCTTTGAAAAGGAGAGTTAATTAAGAGGGTAAGTAGATGAGTAGTTATCAAGTGCACCACAAGTTCCACTGCTAAACTCAGATAATAATTTTCATGCTGGGCATTATACAAATGAAGCTCCTTATGGTTTATTAATCAGTTATGGACTGTGAATCTGTCAGGCTGTTCAACACAAATGTAAGGTAGCACAATTCCTTCAAGTACCACTAAGGATGAAGAGTATGTTGTACAATGTATTTCTGTGTTTCTTCTCCCCTGCATTTTTGTTGACTGATTTATTTATTTATTTT
>NW_017729025.1:22732619-22735225 GCF_001723915.1 Gavialis gangeticus | reverse complement strand
GTGCTAGAGCATGGCTCTCTGGCTGTGTGTTCACTTCTTCTTGCTGCCCTTGAGGTCTCTGGGATTTGCAGTCTAAAATTACAGCAGCAGGGTTCTGTTCATCACTACTTCTTCCTGCTTCCAGGTGCCTCTTGGATTTGTAGTCCCCAGTTGTAGCCAGCAGCAAGTTTCAGCAGGGGAAGGGATGTTTAACTATCCCCCTGGCCCCAGCCAGGGTTTGCTGGGGGGGGGCAGTTGCCCTCCTGTAGGTGGGGCTGCATCCCCAGTTGGGCTTGCCCCCATCCCCTTGTCAGCCAGCCCTCACTGCTTCAGGTAGGGAGCAGAGGGGTGGGGCCAGCCTTGCTCTCTGGAGCAGACAGCCCATCCCATCCCATCCCATCCCAAGACTGCAAAGCATGCTGGGATGCTGGAGGACTGTGATTTAACTTGAACCAGGAAGGGGTCTGGGACAGAAATTTCATAAACTGGTTTGACCCAAATCCGTTAAGTCTGATACTACATTCAACCAGGTTTATGTTAAACCAGTTTCAGCCATTTTGAAACTGGTTTATGTGCACTGAACTTCTGTTCTGTTATGAGTTGAAACCAGTTTCTGATCACTTAAACCGGTTTTTATGTGTAACTTCTGTCCTTAGTCCAAAGGCCTAAATTCATCTTAGATGTAACTCCACAAGATTGAGGGGAGATATATTCTATGAATTTGACTCATAATTCTGATTCTGCACTTCTAGAGCCTGGTTGAATTCAGTGGGTGCTAGAGATTGCATTACTCCAGCATTGTATCTGACCAGTTTATGACAAGTCAGGTCCACTGAAGGAGAAGGCTGTTCAGGATATTAGTAGATTCCTTTGTACATATAAAGGTCATTATACTTATGCTCCAAACTCCACTGACGTCTCTTTCAAACATGCATGACTTCTAAAATATATAATGTCTGTGTTAAGGGGGAAGAAAATCTTACTGAGAGAAACCTGTTATTTCAAGAGTGTATGAATTGCAAGATTTGTCTTGCACTGCCCATTGAGAAGCCTTTAGGAAAATGCAATAAATGTTGTTGGCTCTGTAGATGGCACTCTTCCTTTTGAGTAAGTTTCTATAATAAGCCAATTCCTCATCAAGGTGAGAAGAACATTGTGCTGCTTCTGGCGGTGCCAGCAGTCAGATGAGATGCATACATGCTGAAGTCTACCAGTGGTCTTTTAAAAATGCTGCAGTAGATTTTGCAAGATGAGGACTACTAGTCATAGACAGACTTTAGTTTGGCATATTATATCACTGTCCATTATAGTAAAGAGTCACTACCTACTTTTGTTTGGGAGTTTCAGTTTGTTTGAGCTCCTGGTTCAGCTGGTTCCTTCTTCTAAAAAGCACTGTTGTGCAATGGCACGGATATTTGTAGGTGATATTGCCAGATATTATGAGTGGTGTTCCTTGCCTTTTGCATGCTTTCTGTACCATCACAGCCACAACATCACTCCAGCACTGTTGTGTAATGTTATTGTAGCAGAATCAGCTACTGTTTTCCTCCCTGAGGAGGCTGACTAGGAGAAGGGATTCCTTTCACGCATACACCAATACACGCTTGGGGCTAGGCAGCCCTGCATAGAGCCCCCCTTCCCATCCTGTGGGGAGAAGGCGGGGAAAGAGTCCCTCCCCAGCACAGAACGGATCCTCACTCTCCATCCCATGGGAGGGAGGAGCAGGGGGAAGAGTCTCTCTCTTTGGGGCTGGGTAGCCCTGCACAGAGCCCCCCTCCCCACCCTGTTGTGGGGGGGCAGGGAGGAGGGGGTTGCTTCACCCCAGCTGCAGTCCCCCACTGGGGGGGGAATTAACCACTTCCCTGTCCCCTTAGCCTTAATGGCGTCATGCCAGAAGCGCTGTGGTCCCTGTTGGTGGGACAGGGAAGGTAGGGTGGGAATAAAGCCCCTCCTGGGCACTCTGACATTTAGAAGGTACTTATGTCCCTCCCTATCCCGTCACTGCTCCAGCCATGGAAATGTGGTCAGATGCCATCCTGGTGTGGCCTTGTTAAGGTGAAGCAGGCAGAGTGAAGGGTTAATTCCTCCCTCGGGGTCTGCCAGCCCCAGGGGCCACCACCGCAGCCCCCACTCCTCTGCTCCCCAGCTGACAGGCAGACCCCAGCTCTGGTGGCAGGGGAAGGAGGGAAGAATTAACCTTATCCCTGCCCACTTTGCCTTAACGGGGCCATGCCAGCCAGTATCTCGCCACATCCCGTCCCTGCTTGGGCTACAGAGCAGAGGAGTGGGGCCAGCCCTGCTCTGGAGCAGAGAGTGCAGCCCCACCCAGAGAGCATGCTGGGATGCTGGAGGACTCTGGTTTAACTTAAGCCAGGAAGAGATCTGGGACAGACTTTGCATAAACTGGTTTGAGCTCAATCAGCTAAGTCTGATATTACCTTCAACCAGGTTGATTTTCAGATCAGTTTTAGTTATTTTGAAACTGGTTTATGTGCACTGAATGTCTGTTCTATTACAGGTTTAAACCAGTTTCTGATCACTTAAACCAGTTTATGTGTAATAGCTGTCCCTAGTCTAAAAGTTTTGGTGTAGCTATATCAGTGAAAACTTTGAATGTGGTGACTGGT
>NW_017729025.1:22709710-22727619 GCF_001723915.1 Gavialis gangeticus | reverse complement strand
AATGTCTGTGCCTAGCCTTAGGGGTTCCCAGCTTCCTTTTGAACCTTGACAGCTGATGGATAGGTTTTTCCCCTAATATCACAGTATGATTTTGGGGGAATTGTTTTCCCATTTCAGCTCTTGTAGTGAAATCAAGTAGTGTACAATGCAACAAAATGTAAGTGATTATTTAGAGATATGCAAATATCAACAGGCTGGGAGAGGGTGATCTTTAACAGGGCAACCACAGATTCACTATGAAGTTCGAGGACTGATTGTAGGTAGTCCTGACTATAGATTTCAGTCATCACTTGGAAGGACAGTTTAGATTTGGAATAGATTTCTAAATAAGCCAGGAAATAAAAAAAATCCAGTGTGATTTTTTTTTTTTTTTTTTTTTTTTTTTTTTTTTTTTTTAGAGGTACTTTATACATAGGACCAAATTTTGGTTGGCAGGGCAGCTACTGTGGCTCTGACTGCAGGTCTGGAGCTACAACAGCTGCCTGCTCCCCATACATTGTACTCTAATACAAGATGAGGGTTTCCCCCCCCCAGTTGAATGAGGGGGAAGACTTGTGGATTGAAGGAAATACAGTATTCATGAATGAACACTCAGAACAGCATGTGAGGTAGGCAGCATTCTCATGGTAAGGACTGAAGAACAGACAGAGGCCAAGTGGTTACACAGCGGGTCTGTGACAGATATGTAACTTTTTAAGGTTATGCCTAGAAGAGCTGCATGGTGTATGTTTTATCAAATATTACAAGATCTAGTTTTTTACAAACACATCAAGAGCATTTTAATACTTCTTTCACACTTCGCTAGTTTCGCTAGTGGTCGTAAAAATATTTTATGAGCGAGAGTAAAAGACCAATATTTTGCTTCAATCTTCAAAGCCAAAGTTTTCCTTCGAAAATCTCCCTTTCAGACTTCTTTGTATTCCAAATAATGCCTTCAAACACTGCAGTGATACTAGTGGGCTTCAGACTTTGAGGGGGGTAGTCATAATTACAGCATACTAACAAGTGGTCCATCCCAGGGCCAGCCCAGACGTTGGCCTGTCCACTTGTCTAGGGCAACTCTACCATCTGCCTTGGCTACCATGCCTTTGATGCAACTGAAGATGTTCCTAGGTGGGAGGCTGCCCATTTAATTGCCCTGATGCCAAGGGCAAATACATGGCTGTGAACCTCACCTTATACCTTGACTGATGCTTTGAAGCTGGCATCCATATCCACAAACTCACCCGGCCCCTTAGCTGGGCTTCACTCAGCCTGACCTGGCCTAGATTTGGCCTCAGGTGTCCTTAGACCTGCCTGGGCCCCCTGTACCTCCATACTGGGGCCTCTATCTTTCCATGCCCTCTGGAGCCTCAACACCTGGCTCCCTCACTTGGCTTCTGGGCCTAATGCCCCTTGGGCCTCAGGCCTCAGTGGGCCTTGGCTCTGTACTTTTCTGTTAGGTTGTGCTTTCCTAGCCTTTCCCCTTTGCAGGGTCACCAACAAGGTAATGGGAGCTGAGGCTTTCTGGCAGCCCGTACTCACTCTTTACTGGGGGGGGCACGGATATGGCACTTCCTGGAAGCTGCCCTGCTACAGGCAACCCCGCCACACCATCCTCCCCAGCAGGGTGTAGTTTTAGGTCATTCTGCAGGACCAGGAACCTCCTCCATCCCTGTAGTTCCTGCCCTTTGCCTCCAGGCTGTTCTGGGAGCAGCAGCCAGTAGTGTGATGTTGCTCCTTTGGCCCCCTGCAGCAACTGCCAGCTTTGCTCTGTGGCATAGCCTTATATCCAGGTTCCTAGCAACTCTACCAGTCAGGCGGCCTCCTGCCTAACATGTGACTGCCTGATTTGGGTGGCTCCCACCTGCAGGCTGCTCAGACCTCTTGGGCTGGGGGTGGGCTGGATCTGGCCCACAAGGCCATTCTATCTGGTTTGCAGGCCCCCTAAAAACTTTAAGTTAATATTAATTTACTCCTGGCTGCCTGTCAAAGATGACAGGAGCCAGGGGTGGTAGGACCCAGGGAGAGCCGGGAGGACTAAGCAGCCTTGCCCTGCCCCCACCCCCAGCCATTTCCCCGCCTTCCTGCCTCCACACTGCTCCAACACCACGTGGCTCCTGGTGGCATCACTGGACCAGGGAGCACAAGGCTGTGCCAGTACCCAGGGACATGTATGTGATTGTAGGGGGGGCAGGGTGTGTGTGTGTTCGTAGTGTGAGTCCCACATGCACACCCCACCATACACATTCATTTGCTCCCGACAAACCCCATACCCACCCACACTCCACATATCCACACACACATTGACATGCTCCCTCACCCCACACTGACACCTTCCCCCACACCCTCAGCTCCCTACAAACTTATACCCAACCCCCCATGCCCCCACCTCCTGTAATATACAAGACTAAGACTTCATTTTAAGCTATTGTATACTCACCTCAATGTACACTACACAAACGCATGTAAACCAGGACAAAAATATTTTTTGAGATCAATTAATGAATGTTGTAGATGGTTGCATTTCAGAATATAATTTAGTATTTTTCTGGTTCTGAGACAGCAAAACCGCTTGCTGAAAGGAGTACTTCTGGGGGCAAGGGGAGGGACTTCTGGTGGCAAAGGTCAAGAGTTACAGGGTGGAACTTCCAGTCGCAAGTTGGTGACCAGGAGGCGGGGCAAGTTGGTGACCAGGGGTAGGACTACCCATGAGGCCCTTGACAGGTTGCCAAAACTTGGTAAGCAGCCCTCTGCCTGAAATAATTGCCCACTGCTGCCTTAAAGTAACAGGCACAACCCGTGCTGTCACAAACATGATACCTATTTTTATACAGGTTTAGAGCTGAAATACAGAACTCCAGTGTATAGATTGGGAACTTTCAGATGCATCTGTAAAGGATAGCTTTGATGCCATATAAATTATGTATGTGTCAGAATCGGGAACAACAGGTAGGGGTATCAGAACAGTATAAGATGTAGGGGAAACATTGAAGTAGCTTGGCATATGAAAGATATAGTTAGTTATGTGGTCAATAATTTGAACCAATTGCAAAGCAGTTAATAATTTCAATATCTACTGACCAGCGAGCAATGATGAGTTATTTGGCCAACTAGAAAACAGTTTTGTGGGTCATATAACTAAGAAGAATAATGGAATGGCTAGTGAACAGTGTGATTATTGATACTGTTTATAGCAGCTCTCTTTTGCTCAAAGCTAGTTAGCCAAATGTAGTTTCATGAGGGGAGTGAAATGCAACCCATGTTTAATAGTGCATATCTTCAGTATACAAAGTTTAGAATAAGTGTGGAGAAATCTAGGTATGCCAGATGTGATTGCCTATGTTGAATTTTGGTCAGGATGCTAATAAATTAAGTTAGTGTACGTGAATGCCTGTTGGAAACATGCGGATATTGACTATTGTGAAAAGCCTTTGTGTATGTTCCCAGGTAACCATATTACATACCACATAAAATTGGTTAATGTAGCTATCCCAAGTGCAGTAAAAACATCAAAGTGAAATAGAGCGTGTTTTGCAAATTACTTTTTCTTGCATTTTATGCCAGAACAAAACTTGTCTGACATGTACATAATTTGAATAAAAACAAATGGTAGCAATTGTGCTGCAAAGGTATTGAAACTCCTTAAATCTTTAGCAGCTTTTCAGTTGATTTTAAAGTAATAAAAGTGTATATATAATGCTGTATAAAATAAAATAACCCAGTATAGAGCTCAGTTCAGCAAGGTGTGTAACCAGATCATTTACTTTAAGAATGTGCAAGAAGTGAGATTTGTTTGGTAATATCTTTTATTGGAGCAGTTATATAGTTGGGAGAGATGTTAGATAAGATTGCAGGCACAAAAGGCTCTTCCTCAGGTCTGGGAAACGAGCAGATGCAGCCTAAGCTAAAGACCAGGCAAAACAAGGACTTTTAAAACTCCATTATGTAAATGAAAATAGTTGCTAAAAAAAAAGAAAAAAAAGCGGCAGTAAATGTGTGGAGTAAAAATAAGTTATCAGAAGTTGCTGCCAGCTGTTGAGCAAATAAAGAGCAACTGATGTAGATAAACCTAATAATGTAAAAGGATAAGACTGTTCCAAAGAGAAGATGGTTTCTAATTATGTGTGGAGTATAGCAAAGTTAGCAGAAAAAGCAGATAAATTGTAATATTTCTCCCAATTATTTAGGTGGTCCAGTGCACAAAAATATTGTGCAAAATATATTCTTTTTAACTGCTCCCTAGGCTGTCATCCTTATAGCAACACTATGAGCCTACTTAAAAACATGACTAGTCCAATTGCATGCATTCAAGTACCTTGATGAATTACTTTATAACACTGGACCAGGTTTTCAACTAGCATCAGTTGGTACAGGTATATTATTGGGTTCAGAGGAGATGCATTTAATTTACCCTAGCTGAGGTTCTGCCCAAGGTTGTTTTAATTACAATCAAAGTCTGTCTTGGATCATTGAAGACACAGTGCCTATTTCCTCAAATGTAATGAAGGCAAATGCATCTGAAGGCAGAATTTATCCACTTATTTCATTATGTTTATTAGTTTTGTAATGTTGGGGACTTTGGCTTTCCTTGGGGATATAAATAATCAAGTGTGGAAAATGTGGGAATGACCAGACCTCCTTCCTGGCATTTATGTTGCACACTGACAAATGGCACAGTGAATGAGTTTTTAAAATGAATTTTTAAAATCCTTTTGTATAGCTTTCTAATAGTTCTTTTATTAATAGAAAATGAAAGCAATTTAATTGAGGATTTTGTAACAACCTGGGCAGGACTCAGTAATGTAACATTCAGTCTTGCCTCTGAAGTGGGCTGGCAGGAAACACTTGGATGATTTCCAGCATAGGGAAAGTTTTTTTTTTTTTTTTTTTCTTCAAATTCTAGAGGAGAGGTCAGCAATGCTTACCAGCAGGGGCTGAAATGACCCAGTTCAGGTCTGAGGGAGGGTGGCAGGAGGACTCAGCTTCCTCGGCTGCTTCTTGCTGCCACCTGGCTGTGGCATGGCACAGGAAGAGTGCCCCCTCCATTGAAGCTCACAGTGGCATGATGCAGGGACGACCCCTGTTCTAGGGGTTAAAAACTCAGCTCAACTGAAGCAAAGAGCAGGATTCCTGAGAGGCTAAGATTACACTGCTCATGTATAATAATTTCCCTTTTTCTTCCTTTAAAGAACTGGCCATTTCAAGGATGCTGAAGTAATAGCTGGTCTGTTCCTATAGAGAGAGTGAAAATGGAGGGGAAGAATAATCTTGGAAGTTAGTGGTTGGTCAGTCTGTTTAACATATGTGAACAGCAGAGAGAAACCCAGTGGCCTAGTCTATATTTAATGATAACATCAAATTTATTTGAAGGGATCTCAGGGGAACATTGGGAAGGCTGTTTTGCCAAGTGAGACATCAGCAAGTGCAGAGAAGCGGAAGGATGGTTATGGAAGATAGTGTCAGTAGGATTTGGCAGTACCAGGTGTTCAGAAATTATGAGTCTGACCTCCCAAATTAGTTGAAAACCTGTGACGTTCTAAAAAACGAATTCCTCCCTGAGGGGAAATTTGTGTGTGATCTTCCTGGGTTCGTAATTCAGCTGTGAATGTAGGTGTTAAAGTGCTGGCCTTCTCTTTTCACTTCATCCTGGGAACTCGCGTACCTTCTCCAAATCCCAGGACATTGGCTGTGTCCATTCTGTTCCCCCCTCTACCAGCTCCATCCTTTTTTTCCCCCATGCTATCCCATGCTTCTCTCATCCTCAGTCCTTCCTCCTGCATTCACTTCCCCACACAGATCTCCCATTTCCCTTCATAATTCTCTAATCGTTATATTTGCATTCTCCATCACTCCATTCGCCTTGTACCCTTTCAGATTTCTGCAACCCCCTTATGTCTGTGCAGCCCCTTAGTCAACTGTCTGCTTCTCACATTCACGTCTTCATCATTTCCTGTCCTGTTCCCTAACAAATCCCCGTTACCTCCTGCCTCCATAATGTAATTTCCAGCATGCTCACATGTCCCTCCCTTGCCCTCGCCTGGTAATTAAGGGACTACCATCTTTCCAGAGGTCAGCCTGTTGGAAATGTTAGGTTGTGATCTTTTATTGTGGAAGCCGCACTTCCACCTACATCAGTTGACAGTAATGGGAGATGATGGCCCTTTTGAACCAAAGCAAATCTTCCTGAAATTAAAGACAAAAATAAGACTACTTTTTATCCAACACCTTCCAGATCACCTGTGAAAAAAAATTGTAAGGATTTGTAACACTGGAGGAAGATGATGTAGGTACAGTAATGATAAAGACATGATTTTATTGGGCCGAAGACCAGGATTTACATCTCCTCTGCTGGTACGTTTCCCTCTTTAGGTAACCTGTCAACTTCAGCTTCCTCAGGACAATGAGAAGGAATATCCTCAAGGTTCAGAACCTCGTATGGCTCAAGTTACTGCCTGAAAAAACAGCCCTCTTGATCCTTCTCTCCTTTAGACAAAGCAGTTATTGTTACAGCCTCTCACAAGGAACTCAGTCCTTACTACTCTTTGTTGACAATTGAGTCAACAAGCAACAATCAGGAATGTGGGCCCAGTGATGGATTTAAAACAAGTGGCTCTAGAGATTATTTGCAAAGGATAATCCATAACATTCACTCTGTCCTGTCTCCCCCCCGTTCCCCAGGAAAGGTGGTTTTCTGGCATTTAACCTGGTTCCGAATTAGATTTTCTTTAAAACTAGTTTCCCCGGTTCCAGTTTGTCAGTGTTGTCACACGAATTATTCCGGGTTATTGGTGATCTTCAGCGGGACAAGGAAATTTAGGTTCATAGAGCTTTTGATCCTCTCAGTAGGTGTATTTCATACTGTCAGTATGAAAAAGCTGACTCTTTTCACTCGAGAGATTTTGATTCCTTTGTACTGATTTGACAGAAGTTGTCCATGTTCCTGTCTGTTCATCCATACAGCTTCCATTTTGCTGTAGACCATTTTGCATGGCTTACTTGTTCCTTTATGATTTCTAAACCAACTAAGCCTTGATTAGCATACTGCTCTGCCTATTTTCTGTCATTTTTCTTTCCCACCCCTGTTCCCATGAAAGACATCTTTAGCCTCTGGACCTCAGAAGGTTCATCAAACATCTCATTTCCAGAGAAGACTATTTCTAAAAAACTAGAAATCTTTCCAGGAAGTCCTCAGGCCACTATTTCACATTGCCTAACTCGGTTGTTAAGGAGTCTTATACTCATTCTAATATAGTGGTGCCTTAAGGCATTCAAGTCCATGCCATGAGGACCATAATAATGTTACTGTCAGATAGAAATAGAACTTCATATTGAACTTTGCAAAGCCACTCTTTTCCTGCCCAATCCAGTCTTTCACCAAGAATTATGAAAGCATTTAATTGTCTGCAATTCTCACTTTGTATCCTGAGCCTCCCCCGCCCCTGCAAAACTTTCCTGTCTTTTTGAAAGGGGGGAAGAAAAGTAACACTGAATTTTGATTTATTTTCCAGTCTTTATTCCTACCTCATGCTATAGATAGGGACATAGGAACACAAAAAGTATGTAATATCCTAGGCAGACCTGGCAAAGAATGCTTTGCATTCACAAGCTTGTCTAACTCTATCCCGATTATATAGTTGGTCCAATAAAAGATATTACCCTAAGAAATCCTTGCCTCTCGCATACTTTCTGGACCATCATGGCTACAACATCACTCTTATGCTGTGGTAGTATCCTAGTACACTGTTATTCTAGTTGCACTTTGGTATTAAGGTTTAGTTTATCTATCAGTCTGGAGGGCTTTTCTCTCTCTCTTTTTTTTTTTTCTTCTGTCTAATGGATCTATTTATAATTCTCCTAGGGTCAATCTGTAGTAGGCACTCATACTTCAGAGGTGGGTGGAGCTCAGAATTTTACATGGATGGGAAAATTCATCTTGAAACCACTGACTCTCTTTCTTACCTGAGCTTTTTGGTTCAATAACTCTCTTTTAAGAACTGCCTTTCTGAATCACATCAGAGGAATTAACCAAGTTGCCTTAGAGAGTATCCAGTAGTCCAGGAGTATGCAGGAATTTACTGCTAGGACAAAATTGTCCGCTGGCTGCCATAGTGCTGTCACCTGCATCATGCTCTTTTAAAATGTCTGTGAAATCCAGCATTGCTTCAGCAGCCAGGTGCTAGGATGACGGCCTCTCTGCGTGGTGGGTCACAGGCAGAATGGTATGTTGTGCACTACGAAGACAGAGAGCAACAACGTGATATGTCTCCCTTAACACAGGTATGTCAAAATTGCCTCATGCCCTGGGCCAGATCCAGACTGTGGAGATCTTTGCGGGCTGGATCTAGTATACTGCAGCTGTGGGTAGAGCGCCTGCACGGGGCATGCAGAGGTGGTGAGTGGCCCAGGCCATGTAGTATCAGTTCTGATATGGGCAATACAGGAGGTGGGGCCGTGCAGCCATCTGCTATAGCAGTGGTGGTGGTGACAGGCCCAGCACCTACAGGGTACGTGGGACTGTGTCAGCGTTCAGTCATCCTTCTGTTGCTGATTGCCACTGGGGCCCAAGCGCCTTGGATTCTGTGTCAGGCGATATCCCCAACTTCTGGTTGCCCACCAGTAGCCCGGTGGGCCAGATCCAGGTCACAGGTACTGTTTGACAGTCTTGCTTTAGCACTAGTTAGAAGTCAGACCATCATTGCAGACTTTTCTTTCTTTTTACTTTTTGAAACAGAGGCATAAAAATGCCATCTTTACCATGCGACTACTCCAGCACTTGGATTAAAAAAAAAATAGTGGGAAAATTTTTGGTATGTAGATGGAGTTCGTAGACTTCCAGATGTGTGCATTTAGAATGTATCGCTGCTCCACAGAACGGAGTATCAAATCAACTCTGCTAATTGAAAAGGATTTATTTTTTATTGCTAATGATGTGACACAGTTTTGTCAGAGATGGTGTATAAAATAGTGCCAGTTGGAACTCCATTAATGTATGCATTTAAGTTCCTTTTTTTCATTTATGTGCATTATTGACTTTATTTCATTGTTGGGGAGATAATGGATTTATAATTAGAGTACAGTCACTGTAATCAATGATGAGATTATTAGGCTTATAAATAGAACTTTAAGACTAAGATGAGCTAATTTCCCAGTGTAACAAAGAATCAATAATTAGAGTTTTGCTTTGAATCTTAAAGTAGTTCTTGTAAGGTTCAAGCATAAAACACTTTTTTTTTTTTAGAGAAGTAAACCATGTACATTTCTTAACTTTGTACAACCTAAATTTATGGATTCTCTGTTACTTTCCAAAATTTAACTTATCTTTGAAGTGTGGCAGTGGAACGGATTGCCGAGGGAAGTTGTGGCATCTCTGTCCCTGGAGGTGTTCAAGAAGAGGTTGGACAGGCATTGCTCTGGGATGATCTATGCTTATGCTATACTAGGGTATTTCCTATGCTTCTGGGCCTTGCTGGTTGTCACATGGGGCCAGGAGGGAATTTTGTTTTCCTCTTCTGCTGTTACATGTATCAGGGTTTTTAGAAAGCCTTTCTTAGAACAACTGGGCGTTGGCTACAGCCAAGGCTGGGAAATGCCAGTGCTCCTGCTGGGATTTAAACCTAGAGGTTTGTGGCTGGAGGGTCTTGGCCCTCTGCTCAGGGTCAGAGCGATTGTCATATTTGGGGTCAGGCTTTACTCATTTCCCACATGCTTGCAGTCTGGTTTATGGGAATGACTTTAGAAAATGCACAGAGTGCATCCTTTGCCCTAACAGGGGAATAGATTCTTTCCTGTTTGACTTGGTGCTGTTACTTCAAGAAAGACTTTTAAAAGAGACCAAATGGTGTCTGGGAAGCCTGCTGACTGACAACTCGGTGTTGCTGGGCAAGGATAAGAGACTTGCCAGGTTCCTGCCACTTTCCTCAAACTGAAAGTGCTTTACTGGGGGTGGCTTCTCAGCAGCTGTGATGATGAAGACAATATATGAACCTGGTCACACACATCTAGAAAGAAAGGGGACCCTTTCTCTCGGTGACTGGGGTTGGGTCAAAATTTGTGTGTACTTATTACTTAGTCATGGATAGACTTCTGAAAGCCTTCCAGATAACAAAGTGCACTGGTCAGGTAGTTCCTAACTCTAACCCTGCAAACAAACCAAGCTTGGGAGAGATTGGTAAAGGGGAAAAAAAAAAGATCCTGACAAAGAGCTTTCACTTGCTGTGCATCTGTGTTACTTGATTTTGGGGGTTGTACTAACTCCCACAGGCTGGCTGGCTCTCATTGATAGGGATAAAATAATCAAGGAGCTGTGTGGCATGTCTAGGAGTTGCTGGCCTCCACCCTGGCATTCTAGTGCTCTCTTGCAATAATTGGGGTCAGCCTTGAGGTTGTCGTGTGAGCCACCCTTACCTAGTCAGTATGATATCCCGTAGCCCACACCATAGTCATTGACACTGTGCTGTTTACTTCTAAAATGTGGCACTAAGATGTGCCCCAGGTTTTCTTGTGCCAGCAGACCCCTTCTAGACATTGATCTGAGGGCTACTTGTTTTTCCATCTGGGTTTGCCTCTAATTTCAGTCAGTAGAGAGAGGAAAGGGAGGTGCAGAAGGGCCAGAAGATAAGAACAAGGAATTGTGGGATTACTGCTGGCAGACTTCCTGTGGTTTTGCCTTGCGGTGCCTAACACACAACAGAAAAAAGGGTGGGCTAGGAAGTGAGTGGTGATGGGGTTGATCCAAGAGCCAGGAATTTGGCAAAGATTCTAGGTTTGGGTGGACATCTGGGGGGGATAAGTATAAAGGTTTAAACTACGCATGGTTAGTAAGTATAGGCTCAAGGATGGCCTCAAATTTAACCCTGTAGACATAGCCTTAGTGAGCAGTCAGCACATATGTAATCTAGAGGGCAACACACATTTTGGGGCTGTAAGGGCACCTTGTTCAGTAGGCATGTGTGAACTGAGAGAACCATTCCCCTTTAATGTAGCCAGAGCTTGCGTATCTTCAAGTAAGGTACTAGAAATCTAGTGAACTGCACTCGGTTTTAGACAGAAAGTCTGGTTCCTAAGTTAAATTCAATATATAGGCACCCCAAGTATGATCAAATTAGAAATTAGGAAGAAGGATCTCCATCTTCACCATGTTTGTTAATATTTCTGTGGCTCATACCATCATATCTGAGCACCTTACACATTTTAACAAGGGCTTGTCAAGTAGGGATGTGTTGTTCCCATTTTACAGAGTAGAGCAAGACAGGCACCGAGAGAGTAATGTGACTTACCCAAAGTCATACATGCATAAAGACTGCACAGCAGAGCCAGAGAAAGATTGCAGATCTACTGTTACAAAGCTTGGTGCCTTATGTACATGTCCAGCTTTCCTCCCCCTACTTAAAAATATATAGAACTATTGAAGTTTGCCTTAATGGAAAGGCCTTTCACACGATTTGTCTTCTGTTGGGAAAACTCATGTGAACGTACATTATTACAAGCTGTTAATTCCTCCCTTCACTTCCCAATATTGGCTTTTGTTGTTGTAGTCAGACAAGAAACCATTGACTGCATATTTGTCCAATTGAGTGAACAGTTCATTTTTAATTTTGACCAAAGTGGTAGTTTAAAACATATTGAGCAATAGAGCAGTCACATTTCAGCTTCAGAAATTGCACATATTGAAATCTTCATCAATAAACAACTTAATGTCAAGCAAAGTGTTTTGATTCTCTCTTTGTGACGCAAGGGCTGCAGATATACGAGCATTGGATTTCCTTACCCTAACCTAACCTAAGCCATTCTACACCAAGTCATGATTTTGAAGTGGCAATATCCAGCAGAGGCTCCCTCCATTTGCAGCTGCCTTTTTCTCACTGACCCTAACACTGAACATCAGGTTGATGAAGCGCAGCAGGAATGTCATGTAGCCCTTGCTGTCTTTCTATTTTATCCAATGACCATTACATTAAAAGCCATTGGCAGTCCCTGCCCCACCCCAGCAGTATTTATGCACTTTACATGAAGACACAATAATTGCATAAAAACCAGGAACAATTGTGAGAGCACAGGCTGGAATCTTGGTCTCCCTCCTCCCACCTGAGCATCTAAATTGGGATCCATGTTGCTCACCCCTTTTTCCTGGCTCCATGACTCATGCTATTGAAAGCACAGTGGCTGTGGTTCAGCAGCAGGAGTGGAGAATACTTTAGTCTACGCTAGTGTGCTGTTTATTGGCTTGGGTACTTTCTTGATCTGTGGGATATGTGGCTTTGAATTCCATGGGTCCTTAATTTCATCAAGCCTAGTAACCAGGGCTCAGCTGTGTAGCTCTGATTCAGGTGCTTAGGTCTGGAGAAGAGGAAGTTCATGCCTGTGCCCTCAGTATTTCCAGTTACTGGAACTAGGTGGCATTTTACTCAGTGGGTGAGATTTTTGTGGATCATTTTTCTGAGGTATCTCATTCTCCCATTGACTGTAAAAGGTGCATAGATGCCTAACTCCTTGAATCGCCCCTCTCTGGACAGGGGCATAAGTTTTACGTGCTGCAAAAACTGGGTTGGAGGCACCTAAGATGTTTTTCTTGACCTTGTCCCATGCCCTTTATAGCTATCATTAATCCAAAAAAGCCCTGAGATTACTTGTGAACCCGAGTCACCTTTCAGGTAGCTTGGTGCATGTCTCTCTGACAGAATGAGGAGGGTCTGCTCATTACTAAATTCTATCCTTCTGCTATTCTTGTCTGATTTTCAGAGTTAAATAATAAACAGAGCATTAAAAGACCCCCTTTTATGGAGAGCATGGGCTCCTTTTTTGGGATTACTCAATATATTTGAGTCGCAAAGCATGAAATGCATGTAAAAGTCTGAAACTACAGGTTTAGGCGCAGATTACTGGAGATGGCATTTCTGTTACCGCATCACAGCTGCAGGTTGTAAAACAACTACAGTAGTTTATTTTCGTTATAAACTGCCCTACTATTTTATAACGAGCCCCAGTGGAAACATTGTCAAGTGGTAGTAAAAAGTTTATCCAGAAAATGTTTCACTTCAAATTGGCATATACTGCATTGTAACTTTATATAATCCCAGTCAGTCTGAGAAATTTTACCTCCAAGCTGAGTACAGCGCTTCATCCATGCTTGGGGGAAAGGAAGGTTTACAGTCTGAGAACTATGTCACATTTGTTCCACTTTAATGGTGGCAGGTCACAGAGTTTTAGCATGAATCACTTTTGGGTAAATTCATTTATCATTGTTTCATGTACAAACATTATCTAACATAAGATATAAACTTGTCAGACTGAGCAATTTTTACAGTTTGATTAGCTGTGAGCCTTGTATTTTTAATGTGGAATGGATTAAATTTTAAAATAAAAACAAGAACTAAAAACCCAAAGCCCTACATGTTGACATGCTAGTTAGGACTGGGTAAAGACTCTTGGGCTAGGGACAGACATTCAAAAAGCGTGAGCCTGAATTGATTCAATCTTTTCAGGTAAGTCTAACCTGGCTAGGCTGAACTGGTTTGTAACCACACACAGACATCCCCTCTGGACTGAAGAAATGCAGGTGCATGCCTGCAGTGGCTCGGACTAGAAGCAGGGCAGGGGGTGGGGGATAGGATAGGAGGGGGTTCTAGAGCAGCCCTCCCTTCCCTTCCCTTCCCTTCCCTTCCACACTACTGAGCTGAGTGGGGGGGTGGCCAGGCCCTGGCAGGACACACTGATTAGGGAGGGATTCCCCCCCTGCTTCTGAGTACCCCAGCAGGGATTTGATAACAGAGCATTTATCAGCTTCATCTGTATGTATCACCCCATCAGAAAACAAAAGCCTCTCTCATCAGTTCAAACTCTTCTTAAACAACTTTTTCCAAGGAAGGAACAGAGGGACAATACCAGCTGACCTGTTGATTAGCTCCAAAAATCCCTAAGCAGACACTGTCTTGTCTGCCTTTGTCCCATCTGCCTTCTGCAGACACCTCAGCATTAGTTAGCACGCCACTTGCTGGCTATGGCCCATGTTGTGGGAGGGAGAGGGGAGGGGGGCATCCCTGCTTGAGCAGCAAGGTGGGGGTGGGGCAGACGCTGCTATGCCAGTGGTCTCTGTTGGAGCGAGGGAGCAGAGGCAAGGGGCCAGCCCAGCTCTCTGAAGCAGACAGCCCTGTCCAGGGCTGCAAAGCATCTGGGATGCTGCAGGACTCTGGTTTAATTTAAACTGGGAAAAGCCCAGGTCCAAAGCCATAGGCTTGATTATTATTTTTTTTTTGCAAGAGCTCCATTCACAACATACATGTTGCCTTCAGTTGAAGTCCTGCCTACAGAGTGCTTGCTGGATTGGGACCAGTGTTTGGAAAGAAAATAAATTCAGTTTGGTTTTCATCTTGTTTACACTGGTGTGCATCAGGAGTAACTCCATATATTTCAGTGCAATTCTACATGTGTAAAACTGTTTTAAGTGAGAGGAGGCCCAGGCCCATCCACTTAAATTTTCTCCTCGTTATGCTTTTTTTGTGTTACTTCTTTGTGAAGCTGCCTTTTGTTGTTATATTTAGAAATCGTACTAACTTATTCTCCTGTATCATACACTTTTCCAGTGATCTTCCCTAATGATTTTTTTTTTGCCTTAGATCAGGGGTGTCAAATTCACCCTGGATCCTGGGGGCTCCTCTAGGTTCAGATCCAGGGAGCCAACAACAGCTACAGTGGGTCTCGGGGTCAGGTGACACCAGTGAAAATCAGAGGCTCCCCATATCCATCAGGGTTTAAGGTATTACTGGTGGACCCAGATGGATCAGTTCTGCAGATACCTCTGCCTTAAATTTATTGTTTGGGTATTTATTTGTCCGTATGTTTTCACTTATAATTTTCTATATCCTCTTTTTGTCTCTTTTTGCAACCCCAGTTTATACATATGATTTTACAATTACTTTGCCACTGGAGCAAGGCAGAATTACCAGGTTGTCCATGATTACAAAGGTCAATATCCAGAGACTGGAGAGACTCAGGAAGCTTGGAAACATGGCTGAGTTTAACTTTGGACCTCAAATTTTATATAATGGGTTAAAAGCTTTATGTAATGCCTATTTAAAACTGGTAATGGGTTAACCAGGAGTTTTGTACATCAGAATCTAATGCATTGGGAATTTATCTTCAATATAATTTGGACAAGCCCTAATTTATTTAAAATCATGCAGATGTTTCCTGAGCTTCTGCCATATGGTCACAGTAGGGAGCCAGTTATCCATGTGTCAGAATAGAGGATGGGGCTTGCCCTCAGGAGTGGCAGAACTCCACTCCATATACCTTCTGGGGCAAGGGGACAGGAAGGTGTTATACCACCTCTGGCTTATCTATTCCCTGGAGCAACTTGGAAAAGCCTTGTAGGGCAAAAATGTGACATGACACCCCTGCTTATTATTTCCTCCCCCCCTACTTCAGGTTGTCTCCCTTCAAGCCATTGAGACACCTTCCTGAAAGTTCCTTTACCATCTGTGTCCAGACTGTGTGGATTTGTGCTTCTGGCTAACCCATCTCCCTCCTGCTTCAGCAGACCTAGTGCAAAACTTTTACTTCTGCATCAGCAGGCATCTGTAATGCCCTAAATTTAACCTGCTCTCTGGTGTCATGTAAAGAATCATAAAGACTTTTATGTGTAAAATAAAAAAGAAGATAACTGGAGTTTGAGCCCATCAGTTTTCAGCATAGACATTTTAAAACTCCTGACTGTGGATACTATTGTGATGGGAATCTTATGAATACCTCAGAGAAATGCATGCAAACACTTGGCTTCATCCCAACTTTGTTCTCCTACTTCCTGGACTGAGAAATGGAGTGGATTGTGTTACTTCAGGCCCGGTGCATTCCTAGGCCATACTTTTTTCCTCACTTTGGGACTGCCACTGAGGAAATAAGCTCTGCTACTTGTTCCAGTTGGATTTTACCATGACCTGCAGGTAGATAGGGTAGGGCTAGAGATGGACATTACACATGAACTGGTTTAAACCTGTTACAGAACAGACATTCAGTGCATATCAACCAGTTTGAAAATGGCTGAAACCGGTTTGAAATAAATTTGGTTGTGTGTAGTATCAGACTTAACTGATTTGGGTCAGACCAGCTTATGCAATGTCTGTCCCAGACCCCTTCCTGGTTTAAGTTAAATCAGAGTCCCCCAGCATTCTGGCATGCTGTCTGGGCTGGGCGGGGCTCTCTGCTCCAGGGAGCTGGGCTGGCCCCTCCCCTCTGCTCCCCGGCTGCAGCTCTGGCAGAGACTGCATATACAGCAGGGTCTGCCTGGCTTCCTCCTGCTCCCCACTCCCCCTCAACATCCCTGCTGAAGCAGGAATTCCCCCTCCCTTTGGCCTTATACAGACACCTCTCAGCATTAGCTAGCAGACCACATGCTGGCTACGGTCCATGCTGTGGGAGATGGGACAAAGGCAGACTGGACTGTGCTGGCTTAGGGCTTTTTGAAGCTAATCAACAGGTAGCTGGTAATGTCCCTCTGTTCCTTCCTTGAAAAAAGTTGTTTAAGAAGAGCTTGAAGTAATGGAGAGAGGCTTTGTTTTCTGGTGGGGTGATAAACACTGTGTTAGGGGTGATAAACGCTGTGATATCAATTCTTTGCTGGGCTTCTCAGAAGAGGGGGAACTCCTCTCTATTCAGAGCATCCTGCGGGGGCCTGGCCATGCCCCTCCTTCAGCTCAGCATTGCAGAAGGAGGGGCCTGGCCATGCCCCTCCTTCAGCTCAGCATTGCAGAAGGGAAGGGAGGGCTGCTCTAGTGCCCCCCTGCTTCTAGCCTGAGGCACTGCAGGCATGTGCCTGCATTTCTGGGATGTGTTTGTAGTTACAAACTGGTTTAGCTTAGCCGGGTTAGACTAACCTGCAAAGATTGAATCAGTTCAGGCTCAGGCTTTTTGAATGTCTGTCCTAGCCCAGATGGTTAGATAGCAGCTCCTGAATAGCTTTGAGTATGTCACATGTCATGTCCCCCATCTCCCACCTTGGCTGAATCAGGTTCGCAATTTGTGGGACTGTGCAAAGCTGCCCTTAACTTTGATTTCTGAAGGCAGGGGTGGCCAGCCCACAACACATGTCACAAGTGGCATGGGCAGCCTCTGTGTGGCACGCAGCAGATTGGTGCAGAAGCAGCGCATGCATCCACAGGTCAGGCAGGGGACAGAAAGCAGAGCAACAGATCTGGCAGGGGAAGGGAACTGGATTGACGTTTGGGAAGGGTGCAGAGCTTACCTTGTGTCATGCTTACTTAAAAGGTTGCCCCACACTCTTCTATGGGCTCCCCAGGGCTAATGAGCACCATTTACAATTATCTTGTTTGCATATTGTTATGGCTGGTATGGAGGTTCAACAGGGACATGCATGTCTTAGTCTGCAAGGGAGCTTTTCCACAGGGACAAGGTATAACAGTTCCAGTACCCTGACCTGATTCTTTCTCTTTTGCCACAGCACCCTCTAAGGGCTGATTCGGTGCCCTCCTCCACCCTAGCATTCAGTCTGCTGAATGTGAAAAATGCCCGAAGCAAGATTTCTAAAAGTGCTGGCCTAGTTTTACTCTCCTTGTGGTCAATAGGAATGTGACTTCAGTGGGAGTGGAGCTAAGCCAGGGTTGAGCAATTTTGAAATCCTTCCCTTGAGAATTAGCCAGTTCCCAAAGGGTTAAGATCTTTATTATGTAGTTGAATGGTTCTTTATTAAACATATATATTAAGGAGCAGAAGGCTGTGACATTTAAGTATTCAGTGAAGTCAGTAACAGTTACAACAGGGTTGTGATTTCTGCATTTGGTCATGAGTGATTTATGATGATTTAGTAAACAGTGAAAGCACCGTTCCTGTTTAGCAGCCTACTGAAGTCTTCTCCCTGTGCAGACTTGTTACAGTGTAAAAAAAAAAAAAAAATAGCATGTGGACCAAAAAAAGAT
>NW_017729025.1:22704278-22709660 GCF_001723915.1 Gavialis gangeticus | reverse complement strand
GTGTAAAAAAAAAAAAAAAAAAAATCCTCCAACAAACCTGTTCCCACTTCTCTAGAGAATTATACTTTCAGGAGACATCCTCCAGAAGCATGTAGCATGAGACTGCTGAGCTGAGGGAAATACATGGGGGTCATTCTCAAACTAATTTATCTTCCTTTTAACCCTTCAGGACCCCCAGAAGAAATTAGCCCAACATTGTGGAGTGACAAATTGCAATGTGTAGGAGTGTCATGTTTTCTTTGTTCAGTTTTCCTGTTTCAGAGTGAGTGATGTGGACTTGCCAGGTTTCCCAGCATCTGAGCTGGCTTTTCTTGAATCACTATGTGCCTGGGACTGTGCCTTACTTGTGTATCCACCTTTTCTGAAACTTCTTGTCTTTCTGTTTTTTTCTTGTTCCCTTATCCTTTTTCAGCTTCACTCCCCACTTCTGCTGCTTTCTTTGCCTTTTCCAGAATGGTCTAAAGAATGTCTCTGCTGGCAGGACAGTAAATGGTCCGAGACCTTTTCACCCACTAATCGTTCCTTTGTCCTTGCCTTTCCTGTCTTTCCTCCTTTGCTTCTTTCTGTAGTTTTCCTCAGCCATATTGACACCATCCCTTGTGTCCTTCAATCTCACTGCATCTCTCTCTTTGTTTCATATGTGGTTAGAAAACATTCTCTCTAAAAAGCTCTCTGTGCTGGTTACAAGGGCCTATTTTCTCTAGGTGTGCTCCCTGCTGTTTGGATGCTGTACCTGTGCTTGCTTGAAGCACTTACGGTGATCAGTTCTGCCATCCTGCTCCCCACCAGCGGATAGGATGAGTGGGAAGAGGATCATTGATTAGAAGGAGTACTTCATGAGCAGAGCGCTTTTGGCATTTCTCACTAGGTGTTTGCTACCCTTCATCTTTACCAGTGCTTTTAAGGCCTGACGCAATGCCTATTAATTAACCAAGAATTTTTTTCCTGATGACAGCAATCCTCCTCCTCTTCTGTCACCCTGTTCAAATTTGGGTCCAGAGATGGGCACATGCAGTGCAATGAGCACTAGATCTAACTCTTAAAATAACGTGTTCAAAAATACCTAAGTGATATAAGTGCCTGAGTTCAAAAGCTTCAAACGTTTAGGATCCCAAGTCTGACTTGGGATCCTAAACACTTGTTATCTATGTTGTGAAAAATATTATCTATACTGTGTAAAAAGCTATTACTGATTACATGGGCACTGATGCTTTCTTTCTCATAAGTCAATGCACTGACTTGTTAGGAGGAGAGTAGAAAATCACAGTGTTGGGTCAATGATGTGGAGTTAAGATGATGCAAACAATACCTGAAATGAATCTTAAAGTTTGAAAAACCTTGTTTTTCTCAGGTTGTCAATATATATGGCAAAAATGATTTTACCTCTGAGTCCAAGAGTTGTAATTGAGTAATTAAAGACTTAATGAAAAGATATGGATTGTCTTTAAATGAATTAGTGAAATAATGCATCTTGCATGCCTCATTCAATTTTTTCTCTCTCTGAGAATCAATGTGTCCTCCTTGAAATCTCACTTGCCCTTCTTTTGATGTATATCTGCCTTCTAGAGCAAAGAATAGGATTCTTTCACTTACCTGGAGACAGGGCTTTAACTCTTCAAAACTGACCAACTGTCTTAGTCACTGAAAATTTTGGATGTCAGACTGAGATACCTTAGGGAGAGGTCTCTTGTTTGGAATAGATTGAGTTACGCACCATCTAAAATTCAGGGCTATTTAAAATGTCTCAAGTTGAGCATTTGATAGTTGAAGTTTTTGGAGTTGCTAGTTATTTTTGGGATTTAAGACTTGAGGATTCCAGGCAGGGTAAAACCTGGTGTTACCCATTTCCCAGGTTAGCTTCTTGGAGGGTATGATAAATCCATTCTCGTTATATGCATACCAGACACAAAAATGTCCTGTTCAGCAAAAGACCTGTATTAAATGAATAGCTTTTAAGGAAGTTGACCTGCTAGAAAGCTTGAGATGTGGTGCAAAAAAGGTTAGCCAGTCAACAGATTCTACTGAGTCCTCATAAATCTGTTAACTATGGCCATGAAATTCCATGAAGTATCGTGTTAGCTGTGCAGATTTCACTTTTAGCTTTATATTAAGAGGTCATTGCAGACAAAATACAGTAGCTGAGAAACATGTTGCTGCTTCTATAATAACTCTTCTTCTATATTACTTTGTAACTTCAATGTGTGATTCTCCTACTTGCAAAAGACTGCTGCCCAAACCCCAGTTCTGCTGAGGACAATGGAAATGTAGTAGGGACCAGAATGGGCCCTGTAATTTTAATTTGAAACAGTAGAATCATGGAATCATAGAAAATTAGGGTTGGCAGGGACTTCAGGAGGTCATCTAGTTTAACCCCCTGCTCAAAGCAGGACCCGCCCCAACTAGATCATTCCAGGCACTGCTTTGTTGACCGGAGCCTTAAATCCTCCAAGGATGCAGATTCCACCTTTCTGGGTAACCTGTTCCGGTGCTTTTCCATCCTCCTTGTGAGAGATTTTTTTCATAATATCCAACCTAAACTTCCCTTGCTGCAACTTGAGACCATTGCTGCTTGTTCTGTCATCTGCCACCACTGAGAACAGTAGCCCCAGTAGAAGCTCTTAATGGAGTTTCTGAATTCTCTTCCTGTGAGATTCTATGTCTTAGCCTCAAGTTTCGTAAACCAGGTTTATATAAATGTGAACAGTGAACTATTCTGGAAAGAGCATCAACTATATGCTATTTAGGAAGAAATTTTACCGCATGGTCACGTTGGTATGGACTGAGGGGGTGGAGGTGAAGGGGGAGTGGGGGTTGCCTTCCTCTATAGCGGGAGGTGGGAGGCATGGCCCGCTACCCTTGTAGAAGCAGGCCAATGACTTCCATGGTTCCCCTGCTTTACCTGTGGCAGGTTAGGGTGTTATGTCTGTGTCACGTCAAGGTTGATAATAGTCTTGTGTAGAGATTTGTATGGGATAGTTTGGATAGGGATGATCCTGCTTCAAGCAGGGGGCTGGCTTAGATGACCTCTGGAGGTCTCTTCCAGCCCTACTTCTCTGTCTTTATGATATTATAAGAAACAAAACAAACAACTCTCTTTGCAGACCAGACCCTTTGGAAGTGCTGAGCCCATTTTTTCCCCTGTTGATTGTGGTGGTATTTGGGAACATGTCACCAAGGGCTTCATCCAGAAATGGGCCCTTACATGAAGTGTTTCAGAAGGGCCTGAAGGAAAGGACGTTCTTTGCTTGATGTCTGAACAATTTTATATTTCCTTCTGTCTTGAGAGAAACACATTTTGAATTTTGTAAGGTACAAGAATGATAACGATGTGCATGTAAGTGTGAAGATACTATTACCATGTTAGTGTAACAGTAGTTATAAAACATGATCTACAGCAGATCAGAATTTAAAGTTTGGTGGCATCCCAGGGAGTATTTAATTGTAGTTGTGTTTCATTACAAGGCTGTCTTCCTTTTTTGGAATTTATTTTAGCTAATTAGTTGGAAATGTCAGAGTAGTATTTCAGATGACAGAAACATCATATATTATCATACATGAAGCAGTTAACTCTTTTGACAAATATTTATTGTGGTGTCATCTTTAATTAAGTCTCTTGTACTCTTGGACAGACAGCAGGCTTTCCTGTAAAAGGACATCTTCCCTCCTCTATGGATGTGCATTTACGCATACTGTCACTGAGCCTGTACAGGCTTAATGGAAGTTGGCACTGAAAGAGTTAATGGGCCTAAACATCAGGATAATGACACTATTCTACAGAAGAGACTTCACAGAAATTTTGGCCAAAGACCGACAAAAATGTCAAGCCAGGAACTCCTCTGAACACTACTGATTTTTGGATAGTACGCTGAAAAGGATGTATCCCCAGATACTTGTTCTTTGCCCAGATACCATTTACAGAAGAAAGAAATGTAACGTTCTTGTCCCACTAAAACCATCAATATGGGAAAAACCAGAGAACATGCGCTTGCATAAAAGTCTCTCTCTCTTTTTTATCAATGTTTTTACTCGGTTCTTGTGGTCACTCATGTGAAACATGTTACAAATGTGACTGTTTGGTTGGTTCCTTTTAAACAGATAGGTCTCATAGATGATGCGCCTCTGAGAAATAATTTCTGACAGTTATAACTGAACCAGATAAACAGTTCTGCCAGCTACAGAATAACACTGTAAAACAAAAGGGTTCTGCTTATCGTTTTCCATTTCTTCATGCTTGTCAAAGTGTTTAAATGTGCATTACCCATAACAAAGGGTCTCCGTATTACTTTGCTTGTCTGCTGTAGTCATGGATTTAACCTTCTCCACCGCAGGGCCCTCTATGCCATGGTTGTCCACCTCCATTACTTCGCCTTTATATTTTAAGTATGGCTTACAAAGGCGTGCTTGAGATGCGCCACTTGAAAAGTTAGGCTGGCGCAGTTACTTAATACGTCTATGTCTGTTTTACTTTCTTTCAGGCAGAAACAGCACCGGAGAGCGGCAGGGATGGTCCTAATGTCCAAGACACCTCAGGGCAGAACAACTCCGACCCAGCTGGAGCAGGCAGCTCTTTGACCTCACAGAGTTTGGTTGCTCCTGCTGGGGTCTCTGCAGGTACTTCAGCTGCAGCGTCATTCTTCATAAGGTAGTTTTTGCCTTTATGATTATGCAGTTGGTAATGCATGTTAATAGTTGCATGCTAAAGTGGTTTTGACCATGCACCCTACAGAATGGTTCCACATGGGATGCTGGTGGCTGAAAAGTGAAATTAAATGGCCTCTCTGAACTCTGGCCTTGTACGTAGCTGAGAAGTGAGGCATCTCAGTGGAGTAATATTTTGCTCTCAGGGGGGCTTCAAATCTTAATTGGATAACTGCAGAGAATGTGTATATTGATCTCAATCCAGTCCCTAGTGGATATTTCTACTTATAACAGTATGCTGCTTGGTAGGCTTCCTTGGCGCAGAGGCTGAAATAGCAGTAGTTTTGCCTATCTGAATTAAGCTGTGCATCCTCTAGCCATATAGTATTTACTTCATTCATCAGCGTTTGTGCGTATGAGTGAGATACGCATGTAATCCTCCTGCTAGGCGCTGGATGGCGGTACAAGGGCCACATTCAAATGTAGGGGTTAAACACTAACTTTTCAAATTTAGCTCAAGCCACTGTTCAGAAATATGAACAAAGTTCCTCACCTGCAAACAAATGTTCAATTAAAACAGGGTTTATTACAAGGGAAAAGGGGAGCAAACACACACCTTAATGAAAAAAACCCAACTACTAAAACTTAACTATAACTTAAAACAGATCACAGTCACCGGCAAAGCAACTTGGGGAGCTACCACCTAGCTCAGTCAGTTGGGAAGGGAGACCCGCTTAAGGTTGA
>NW_017729025.1:22691930-22699278 GCF_001723915.1 Gavialis gangeticus | reverse complement strand
CACCTAGCTCAGTCAGTTGGGAAGGGAGACCCGCTTAAGGTTGAATTTCTACCCCTGGTGTAGCTCTATCAGCTATGCTAGCAAAAATAGTCTGTGCTGGGTAGGGAGTAGGGGTGTGTGAAATGGGCTGTATTCTATTCAGATTTGGATTTGGCCTGAATTGGGGACAGCGATCCAATTCATTGATTTGGATCGCTGTGCCTGATTCGATTCAGCCAAATCCAAATCTGAAGATTTGATGTTGATTCGGAGAATCAGCGATTCAGCCATAGACACAGCTTTAAATGTTTTTTCTACATACCTCGAGGTACCAGCGTGGCTCATGAACACTGCGATGCTGGGGCAGATGGAGCGTCCCACAGGAGTGTGCCCCCCCGCGTGCTCAGTGGCGATCCCAGGAGTGGACCGGAATTATTTCCAGACCACTTCTGGGTCTGCTGCCGAGTGTGCTGGGGATGCCCCTGTGGGATGCTCCATCCGTCCCACCATCTCAGCATTCACGAGCTGCCTGCTACCTTGAGGTATGTAGAAAAAACATTTAAAGCTGTGTCTATGGCTGAATCTCTGAATCTTTCCATATCGATTCAGAGGGTGCCAATTCGATTCGGAGAGATTAAAGGGTCTCCTGATTCGATTCGGATTAGGAGGTTTGGCCACTGAATCGGGCCAAATTGAATTGGGGACCGGAGCTTTGCATAGCCCTAGTAGGGAGGCCTGCATGGGAGTTGCTGCTACTGTTGCTAGGTAGAGCAGCTAGGATGCTAGGGTGTGCCATTTTGGCTGCTAGAGGGTGCTACTAGGGTATGATAGGGAGCACTGCTCTGGCTGTGGCCTGCAGTGGTCACTGCCTCTCCTCTTGTGCTGCTGGTGCCATCACTCCTTTGTGCTGCTGGGGTCTCTGTCACTCCTCTGCATGGCTAGTGTTTGGCACCGCTCTTCCTCTTGCGGTCATTTTCAAGATCATAAGCGGCCCCACCTCTTTTAGACTTTGCCCTACATCCATGGTAGGGTCAAGGATTTTTTTCAGCTCTTTTAACTATAGTGGGTTGCAGGCTTTCATCTAAGCCCGCTATAGAGTCCTGTGATGAGAAGCACTTTCACTCTGAGGAGTTGATTACAACCACCCAGGAAGTGACTTGTTTAAAATCTCTCTACTCATCATTGTTATGCTTTACCCTAACATTGAGGGACATCCTACTGCCAACCTGCACATCTCGCAGTGAGGGCTGATCTTTTAGTGACCATTGTATAACTTCGCATTAGCAACATTTACATGCCTACAAACTTCGCTGCTTTGGAAGAGAGGGCTGGTGGACACAAAATCTGATCCACCTGCTCTTTATAATTGCACACTTCAACCTCAAACAGTATAACCCAACCCCACAAACAGTGGAAATAGGTTAGAGTAGCCCTCAAGCATGCATACTAACCAGGCTATGCAAACAGAGTACACAAAGTTACCATTATAGAACATAACCAGAGTCAAATGTGTGGAGGGTAAGTTGGGTTACACGTCTTTTTAGAAGCCTTCCCTCTAAAGAAGTACTAAAATGTTCTTCTCTTGTGGACTGTTAATTAGCCCAAAGCCAGTGTTGTCTGTCTGTGTTAGACCTTTTGTGCATGATGGGCTCAGTTGTATTCTCCAAGATGTTTACATGTACTGTCTTGTAAAATCAGATGCTGGTTTGATTTTGTGCACCTGCAGTAGCTGATTGTACAAGATGTACCTGAAGGAGCAACCCTTCATTCTATAAACAGATAGTGCTTACGCAACCTTTGCTCCTGAGCAGCAGAAGATGAATATGCATCCACATTGAGAGATTTTCTTTTCATCAGTCCAAAATGGGGAAATCATATTTTCATCGGGTCAGATTTTATTTGGGAAAATTGAAAAATAGCTTTTATTTAGATTGTTATGTAGTGAAATAACATGGACATTTTAACTGCATTTTTTGCCATGATTGGTAACAAAATTGGTTCTTGCATTAAAAACTTACATTTCCAGGCATGCTTTGAGAAAATTGCTAGGAAAAAAATGCTAGAATTCTCACAGTGAGAGCTTATCATGAAAACAGTTTTTTAAACTTAATTTTGAAAAAAGCTGGTGCTTTTAATTATTGATATTAAGTAAATGGACCAAACTATCAAGTAGGTAGTAAGTTCAAATTTAAAAAATGACAGCACACATTTAGAGCTTTGTTGCTTTTCAAACTCTTTCCTACTGAAAGCAGATCATGTAACCTAGTGTTAGAAAAGATGCATCTCCAAATGGCATTAAGAAGAGTTTTAGACTGGTAAAACTTTCTAACAACACAGGTGGAACATCATATTGTGGTCTTTTTCTTTTGCCCTTTTGCAACATCTCTACTGTAGTTGTTTTAAATGAAACTAATCTGTGAAAGTCATGCAAGCTCAGGGTTATAACTTCACTGTAAACAAATGCCTGAAATAATAGTAAAGGGTAGAGGGAAGTAACAGCCTTTTCTGTTTAGCAGGTTTTTTTTTTCTTCTGCTGTGGAAGATCCTCATCAATTATTGCAGCAGGTCCAATTCAAAATCTTTTGAAATCAGTGGAAAGACTTTCATTGACATCTGTACACTTTAGATCCAGCCCTAAATACTTTCTGTGAATTCATCTTTGTCCTCAAATTTTTACAGCTTTGGCAGATAAATTCTGGGTAAAACGTTGTAATAGTGATTAATTATGCTGTTTGTCATCTGGGAAAATCCTTTCCGTTCTCTTTTTAACTTGATAACTGAGCAGGTTGAATTTTTTTTGCAAATTATATATATTATGGTTTGCATAGGGTAGTTTGGGTAGGGCTGATCCTGCCTCAAGCAGCAGGTTGGACTAAATGGGCTCTGGAGATCCCTTCTAGCCCTACTTCTCTATGTCTTTATGATATAAAAAACAAAACAACTCTCTTTGCAGACCTTGGCCTTGGAAGTGCCGAGCTCATTTCCCCCCCCCCCCCCTCCCCCGTTGACTATGTTGGTATTTGGAAACAGGTCACGGGGCACTTGGCACCATCCAAAAATGGGCCCTTAAATGTATTACCACTAAGTGTTTCAGAAGTGTGTGTGTGTGTGTGTGTGTGTGTGTAGTTGAAAAATAGTCTAATGAAAAACAAAACTTTCTAAACAATGATCAGTCGTCGAAGTGTTTTATTTATATATTTATTTTTGCAATATTTCTCTGGTATTTTCAGTAAGATCCAGATTCTGTTCCACTTCTTTCAAATCCCTGAAAGACTTAATATGAAAGGCAGGTGGATTCTCCTCCTCCTTGCTGCTTTTTAATGACTCCATTATTGGACCCTTTAAATAGCATGCTACAAAAATATGTGCATTAATGAAACGGCAGCAACTTTTTCTGGCTACAGGTTGGGATGATCCACACTGGGTCAGAGGAGGGTGGGTGGGAGTGTGCTGGAACCCACCTGCAGCCAGGGCTTTGTCCTGTTGCTGAAGCCCGATGTCCACCAGCTGGATCCAGCCTGCAGGAGCCATAGGTTGCTAACTACATTAAAGGAGCTTCAGGACCTTGAACAAGGTGGAATAGAATCACACTTGAGCTCTAAAGTCGGTTGAGACGGCCAGTCGATGGAACGGGATCTGGCCCTACGTATTTAATAACATGACTTCTGAAATTTCCCATTTACCAAAACCCAGGTCTTAATGAAAATCTGTTTCAAGTAAAAGCAAATGTTGAAAAGCTGTATTTAAAAAAAAAAAATCTTATTAAAAGAAGTAGGTTAAAATTATTGCAGAGTGTCACAAAAATGAAAAACGGGCTCTGAATTGAAAGCTACTTCAGAAGCAGTTTAAACAGGTATTGTTGGACTGGGAAATGGGAGTAAAATGGGATTGAGCTGGGGCTGGTTCGTCTCACCAGTATGCTTTAGTCCCAGGTCTGGCCAGGGGAGATACTTTCACGGGTGCCAAGGATAAACGGATTCCCCTGTTGCTTCTCAAACTATGTGTCCTTTAGATGACTCCTTTTTTCCATTGGGGAGTGAAGTTGCCAGGAACAGTGGAATCAGAGATCACAGGTCATGATATCACCTGAATATTTTCTACAATTTTGACTGGCCATCAGGCTGGTGCTGGTCTTTCCTCTCAATTTCTTGATTTCATATATACCCCCCCACCTATCTTTCACATTATCTAGCTTCTTTCCCTTCCTTTCCCTTCTTACTATTCCCTGCCTTGTTCCCCTGAGACCCTTCCTTTATTACCGCATCTCCCTTCCTTTAATCTTTTTCTTTAGCTATTCCTGTCTCAGGTAAACTGCTCTTTTCTGGACAAAATGTAAGAAGAGTTACGGCCGTTTGCTGCCATCACATCAGTCACCCTACTTGCATCTCCTACCCCTCCCCTTCCCATATGTCTGTCATTGTTATTTAGATGATATGTACTTTGGGCCAGGGACTATTTATTATACTGTATTTGTACAATGGCTGTCATAGTGGGGCTTGGTTAGTGAGCAGGGCTATCAAAATGCAAATAAATAGCAATAACTGGCCTTACATTAAAAGCTGCATCTCTGAATGCTGCAGGTTCTCCTTTCAGTCTCTGGTTGTTGCCACACCTTGGCATCTGTTTTTTTGCTCTCATCATTTGCTCTTTGTGCAAAACGGTAACCTCGTGTTTGTAACCTCATTATCATTAGTTGCTCTGAAGCTGGTAAACAAGGGATCATATCCTTAGAGGGGGGAAGAATAATAAAGTTCTGCTGCACAATACTTACCTAGTCATAAGGTGTACTCAGGCTTCAAAATGAAAATCATTTTAGACACCCCTGGCACAGAATGTATTTATTTAGTTGTTATTTAGTTAAGGATACTGCATGTGTGCAGACAATCTGCACGTTAAATAAAGAGCTCTTTCTCATTTTAATGGCTTGCTCAGTTTCTTCAAGCTTAATTATGTTCTACTTTTGTTTTTACTGTGGTCGTTTCTTCATTAGCCTGAAATGCAAAGTGTCTAAAGTGGAAGTGTTCAGTACCCAAAATTAAATGCAAAAAAAAAAAAAAAAAAAAAAAAAAAAAAAAAAAAAAAAAAAAAAAGAGTAGAAGCAAGTATGCAAGCAGAATGAAATTATAAAATAAAATAGACCCCTGGCTTCTGGGCTGTCTTCTCAGGATTATTTCTGTTATTATCCAATGTCTGTCTAATGGAAGATGCATAGACAGTTCAGGGAGTATGGAATGGAGCCCAGGTTGTTCATCTAAATGCCCTGACTATGAGGCTGCAGTGTCAGGCTCCGGTTTGCTGGTTCTTATGTCCCCAGGACTGTTAAGTACTTGCCTGCACAGTGGTCCAGCTTTCTAGGGTTCATGCCTGAGAAATGGGAGTGCTAGGTTTGGATCGCCTCAGACTGAAGAAGGCCTAAAATTCAGGTTTTCCACATTCTGGGAGGCTGGTTATGTAAAAGGCAGGCTTTGTCGCCACCACCTACTCCTCTGGTCAAGTGTTTGCATGAAAACGACTGTGGCTTCTGTGCATTTTACTAACTAATGCTGTAGGTGTGTGTTAGGCATGTGATGGGATTGTACCTGCCTCCCCCTCCCAGGGCCATGGGCATGGATTAGGCATTGTTCTGCATTGTACCTGGACAACAGTGGAGCTTGGGAAGGAGCTCCATGCCTAGTTGCTCAAGCTGGGGCACATCATGATGTGTAGAAGCCTCAGTTTAAGTGCCTGGATCTTAAGCTGGTGGAGGCGCCTGAGCCAGGCCCTGAGTCGGGCACCTGAGGTTGGACGAAGAGTGGGAGGGGAGTTCAGATGCTCCTGCTGTGTGCTGGCTGTAGTCACCTCCTTGCTGAGCAGCTGGGTGATCTGGATAATCCTTAGGATGCACCTAGGTCTCTCCATTCACTGAAAGTAGGTGCCGAACCCTGTAGACACGGATCACTCTCTTTGGTCAAAGTGTCTACGTTTTGTATCTTGCAACACCTAAGTGGAAGTACCTGCATGGTAAGTTTGGATCTGGCAGCAGAAACCTCAAGTCCACCAAAATCTGCCATTTAGGTGCCTCCTTTACCAGACTGGATCTGACCCATAGTACTATTGATTTGGCCCAGTCCTGTTGCTGTTGCACTCCTTACCAATGTTTCAGAATAAAAAAAAAGGTTTCTTGGTAGTATAAGGTAATGATAAGTTTTAAGACTCTTTTGTTAGTGGAGCACCCAAGGGAGAGGGAGCACTGTTGCCTGAAGAGCAGGAAGGGAAATGGCAGAGAGGAGCAGGGTAAGAATGAGAGTGCACTTAGGGGAAGAGGTTAATTGCCTATTTGCCAAAAGGGAAAACACCGCTCCCTTGAGAGAGAGAGAGAGAAATTGAGCCCCTTAAAAATTGAAGCCATCACCATTAATCTGCTGTTTGTGACTTGGTGACTTGTGACAATCTGTGGCAGTGACATCTGTATGCCTTGTTGGGGAGCCTGTATTTTAAGGAAAACATTTGTGGCCAGTTCTGAAGCAGGAAGGCAAGACTTACGTATGACTGGAGCAAGCTGTCGGGCAAGATGGTTAGTAAGGAGCTCTGGGGGTTTAAAACTATAGCACATGATGGGTGGAGAAATAGCAACATGTTAGGCAACTCTTCTGCACTTTTAATCTTGTCAGTGCTTCTTTTCCTCTTTCCAAACTAGCTTGTGAGAGAGGCTTTCTTTTTTCTTGTTATAATAGGTGCCTCTTATCATGTTCCATACTTTTGCAAGGAGTTTGTATACTTGCCATTTGGTCATGAGACTGCGTTTGCTACTAAAAATAAATATATTGCATCTATATATTAGCATACATATATTTTTTTCAGTATATCAATATAGCACATACATACCTTTTTAAAAAAAGGAAAACTATCAGCAGTTGGTGCATCCTGGCACCCACTGAGCATAGTTATATTGCCTCAGGAGCCTGCGTGCTACCTCCTGAAATGGATGTGATGTAGGTATTGCAGGGCACTACTGGGTGTGAGTTTAGCTTACTGGCGATCAGCCAGCACTGGAGTAAGGTGCACCAGGTCTGGGGGAGAGACTGCAAGAGTCGGCCTGGCATGCTCCACAGCAGCACTTCCTCATGTAGTCTTGAAGTAGTATAGACAAGTCCATTTCCTCCTTGAAGTTAATCAGGCGTCTGTTCAGTTATCCTGTTTACTTGGTGGCTGAAGCAAGACTTGGAGATCTCAAGTAATACTTCCAGGCTTCCAGGTAGCTTATATTAGTTGGATTACTTAGGTGTATTTGAAAGTGTTACATTGAGGTCCCAGTTCACTGGTGTACACCCATTTAAATTTAGAAAACTGGAGTAAAGCAGTGGTGAAGTAGGTCCATTATTTTTCTGTT
>NW_017729025.1:22678040-22686930 GCF_001723915.1 Gavialis gangeticus | reverse complement strand
TCTCAGGTAATACTTCCAGGCTTCCAGGTAGCTTATATTAGTTGGATTACTTAGGTGTATTTGAAAGTGTTACATTGAGGTCCCAGTTCACTGGTGTACACCCATTTAAATTTAGAAAACTGGAGTAAAGCAGTGGTGAAGTAGGTCCATTATTTTTCTGTTCACTGTATACTGTTGAGTCTGCAAGAAAGCTGTGTCTATTTATACGCGTGGCATAAGAGATTAAACGTGGTGTGCTTTTTACTTGGAAAAAATCAGGAAACTTTTTTTTTTAATTCATCAGTCCCTTTGCTTATGAAGAACATAAAACATAGACTGGGTATTGGAATTGAATGCATTTTATTTAAAAATAAACTTAGGCACTTTGTAGATTCTCAATACTCAATCATATTTTAATGCTTGTGAGTTGTGGATTAAAGAATCTAATTATTCACTAATGAGCAGTAATGGTACATATAAACCAAGGGTCACTATCCTATTACAGACACCTGATGGTTCGCTGATAAGCATTTGGTCATTAGATTGACCATAAAATACAGTCAATAATTGAGGTTACTCATAGAGCAGACACCTTATCAGCTTTAGGCATGGTGGGACAGCTTGTCAGTACTCGGTATACTGATTGTTCTGTGACTGAGCATATGATTAGGGTATTGAAGCCGTCTGTATCTAATGAAACTGCAAGAAAGGCATAGCGATATTAACACAACCACTAAATGACTAATGTGTTTTTCTTCCAAGCCTCAGACACTTCAATTAGTTCCAATAAACTGTGATCTAGTGTAGCAGTAGGTTCAGCGCTTCAGATATTTTGTGTACAAGCTTTCGTTACAGCAATCTCAATTTGGAATGTTTTGTGGACAGCCAATGATTATGGAAAGAAAACTGTGGCTTTGGATGAAAATCTGATGGAAGTAATAAAGACTATTGCTGGCTTCAAATTTTGCTGTTTATTTTCACATATTTAGTTAAAATACTTTCCACAGCACTAGGTGGTGTTTGGATTTATAAGATAAAGCCATTTGCAGCAAATTTTAAAGTTCCTGTATTCTGCCATTCATCTATGCAGCTCCCATAGACTTGCACATGTGGATCTAAAGTCAGAATTTATTGCTTAGCATTTTGTGCCATGTGAACAAGTTAAAATGTTCTAAGACTTTGAAGGCTTCTAGGGAGACATGGCTTATTTGTAGTGTTTTATGACTGTCTGTTGGAAAACAGACTTCAGGATCCATGTGTTTTTAATATATTTTTTCCATGAGGATGCCTTAACTTTTCATAAATTATTTAATACAGCACAGAATGCAAACTGCCTTTTGTCTATGAACTGCTGTTCAAGCTTCTATGATGTGACCTTGGAAAGTAACCATAGAAACATGTTAAAAGCATCAACCTAAAATCAGTAGTTCAGTATGACAGTGATGCAAATGCCATGAAAGAAGATTATGATGTATTAAGAATACTTGAGGCATATATTAACCTGTTAAACCTGATTACTCCGTGACTGCCAGTACTTTCAGAATTTAATGGAGGGGGAAAAAAAGAGAACAGCCAAAACGAACCATACATTTTTCAAGTTGCTGTGTAAAAATATTTGTGGCTAAATTATGCCAGTCTGTCATTCTAATTCTCAGACCTGTTAAATACAACATTATTTTTTCCACTGAGTGCATATCATAGTTCATCAGTTTTCTGTATTTAATTGCTGTAAACTTTTACTTTGTGTCCTGGCAGATTTCACTGGTGTCATGGTTTTGTGCAGAGTTCACATAATTTTAAATCTGTTTGACAGATAAAGTAGATAACTGGGGTATGAGTAAATAGTTCAAAAGAAGGTGAAAGGAATGTGCGACTTGTCAGATACCGAGTTAGACGTCTCAGTGCTGCCTAGTGTTCGTTTTGGCTAGTTTGTGAGTCTGAAACAGAAGTCTTTCACGCTGCTAAGCTAACAGGAGTGAATTCTGGGAATGCAAACACAACAGTCAGTTGCTTTCAATCTCCTCATTAAACAAAATCCACACCCAAGAAATCATACACTTTCTCTTCAGATTTAAAATTTTTTCCAGCATATGAATGAATTATCCAGAAAAGACCAATTGACACTGTCCAGCTGAATATATCCTCATGCCCATGTATCGTTCATCTTTCTATTGCAATGTAGTAGGCAGAGCAAGCTAGGAACAGAGCCATTTTCAGGAGTGTAATGACTGATTGATATTAATGATCCTCAGTTACTAGTTGGAACTGCAGCCCATTCTCATTAAACCTCAAACAATGTTCCTGTCACTTTTGTTACTGCTTATTTATTATTTGGAGGCACATCATCTTTTTTTAATGTTAATGCCCAGCAACGCTTATACCTGCTTGGCAAACTGGCACTTGAGCATAGGACCAGATGATAGTGTCTAAAGCCACAGCTTTCCATTGGGAGTTGTGTGGAGCTGCCATGTCCTTGGAAGACCACTTTGGAGATTGTACCTCAGGCTTGCATAGGGTCTTGAGCCTGTCCCAGCTATGTGAACTAGCTGGGGAGAGGGTTAGCATCTACCTGGGTGATAGATGGGTGTTAAATGCCCAGCTCTGTCAATGACAGTGCCTGAATATCCTTTTGTACCTTTAAATCCCTTCCGTTCCCTTCCCTTCCTCCATCCCTGAAAATCTTCTGGGGTGGAGCAGATTTCTCCCCACAGTCTATTGGCTCTGCCTTCTGACATGGGAGGGCATGCCCCTTCTTGGCATCCTTTTCATCTTGGTGAGAACTTGGACTGATTGGGTAGGACTTCATGGGGGTATGAAAACTGGGGGAGCTTTCTTGGCTTTATGGCCAAGCTTGGGACTCTTCCAGTCTTGCTCAGGCCACTCTGTGCCTGTTGAGATGTAGTTGCTGGCTATCCCAGTGGAGTAATCTGACGTGTCAGTTGGGCAGGACACATTATAAGGATTCCTGACAACTGGCTCCCAAAATGGGACCTGTACTACCAGCTCGCTGATGGTCACCACCTTAGAGGTGGGCAGAAGAAGAGACTCAAAGACACCTTGAAGGCCAATATGAAGAATGTGATATTAGCAACGATACTTAAGAGTTGAGCCCTGAACTGAGTACCAAATCGCCCCCAGTGGCACCAGGAGGCACAATAAGGTAACTCATGAACAAACTTGAGCAAACTTGTCTCGTTATGGAGGCAGATAGACAAGACAGGCAAGGGGAAGGAGCTGTGACCTGACCTTACCAGGACCCATTCCTTCTTCTAGGAACTATATGCCATGTCTGCAGTCAGATGTGGATCTCAGGTGGGCCTGGACTCTGTGATGACTCCTGTGTTGACTGGTAGATTGTAATCCACCTATCGAGGAACTGCTTGCTGATGATGAGAATAAACATATGTGGCGCAGTGTTACGCAGGTGTGGGGAAATGGCAATAGGCTGGAGCAGGAAATGTGGAATTGTGCAACATCTCATATCGTTCTAGGAAAGCTTAAGTTTTCCTAGCTGCTGTGGCTGCATAACGTTATATGTAATTAAGAACAAACAAAACAATGGCTGTTTTCCTTGTATCCTGTTTAATGTTAACTCATGAGGGGAATATTGTAACACATCTGAACTAGAAAAACAAACAGGCTTTGCTCTTTAAGGCAGAATTGACTCTCCGAAGCCTCAGATCCAGGAAGCCTTGAAGAGCTGAACATCATTATTGATATTACCGCTACTATAACAACATACATTTGTGTAGTGCTTTAAAAGCATAGATGAAACCTGGTTTCTCTCTTTGGTGAGCTTGCCTATGGAGAGTCAGAGAGTGACATGGCAAACGAAAGACCATTTGCAGGACAGTGCTTCAGGAAAGGGAGGGCGTAGAGAAGTTGCAGCCATCAGGAGGAGAGTGAAGGTAGAGTCTGTAGCATCAGCAGAAGGGAGCTGAGACAAGGGGAGCAGCAGGGAAGTCAGGGAGGTTAATAGACTGGAGATCAGAAAAGGACCGAGAGATTAGATGGGGGAGGGGGAGAATGCGCAATGTCGGAGGAGAGCAAACGGTGGTCAGAGATGGGGCGTTCAGAGAGACTAGGAAGTGAACAGTGTGGAGCCTGGCTGTGATGCTGAGTAGGGGAGTCGAGTCTGAGCCATTGATCAAGGTTAACAAGAAGCGCATAGGGCCAGTGGGATCAGAAGGGTCATCAACGTGGAAAATGGAGTCACTCAGGATGAGGGAAGGGGACCATGGGGAGAGCTAGGGAGAGAGCCTGCCAGGCATGAAAAGCAGGGAAATAAGAGAAAAGTAAGGACAGAGGAGAAGGAGGCTTAGCTGTAAGGGAGATGCAGATGCAAGATGAAAAGGAGAGGTAAGCTGGAAATGGCAAAGCAGTGCAAAGGGGGAGATCAGTGCCAGCGTTGTAGCCCTTAGGTTGGCCAGGTGGGGCACTGAGAGGGGGGGAAAGGCAGCAGCTAGAACCGAGTCGAAGGGAGAGCGCCAGGCTTTGGTGAATGCAAGGATATGCAGGTCAGAAGAGGAGGCAGCAGAGCCCCATATGCTGGGAAAAAATGTATATATACAACAAAAATAAAATAAAAACAACACTTGTTTCAAAGGTCCTGGATGGGTGAAGGGATCACACAGATGGGATCAGGGCCCATTTTTTTTCGGCATGCTGGTGTTCATGCCATCAGGCCCTGCTGGTCCTATGGGTTGGGCCTGGAAGCAGTGCTGTGTTTGCTCCCCTAGGAGGTGGAAGTGGGGAGGAATGCTCCCCGGGGCTTTCCCAGCGTCTCCTGCTGGGTTAGGGAATTTAGTGGTTGTAAATGGGAGGTCTAGACACTGCTGTTCTAAGGCTTCAAATTTCAGTGATAAATTTCGGTGGAAGAACAGTACTATCCTATGTGAAACACTTTAGTTGCTTGCAGGAAGAGAGCGGGGATTCTACAGGGAGCAAAGGAGGAAGAATCAGGCTGTTAAAATTAGAGCCGTTATGCGTGGCAGAAAACTTTAAAAAATCATGCGGTAAGTGCGCGGTTTGCCCATCGAGGACATAAAAGTACTCTGGAAGGCACTTGCTGCATGCTTGCTAGCAACAACAAATGTCCTGTGATTGTTTCTGTTTCACCCTATGATATCACAAATGTGGAATTTGTACTCAACCAAACACTTCCCGTCTTCGTGGCTATCTGCTTTTCTTATAGGACCTTTTACCTTGCGGCTAGCCCATCAGGAGAGCAGCCTGGCTAAAGAAAACCCAGGTTTGTGGAGCGCTAGATGCTGGCTCCAGTGGGGAGCAGTGACTCGCGGAGCTGCTGCAGGCTAGGGCAGTCCAAGCCCATTAGCTTCAGGTGTAGTTGCTAACCTTGCTGCTGGCTGTGTGTTTTGAAACATTCATGAGACATGGGAGGGAGAGCTAGGTTGAATCAGTTGAAATCAAAACATCTCATAAATATGTGCGAGGGAGAACCCAAGATCCTGAGCTTGAGTTTACAGCGGATGGCATGATGTGACTGGACAGCGTGGGCATACTGGAGACAGTGGGAAGCACGAGGGTTGGAGTGAGTGCGGTCTTTTAAATGGGCAGAGCCCAAGGCATCTGCAAAAAATCTTGGCTCCAGTCCTATGGATATTTGACCTTATTCTTCCTCTCTGTGGCTTTCCTTGTGTCATTTTTTCCCCATGTGGTTGGGGGCTTTTTGTATTTTCTGACTCTTCTCTTTTTATTTTGAGCTTGATTGCCCTGCTTTTGCTTCCCTGCTGAACACCATTTATTTGTTACCTAATGACTACATATATTTTTCTTCCCTGCTATCCACAGCCCTTCTCCCATCCCCCTGAACTGACTTTGAGGAGCTTTTTTTCTTCCCCTAAAAAGAGCTGCTTGTTCTTTCCCGTCTGCTTTGAATTTTCATTTTGTGGAGTCTTTAACTCCTGAACTTCAGCCCTTTCTTTGATTCCTGTTTCTTAGGTTTCCCCAGTCCTAGCTTAGCAGCAGTGGCAGCTGCAGTGGTTTTGCTGCAGTCAGAAGGAAGCATTCCATAGGTAAAATGATAATCAGGACTTTCCAGCAGCTGTAATTTGACAGTTTGCACCTGTTTCTTTTAACTTTATTGGTGACTTTCAGACTCTTATATGCAATTATATATTTAACTATTGTAATGCCTTATTCTGACTGACAGACTCCACAGTTGGCACAATGAAATCCACCTTACTTGAATGTTTGGCTCTCATTGTTGAGCTATAGTTTGAATTACTGGATATTTTATCACATGCACTGTGTAAACTGCAAAGCAGGCAGAGTCTTAAGCAACACTGTACTAAGTAGGCTGCTTTGTTTGCCCTTGTTAATGTTCCCCAAAAGGGAGAGATGTATTTGAAATACCTTTAGTCATAGCATAGTAGATAAACAGCACTTACTATAATTCATAATGACAACATAGCCTCACCGCAAAAGAATACACCATCAGCATAGTTTCAGTGTGGTTCCTTCTGCAGAAGCCCAGGGGGTAGTCCAGGTGTGGGACGGTGCTGAATCTGAGCCTTGCATTCCCTGTGCGGGTTTTGCTGCAGCCCAGTGGAAGTCCAAAATTAATACTCATTGGAGGGAAATAATTCAAAGGAAGTTGAGTAGCATAAAATGAACCCATTGTAAGTGCTAATAATGAAATCAGCTGCAAAGACAATAAATCTCCAAATGGTCTTAAGTGTAATGTAGAGCATATATCGTTTCTTTTTAGCAGCTCTTCAGACTTAGCAGTGCACCCCAATACAGTGCTTCAAACAATAACGGCCCCTTATCAATGCATTGGAGACGATGGCAAAAGGTTTTGGTAACTTGTTTTGCAATACGTTGCAGTGGTAGATACATTTCACTAATGTGCTAAGTGCTTTTTCAGTATGAAAAATGCCTGTCTTTGCTGGAGCTGAATCGAGGAATCTTGGGTCCAAAATCTTTCAATACCTCTCATTCATAACAGCTCTTCCTAGGCTACATATAGTGACAGGAGAACAGGAGTATTACAGTTCCCTGCTAAGTAATGTTTTAAATTTGATGGTACAATTTCAGTCCATTATGCGCTTGTGAAAAACCTTTTCAGAACTACTTTGGCTTAGAGAGAGGTAGTTAGCTGTGTTAGTCTACCTTGCCTTCTACTTTGGATTAAATTAATCACAGCAACACCAGGCCCTTCAAGTTGCCCCTCCATTTAAAAAAGTTTGCATGTGGTCAGCACTTTTGCACTTCCATGACTTCCACTGTGTCATTTAATGCTGTCAGTGCCTATTGAACATATGGGGAATAAGTAAATGTCCTTTGAGAACTAGTTTGCAAGTATAAAAGCCAGCACTCAGATGAAAAATCAGAGGTAAAATCAGAGTAAATTTTGGATGGGCCCATTGAGATGCAGGTGTGAGGTAATCATCTATTTTGAACTGTTCATGGCGAAGAGAGACAGACAAGTGGGAACAGGGTAGCAACAAGGGCAAACCGCATTGGATTTTGTTCAGTAAAGTAGACCCTAGGTTAAAACATGTGGACTTGTATCCAGGCTGGTAGTGTGGGGAGATGGGGGGATAGAAGCATGGAAACACTGGTTTAGACCAGTCCATTTATTTCGTTTTTTTTGTCCGACAATGGCAAGTAGCACAGTGGAGCTTCTCTTAGCAGTGACCCTTGCTTCTCCCATTGTGTCCTGCCTCCTTTCCACGCCCCCATTGGTGAATTGAACGAAGATCAGCCAATAAGTATACCATTGCTTTTTATACCCAGCTGTTTTTGATAAATAACATAGAATTTAGTGTCTTCATTAACAAATAACCTATTGCTGGAGAAGTTTTCTTAGCTCTATCGTCTTTCTGTGTATGAGGAACCGGGATTGCAGGGCTAATGTTAAGTGCTCTGTTTATATAATTACTTCAGTAATGAATAGTTAGTTAGTGCAATTGTTTCTCTTTCGTTACTTTCTAGTTTAAAATGTCTAGTGCTCTTCTTTTTGGAATACAAATGTGAGTAAAGTTCTGTTTCCTGAACCATACTGTTTCACGATGCTATGTCTAGTAAAGGCTGGGCAATAAAACCTAACGTTTTTGTCTAATGTGGATGAAGTTCTGCCTGCTTTAGCTTGGTTTGTTCATTCAATAGGGTGAGGTAGTATTGTTGGTTTGGAGGGAACTACATTTTCTGTGTGTAGCTATCTGTGTTGTGTATAGCTCAAGAGCTGACGCATTTTGATACTGGGCGTCGACAGTACTGCTTACATAAAGGTTAATGTACGTAGGTTTTCAGCAGTTTGTTAGGCTGCAATCATCGAGTGAGTCTGGAAGTACTGCAATGTATTTGTCAGCTTGTGGTTTGTTTTACATCATCAGTGAGCAGAGTTAGTAAAGGTAGGAGGCAAGCCCCAGCAACTGTCACAGAATCACAGAAAATTAGGATTGGAAGGGACCTCAGGAGGTCATCTAGTCTCACTCCTGCTTAAAGCAGGACTGTCCCCAACTCTATCATATCAAGGCTTTGTGTAGGCAGGTCTTAAAAACCTCCAAGGAGATTGGAGATTTTGCAGCCTCTCTGGGTGACCTGTTCCAGGGCTTCCCTAACCCATTCTAGTGCTTTACTAGTTGTTACTATGAAACATGAATCATATAGCGCCAATGCTCAGCAGCCATAAAGCTGTCATAAAGCAGTAAGCAAGGTTTGCTCATGGCACAAGGGATTTCTTAGGTGGGGTGAAGCTGTATAGCAGGACTGTCCAACTGAGGGGAGCCGAGGGTCAGTCTGGGACACATGATGCAGTGGTGGGGGGAAGGTTCGGGGGTACTTGCATGGGCACATGGTGGAGTTTGGAGTGGGGAGGGTTGAGTGGGTGCTTGTGGTATGGTGGGGGTGAGGGTCATGGGCACACGGTGCAGTGGGAGCATGG
>NW_017729025.1:22676719-22678029 GCF_001723915.1 Gavialis gangeticus | reverse complement strand
GTCATGGGCACACGGTGCAGTGGGAGCATGTTGTAGGTGTGTGGTGCAGTGGTGGGCAGGGGAGAGTCCAAGAAGGGCTGTGGGTCTCCCTTCTGTGGCTCGCGGGGCATGTAGCCCCTGGCTGCTTGGAAGCTGGACAGCTCTGATTTGATAGCAACTTAGGGCACTGCTTTGGACTTAAGTTGACTGAGGCCTTGGGGGAGCATAAAATTTGCTTTTCGTGTTATACTTAGTGCAGCTGAGAATTTGGCCCATCATTTTTTATTAGGAAAATATATGAAGAACAGCTGCCTATTGCTATCCTAGATCTAAGTACAGAAATCCCAGCTTTGTTTCTAGAATTACCCAAAATGTCCTTGATGGCACCAGAAAATTAAAAGGGCTGGAGCTCAAACTCAGAGTGAAATTTAAACCTGAAATGAGGGATCATCCTACTTCATCTAAGAGGCAAGGCATGGACTTACTCTTATGCTGGAGAGTTCTTCTCCAAAACATCAGCTATGAGTAATATGTTTTGACATTTTATAAATCTGGATCAAACTGCAGTAATGGCAGCCCTTATAAAAATGCTACCTTTTGATTTTGCATGTTGTGAAATAGCGAATACTCAGCTGAGCAAGGGCAGTCACCAACACTAATTGCTTGTTCTTCCTGGCAGTGCTTGACTGACAGGCCAAATAAGCAAATGTTTGGGTGTCTCGCCTGCCTGGAGATATATGAGAAAAGCTTTACTCCCATTGATTAACTATACAAACAAGAGAGAGGACATGTTCTAGAGCAGGGGTGGCCAACCTGCAGCACCCGCCACAGGTGTTACCAAAAACTTGGTACCATTTGGTCTTTTGAGAGACAAGACCACAGCCTGTCTATGATCAGGACTTCTTTGCAAGCTTAGACAAAGAATTCAGGGACAGTTACAATTCCCTTACTGATTACTCTTTTTGTATACCAAATCAAGATGCAATCACATTTCCCAGTGATCCTCTATTCCCTCGTGGCAGGTAAAGCATTACTACCACCTAAGTCAGATAAAGAGGCAAGTGACAGGTCTGTAACCCAACCTTTTATTGATTACACCCCAAAGCATAAGAATAAGCACTTGTCCCTATGCCTATCTAGCTCCCTGCAAAAGCACAGTACAGATTCTCACCTATACCAGCTCGGGGAGATGCAGGAGGGAGGAAGAAAGTGGCAACAGATTGTCTTGAATTTGCTGAGGTCTTCCCCCAGATTCCTCTTCTTGACACCCAATATTTATATGTGGAGTATTCTAATAAATATTCTCATTGGGGTTATTCATTTTTTTTTTT
>NW_017729025.1:22670435-22676708 GCF_001723915.1 Gavialis gangeticus | reverse complement strand
TGGCAGGTAAAGCATTACTACCACCTAAGTCAGATAAAGAGGCAAGTGACAGGTCTGTAACCCAACCTTTTATTGATTACACCCCAAAGCATAAGAATAAGCACTTGTCCCTATGCCTATCTAGCTCCCTGCAAAAGCACAGTACAGATTCTCACCTATACCAGCTCGGGGAGATGCAGGAGGGAGGAAGAAAGTGGCAGCAGATTGTCTTGAATTTGCTGAGGTCTTCCCCCAGATTCCTCTTCTTGACACCCAATATTTATATGTGGAGTATTCTAATAAATATTCTCATTGGGGTTATTCATTTTTTTTTTTGTTTTTGTTTTACTGAGTCTTTAGGAACTGAACTGAACCAGTTTTCCTGTGGACTTTAAGGATACCAGGTAGCAGGGGTCTGTGTCCTTGTGAAAAATACAGTTGTGGGAGAGAGGACTTCTTACCCATTTACCTCACCATCTGGGAATGCTACTTGCCATGTCTAGTGCTTTTACTTTGCTAAGTAGACCAGTTATAATGTGCAACAGGCTAACAGACGCACATTATTATTGCAGTAGAGTTCTGGCTGTCTACGTTCAACTCTGCTGGTAGTGCAAAACACCAGTTGTTACTTTTGGCTGCTGTTGCACACTTTTCCAAACAGCAGTTATTTGTTCTTGACCTAGTCTAGTATTAGTGGCTTGGTAAACAGATTCTTATTCTAATTTTCCAGGCTATGGCTTGTGATTTAAATGCAAGCTTATTGATTATATACCAGCTTAAGTACATATTATTCGTAACACAGTCTGTACTGGTCAGTGTGGTCTGTCAGTCAATGATAATGTCTACAGTTTATATCGGGGTGGGCAAAATGCGGCCCGCGGGCCAGATGTGGCCCGCCAGGCCATTCTATCCATCCCACGGGGCCCCTAAAATATTTAGAAAATGAATATGTATCTGCTCCTGGATGCCTGCCATGTGGCCCTTGATGGCTGGCAAAAACTCAGTAAGCGGACCTCCGCCCAAAATAATTGCCCACCCCTGGTTTACATAAGTATCGTGGACAGTCTGTGGTGGCACATGGCAGACTGGGGAGGAGACAGGCAGCAGAGGGGGCAGGGAAGGGAGATGGGAGTGGCACTTGTGGGTGGTGTGGGGCTAATTTGTGGCATGCCTGCCAAAGGGGCTGGCCTGTATTGCTCTAGAGGGCAGAGCACAGGACTAGAACCCAAGAGATCTCTGTCCAGACAGCTGTCTTATTGTTCACCAATAGGTAAGATTGTTCTTTGTCTGAAGGCTGAAACACCTCATCCTGCTGTTGCATGGATTAATATGTTAACACTCAGGCAGCAGCTTGGCTGTATGGAACATAATTGTAAGCAGTAAGTGACATGCATTGGACTTGTTATTAAGCAAGGATCATCTGGATGCAGGCCCCACAGCTGGAGGGAATTGGGATGAAACAGTCTCCAGAATCCTGCCGATACTTAGCACGCTGAGTGTACAATTGCTGGTGACTGCCTGGGCTGGGCAGTCTCATGGAGGACTAATATTCCAGGGCCAGATTCTCCACTGCGGAAAGTGGCAAAGATCTACTAAAACTCATACAACTGGGCTGCTTTGGCCCATCTATTCGAGAGAGGGAGGCAGTCAAGTATTTATGAAAGTGAGATGCAAAACGGGGAAGAAAGGGAGATCCCAAAACTTTGGAGAATCCAGATTCTTGTTTAACCTTTTTTGTAGCTCTGCCCCCAGAAAAAGCCTGATGTAGAAACCCGTGGAGGCTGTCTTGAATTTGATAACTGTCAATTAACTGGTAGTGTAAGAATAATGTTGTAGCCATGATGGTCCAGAAATTGTGTGAGAGGCAAAGATTGCTTAGGGTGATATCTTTTATTGGACCAACCATGTAGTTGGGATAAAGTTAGACAAGCTTTTGAATGCAAGACATTCTTCCACAGCTTCCTATAATCGGAGACCTGAGGAAGAATGTTTTACATTTTGAAAGCTTGTCTAACTTTATCCCAACTACATATTTGGTCCAATAAAAGATATCGCTCTAAGAAATCCTTGCCTCACAGTTGGTTAGTAGGCATTTTTGGAGCTCTGTTTAAAAATGTTATAGGAAGATGGGCCCAGTAGGACAAACCGTTGTTTTCTGTGTCTGATCTTTAATTGAAATCGATGCCCTGTTTTGTTTTATTTAGTTTGTTTTTTTTTCCTCGAGCAAATGTAGTGGTATTGTGCTCCATGTCCTAGTATTTGATTTGTGGTTCTAAACTTATAGCAATAATCATGGTAATACTGCCAACAAAGTTTATTTTATGTGCTGCAGGAAGTTCAGGGCAGGCTGCTAGAGGGTGTATTGTAGGACATCCGTCTATTCGTTGTCTCTATTGACAAGCAATTAAGGAAACAATAACTGGAACTGCAGATACAATGACAAGTTCTGTGACTTTTCCTAGTGCTTCCTTTCAAGTTGGGTTGTAGTGGGAAGAAGTTGTCAAACTAGTTGCGATCGCTTTGTTGGCACTGGCATTTCTAGATGGGAATTGGGAAAGGCCAAGTGGGTATTGTCATTGTGAAGATAGTAAATAGAGTCCTTTATCCACAACTCTGCAAGCTTCATAGTGAGCTCAGAAGCCAGGTCAAAGTCTCTCTGTAAATATCAGTAGCTCGCCAAACCAAACCCTGGATATGAAGATCTCACAATATGATTTGCTTAAGATCTGGACCAGTTTTTTCTTGGGTCTTGTTACTCTGTTGGGGCCCGTAGACATTACCATGGTACAAATAATAATGTGAGGAGGTAAAATAAAAATAACTTAAACAGAATGGTAAAGCTCTGCCTAAAAAAAGATGTCATGATTAGTACTGAGGTATGTCTTTAGTAATTAATCAGCGCTGACAAAAATCAGATACAAGAGTCCATAATCCAGAGTTCTGTTTTTGACTGCCATCGATTTGCTCTGCAACCATGGTCATGTCACTTAAACTTGCCTTGCCTCAGATAAGCCGTCTACATGAGATATATGACAGTACTTTCTTTACGGTTTTCTGAAGCTTGATAAATATTTGCAGAACACTTAGGAAAATTCAAATGACAGACCTTACACATCTGCATGAAGCCACCATTCTGGGATGCTTTTTTGTGGAGTAGGGATACATTGTATTGATAGTACTTATAGTGTTTACTTTAAATAGCTTTAATGTTTAGGGGTAATATAAACTTCAAGACTTGGTGTAGAGCTTTGATTGTACAGCTTAGATACCTGAAATGAAATGTTAACTTCATGGGTGCAACGTGTGTTTCTTTTAATAGGTATGGTTGGTTGATGCATTTACTGTGCAGACATGTTCCCCAGGTGCTGAGCATTAGCTAATTGATCTTCCCAGGCTTTTGCCTGCTAGTGTTGTCTGTGCTTGGCAGAAAACTTAGCAATCTTTTAAATTGTGTGGAGGAAAGAGCAGGTTAGAGACTGTCCCTTGTCACTTGATATTTGAGTACTCCTGCATGTACCATATATTAGTTTTATTTTCTGCCATGACACCTAGCTATGAGGAAAGAACTCTCCAGAGTATCTTAAAAGACAACTTCTATTAAAGATGAAAAGAGTTAAGCAAAATGCAGACAGTAGATCTCACAGCTAGGGGGAAAAATAATATACACCACTGTCTCAGATGCTTTAATTAGAAGGAGAGCGAGGCCTGGGAGCAGAGTCCAAGGCTTAGTTCCATTGCAAGAATTCTTGTTAGAGGACTACAGAAGCAATGCAAGTTGTTGGAAACAGATGGGGGTAGTGTCTGAGTTTCATTTTACAGTAAAACTCCTTGCATCAGTAAAATAGATCATTACAATACTTTGCCTTTATGTAATATTGCATCCAGAGATCTCAAAGCACAAAGAGTACTTATATCTTTGTCCCTATTTTCTTAAGGAGGGAGTCAGAGCCATAGAGTTGGAGCAGTTCACCAAAGGTTACACCACAACTCACTGGAGAAACTAAGAATTCATTTCTTCTAATTTCCGTCCCTGTACTTGATTCAGTAGGCTGTAGTGCCTCACTAGGTAAAGACAGGACGCAGCCTTCAAAAGCTAGATCTCTCCTTTTGCATGAGTCTCAGTAATTTTGCAGGCATAAATTGCATCTGAAAAGTGCAACATGAGGATAAAGAGAGCCTGTGAGGGTTTGGCTGGAACAAAGGCAGTCAGGCCTATGGGTAAACCCCAAAGTCAGCGATGTGGAAGCACAGATTACCAGAGCACCAAGCTGGAGTCCAGGTTGGAGGGCTGAGGCCAAGGGGACTAAGTTCCAGGAAGGCTGAGGAGAAATACAAGAGATGTAATCCAGATTGGACCGTGATCAGAAACAAGGAGTCAGGGAGCCAGTGCCTAGTTCTAGGGAAGATTTGAGGTTAGGGTCAGGAAAAGCAAAAGCTAAGTCAGGAGCTAGGAGAAGTATTTCTGTGTTGGGCAAGATGATTCTTGTGCACAAACACATCAATATTGTGTGTTTGTGCATTAGGGTGCACCTTGGGAAAATATCCTGTATAAACACTTAAAATAATTAGTGCTGCAATTGGCTGTTGCTCATTATATGGTAATTCCTATTATCCTCTGCAAAAGCTCTCCAAGTTCCTGCTCTTTTCCAATCTGCTGTCACCCCCCTGTGGACTTGAGAGGTCCTCTTGCCAAAATTCCCGACACGTGTCATGCATTCTCTTCCTAAGGACCTGCTGTATCAGTACTCAGATGCTTAAGGGTCCGAGCTAAGGTATGCTGCTGTCCCAGCTGGAGATGGACAGTGTGCGCGCCACTGCAAGGTAACCTGTCTGAAATGTGTCCTTTCCTCATAGGAGCATTTAAAAAAGCCAGGCTCAGTTGTGTGGTCTTTCACTGGCTTTTTAAAATGGACGGCTCTTTAACATAGTTCTTTTGGGAGATACCACACTTTAACATGATTGACCTGGGCTTGTTTTTCTAACCTGCCATTTTTTGTACACATTAAGCAGTAGTAGTTAGGTATGTTAGTCTTGGTGCCAGAATAAACATTGGACGCATACATTCACTCTTCATAACCTGTCCTCCTTCACATTGGTTCCCCAGGGGAATCCTGCAGTGTACTTTATTGAAACAATAATTATTTCATCAGGATTTCATGTGCATCTTGATTGTACTTTGAAGAGGGATTTTTTTTTTCAGATCTATTTTTAGCATTTCAGCAGTGGATTATAGCATGAAAACAAAGAAATAAATGTGATCTTCCATATTTGTCAACAAGATGATTAAATGTGTATTTTTAGCAACTACAACTACTAATTGGATATAAAAAAATGCTGACTAGCGTACTACAGTACAACCATCTACTGTATTTAACAAATGCTGTTAAATATCGTTAAATAAATTATGCTGAATAGAGCCACTGATGTGAAGTGGTACAACCTGTTTGTCTCTCATCCTATATGAATTTAGAGGTGCATTTTCAGAGGTGAATGGGATTTTAGTGGCACAAGTCACATGCACAGCCAACCAGGAGTTGATCAATAGAAACTGCACTGGAGCTACAGAATATGGGAATTTGGAGACCTGGGTTCTGCATCCTGGTTTTGCTATTGACTTGCTGTTTAACTTTGATTGTATGAGAGTTATTCCAGCCCCTGGTAAAGTTCTGGATAAAATCTGCCCCTTAAATTCTCTGTGCTTTCCTTTCCCAAATTAACACCAGAGCTAATCTTCCTAACTTCACAGGCAGGTTGGCAGGCCTAACACTTGTTAAATGCTTTGAGATGCCTGGCTAAAAGGTCGCATACAAGTGTAAAGTATGTAACACTTGCACACTCATAGGATGATGCATCTTGAGTGAAAAGCTTCTGTACTGTAGGCCCAAACCAGAGGAAAGGTCCAGCTTCAGAGCTCCCATTGACCTTGGGGGAGTGTCAGTAAGATCAACCCAAAGGTGTCAGCTCAGCACTGTCGCATTTTGAATGTGTGCTTATTTTAATTTTGATAACACTATAAATGGTCGTGAAAACGCATCAAATTTAGCTTCTCTTGGCATTTTGCAGCCTGTGTTTCAATGTGCTGTCCATTGATGGACTTTGGATTGGAGCCCACACTCTCTTTATTCAAGATGTTTTATTTGTGTATAAACTGTCCAAAAATGCCTTTCCTGAATATTCAGAAAGAGCAGAAGTGCCCAGGTAAAATCATTGTTCTGCTGAAGTCTGTGGCAAAACTCACGTTGCCTTCAAACAGACCGAGATTTCGCCCCCGAAGAATGTAGAATATGCACATGA
>NW_017729025.1:22655764-22665435 GCF_001723915.1 Gavialis gangeticus | reverse complement strand
TCTGTGCTTATTTTAATTTTGATAACACTATAAATGGTCGTGAAAACGCATCAAATTTAGCTTCTCTTGGCATTTTGCAGCCTGTGTTTCAATGTGCTGTCCATTGATGGACTTTGGATTGGAGCCCACACTCTCTTTATTCAAGATGTTTTATTTGTGTATAAACTGTCCAAAAATGCCTTTCCTGAATATTCAGAAAGAGCAGAAGTGCCCAGGTAAAATCATTGTTCTGCTGAAGTCTGTGGCAAAACTCACGTTGCCTTCAAACAGACCGAGATTTCGCCCCCGAAGAATGTAGAATATGCACATGAATATATATTCTCTCCTGCTGAAGTGTATAGGGTGATTTTTCTGACTGTCTGTGGGTATTCTGCAGAGCCTAGTTTTTATTTTTGTTTCTTGATATTCTGTTTGGTGCAGTCATTACAGATTAGCAGAAACCTTGGTTCTAATCCCATTCTTATTCACAAAGAACAAAGTCACAATTTTAATTGTATGTTTTAAATTTTTTCTTCATCTTCTGTGTTTTGAAATTCTACATTTCAAAAGCAGGATCACTATCATTTAGAACATTAAAGCATGTCTCTCGAACAGATTTTCCTTTTAATGTGGAAGAATGGAATTAAGGGGGGAAAAAAACCCAATCTGTCTTGAAGGGATTCTCTGTTATCTAACAGTTTTCATTGCAGCCAACAATGGGGAGTTCTGCGCTCAGTTGATTTGTGGTGTATGGGAATGTCATTTCTCTGTGTTGGGTAACTTGTTAGAATACAAAACATCACTTTCATAAATGTTATCACCAGCAAAGCCCATCTGGTCCTGCTAGTGACAAGGGGATGATTTTAGCTTTTATGATGTCAATGAGATTTTTGGCAGTCTTGGCTCAGTTGCCAAGCTGTGTGGGGGGGGAAAAAAAGTTAGACTATAATTGAAACTCTGTTGGGGGAAGAATTAACTGAATATCTTGCCAGTCTTATTTCTACCCATATTTCCTTCTATTAGTCTCCTGATGGTGTGTCCTTATGAAATCTGATTAGAATGAAATGACTTGATTTGTTAAACGGGCAGTGATGACAACGAACATCTGTTTTAGTGGTCCAGATTGTATTTAGCACATAGTAACATTGTTCTTTCTTGATATTATTTTGTACAGAGCAGCACAGAAGCTTAACCTGTCCTCAAAGAGAAAGAAGTACCACCCGCCCCTGCCACACTCCCATGACTTCTCTATCTATGCTACCAATTTTAGTGGCATACTGCAGTTATGTCCTCCCCCAGCACCACCATGCCTTCTGAGAGCTGTGTCAAAAATCAAGGACAACCCTGGCATTGGAAAGGTAATACAACATCTTCGTCTCTTGACAGTTTTCTAGATCACTTGAGAAGGGCTGTAAGCTTGCAACGTAGAGCAGGCTGCCGTGGAACGGTACAGGAATACAGAGCCTTGCACACCTGTTTAAATATGGCTTCGAATTGTTCTTATCTGACTTGGGAAGTGTCTCAGGTGACCCATGTAAATGTGTTTGGCATCTCAGTCCAGATTCCAGCGTCAGCTCCATAAAAGCCAGTTGATATTGCTGCTGGTGAGAGAGCAGATGGGCTGTCACATGGATCTCAAATCTAAAGCAAAGAGTGGCTGCTGTGGACAGGGTTACTACACTGGCCAGAGACCTCGCAGAGAAGCTTGAACCATTCTTGCTGGTACTGTATCTTTGCTGAGGATAAAAGGATTATATCCAAGAGGTCCTGATTTCCCTCCCACTTGCCTCATGTGGACATCTGCAGTTACTCTGCAGAAGTCAAATAAAAAAAAATAAAGTTAGGGAGAAGGCTTAATTGTAAATTTTGTGCTTAATCTTACTTAAAGTCAGTTAAAACTTAACCGAACTATTTCAAGCTTTATTCATATTTATCACCTTTTAATAGCAAGCTACAGCATCTGAATACTTATTTACAAAGGTTATAAGAGATGAACATTTCAAAATGGAACCGAAGTAGCTAATGTGCACAGGAGAGTTAAAATATGCACCGCAAGTAACCATACAAATCAACATTAACATAAAGAATTTGTCAGCCTAAATACCTTTAAATGACACACTGTTGTGCACTTTTCTGTTAAATCAGTGAGCTGAGGGAGATGAAGGTTCATGCTAGCATATTTATGCTAAATGGAAGGGAAGGGAGTCTTTGCCCTTTTGTGTGACAGGCTTTTTAAGAAGCTGGAAATGTACAAATGAAAATATGTTTCTGCCTGTGTTTTTCCGTACATTTGGAGTGAAGATCTCAGATGGATTTTTGATTACAATAGGCTCATGGTGAGTTTAGTAACCCTTAGCTGAAAGCCACTGCTGAGGGAAGGGGAGACTGAGTAAGAGACACTGTTTCCACATGACTGCTTGCAGTATGTCCTGCTTACTATATCTGCCCATTCTTCTTGTGAAAATTTAAGCCAGGTTTACATCAGTGCCAAGGAACAGGCTCTGCCCACTCTGCCATGTTTAGCAGTGCCATAGCAGTGAAGTTTGATGCCTGGGGAAAGGCCGCAGCGGCAGCCCACCCTTGCCCTACTCACGGATCCAGGGGGCACGTGCTCCCCCATGGTTGCATGGGAGTGCATGCAGTGGTGGGAGCTGCCCTTCCTCCGTCCCCGCACCCCCCCAAACAAGCCACTCGCAGCTCTCTTGTGTCCTGCCTCGGCTGGCCAGTGCCTGTTGGTGCCCCTTCGCTTTGGCGCCCGGGGCTCGCTCCCCTTTTCCTCTCCTTGCTACGGCACTGCTGATGCTTAGCATGTCTCACATCCCAGAAATGAAGCAGCCCAGAAATCAATCAGTTTGGAGTGCCCCTGGGTGTGCACCATGAAGCGTGCCTCAGCCAGAGCACTCAGGCTGCTTTAAACCAGCTATGTGACCTCCTTTGGGGGCTTTGGCATATGTTGAGTGGGAACGAGCGTGCTTGCTTCTCAGCAGTGGTCCTGGAGGCATTGCAGACCTTAGAGCTAAGTTGTGGCACATAGACCCATCACTGTATTACTGCTGGTGAGGACCTGCATGGTTTTTTGTGAAAGCACTGTGAAGCATTGTGCCTTAGAAAGGCACCATGCCCTTTTAGCTTGCAGGCACACAGGAGGAGCAGTTTCCACTCACCTTAAAGGACGTGATCACACATGCCTTCTAAAGCAATAGAATTTGCAGTTTTCTTCATTTTAGATCCCTTAGCTGATTGTAAAATCTATGCTCATGTATAAAGGGTGGCTTGTTTGTCTTAATGCTGATACTTATTGGCCAAAGGAAAAGATTAGCACGTGCGTGTATGTATTTTATATCACTGGACATTTCTACCTTGTTCCCCATAAAAGAATGATAATGAACAAGTGCCCTTTGCTGGCATTTATCCCATTGTGCTCATTACTCTTCCTTTATATTTTCCCCTTCACCTGCTACCACTCTGACTGGCTGATAGAGATACAGATAGATACAATTTCCTGGTGATGATGACAGTAATGGGAATAAATAACCACTTGTTTCTCCTTCATTGCTTTAAACACCATTGCAGTTAGCAAACAGAGCAAACAGCAGTAATTGGCAGATGCGTGTAACTTCACTGTTAACTTGAGTCCCATCTCCTTTTGTCACCATTGTACTTAACAGGATTCTTGCTCATCATTTTTCCTCCATTTTTTCTTGCTGTCTGGTCAATAATAACGGAGTCTGTTCACACATGGGACATGCTTGGCAGCCACAAGACCCAGAAACTGGACTCTGGGATATATTTTTCCCTACTGAAGCATCTGTGCTTGTGGCTGGCTCCCTCCTTGTTTTGTTCTTTTTATTGCTCTGGGGTCATCAGAGTATGTGGCTTCCTTGCTGATAGAAGTGTCTTTGGGTTAGAGAGTTGCTAAGTCAGCACTTTTCTTCCCAGCCTCCAGTTTAGTGGTGTTTTGTCTCATCTAGTTAGTCTTGACTGGAAGGTTTTTATTCCTCAAAGGTTTCTGCTCAAGCTCAGCGTGAGATGCATGTCAGAATGTAACCAAGGGTCTGTAGGACTCCTGTTGACCTCCGTAGGTCAGGAATAGCCTCTTTTAAACAAACAAACAAAAAACCAGAAAAGAAAACAGCCCTCGCTGTGCAATGAAGGTGAAATTCTGAGCTGGAAAATGGGACAGATTGATCCATGAGGAAATGAAGCGGGTTAAATCAGAGATGAATTTGGCTTATTGTAACTCTTGATTTGGCCTGGCTAAACCATCCCTTACCTTGTAATGACATCAGGTGGTCAGAGCCTTGATTTTATACCTCATCAATAACCTTATGCCACTTGTCACCCTTCTAAACTATTTTAGTACTAGCTTGCTACGTAAGTTCTGCAGACCCTGTGGTTTCTCTGTGGACTTATCCCCTACTATAGACCATGCCAGACATTGCCATAGTGCAGGGGTGTCAAACATGGCCTGCGGAGCTGCTGTATCTGGCCTACTGAGCTACTAGCAGGCCACTGGAAGTTGGGAGGCATGACCTGCCATGGGATTTGGGGCGCTTTGGTTCCGCTGACCGTGGCTGTTAGTGGTGAACTTGACTTGCCACTGCTGCCTCTGGACTCCTTCCTCAGACTCTCTGCCACCAGCAGACCTCTGTCCCCAGACCCTTGCTACCTTTGCTGCCGCTGCCATGGTGGCCAAGACAGCTACCCGGCTAGATCCAGCCTGTGAGGAGCCTTGCAGTCCAGATCTGGCCTGGGGCCCCAGGTAAGTTTGATACCCTTGCCATAATGATAAATTTTAGGCCAGTCCCCGTAGTAAGCTCAGTTATGCAGTTACCATGAGAGACTGAATTTTGAAGAAACATTTTATTACCTACAAAAGCAGATGTGCATCTGCGATGTAGAAGGCAGGAAGAATCAGCTGGGTACCAGGGTTGAAACTAAATTTATATTCTTTATTGAATCAGACCTGTAATGACTAAATAAGAGTCATTCATTGTATTTTCCTTAGTACTTTTTTCCTTCTGAGATTATAACTTAAAAAAAAAAAAGATAAAGGACAGAAAGAACTAAAGAAACATAGTACAGCTTGCAAGAATTTTCCCCCTGTGTATGTATCTCTAAATTACCTTGTCAGATGAAAGTGAGCCCTGTGATTGAGCTAGAGAAAGGTTAGCTCTTTAAACATCAAAACTGTAGAAGGCTGAAGCAATGCCATAAGGTAGTAACAGCTTACGTTAGCCTTTTTACTGACATTTCTAGAAAAGTACCTAGAGTGGCAAAGGATTTTCTTTTTAAAGAGAGAGTTTGAAGACCAATATTTGGGACATAAATTCATTGCTTAACCATGCACTTCTCAAGTGGACCCATATTTTCTATCATCCCTAGCAAGGAAAGTCCCTGGTGGCCAAGGCCTCAATGCAGATGGGGATGAAGTCCCATAAATTGGCTTCAGATTTAAGGATAAGTTTTTAAGTACTATACTGGATAAGGATGCTTTTCTAAATGGGCAGAAGTCAATGGGATTAAAAACTCACTTAATTTCAGTATTTGTGTAAGTGCCTTGTTGAATCAGGTTTGGATGTCTACCCCAGGTTTTCTGTATTGACCGTCAGTGTTTTATAGTCTAAATCCTTGTTCCATCATTCCTTTTTGAGCAGGGTCTTGTTCCAGTAGGCTTGCTGGAGTTTCAGGAAAGGGGAAGATATTTAACCTCTTGTGTTCCTCAAACCCTGAGGGTTTAGTGATGAAGCCATTAATCTATAGGTGGGTAGAAATGGGGGAAGAACTCAGATTTCGGAGTAAGCAATGTTCACTGAGTTTAGAGGTGAAGTGAGAGGCTGCTTCAAATTTTGGAGCAAGAAATCAAATTTGCTTTCAACCTAACAGCATTGTTCCCATTCATGTCACCATAAATCCTGCTGTGTGCTAGTGGCAACATATGGCCTTTGATTTGCATGTGACTATTTGCTGTAGGTTGTTTGTTAAAACAAATTTCAAGCATTTAAAAACCCCCCACACTGATTCATAGAATTATAGGGTTACCTTAGGGATTACCTAGTCCAATCCCACTCTCCACTCTTCAGAGTTTCAGCTGGTGCATGTAAATCTGCCTCATAATGTACATTCCTGATTTTTTTTTCATCTAAGCGTTTTGAATAGAGAGATGGTCCAATGCATTTCTCTACCAAGATGGTATCATTTTCTGTCCTACCATAGATGCTCACACATGTCTGGAATTTCCAGTGATGTCAATGGAGGAAGTTTAAACTTTTAAAGTTAGAACTGAAAGGTTTCTTTAGGAACTTGTTTAGTAAAATCAGCAATTATCTGTCTCACAGGCAGACAAAACCTATGGCCAGTGGCACAGTGTATGCTGAAAGGAACTTCACTCACTATTGATAAATGTTATGTAGCAAATTTATATACCTTCCCATGAATGTGCAAAAAACACCAGAGTCCAAATCATTTAGCTGAATCCTGCTTAAAAGGCAATGATCCAATGCGGGATGATTCTTTTAACTGAATCATTTTTGTGGTCTCACTGGGTGTTATTAAATTTAATGTCAGAATAGTGGGAAAGATGTCTGAAAGCCATTTAATATTGTCACTGGAAAGAAGTTAGATTATGCTCAATTTCTGACATTAATGTGCTACTTAAGATAATTTATCATATTGTGGTATTAAAAAAGACATCCTTTTTACAGGGGTTGCTGTGTAGCATTCTAATTTGCTCTTTTTCTTTAGTGTGGTAGGAAGCCTTTTTCATGCAAAATTTTTTTTCTGGGGTTATATTGAATACACTCTTTATAATACTGCATCACTTACAAGAGTAACTTTAAGCGCTTGTCTCTTCCAAAGATTCTGTCAGTTTTTTATGTTAGAATGACAGAGCCTTCTATATGAGACAATTGGAGTAGAGCATTTAGAAAGGACTTGAATTACCAAACTGGTTTCTTGGCAAGGCATATACTTATCTTTATTTTTTTATTTTAGACACTTACTTTCATTTATATTTTTTCCATGACTTAGACAAGGCACAGGTACCACTAATATGATTTATTGATGATATAGACTTTCCTTAAGTGCAGTGTGTGCACCACTTACCGGCTCTTACGATAGTTTGATGATGGATAACAAATAGGTACTTAATTTTGTCATCTTTATTACTGCTTGTTTCCTAATGACTAGAGTGTTATTTCCAATATAAATCATATATTGTACTAAAAAGTCTTCAGTGCACACACACAGTTCTGTATAATCCATGACACATGCATCCTTGCTGAAATACCCTGAACAGATTAAACAAAATATGGAAAATTATATAAAGATACTCATTTTCTTCTACTTTGTTCCCACCTTCAGAAATGAAATGGTTTTGTTAGTGTCATCTGGGAATAGCGAATCAATTCTTCCTTAATAGAGTACAATATAGAAGTGCCGTTTTTTTAAAGGTTCTCTCAAGGGATCTAGATGCTCTATGCTAGCATAGAAATTTTGCATATAAATTTGCCATATACTTGTGGTGGCAGTATATGAAGGGGTTGTGAGAGCCAACCACAGTAAACCAATTTTGTAAAGGTTATATATCTGTCAGTTACAATTAAATCCATGAAACATATTGGCTCTGAACTAGGACTTTTGTAATTTGATTTGCACTATAGTTGAGAAATAAGTGATTTCATTGGAAAGTGGCCTATACCTTTATTCAACTGAAAATTAATTCTTTCTTATTTCTTGGCATGATATCTTAATTCAGAATGGTGTATAAACATATAAATTCAGAACGGTGAATAAATATAAATATTCTTATTTTCTTAACCTGCTATGATGTATTAATTTGTGAACATTGAACAAAATTAACTTTGGACAATGCCTATCAGGTATACACATTTGCAGGGAAGATTTAATATCTATTCAAATATACAATAATGCTTGCTGTTAGGGACCAAATTGCTTGTTCAGTTTTAAGAATTTTTAATTTTAAGGTAACCAGCATTGTTTGATGGTCATTTGTAGAATAGCTTCAACAAAGGCTTGAATTGCAAGATCCTATTTTATGTTCTTTTTACCATATTTTATCTTATTTCACCTTATTCTTCAGAAGGTAGGGCAGGCTGACACTGCAGAGGCTACCTGGTTCAGAGACGCATTTGCTTTCATAGGCAAACCACACTTTGGATGCTATGAAAGGACATTTTATAGCATCTGGCTTAACACCTTTGTATGGACCACATTACAACAAATAACAGAAACGTACAGTTTTAAATGAGTGCTGACTAAGGCATAAGCACACTTGACTTCAAAGAGGCTTAAAGGTTTTTATGTGCTTAATTGGCTTGATCAGGGCTTTAATTTCCTTTAGTATTCACAGTACCACAGAGCCTACTCGTTATTCAGTGAATTAATTTTGTCTTTCCTCCATATAACCCCTGTGGTCAAAACACACAAAATATTTGGCACCACTCTCTGGTCAATGTAAACAGTAATGGCCTGATTCTCTACAGTATAATATAGTTTGTAGTCGCTACTTGAATGAACACCATATGTCTGTGTTTGACATGGGGATGGAGTCCAGATCATCTAGTCCTTTTTGTTTGCTATCCTTCTTTTTCAATCTCCATACTGACAATCATGCCATCTCTTCTGATCATGTGGCACAGTTCAGTAGGGTCCTGGTGATTTTGATTTTCTATTCAGTTCTCCCTATCCAATAGTTTAGTAGATCCTTTTCCATGACTTTCAGTGAGCAATACTCTTTTATATATCTATCTGCTACAGTCCTTCTTCAGAATATATTCTTGGCTGTTATCTCATCAACCTAAGCTAGCCCATTTCTTTCTGAATTCAAATAGACAAATATTTCATCAACTTCTAGTGTTCTAGATCTGCATAAACAAAGCAAGTACCCTACTGGTTGTTAAGATGGGCAGCCTCAGGCAAAACTCAACAAAATCAAGTTTGGCTTTAGATGCTAATCTCATTCAGGTGAATTGTAACACCTGTCACTTAGGCTAGGGACAGAATTACACATAAACCAGCTTAGGTGATCAGAAACTGGTTTAAGCCTGTAACAGAACAGAAGTTCAGTGCACATAAACCAGTTTCAAAATGGCCAAAAGTGGTTTAAGATAAACCTTGATGAATGTAGTATCAGACTTAACTGATTTAGGTCAAACCAGTTTATGAAACTTCTGTCCCAGACCCCATCCTAATTTAACTTACATCAGAGTCCCCCAGTATGCTCTTCAGCCCTGGGTTGGGCTGTGCTGTGTGCTCCAGAGAGCAGAACTGGCCCCACCCCTCTTCTCCCTCGTTGGAGCAGTGAGGGATGGCTCACTGGCCTCACTGGCTGGCTCCCTGTGCCCCTGCCTGCCCAGGTGGGGTCTGGGGCCAGGGAGGGGGATTAAATTCACCTTCCTCTAAGTACAGAGCTACCTTTCCCTGCTAAAATTTAGTCCTGGCTGCGACTGTGAACTACAGTCCCAAAGGCATCTGGAAGAGGAAGTGGCGAGCAACTCTGCACAGTCCTACTACTGTGATTGTGGACTGCAAATCCCAGAGACTTTGGGGGCAGCAGGAAGCATAAGCAAACACACAGCCCAGCCTGCATTTATAGCTCTTCATTTTATAGTTTTTCAGAGAAAACTATTCCTGTTCAAGTTTTTATGAATTCAATACCTTCCCCTCCCCCC
>NW_017729025.1:22648839-22655454 GCF_001723915.1 Gavialis gangeticus | reverse complement strand
CATGCCCCTTCTGCTCCAGCAGGGCTTTTTCTCTTCCTTCCCCTTTGGCAGTGGTTGGCAGGTATGCTCTAGCACCCCCTGGCATTTGCCTTGAGCCACTGCAGGCATGTGGCTGCATTTCCCGATTCGAAAGTGAATGTGTGTTCATTTGCTTATTGGTTCAATCCCTGCAGCTTAGACTAAACTGTGAAGGCTGAATCAATTCAGCCTTGGGCTTTTTGACTCTCTGTACTTAGCCTCCGAATCATAGGAAAGTAGGGCTGGAACAGACCTCACCAGGTCGCTCAGTCTAGTTTCCAGCTCCTCCTAGGGGATTCAATACACCAGTTCCCTGAGTTTGCTAAAGTCTGCTTTTCTGAAGCCTAGCATTCTTATTCTTCCTTCCTCCCCTTAGGATCTTGTATGCTGTTATTTTGTGGTCAATGTCACACAGGTTACCTTTCACCTTCACATTCTCAACTAATTTCCCTGTTTGTGAGCACTTAGTCAAGAAGAGCTTCTGCATTGGTTGGCCCCTCTACCTTCTGTATCAAAAAAAAATATCCCCAGCACACTCCAAGAACATGCTGGGCTGCTTTTGCACTGCTGTGTTTTCCTCCCAGCAGATGTCCTGATAATTAAAGCCTCCATGAGAACCAAGTCCAGCAATTCACCCTTGAACTGTTGTCTTTATCTCTTCTGTGTCTCCCAAACCTGTGAAGTGACAATAATCTGTGTCTGCCACCTCAGTGCTGAATGCAGGAAATGTTTCTTTTTTGACCACATTAATCACGTGTTGTTTCAGTTACATTTTTCCCCTTTGTTTGCCCTAACTCTCAAAGTCCATTCAAAATGGAGGGGGAAGTCCTGCAAGTCAGAATACATTATTGCTTCATTAGAATACCCGCCCAGGTTCCTGTACATTTTGGAATCAAGTGAAAACTCTCCTTGACAGGCTTCACTGAATTACTCAGCTGTACGTGTCCAATACCATTGCTTCCTTCTTTCCTGTGCAGTCTCTGGCCTTCGTTATTGCCCAGCTTCTTTCTCTTCTCCTTTCCTGTCTGTTCTCAAGCACGTGGTAATTTCTTCTCCAGCTGTACTTCAAAAAAACCTCCCTGGCTTTCTTTGAAAACTGCCTGACAACTCTGCTTAACACTTTGGTCTGAAAAGTATAATCCTCCTTCCTGCAATAAAACAAATTGCACTCTCACAGCCTCTCTAATTTCCTGTGTGCAACTATTCTTTATCTATGGTGACCTTGGTGGTCTAACACATACCACTGATGCTCAGACCTACATTGACAAGTGGATGTGGAACTGGACAGGATTCCTGAAGGACCTCTGCAGCCTGGAGAAGTGTATTCAAGCAGGTGGGCTTCATTTGGTTCTATAACTAAGTACAGACATTCAAAAAGCATGAGCCTGGATTGATTCAATTTTTCCAGGTTAGTCTAAACTGTGTAGATTGAACTGATTTGCAAGTGCATATGCATTCACTTTTTTGATTCTGGAAATGCAGGCGTATTCCTGAAGTGGCTCAGGCCAGAAGCTGAGGGGGCTAGAGCAAGCCCTCCCTTCCCTCCTGCAGTGGCCAGGTTGGGGGAAGCCGAGCTGAGGGAGGGGGTGTGGTAAGGCCCCTTCAGGCCTGTGTATGATTGGGGAGAGGTTTAAACCCCCACCCTGGCCTGCAGGGACCCCAGCCAGGGTGTGCCTGGAGGGGAAGGGGGGTGGGGGGAGGAAAAAGCCCTTGTTAGGTTTTTGTGGGGAGAGAGGAATGTGGATAAACCCTAGGCTCCAGCCAGATGCTGGCCAGTCAAGGCCCCCCAAGGTGAAGGGGACAGGGAGGGGGTTTATTCCCCCTCCCTCCCCCCTCTCTCTAGGACCCCAGCTGGGGTCTGCCTGCCTGCGGTGGAGCAGACCCTGTCAGGCATTCCCCACTTCTGCCTTTCCTGCTCAAAAAGCAGGGGGTGGGCATGGCCGACCCCATTGGCAACCTGAAGCAAATGGGGAGGAGGGGGGGATTTAATCCCCCCTCCCTCCCTTGTCCCACCAGCATGGACTCCCACCAGGGTCTGCCTGGCTGGGGTGCAGCAGCTTGTGTCAGGCCCGCGCCCCTCGCTGCTCCAGTGGCAGGGGCAGGGGCGTGGCCAGATACTGACTAGTGTGGTGAAGGGGGCAGGGAGGGGGTTTATTTCCTCCCTCCTTCCCTTATCCCACCAGGGGACAGCAGCCAGGGTCTGCCAGCCGCTGCCTTTGCTGCTCGCACCCAGCCAAGCAGACCCTGGCTGGGGCTCTCTGGGGGGTGGAGGGAATAAACCACCTCCCTGCCCCTTTCATCTGAGGGGGCCATGCTGGCCAGTGTCTGTCTACACCCCGACATGTGCTGCTGGACCAGTGAGATGGGAGAGACCCTGACAGGGCAGCAGCCTCTGTCATGGTGTCCTGGCGAGCATGAGCCTCTTCCTGGTGGGAGAGGCTGTGCTGCTGCAGCCTGTGAGGGGCGAGCAGTGGCAGTGCTAGGGTGGGTTTGGAGGGCTATGGCCACCCAAAAATTCAGCAAGCCCCTGTAGCCATCCTCTGAGCCCCAGTGCTGCCACTCACCCTATGCAGGCTGTGGCAGCTCTGTCTGCCCCACTCCAGTCCATAGCACAGCCTCCCGCTGTCACTGGGAATAGGCTGGTGCTCCACAGGACACCATGACGGGCTGGTGCCCCATCAGGGTCCCCCCCCCCACCTCGCTGGTCCAGCAGCAGGGGTGAGGGTGTGGCCAGACCCCAGCCAGCATGGCCCCCTGAGGTGAAGGGGGCAGGGAGGGGGTTTATTCCACCCCTCCCTCCCCTGTCTGCCCAGGGAACCCCAGCAGGGGTCTGTCTGGCTGGGTGCAAGCAGCAGAGGAGGTGGCCAGGGCTGGCAGACCCCAGCTGCAGTTTCCCGGTGGGAGAGGGAAGGGAGTGGGAAACAAACTCCCTCCCTGCCCCCTTCAGCATGCTGGCTGGCATCTGGCCATGCCCCTGGCCATGCCCCCACCCCTGCCACTGGAACGGGGAGGGGGGGGCCCTGATGAGCTGCTGCACCCCAGCCAGGTAGACCCTGGCTGGGGTCCATGTCAGTGGGACAGGGGAGGGGGAGATTTAATTCCACTCCCTCCCCCTGTTTGCTTCAAGCTGCTAATGGGGTTGGCCATGCTCCCCCGCTGCTTGAGTGGCGGGTGGGTGGGGGGAGGAATGCCTGATGGGTTGCTCTGCCCCAGCCAGGCAAACCCCAGCTGGGGTCCCCCGGGGGAGAGGGGAAGGAAGAAGGAACAAACCCACTCCGTGTCCCCTTCACTTTAGGGGGCCATGCTGGGCAGGTGCCTGGCCATGCTCCTGTTCCGGTTAGAGAGAAGAGCAAAGCCAGCCTTGCTGTCTGGAGCAGACAGCACAGCCCAGCCCAGGGCTGAAAAGCATGCTGGGATGCTGGGGGACTCTGATTTAACTTAAACCAGGAAGGGGTCTGGGACAGAAGTTCCATAAACCAGTTTGACCCAAATCAGTTGAGGCTTATACTATATTCAGCCAGGTTTATCTTTAAATCAGCTTTGGCCATTTTGAAACTGGTTTATATGCACTGAACTTTTGTTCTGTTCCAGGCTTAAACCAGTTTCTGATCACTTAAATTGGTTTATGTATAACTTCTGTCCCTAGCCTAAAGATGTCGATCTAGCTTGCTCGTAGGTAAGGCCTACCACTGACTGGTTGGCTTATACTGTGAGACTTGGATCCAGTTCCAGAATTTTGGAATGTTTGCACCCTTGGTTTTTGTGTTCGGGATTGCAATGTGGAATTCTCACACTAAATCTCTTTAGGTCCAAGGATGCTAAGAGCTGGAGTTCTGGTTAAGATGCATTTTTTTTCCTGAAACTTATGTATACTGCATAATAAGCTTTTCAGTTGTCCTTTGATGCTTTTGAAACAAAAAACTGTACATGCAGTTGTGTGGGAGCTAGGATTGTCATTGTAGATGGCTGTTTTTCTGAGTCTTTTGGAAGTTGATTCTTCTCCACTCTCCTAGAGTAGAAATCCGCATTTGTGCATCTATATCATCTTTAAAACTTGTGTTACACATGTATAAAATATCCATTTTTCTTTATTCTCTGCCCCCATCCCCACTTTTTTTTTTGCATGCTTTAGGATCTATATTTATTTTGTTTGTCCTTACATGGTAGGAATGTCCACCTTGCAGATGTTTGCTCTTCTAACCCTTTTTTCCCTGACAGCTATTAGTGGCTGACAGATAGATAAATGTTAAAGAAAAAAAGATCTCCCAATCCCTGATTCCAGTGAATCTTTCTCCCATCTCTTCCATAAACAATTTTGATCATGCCCAGGTGCACTCTGACTTCATAGCACCCATTTCCAGGGCTTTCCAATTCATTTATTTATTAATTTAAATGCTTTATCTCTGGTGGCATATTCAAGAGATGTTTATCTTTTGTCTTTTCCCAAGTAGTTTCAATTTTAATAAGATTTCCTTCAGCAATTCTGCTGACCTCCTGATTCCTGCAAAAACGTGAATTTGGAAAGTTCAGCAGTTTAATATTAACCCATAATGTACAAAGCCCTTAAGATCACAGAACCTGTTAATTAAAAAGTTAAGTAAATGATGCACATGATTCAAAAGGCTTCTTGCATAAATGCAAATATTAATTATGGGAATGTGTAGTGGTGGGGGATGGTTTGTAGAATTCAAATCCAGGTATAAAAAAAATCCCTTTTAACAGAAAGCCACTAAAAAAAAAAAACCCAACAGCTTTTTAGCATAGGAGGAAAGATGTTATCATATGCTTTTTTTAAAGGATTCTAACGTTGGCCAAGACACAGATGCTGTATTAGGTGGTTACTGTGCCGTTCTGTAAGGAATGGCCTTGAAATTCAGTAGAAGTCTCCAGTGTTTATGTGGTCTCTCTTTACTTGAGCCCCTCTCAGAGGTCAGACACTACCATCATGCAGCTCATGTATCTTTATCTTTCATTCCTTTTGTGTCTCTCTTGTGTTATTTTTTTTCTTTTCCTCTGCCTTGCATTGTCATTCCCTTTTTCTCTTTAAAACCAAACTTCTTGCATCTCCACTGTTCTTCTTTTTCCCCTTTATAGAGGCTTTCTGTCTCAGTTTTATTATTCCATCTAAAGCACTACTCATCTAATTTCAGAGTGGCATGCAAGTGTACCAGGCTGTCAGGGCTATTGCATATCTAGGTTGTAATCTTAGCACCTGAAATGAACGGCCAGTTTTAAGCCAGCTGACCTACCTGTTTGATATGAACTTTCTGTGGCATCAAGGTTATATTAAATCATTGCTTGCGTGAACATGTTTAATTTGTAAGTGAATAAATGCATTTGAATGCATTGCAAGTGTGATCGTTCCATTTCTAGACTTGCTCAGCAATCAGTGTGCTTCACCAAGATTGCCCATTTATCGACTAAAGAATTTATGAACCGTAAAAATATGCAGTTTGTGCTAAAAATGTGGGCATTCCATTTTTCCCATTTAAAATAGCTACATTTATGCAGCTGCTCTTAAACTTTGCAATTAATAGTTTGTGTTTCTTTAGTTTTTTCTGAATGGCGGTGGTCAAATTCTCCCTCTCCAGTTGACCATACTGTCCGTGAGGCCAGAATCATATTTATCCCAAAGACAATGAACTTGGACTATAGCTTTGTCATGGTTTCCCATTCTTATGGGTCAGTATACTTTTTCATGACTTCTGTGTTCCTCATTCCAATGTGGTATGTTCAGTGTTGCATGCCCCATTTGTTCATATTTGATGACACTCTTTTCAGAGTTGATGTCTGCAGAAGATAGGATGATGATCCTGGGTGAGCAAGGGAGGATTAGATGCAATGGGCTTCATGCTTAAGGCTACCTCTGTAGTGCTCCTAGACCTTGCCTATCACAGTCTTGTATCCCTTCCAGACAGAGAACCATGCTTCTCATAGGCAGCAATACTGAACCTCTGTGTGGCAATGCATATGTGAGTGAAAGGTCTGGGAGAAGTTGCATGTGACTGTTTTTAACTGTCAGTCATGCGAATCAGGACTTCAGATGTTAGATGGAGGCATAACCCTCTGCTCTGATTTCAGCTGTGCTTCGTTTTTGCCACACACACTTTCTCCCCCAAAATCAGCCCCTCCCAAATTGGGGTACAAGTCCTAAGCAGGAAAGTTGATTTTGTGCCTGGAATAGAAGTACCCACTTTGATCCCTGTGCCACTGGGCAACAGCAGTGGCATTTTCATTCAGGCAGCTGAGAGTAAATTTACATAATGGCTCATTGTTCTTCACTCCGCAAGTATTAATAACAGTTCCCCCTTTTTGATGTTTCACTAATCAAGCTACCCTTTCTTTGGGTAGTTTTTGCTGTCTGCTAGCTGCTTCTAGTCTCTCTTCTCTTATGTCACAGCCACTGGAGACTCTTTAGCTCTTTTCAAAATCATTGATCACCCATTGAGACCAGTCTGCAGCAGTAGCTAGGTTTTCAGCTTTTAATTAAACAGGAAAGGGTTGGGGAATCAGCTGAAGATTAGGCTATGTTCCTGCTCTATTCAGCAATAACACTGGAAAAATCTGCTTTTTTTCAGTCTGCCTCCCCAAAAACAA
>NW_017729025.1:22646075-22648828 GCF_001723915.1 Gavialis gangeticus | reverse complement strand
CATTGTCATTCCCTTTTTCTCTTTAAAACCAAACTTCTTGCATCTCCACTGTTCTTCTTTTTCCCCTTTATAGAGGCTTTCTGTCTCAGTTTTATTATTCCATCTAAAGCACTACTCATCTAATTTCAGAGTGGCATGCAAGTGTACCAGGCTGTCAGGGCTATTGCATATCTAGGTTGTAATCTTAGCACCTGAAATGAACGGCCAGTTTTAAGCCAGCTGACCTACCTGTTTGATATGAACTTTCTGTGGCATCAAGGTTATATTAAATCATTGCTTGCGTGAACATGTTTAATTTGTAAGTGAATAAATGCATTTGAATGCATTGCAAGTGTGATCGTTCCATTTCTAGACTTGCTCAGCAATCAGTGTGCTTCACCAAGATTGCCCATTTATCGACTAAAGAATTTATGAACCGTAAAAATATGCAGTTTGTGCTAAAAATGTGGGCATTCCATTTTTCCCATTTAAAATAGCTACATTTATGCAGCTGCTCTTAAACTTTGCAATTAATAGTTTGTGTTTCTTTAGTTTTTTCTGAATGGCGGTGGTCAAATTCTCCCTCTCCAGTTGACCATACTGTCCGTGAGGCCAGAATCATATTTATCCCAAAGACAATGAACTTGGACTATAGCTTTGTCATGGTTTCCCATTCTTATGGGTCAGTATACTTTTTCATGACTTCTGTGTTCCTCATTCCAATGTGGTATGTTCAGTGTTGCATGCCCCATTTGTTCATATTTGATGACACTCTTTTCAGAGTTGATGTCTGCAGAAGATAGGATGATGATCCTGGGTGAGCAAGGGAGGATTAGATGCAATGGGCTTCATGCTTAAGGCTACCTCTGTAGTGCTCCTAGACCTTGCCTATCACAGTCTTGTATCCCTTCCAGACAGAGAACCATGCTTCTCATAGGCAGCAATACTGAACCTCTGTGTGGCAATGCATATGTGAGTGAAAGGTCTGGGAGAAGTTGCATGTGACTGTTTTTAACTGTCAGTCATGCGAATCAGGACTTCAGATGTTAGATGGAGGCATAACCCTCTGCTCTGATTTCAGCTGTGCTTCGTTTTTGCCACACACACTTTCTCCCCCAAAATCAGCCCCTCCCAAATTGGGGTACAAGTCCTAAGCAGGAAAGTTGATTTTGTGCCTGGAATAGAAGTACCCACTTTGATCCCTGTGCCACTGGGCAACAGCAGTGGCATTTTCATTCAGGCAGCTGAGAGTAAATTTACATAATGGCTCATTGTTCTTCACTCCGCAAGTATTAATAACAGTTCCCCCTTTTTGATGTTTCACTAATCAAGCTACCCTTTCTTTGGGTAGTTTTTGCTGTCTGCTAGCTGCTTCTAGTCTCTCTTCTCTTATGTCACAGCCACTGGAGACTCTTTAGCTCTTTTCAAAATCATTGATCACCCATTGAGACCAGTCTGCAGCAGTAGCTAGGTTTTCAGCTTTTAATTAAACAGGAAAGGGTTGGGGAATCAGCTGAAGATTAGGCTATGTTCCTGCTCTATTCAGCAATAACACTGGAAAAATCTGCTTTTTTTCAGTCTGCCTCCCCAAAAACAAAGTGTGTGTCTTATTTGGGGGTTTATGGTATGTGAGGAAATACAGTAATCATTATAGTCCTTGTTAGTGAGGAATTTTACCACCATGAAAAAGGCATAAAAAATGCTAGGGAGTCTTGAAAAAGGAGCAGTCTTTGAAAGGTTGCCAGTAAAGTCACAGGAGGTGGTGGTGGAGGACTCTTCTGCCATTATTTTCCTCTGTCTTCATTATCCCTCCCACATTCAGTCTGAAGCAATATCTGTATCATGGCACTAACCTTGCAGCTAAGGATATGGACCTTGTCTCATAAGACCGGTCGAGTCCTAATGGCAGTGAATAAGAAAGATGCAGTACCGTACTTTTCTGTGTTGGGCTGGAACTGTGTGCACGCACCCAGGATTAGCCATAAACCAAATTCCCCCATGTGGCTTGTCTGGTGCTACTGAAGGATAGATCCTGTCCCCACCGGCAAATGCTTACATGGGCAGTTCCTACTGCTTTCTCCAAAGTCAGTTGTGGGATTAGGCTAACCAGCCTGATTAAGAAGTACATTATCAGGCGTGTAGCCTTTTTAAAGATGGAGGGATGGCATGAGTGGAAGAGGCGAGGAGGGTTGGCACAAGTGGAAGAGGTAGTCACATGAATTATCATGTAGATCCAAATTTACCTGGTGGGGGGAAGGGTAAAGTGATTTATCTGAAGTCTGGCATTTTGTTATGCACCAAGGCAGCTGTTGGAAATAAAGCACTAAAAAGGAGCTCCTCCCCCTCCCCCTCTCCCTCCATTTCTCTTGAAAGCCCACTTTCGCTGTAAAAATGAGCATGACCCTGGAGGTCAGTTAGTGTTAGAATCTGATCCATTATGGTGAGAGATTTCAGCATCCTCTGGCTCCAGAGTGGTGGACTTAAAAGGCTCACTTGACACACACAGCTTTTCTGGGGGTGAAACCATCCTTATGTAGGGGATAGCATGCTGTTGATGGAGATAACTCACTGCTGAGGTCAGGAGCAAACCAATTTTCCCTTTATACCAGCATCTACTACCATAATCTAATAGGTATAAGAGAGAAAAGAAAGTAGAGTTTATAGATGCATTTTGAAGACAGTGTACTTTTTAAAATTCATTTTAATCAAGTGATTTTGAAGTGGATTTTTTTTTTTGCATTGAGAAGGTTATTTTCTGAACACCTTGGTAATAT
>NW_017729025.1:22638979-22646064 GCF_001723915.1 Gavialis gangeticus | reverse complement strand
GTCAAGGTTGAAGGAAGCACTCTAGCACACAAAGCTAGCTTCATGCAGCTTTTATAGGGAATCAGCCTTGAATCTGTCACCTATAATGCACTTTCTCTTTAGAAGCAGCTGTTTCATTTATTTTAAGGTTCGCTTATTTTCCAGGACTGTCTTTTCATATTCATATCAGCACCATAGAGAAAATAAAGCAAAGCGTTGAAATCCGGAGACCGCTTAGCAGGATGAACATGTTTGAATGATGTGATATCACCTTCCCTGAAGTCTCCTGTAATATTTACTAGAAAAGCTTATAGCTTTGTTCTTTGCAGAAATAGGGGAACAGGTAGTGAGTGAGAATTGAGCTGCTTGGGGACCCATTACAACATCCAAAATATTCAGTATCAACACTTATTGACATGGATCCCAGTTGAGAAATGAAAAGAGGTGCTTCCTTTTAAGATTCAAATAAATCTCATTGGTTTGGGCACAGTGCTGTTACATTTCTTATGGTGGAAGGGACTATATACCCACCTTGTCCCTAGAGCAGAGATTGGACAGCAAGGTCTCCCACTTTAGGCTGCTTGGATCCCTTCCTGGGATCTGATTTCTATTCTGTTTTGTTCTGTCTTCACCTCAACTAAGTATTTTAGGCTATAAATAGATATTGCATTTGACACAGTCTTGATTGTCGAAGGGTTTTGACCTGGATCAAAACAGGAAGAACACAGTCCTGTAAAACAGGTAGCCCTTCCAAGTTGCATTGCTGCTCCTTCAGCAGTATGTGGACAGCCAGGTCATGCATCTTGGCTGCCTTGTTAGGGAAGGATCCATGCTAACCTACAATCGTGCACAATGGTGTCTTGGGAAAAAGCGATAGCAGATTGATGGGACTTAAAGAGGGACAGCAGTCTTGTACATCTGTAGGGTTATGGGACAAAATGCTTTCTTTTAGGGCATATGCAACATCCATTTTTTCAGCCTTGATAGTACTATTTTCTTTTGACGTTTTATTTCAGTGTCAATTAAAATAGCTTCATTTCTAACTAGTATTAGTTGCATTTTACACAGAGCTAATATAAATTTGAGTGGGTGTTGTTTGGTTTTCTGTTCCCATCTTAATGGGGTAAATCAACGTAATTTGAATTAAGCACCATTATTTGAATACTATGTTTGTAAAACTAATGCTAGAAAGCCTGGAAAGTTTAGGTTTAAAGTTAACAAGTAATTGTTGGAAAGTAGGGATATTCCTTACAGGTGATCTCCACTCACTACCCTCCCCTCCTCTGGTGCTATATCTGAGGCACCCTACACAGATTACTGGTATTGTACAATTAACTGGATAATTGCACAAATACCTTAAGACCAGCTATGTGCTAAAGTACTTACCACACAAAAAAATCCAACCAACTGTGAAGTGAGACCTTGAAAATGCGTACTAACTTCATAGCTGGTTGCTATTGAGCTTTAATATGCACGTGTTGCAGGGTCTCCTGTGCAACTGGAAGCTCTGTCGGCTGACAGGTCTCCCAGTCCCAGGGGTGCACCATTCCCAGTGTGTAACCCCGAGGTCTGGGGGAACATGGCTGCCACAATCCCTAAGGCTCAGGGGTACATCCCCCAGTCCTGTGGGTGCATGGGGCACCCCCATGGCTGGGAGCCCCTTCAACTGAGGGTGCTCCCAGCTGTGGGAGCTTGCTTCTTGCTGGTACAGAGTGGATCCCAGGCTCCCCCTGCACCAACAATAAGCCATGATTCCACAATTGTGCCTCCTATGCACGTGTGGCATAGTAGGATGCACAATTTTGTGGATCAAGAATTAGAAACCATTACACCTTTACCTGTGTAATGGGGGCCTGAGTTAAATATATCAAGTACACACACGTGCCGTGTTTGGAGTGGCACATGTTCTGGAGGGTTGGTCAGGTAGACTGGAGCATCTCTGATGATGGCAGGTTGATATATGAGACCCCATGCTTTCTGCTTTGTATATTGGTAGTTAAAAGGAGAAGTGATTGCTTATTATGTTCAATGGTGTTTTGAAGCGGAGGAGTCTCATGTTTGGCACCCTCTGTATAATAAGGCATTGGGGTCAGGTCCTCAGCTGGTATAAATTGTTGTGGTCCATTGGCTTCAGTTTGCTGCAGTTTAAGAACTCCTGCCTAATGCACAACTGAATAGTGAAGTCTCGGTTATCTCAGGGGTTTTTGATACTTAGGTTAGGACATAACACCATGATTCCACTTGTAATCTAAATGCTTCATGGTGGTTGCTCAGATTCACTGGTGGAATATGCCTTTTCTCTAAGTTTGAATCCTCTAGAAAGTGGATCAGTGGAAGTACGGGGCCTGATTCACTATTGTTCTGTCCCTGTGTACTGTGCACCAGTGCAAAAAAGATACACAACTCTGCTTTGCTAGCATTTTACCATTCTGTATAGGTATAAATGGTATTTGTGGTGTAGATAATTTGGCAGCATTTCCCCCTCAGTTTGAAAAGACCTAAATTACTATAGGTGGAATAGATCCTTGGGTAGCATTTTACTTTTCCTATTTGCTCCAGAAATTTGGTTCCCTGTATTTTCAAACTAAGACTAGGATTTTCAAGGAGTTTATTAGGTTCAGGTGCCCAGCAACAACTGATGTTCATTGGAATTTGGGCAGCCAACTTCCTTAGGCTCCTTTTAAAAACTTCAAGTTATGCATTTCAGTCATATACAAAATACATTCCACCTCTTAGACAATTGCATGAAAAGCCAAACATTTATAGCCTTAGAAACTGTTTTAGCAAGTTGGTTTTGAGGTTTTGGGCTTCTGAATGCTTTCTTATTTTCTTTCCTTCCTTCCTCCTTCCTCTGCCTTAAACTCCCGCCCACCTTAAACTCAAAAGTCAAAATAGTTGTGCAGTGATAACAAACTTTAAGCCAAGCAGTGAAGTGCTTAGCAATGAGTTATGAGTATGAAAAGCTTCTGGCCATGGGGGTTACAGTACTACTTTTGTAATAAATGAATTGGACTTAAATGTGTCAATTAGCAGGAGGGAAATTGAAAACTCTTAGGGCTTCCCAATCCTGTTTTAGTTGCCTTGTTTTTTTGTTTTGTTTTTTTTAATTCAAGTAACTGTTAAAAATGGACTAAGAGATCCTTAGGTCAAAAACCCAATGGACATTAACATCCTGATCAGTGGAAATCTAGAACCTGATTCACTGTCCCTGATTTAGAAAAAGGTCTTACTACCATCTCCTTTTCTGATTTTACACCCACCATTGATCATACGTGAAAATCAGGTACCCAGCTATCTAAATGAAATTAGCATCTACTGACGGTGAAAAAGTAGATATTTTAAAAATTAATTTATTTCATGCACAAGAACCCGTTTCTGAAAATCTGGCCTGAATTTATCAAGAGGATGTTTTGAATCATGTCACTGTTACAAATGTTCAAGTTTTGGGGGAGGCAGGAAGGGAAATGGGGAAGGTTGCAAGGGATGCTTAGCAATTATTTACTGTAGCTGTAAGTGAGAACTAAAATTGTTGCTTTCCTTGTAATGACTTTCAGGTGAAAGTGATGGTGAGAATCTGTCCTTCTCATGGAACTCATGACACATCCGAATCCATGTCATTTCTAAAGGTAGACCCTCGAAAAAAGCAAATCACACTTTATGATCCATCTACAAGTGGACCCTCCAACTTGGGTCACAGGAGAGGTGTTGTTGCTGTCCCAAAGATGTTTGCCTTTGATGCAGTGTTCCCTCAGGATGCTTCACAGGTACTGAAAATCAGCACATGAACCTAACAACTCTTCCTGCAGCCTTATTGTTTTAATGTTGTCAGTGTTCTTTACCCACTTCTACAGGATTTTATTTGAACAAGTTGATTTTATCTCTGGGAAAATAGATTTTTTAGTAGATGATGGGTAAATTTTGTACTGTATGCAGTTAGCCCAGATGTGAAGTTAAATGTTTGTGCAGAAAAATTGGCTGATTGAATACCTTCCCTGTCCTTTTTGGTGTTCTTGAAAGGGCTGCAGCTAATTTGGGATTCACATTTCCACCTGATTTATGTAGTAATTCTTGTACCATCTGCAGAGTTACTCCATTGACTTCTCTTAGATTTGAACACATACCCAAATGTAAACATTTAGTGCTGAATAGGAACAGATTCACTCATGTGCCATAAATTAAGCCCATAGTAAGTGCTTTGTTCAGTTGAGACAATGGCTATGTCTAATCCTAAAGATCGCTGCTACTGAAAGGGATCATGGAACCTTTGTATGTTTGGTTTCCTGTTTCAGTTTATTTGAGTTGTGTATTTGCATATTTCCTGAGTAGTCAGGTTCATTGTATTAATGATGGCTGTGCCCTTCTAGCCCTGTAGAATAGCAGTTGCAGAGCTGAAACAGAATGTGTACTTAGAAGTCATGTACAGAAGGAAAGGGGAATTTTGGGCCTGAGTTGGGTGGTCCATAGTACAACATCAGCAAACGTGAAGCCCATGATAAACATAATATGAGAGAAAAATATAGGAACTTTGCAAGAGAATTAAAAAACTGATCATGGAGAGCAATAGTTCAAGCTATAAGAAGACTCAACTTCAGGACATTTCAAAACCATTTATATAAAATCTGAGCAAAAAAGACAAATTTCTGCCAGAAAAACTTTTTCTACCCTCCCTGTGTGGGGAAAGTTAGAATAATCATAGAATCATAGAAGAATCATAGAAAATTCAGGTTGGAAGGGACCTCAGGAGGTCGTCTGGTCCAACCCCCTGCTGAAAGCAGGACCAGCACCAACTAGATCAGCCAAGGCTTTCTCTAGCTAGGCCTTAAAAACATGGAGATTCCATCACCTCTCTACATAACCTGTTCCAGTGCTTCACCACCCTCCTAGTGATTTAATAGCAACCCCCAGCTTGGTGTCATCTGTGAACTTTCTGAGTGTGTAATCCATCCCATCTTCTGGACTGGTAATGAAGATGTTGAACAAAACCGGCCCCAGGACCGACCCGTGGGGCACTCCACTTGATACTGGCTGCCAGCTAGACCTTGAGCCATTGATTAAGTTTTTCCTAATATCCAACCTAAACCTCCCTTGCTGCAACTTGAGACCGTCGCTCCTTGTTCTGTCATCTGCCACCACTGAGAACAGTCCAGCTCCATCCACTTTGGAACCAACCTTCAGATAGTTGAAAGCTGCTATTAAATGCCCTCTCAGTCTTCTGTTCTGCAGATAATAAACCCAGTTCCCTCAGCCTCTCCTCAGAAGTCATGTGCCCAACCCCCAAGCCTTTTTCATTGCTCTCTGCTGGACTCTCTTCAACTTGTCCTCATCCTTTCTGTAGTGGGGGGCCCCAAACTGACCACAGTACTGGCCCGTTGTGGCCTCACCAGTGTAAAATAGAACAGAATAATAACTTCCTTCGATCTGCTGGCAGCACTCCTACTAAAGCAGACCCCTGGGGCGCTCCACTTGATACCAGCTGTCAGCTAGACATTGAGCCATTGATTGCTGTCCATTGAGCCTGGCAATTCAGCCAGCTTTCTATCCACCTTGCAGTCCATTCATTCAACCCATACCTCCATAGCTTGCTTGCAAGAATACTGTGGGAGATGGTATCAAAAGCCTTGCTAAAGTCAAAATATATTACATCCACCGCTTCCCCCGCATCCACAGAGATAGTTATCTCATCTTAGAAGGCAGTGAGGTTGGTCAGTTGTGACTTGCCCTTGGTTAATCCATGCTGATAGTTCCTAATCACCTTCTTTGCCTCAAAGTGCTTAGAAATAGATTCTTTGAGGACCTGCTCCATGATTTTTCCAGGGAATAAGGTGAGGCTGACTGGTCTGTAGTTCCCTGGATCCTCCTTCTTCCCTTTCTTAAAGATGGGCCCTATATTTGCCCTTTTCCAATTGTCTGGAACCTCCCCTGATCACCACAAGTTTTCAAAGATAATGGTTAGTGGCTCTGAAATCACATGAACCAACTCCCTCAACAGCCTTGGATGCATTGTATCCATCCCCATGGACCTGTACTCTTTTCTAAATAGCCCCTAACCTGTTCAAATTGGATAAGTTGAAACTGGATAAATGAATATGCATGTTGTAGTCTGGATCTGGCAGGGACAGAGAACATGGTGTAAGCAGCTGCACAGGTAGGTGCACATGGCAACTGCAAGGGCTAGGAGTTACCACACGGCCAATAATCTCTGTACTGAATAGTGCCATAATCAGTGTAGGTATCTGTGCACAGTAGCTATTGATAGGGGTGCACTGATTTAACAAGAGAAGTTTTTGTCCAATACCGATGGCCGATTATTAACCAGGCATATTGGCTAATACCGATCTGATAGCTAATATGCAGCCTGGCAGTTTGGCAGCGGCATGGGGTGGTGGATGGTGGTGGTGGTGGTGGCAGCAGCATGGGCTGGTTGCATGTGGCATGCACATGGCAGCTGCATGTGGCTTGCATGTGCCAGTGGTGGCCCAGGGTGGTAGGTAGTGGCGATGCGGCAGCAGTGGCGGTAGCAGCGTGGTGCCAGTTAATAGAGTATTCTGGCTAGTAGAATGCTGGATAACGGGGATTTTACTGTATATGTTTAGCTGCAAGAGTGTTTTCTCACCAGTGCAGGCCAGGAAGCAGTTTCCTTACAGCTTTCACTGAGCAGGATCCTACTTTATGAAGAGCTGGTGCAACGTTGTAGTGATTTCTTTCAGTCTCTCCTGGCGCACACCCCTTGCCGGCAATTCTGTTTTGCTCTGATACTGTTTAACTGTATAGCTTCAAAGCACTTTTCCTTGATAGTTGGTCAGTTAAAGTCTGAGCAAAGCAGGGAGGAAGGGGGACCATCCTATTACCATGGTCAACCGTTTGGATCCTGTTTGGGGTTGTCCAGCTGTGACCTTGTGTTTTGCAAGTTTTTGATTGGTCTGGAGGTTACACTGTAATCAAGTAAGATGGGTTTTGATCGACTGAAAATGGATGTTGATCAACTGAAAGGAATATTTTGAGGCACTGATGACAGGACACTGTACTTTGGGTAGCTGTTGTAACAATGGGGCAGAATTTACATTTACAAAACTTCATGTGGTGATACAAAACCCTGGACAGACACT
>NW_017729025.1:22627828-22633979 GCF_001723915.1 Gavialis gangeticus | reverse complement strand
CAGGGCATGGGCTGGGCTGGTGTGGGACGCAGGATGGAGCTGCAGGAAGGTTGTGAGGGGGGCAGGGAGGGGGGCCAGCTCCTGCTGCTGCTCTTACCCCTGGGGGAGTCACAGGGGGCACGTGCCCCCCAGATTTGTCTGCAAGGCACAGGTAGGCTGCCCACTGTGGGCTCGAGGCCATGGGCTGGGCTGGCCTCTTCCTGGTGTAGGGGTTGGGCCAGGGCTGTGAGTGGGGCAGGGTGGGTGGTGGGGAGGGAGGGGCTACTCTGAATTTTTGGGTTGGCTATAGCCCACCCTGAACCCCCCACTCCCAGTGCCACCACCTGCCCTGCCCCCACCCATCCCAAGCATAGCCCCAGCCCAGCATCCCTGCTGGGAAGAGGCCGGCGCAGCCCCTGGCCCTGAGCCCACAGTGGGCAGCCCACCCTCACCCCACATACAGATCTGGGGGGCATATGCCCCCCATGCCTCCCTTGGTGAGCGCAGCAGTGGGGGCTGCTCCTCCTTCCCACCTCCCAGACGAGCTGCCTTCAGCTCTGTCCCACACCGCACCCCATCTTGGCTGGTTAGCGCCTCCTGCCCCAATCCCATTCCCTCCCTCACCATGGGGGCCTTAATCTGCCCTGCCTGATGCCTTATCCTTCCTATAAACTTACTGGCCGAACGCTGCTCTCCAAGCTGCCTGGCTGCATTCCTGCCCACGTGCATGGCAGCTGTGTGCACGCATGTGGTATTTATTGGTGACATTATTGGGTACACAGGCCAAGAAAACCAATTGCCAATAATATCAATTTTCCTTTTATCTGTGCTAATCCGATATGGACAGATATATCAATGCACCTCTAGCTATTAATGGTTTGGGGAATGCCGTGTGCAGAGAGAGAGATCCTGGCCCTTTTGAGGTCTGTAGCAAAATTCCTATGGACTTCAAAGGAGCCAGGATGTCACCATGATCTCTAACCATTCTTTTTATACCTTGTCACAGAGGGCCTCTGAAGTGACATCTTTGCAGTGTTTCCCCTGAGCTATAATTAGTGGCCAGATTCCACCTATGTTGTCATTGCTAGAGACAGGGTTGCTAACATTGATCACCAGTGTATGACCTTGGAGTTATAATGTCACTGTAGCCTTATGGTTGCACTGCCAGTTGTCTTACAGTTACATTGTCAGCATATATATATCATATGGTATAATTCAGACTGTTATAGGCATTGATAAACTAGTAATAGTGCACTTAAATAATTTAGCCAATTCTTTTCAGCGATAGATGACATTGTTTCCATAGTAAAGGAAAATGTGATACTTAAAAATTCTTATTCAGGGTTCTTTGATGCATTTTCTTCAGTATGAATGTATTTTTAATTTCTATAAGCACTCTTGAGTAGCTTCATTTCGTGAAGCTGTTACTATTACTGAAAACTCTTGGCTAAACTATTATACCAGCAGGAAGCTTTGTTGGATTGCATTCAGCGTGCTACATTAGTCGTAGAATCGATATTCTGAGGGAGTTGGTTTAATAGAACTGAAAACTATTTTTGGCTGTTGTAACAGATTTTATTTTAAAAAAGGGAGCATAGTTACTAAAATAATAGAAATAATGCCATAAAATGGGCAAAAACGTTGCTCCTCAAAAATATTGAGTCATTCTTTTCATGCAGCAGAGAAATATAGAGCAGAGCAATGTACACATAACTTATTTGTCTCCAATCTTTTTTTCAGGCTGAGGTATGCTCTGGAACAGTAGCAGAAGTAATCCAGTCTGTTGTGAATGGTGCAGATGGTTGCATATTTTGCTTTGGTCATGTCAAGCTTGGTGAGCTCCCAAATTCGTTACAGTTAATTACTATGTCAGCCTGGTAATTACATGCTGTCAGCTCCTGGAACAATAAACCTGGAGTATATGAATAGATTAGAATTTCTTTTTAATTAGCTTTGCAAACTTATTATGGTTTATTTCTATACTGGGACCCTAAGTTTTAATTTGAAAAGGTAAAATGTAACATCAGATTAGCTTATTCAGGAACAAGCTTTTTATAGGTGTATTGTGATGAAAATCAAAAGATCAGAGATGCCTTTAAAAATTAATTTGCTTTGGGTCCGAGTTACAAAAATGGCAAAATTAATTGAATAAATACTGACTGATTAATAATTAAATATTTACAAAGTATTTTTGCATCTGTTACCTCCAGTTATCTGTATATCACATGGTATTATGTATAATGGAAACTGGCAACTGCATAAGGAGAAACTGTTTTGTACATGAAAGATGAGTTAAGCTCACATTTGTCTTTCCTTTATAGGTAAATCTTACACCATGATTGGGAAAGATAACTCCACACAAAGCCTTGGTGTCATTCCCTGTGCGATTTCTTGGCTCTTCAAGTTAATCAACGAACGTAAAGAAAAAACTGGGACTCGTTTCTCTATTAGAGTGTCTGCCGTGGAGATCAGTGGCAAAGATGAAAACCTTAAAGATTTGCTAGCTGAAGTAGCCACCGGCAGCCTGCAGGATGGCCAGTCTCCAGGGGTTTATCTGAGAGAGGATCCGATATGTGGAACCCAGGTATAGAGGATGTCACTCCATAGGTTTCTGAGCTTGATTTTTTTCTGCTTTTATTTGACAACAATTATGACAATGTTTAAGATGGTAAAACAATTTATTGCCTTTAATTTATAATCCCCACTCCCATGGTGTACATATTTGTTTCACTTATCGCTCAAGAGACTTAGTCTGTGCAGCAAAAAAAACCCCCAAAAAACATTTGCCCGTTCTAATTAGTCATTTCCTTGTTTATATTCAAGCTTCAAAACCAAAGTGAGCTAAGGGCCCCGACAGCAGAAAAAGCTGCCTTTTTCCTTGATGCTGCAATTGCTGCCAGAAGTACCAGCAAACCTGAATGTGATGAAGAAGACAGGAGGAATTCACATATGCTGTTCACGTTTCACATATATCAGTATCGCATGGAGAAGAGTGGCAAAGGAGGAAGTATGATCATGCTCTCTAAATACAATTTTTAAAATATTACTTGGCTTTTCTAATTTAGATTAAAAAAAATGTGCAATAAATCCCCCACTAAAAACCCCAAGACAAAACTCCAGCCAATCACGAGCTGCCATTAAGTGTGGTTGTTGTGACTAATATCTGCTTTATGAGATTTGCATGTAGCCTGGCATAAATGTTTAATTCAGGCATCGCCCCACGCAGCATTCATTATTTCTGTCATTTAAGTAAATTCTGAATAGCTGATCTGGTTTGAGTCCATACGCTCACAGCGCATATATGTTGTCCTTGTTGTTTCTAGTGTCAGGAGGACGTAGTCGCTTGCATCTTATTGATCTAGGAAGCTGTGAAAAAGTGCTGAGCAAGAGTCGAGACGGAGGAGGTTCTCTGTGCCTGTCTCTTTCTGCCCTAGGCAATGTAATTTTGGCCTTAATTAATGGTGCTAAACATGTGCCATATAAGTAAGTGAATTATTTTGCATATCACCTTAAATGTATTAGCCAGTGTTGTATTTAAAATGAATTGTACCAAGGGCTTGCTGATGTCTTACACTAAACTTAAAAGAAGTTTTGCCATTCCTTTGTATAGGTGAAAGAACTGACCTCCAGTTACGACCAAGTTAAAAATGGATCCCATACTATTGCAGAAATAGTTTCGTATATATTTTTTATTTTACAACTTTGCCGGTTGGTCAAAAATCAGAGAAACAGAAATCAAAACAGTCCCCTCTTTTTTTTTAGGATGGAAAGTGCGTTGAGATTTCAGAATGTATCGGTTAGGTTTCTTTATATGCTGAGAACTTCAAAATTCAAATATGTCCTTTTTAGCATTTTATACCCATTTACCTTTCCTGTATGGAGAATAAGCACCTTCCTCTTTTTCCATTGTGGAAAAGTACATGTTCACTGGATGGAAGTGAGCATTGATGTCTGCTTTATAAAGTGTGCTTGATTGTACTATCATGTCAAGAGAGTGCACACCTGTAGGGGGCCCTGGCTAGCTACAGCCTGCCCACCATAGACACAACCAGCAGATTTTGGCTTTCTGTGCTTAAATTTAATTGCAGCTCACTATGAAGAGCTATAACTTAGTGCTTCATTTATCAATTATGTCATTTCACATATTTATCTGGTGCTGAGTCTGAAACAGGTGCTCCTTCATTTTATATTAGGTAAAAAAAAAATAAAAAGGTGTTTTCCTCAGACTAGTTGAGTGAATGCAATAGAATAGCAAATAGCCTGTCTGTAGGATTGTGCTCTCTTCTCAATTAGTGCACTTGAGATTGAGTCTGGACTTGGAAGCAACTCTGATACTCAAGCCATCAGGTGCAAGTCTGAGGAACATTTTGCAGAAGCTTTAGGGGTATTTTAAGTTGTACTGGTTGTTTATAGCTCCCGGAGGGGCTGTCCGGGTGGTGGTGGATGTCAGAACGTAGCAACTCCTCGGCTGTATTGCTTTTGGCCAAGGACTCTGCTGGCTGTATACCAACCAGTGGTTCTCTCTTACTGAGGAAACCCTTGGGCAGCCAGCTAAGCACCTGTTCCACCTGGTTTCTGCTGTTGCAGCAGTCGAGAGGCGGAAGAAGAGATAGGGTCTTGACCTTAAGACATATGTAAAAACTACAGCAAGCATCGCTGTGTACACCCTGTGGTAGTCTGTAACCTTATAGTCACACACACAAACATAGCAGGCTATAAAGCACGTGCGAGCAGCCACAGAAAGAGACTTCAAGTAGGTGAGCATGTCGAGGTCCTACTTTCTCCACTGGAAGGTAGCAATATCCAGTGGACTGCTGTGTTGCCACAGCTGAAGGGGGAGCTGCTTGGTGGACCTCTCCTCTTCTTCAGGCTTTCAATTGTGGAAGTGGGGTCTGAGCTCCCTCCTCTGTGTGGTTAGGAATAATGATTCCTGCATCTCTGCAGGGGGTTGGACCAGACCAGTGGGGGCCAATCATTTTGTCAGGTATGCCACCAATTGGCTCTGCACCCTCGCTGAGTGCCACCCTGATCCCCTTCCTCTGCTTGATCTGCTGCTTGGCTTCCTGCTCTTTGCCCAGTTTCCTGCTCTGCTTTCTGCTTCCTGCCCAATCTGTTGCTGTGGTAGTTGTCCCCTACCTTACTTACCACACACACAAGTTGCACATGTGCCATATATTGGCCACCTCTGTACTAGTCAACCCTTGAGATCACTTCCAGCCTTCTGATTCTATATTTCTACACAATAGAAGAGGGAGTTAGGTAGGCCAAAACCTAAAACTATCTTTAAGACCTAATAATATGTTTGTTAGGGCAAACTTGATTATGTCTATGAAGTAATATTGAGGTTTTTTCTTTTTACAATAACTGCTCACTGGTATTTCAGGGAGCTTACAGTGATGGTGCATTAGGAATACTAAGGGTTCATGAGAGAGGAAAAGATGGAATTTTGAGCTGTTTGGGTATACTAAGTAGTATCATGATGAACTACTATTAAATTGACTAATTCTTGGCATTGTCTGGAGAACAAACAAAATAATTTATACTAGAAGCTTGGTATTTTTGTTGCAAGGCAAGGCTTTTTTGTTATATCTTTTACTGAACCAACTTTACAGCTTGGAGAGTTGTTGGACAAACTTTTGGGTATCAGGGGCCCTTCCATGTTGATACAAGTTTTAAATACTTTTAGGTCATGTATATTTATGTTTGATTCCTACTTGTACCAAACATGAATGTACACCATGAAAATGGTTCTAAACTTCTGTAAAATAATTGTGATTATTGTAAGCCATCTCAGTATTCTCACTTGTTCCCTAGAGACAACAAGTTGACTATGTTGCTGAGAGAATCACTTGGGAATATCAACTGCAGAACAACGATGATTGCTCATATTTCCGACTCCCCGGCAAATTATGCAGAAACACTCGCAACAACTCAGCTTGCATCTCGAATCCACCGAATGAGAAAGAAGAAATCCAAGGTTGGTGCACAAGCGAGTTGCAATTAATTTATTTGAAAAATATTTTTTGTTAGCCTATGGTGGGGGATTTTGTGATTTTTAGACAATAAGCACTAGTACAAAACAGCTCAGCAGAGAAATTGCTAAACATGTTGGTAAAAAGCCATTGCTAGGCTACGTAGTTATTAATCCTGAAATTCCATTTTTGTGTTAAAA
>NW_017729025.1:22603417-22627676 GCF_001723915.1 Gavialis gangeticus | reverse complement strand
CCAAAGGTTTAGTTTGTGCTAATCCAAAAGTAATGAAGAATGAGCAGAAGGTATTCATGTTAAAGGATGACAGGGTGTTTTAATGTTATGAAAATTCTCTGAAGAAGCATGATTGTTGTGTTACTTTTATGCTATTAAAATGTATAGAATAGGTTTTTGTTTAAATTTGCACTGTAAAAATTTGTTAGTCACACAGGTGACTGATTGTGTATCATTCTGTATACACTGAACTAGTTTTTCCCATCTGTCATAAAAAATAATATTATTTTTCCTACCTGTTGTTAATAGTATGCATCCAGCTCATCTGGAGGGGAAAGTTCATGTGAAGAAGGCCACATTCGAAGACCACCTCACTTGAGACCATTTCACCCACGGACTGTAGCCCTGGACCCTGATATTCCTGTACTGAGTATATCTAGTGATCCTGATTATTCCTCCAGTAGCGAGCAATCGTGTGATACTGTCATCTATGTTGGTCCCAATGGTGCAGCTTTGTCCGACAGGGAGCTGACTGATAATGAAGGACCTCCAGAGTTTGTTCCTATAATCCCTTCCCTGAACAAAAAGAGAAGCAAAGACAACTCTGCTATTGCTAGAAGTTCTGACAAGGACCATTTTAAATGCAACACTTTTGCTGAATTGCAAGAAAGGTTAGAATGTATTGATGGAAGCGAGGAGCCGATGAAGTTTGCCTGTGGAGAAATACCCATTGCATCCAGCTGTAGTTCAGCCCCGGGGAGTACAGAAAATATGCAGTCTAAACTGATAAAGGAAAAAACATCCTCTTCTTGTGGAGGGTATAAGAAACCTGTTCCACCGGAAACCGCATCTCCAAAAAAGGGACAAAACCTTAATTTGCAGGCCGGTGTGCAAAGAGCTGGGGTCTGTCACGAGAATAACTCCCCACACGTGAAAGGGGAACATCCCAAACAGCAAGCCAAAGCTGAAGGCAAGAAACCAGACCCAGCTTTGGATGGGGAGAGAGAGAAAGAGACAATCACAGATTCACTGAAATTGTCAAAATGCAACCCTTCCAGGAGTCGAGAGCAGAGTAAGGCCATGACTGAACCTATAGTTAAAGAAAAAGCTCTGTATGTGAAGAGACCTTTGCCAAGCCCTGCGCCCCCACCCCCGCAACAGAAAGACCATGCTCTGAAGTCCAAAGAAGCATGTGAGGTGGACAATAGCAATGCAATCCGGACTCCTCCCGTAGGAATGAGCAAACAAATGGCAAGCAAACCAGAGCATAACCCTGCAGAAAGCATGCTTTTAGTTGGTAGCAATGGGCCGAATCAGGCAGGTGCTATAGAGGTTCATAGTTTCCGATCAGCCTTCAGAGGAAAATGTTTTGACCGGGATATACTGACAACCACTGTGACTTTACAGCAGCCTGTGGAGCTCAATGGGGAGGATGAGCTGGTTTTTACGGTGGTAGAGGAACTCTCCATCAGCGGGATTTTGGATAATGGAAGACCTTCCAGCATCATTAGCTTTAACAGCGACTGTTCCCTTCAGGCTCTTGCGTCGGGCTCCAGGCCGGTTAGTATTATTAGCAGTATAAATGATGAGTTTGATGCTTATACCTCTCAGGAAAGCTGTACTGGTGTAAATATCGATATTGTTGTGCCCTTTGCTGAGGATCCATTTTCTAGTAGCAGACGTTCGTCCATCAGTTCTTGGCTGAGTGAAGTGAGCATTTGTACCATTGAAAGTGATGGAGCCCAGTCCAGTGACAGTTTTGTTGCACAGTCAGCCTTCAGCTGTAATAAGTCCAAGGAGCCTTTTAACTTGGATTCATCCAACGTAACTGCCCCACTGAAAAGCTCCCTGAATGACAGTGGATTTTGCTTTTCTGAGCTGGAGAATGAGAGCATGAGTTCCTGCAAAATGTCTTCATGCCAGAGCCCGCAAACCTCTGAATTAACCAAAGCATCTCAGATGAAAAGTGCTTTTTGTGTAACTGATCAGCCCGTAAAAGTTAAACTCAGTAACTGTCGAGATACATCTGTGATAGAAACGATACATTCTAGTCTTCCTAGGAAAACAAAAACTACCTCATCTCCAACCCACGATAATGCCATCCTAAACTACAGAGAACTGCAGAATCCACGTGACATGTTTGATGATCCCTGGCTGTTGCGCGCAGATAATCAATCAGAAGCAAAAACTGAAGACTCCCTGCTGTCCCCAAAATCTCTTCCATTTGGTACTGAGAAGCAGCCAGCCAAAGCTGCCCAATATTTCAGTAGTGCCGCCAGGCCAACTAAATCGCAGACAATGCTTGCGTGTTCTCAGAGGGTTGTAGATGGTTGTGAAATGGTTTGCAAATCTTCCAATGGAGCCAATAAAAAATCGGAAGCAGCAATGAAGATGCCCCAGCTTAAGAGAGGAGCCACCACCCTGGGTGTGATGCCAGTGACACACAGTAATAATGGTCCATCAGAGGCAACGGCTAGAGGAAATTCTGAAATTGCCTTTGCTGGTGGTAGCCTGAAATCATCTCTGGGAAAGAAGTGTCTGCCACAAAAATGTAGCATGCTCCCAAGGCCGAGTGGGACGATACCCCCAACACCACCTGTACGCAAATCAAGCCTAGAGCAGAAAAATGTGGCACTGGTAAGTGGTGGGGGCAAAACGGCTGGAGTGGAGTCTGCTAGAATCACAGCAACAAAAGCTGAGGAAGAGGCAGACCTGCGGTCAAAAGCCGGGCCTTATCTTAATGAAAGTGCCGGCAGTAAAACCAACCTCAAGGGAGACCATTCTTTGCCTAAAATGACTTCCAGCTTAAAGACTAAAACATCTAAAAGTGAAACGGTTCATCGATATGGGAGTCACATGTCTCTCGAGAGGTGTGAAAGTCTGACGTCAGTTGGATCCAAAGCAAATATGATGAGGGAAACTGGTAATGTTAGTGCGAGCAATGGGAGAGCAGGGCGATCTGTCCCAAGGCTGGGCGTTCCCCCCGTTGCTTCAGGTGCGACTTCACCACAGTCGTATACTGCACCGTTACCCTGTAAAAACAGCCAAGCAAAAAATGCAACTAATCCGAAGTCTCAGGCCAATGGAAATAAAAACCGCAGTCTTTCTACAAATGGGTCAAGGTCCCTTAGCTCCTCTGTGAAATCACTGACTCAGTCTGTTGGAAAGAGCTCTAGCATTCCTCCCAGTGGGAAAACTGCCCCACGATCGATGCAGGGTGTCAACAGCAAACCTGGCAGAGGAACTATTATGGGGACGAAGCAGGCAATTAGGGCAGCCAACAGCCGTGTTAATGAACTGGTCTCAGGCAGTTCTGCGAAGGTGGGGCATTTCAGAGGTTCCACGGACTCTGACAGTGGGAACGACAGTGGTATAAACCTCAGCGATGAAAAGTCACAAATTCCAGTGTTGCCATCTCCATACAGCAAGATAACTGCGCCCCGGAGGCCTCAGCGGTATAGCAGTGGGCATGGCAGTGATAATAGTAGTGTGTTAAGTGGAGAACTGCCACCAGCAATGGGAAGGACAGCTCTTTTCTACCACAGTGGTGGCAGTAGTGGCTATGAAAGCATGATTCGTGACAGTGAAGCAACGGGCAGTGCTTCTTCGGCACATGACTCGATGAGTGAAAGTGGAATGTCATCGCCGGGAAGGATGAGAAGTTTGAAATCCCCCAAGAAAAGATCAACAGGTAAGAAACCAAAATGAGCTTGAGCTCGAATTTTCAGCATTTTAGAAATTCTTAAATATTTTCATAATCTTTTCTGGGGATATTGAGTTTTTATTATGGTTCCAAAGTTACAATCTAGGTTATTTAAACTGAATGTGGATTCCTAGCACAGTTAAAGGATTGCATGTACATGTTGCATTACTGTAGGGCATCAGAGTCCTAATCATGGGCCCAGGACCTCATTGTGTTAGGTGCTGTGCAGCAAAGAACAAAAAGATGGGTTTAAAGTAGGGGTGTGTGAAGCAGGCCCTATTTGATTTGGATTTGGCCCAAATCAGGGATAGTGATTCGATTCAGCCATAGACACAGCTTTAAATGTTTTTTCCACATACCTCGAGGTACTAGCGCGGCTTGTGAATGCTGTGACACTGGGGTGAGCGGAGCATCCTGCAGGAGTGTGGGGGGGCCCTCCACGTGCTCGGTGGCGAACCTGGAAGTGGACCAGAAGTACTGGTCCACTTCCGGGTCTGCTGCTGAGCACGCTGGGGAGCCCCCCCACTCCTGTGGGACACTCCATGCGCCCCAGCATCACAGCATTCATGAGCCCCCTGCTACCTTGAGGTATGTAGAAAAAACATTTAAAGGTGCGTCTATGTCCGAATCTCTGGATCTATTTGGAGGGTTCAGATTCAATTCGGAGAGATTAAAGGGTCCTCTAATTCGATTCGGAGAGTCGGCCAAATTGGGCTGAATCTCCGCTGAATCGAATCGGGAACCAAAGCTTCGTGCAGCTCTAGTCCAAAGTGCCAAATAGTCTACAACAAGAGACAACAGATGGACACAGTGTGACAGAAGACCACAAGGACACTACAAAATAATTTTGATCAGTATGCATAACACATCAGCAGTCTAACTGATGTCAAGTTTTTTTTTGTTGGTAGGAGTGGTGGAAAAGGTAAGCTGAGGATGAACTTTGAAGGAGAATAATGAGCTCGCTTTGTGGATGTTTTGGAGAGCTGGTTCCAAGCATGAAGGGCGGCAGGGAAAAAGCATTAAAGTGCTTGTCTGAAAGTCTTAACAAGTGGGCTAATAGCAATGTTGACTTGTTGATGGTGAATGAGAGATGAAAGGTAGGGCGCAAATAGGAAGTGAAGACAAGCAGTTTGATATGATAGAGTGGGGATTCCAGTGAAGGACTGTGTAAGACAGGGTCGAAGCAGTGGGAGGGAAAATGATTATTGCTGCAATATCCTGGTGAGACATGATTGCATCTGTATTTGTGAAAGCCAGAGTAAAGCATGTTGTGGTAATCATGTCATGATATTGTGACATCATGGACAAGAATTTCACCAGTGAAGATGGACAGGAATGGGTCAGTCTTAGAGGTGTTATGTAGAAAGAACGTGCAATGCATAACTGTATCCTGGATGTGAAGACCTAGAGAGAGTTTGAAGGTGGTAGTTTATGGTCTTGAGTGACAGGCAGGGTGGGGATGTTGTCTACAGAGGTCAAGTGTGGAAGAGTAGAGGTAGTTGTCCTTCTGGAGGTAAGAGAGACAAGCTGAAGTTTTGGTTTGGACAGAAAATGGCAGATACAGAGTAGTGCAGTAGGTCTGTGAATTATCAGCATAGTTGTAGTTCAGTTTGTGTTTACAGGTTGAGATGAGTACAGTGTACCAGAAGAAGAGACAGTGTATACATCAGATATGCTAACTTTTATATTGCAAAACCTGGGAGGTGGTAGTGCCTTTCTTCTTGGCACTGGTTAGGCCTCATATGGAGTACTCCACTTTTTAAAAAGGATATGGAGAAGTTTGAGAGGGTCCAGAGGCAGGCAGCAATGGATAATCAAGGGCTTGGAAAGCAAGTCATATGAGGAGAGGCTGAAGGAGCTAAGCACGTGCAGCTTGAAAAGGCACTTAAGAGAGGACATGATAGTAGTCTTCAAATACTTGAAGGACTGCCATAAAGAAGAGGGAAAGCATCTTTTGTCTTTTGCTGCACAGAAAAGGACGTGGACCAATGGCTGGAAGTTGCAGCAAAGTAAGTTTAGATTGGATATCCAGAAAAACTTCCTCCCTGTTAGAGCAGTGAGGCAGTGGAATTAGACTGCCTGGGGAAATTGTGGACTCTCCAGCACTGGAGCTGTTCAAGAAGAGGTTGGACAGCCACTGGTTGGGGATGATCTAGATGTGTTCGGTGTTCTAGCATGGGTATTTCCCGTGCTTCTGGGTTGGTTGCCCCTGTCCCCCTGCTTTCTGCTACATGTGTCAGGGTGTTTTCAAGCATTCCCAGAGGCATTGGATGTTGGCTACAGCCAGTGCTGGGGATTTTGACTGGGGTGGGCCAATGCTGCTGCTGGGACCAAAGACAGAGGCTCCTTGCTAGAGGGTCTTGCCTCTCTGTTCAGGGTCAGACTGATGGCCATATTTGGGGTCAGGAAGGAATTTTACCTCATGGTCAGATTGATATGGATGGCGGGAGGTTTTGCCTTCAGCTGTAGTAGGGTGCGTGGCCCTCTATCCGGGACCTCTTGAAAATATATTAACAACATTTCATAGAAGCAGGGCATTGGCTGCTGTGGATCCCCTGCTTTACAGGTGGCAGGCTGGGGTATTAGGTCTGTGAGTGTCAGGGTTGATGGTAGTCTTGTGTCAAGTTTAATTATGTTTGTATGGGATGGTTTGACTATAGATGATCCTGTGTCAGGCAGGGGGTTGGGCTAGGTGACCTCCAGAGGTCCCTTCCAGCCCTGCTTCTATGATATTAATTCTGTTAATTACCAAATTATAAAACTTCATAGCTTTAAACAGCAACTTTAAATGCAAATGATAAAAGGGAAAGAAGACTAGTGCAATCACATTCAGAGAGGTGTGGCTTCCATTCATGTGTGTTTGTAATAAGATCAACTCTTCTAAAGCCACCACAGTGACTACAGCGATTTAACATGGGTCACAATTCCATCATCCTTACTCACCTTCAGTAGCATGCATCTGTTTGCTTCATTGATACTGGTCAGTATTTAAATCCCTTGTTATTAGATACCAGAGCGAGTGGGGAGTTTGCTAGGGAGGTTGCTTGGTAACTCTCTCATCTTCCTTCACTGTAAACTTAGTGAGAGGAGGCAGGTTAGCAGGGAAAAGGGAATCTTTCAGGACCAAGGAGTAGCGAACAGGAGAGTTTGCTAGGGAAAGTCTGCTTGGAGAGAGGAGCAGGAAGAGGGTAGGCAGCAGATTTAAGAGACTCAAGGAGATGGCTGGAGTATGTTGCAATGCCAGAGCCACTGCCAGTTCTTCCTTTGCTTGCACCTGTGAGGTCTGTCCATCCACAACTGCTCGCCTTCGACGCTTCCACCCAGGTCCTGGTTTGCTGCCGTGGGGACTGTGGCTTGCAGGTCCCTTCCAGTGACAGTCATGTTAGGGGAGTGCCTGCAATGTGAGCGGTGCCTCCTGGTCATGTTCCTCAGGGTGCAGGTAAGAGCTACAGGAGGAGGTGGCGAGGCTCTGAAGCATCTTCACCCATGAGGATTCGATTCGACACTGAAGGAAACTTCTAGGACTGTGGAGGAAGGACTGATGGAGGCAACGCTAGAGAGAGGAGGACCTGGACTCCCAGGAGGGTGGAAACTGGAAGCATGCGTACTCTGGCAACAAGCAGAAATATTTATCCCCACCTGCAGCAGTTTGGCTGGAGAGCAGATACGGAGCCCAGTAACAGAGGAGAAGGAGCAAATTCCATTAGCAGAAGAGGCCAGGCCATGCCTCTACAAGGCTGGGGAGACCACCAGAAGAAAGTAACAGGTTGTAATGGTTGGCAATTCCATTCTGCAAGGGGGATGGAGGCATCCATCTGCTGCTCTGACCTGTTTTTTTGGGAGGTTTGCTACTTGCCTGGAATCCAGATCTGAGATGTCACGGAAGGATTACCGAGGCTCATCCAGCCCTCTGGCTATTAACCCATGCTGGCCTTCAATGTGGGCACCAGTAATACTCCCAGGGAGGACCCTGAGAAGATCAAAAGTGACTACAGGGCTCTGGGCGTAAGGGTGAGGGGGACAGGGGTTCAGGTGGTCTCCTCGATCCTTCTGGTCAAGGGAAAGGGCCTGGCCAGGAGCAGATGCATCCCACAGATCAGTGCCTGGCTACACAGATGATGTCTCCAGCAGGGCTTTGGTGTCTTTGACCACAGGATGCTGTTCCAAGAAGAAAGATGGCTAAGAAGAGATGGTATCCACCTGATGAAGGGAGGGAAGATTGTCTTCACAGACAGGTTCACTAACCTAGTGAGGGGGCTTTCAATTAGATTAATCAGGGGATGGAGGCCAAAACCTGCAGGTAAGTGAGGAAGCAGGTGACCTGGAGGAAGCACAAGAAGGACAGGGCAACAGAGGAGGTCTTCTCATTCTTCCTGAGAAAGTAGGATAATAAACTAGTTACCTCAGGTACCTGTACACAAATGCTCAGAGCCTGGGAAGCAAGCAGGAAGAATTGAAAGTCCTCACCTAGTCATGAAACTGTGATGTGATTAGAATAACAGAGACTTGCTGGGAGCTTGCATGACTGGAGCACTGTCATGGATGGGTACAAACTGTTCAGGAAGGACAGGCAGGGAACAGGCGGAGGAGGAGTTGCTGTTTATATAGAAGAGCTGTATAATTGCTCAGAGCTTCAGTATGAAACTGGGAATAGGCCTACTGAAAGTCTCTGGGTTTGGGTCAGAGGGGAGAGTAACTAGGATGATGTTGTGCATGTGTGCTATCAGTCAGTGGGCCAGAAGGATGCGGTGGATGAGGCTTTTTTCAGACAGCTAGTGGAAGTTTCCAGATCATGGGCCCTGGTTCTTACAGGGGACTTCAATTAACTTGACATCTGCTGGAAGGGCAATACAGCAGCGCAGAGGCAAGCCAGGAAGTTTTTGGAGAGTGTTGGGGACAATTTCCTGGTGCAAGTGTTGGAGAGGCCAACTAAGAGCCATGTTGTTCCTGATCTGCTGCTTGCAAACAAGAAAGAATTGGTGGGGAATGTAGAAGTCAGTGGCAATGTGGGCAGCAGCAACTATGATATGACTGAGTTCAGGATCCCGAGGAAAGGAAGGGTGGAGAGCAGCAGAGTAAGGACCCTGGACTTCAGAAAAGCAGACTTCAATTCACTTAAGGAACTGATGGGCAGGATCCCTGAGGAGGCCCATCTGAGGAGGAAAAGAGTCCAGGAGAGCTGGCTGTACTTTAAAGAAACCGTACTGAGGGTGCAGGAGCAAATCATCCTAGTGCACAGGAAGACTAGCAAGTATGGCAGAAAACCAGCTTGGCTTTGCAAGGAACTCTTAATGAGCTAAAACGCAAAAAGGACCCTCACAAGTGGAAGCTTAGAGAAATGAGTAGGGAGGGGTACAAGAGCATTGCTCGGGCATGCAGGGATGAAGTCAGGAAGGCCAAAGCACAGTTGGAGTTGCAGCTAGCAAGGGATGTGAAGAGTAACAAGAAGGGTTTCTACAAGTATGTCAGCAACAAGAGGAGGATCAGGGAAAGTGGGGGTCCCTTAGTGAATGGGGAAGGCAACCTAGTGACAGAATATGCAGAAAAGGCTGAAGTGCTCAATGACTTTTTGGCCTTAGTCTTCACAGGCAAGGTCAGCTCCCAGACTACTGCACCAGGCAGCACAGTTTGGGGAGGAGATGAACAGCCAACAGTGGTGAAAGAACAAGTTAGGGACTATTTTAATAAGATGAACATGTACAAGTCCATGGGGCTGGATGGGATGTACTTGAAGGTGCAGAGGGAGTTGGTTGATATGATTGAACAGCTGCTGGCCATTATCTTTGAAAACTTGTGGTGATCAGGATTGGCCCTGGATGACTGGAAAAGGTCAGCTGCAGAACTCTGTACTGGCTGCATGTGAAAAGATAGTTCCCATCTTTAAGAAAGAGGAAAGGGAAGAAGGAGGATCTGGGAAGCTACAGCTTCACCTTAGTCCCTGCAAAAATCATGGAGTGGGTCCTCAAGGAATCCATTTGTAATCACTTGGAGGAGAAGAAGGTGATTAGGAACAGTCCAGTTGGATTCACCAGGGGCAAGTCATGCCTGACCAACCTGATCGCCTTCTATGATGAGATGACTGGCTCTGTGGATGTGGGGGGAGCAGTGGATGCGATCTACTTCTAAAAATCTGGAGTCCTGTGTCCAGTTTTGGGCTCCCTACTTCAGAAAGGATGTGGATAAATTGGACAGAGTTCAGGGGAGGGCAATGAAAATATTTTGAGGCCTGGGGAACATGATTGATGAGGGGAGGCTGAGGGAACTGGGCATATTTAGTCTAGAGAAGAGAAGACTGAGAGGGGATTTAATAGCAGCGTTCAACTACTTGAAGGGTGATCCCAGAGAGGATGGTGCTAGACTAATGGTCTCAAGTTGCAGCAAGGGATGTTTAGGTTAGAAATGAGGAAAAACTCTCTTATGAGGGGGGTTGTGAAGCATTGGAGCAGGCTGCTTAGAGAGACTGTGGCATCGCCATCCCTTGTGGTTTTTAAGACCAGAGTAGAGAAAGTTTGGCTGGGATGATCTAGTTGGGGATGGTCCTGCTTTGAGAAGGGGGTGGGACTAGATGACCACCTGAGGTTCCTTCCAGCCCCTGTTTTCTGTGATTCTGTGATCTATTTGGGATTTACTGTTTGTGTTTTGGACACAGGTTTGTGTTTCTAGCTTGAAGACTATAGTTATTTATAGTATTGGAGTGATGTAGCTGTGATGGTCCAGAAAATATGCGAGGCAAGGATTTTGTGGGAGATATCTTTTATTGGGCTGGTTGCATGGTAGGGAAAGCTTAAACAACCTTCCAAACGAGGATTCACTGCAATTTGTGCAATCATAGCTCATAACTGAAGGTCTGATCCTGCAACTCTTAACTTTAACAGAACTGTGGATGGTAGTAGGATAAGAATAGGAGTCAGAGCCTGCTGACTTTGATACTTGGGTTGGAGAGAGGTCATTATTACATTTTCTCTAGGAGCACAGGATATTTGCTTCTGACAGTGCAGCAAAATGAGTTAGACTGATGTATATGTTCTGGTGCTTTCTGGTCATAGCAACTGAGTTGCTTTGGTGGGTGATAAATCAGTTCAGAGGCCATGTGCAACATTTGCTGCTGTTCTCTTTTCATAGCACATCAACCTCTTAAGCCTCTCCTACAAATCAATATTAACAGCTGTATAAAGTTGCACACATATTGAGAAGGTATTACTCGCTGATGGATTTGTATTTGTTTTTGCCCCAGGAAATGCTTATAAGGTCTTTAAAAATGACAAACTATTTCTTTTTCAATTGAAATTGTCCTCTCTCAGTAAATTATACCTTACTTTTTGAGTGCTTTAGATTTTCAAACACTAATATATTTTATACATGAAATGGGGCTTCATAGGAGCTTTATTAAATACCATACAAGCATGAGGGCTGTTATTGGCCTAAAATATACTTTATTCAGTATGACATGTTAGTCATGATCTGGGGCTAGCTTAAACTGGACAACTGGATTGGAGATTTACAGCCTTTGGATTTAGGAGAGCTACAGAAGAGGAATCTATTCTGGTGCTGATCCTACTCCCATCAAAATCCACAGAAACCTAATTGCTAAACTGGCAATCCTCTCCATGTAGACAAATCCCTTGCACCCACCAGAAGTCCCAGAGAGTTCATATTGGGTCTGTTGGGTAGCATGAAGTGAATCTGCTGGGTATATGGAACTGGCTACTGCTGTTTAGTGACTTTGGATGGGCCCCACTCATATGGGGGTCAGTGTTTCAGTTGTGACTTCAGTGGCCAAGATCATAGTTGTGACAGATGAAATAATTTCAGCTTGTGAAAAAGGTGCCCAGTTAACAGACATAAGCTCTCAGCATGTTTGCAAGTGTGTTCAGATTAACATGCTGCTATAAAGACACAGGACTTGCTGTTCTGGTGGACAATTCCTTTTTTGTTTTTTGAAGTGGTTTAATGAAGGATTTTGGTGGGCCCCTGGGATTGCTCTGGAGGGTGTGTGCAGCCCCTGGGCCGTGCACTGCTCACCCTTGCTTTAGGTTTATAGAAAGAACTAAGAGTAAAGTCAACTTGTTATTGGAACAAGTTGGCCTCTGCTTTAGGAATTGCTGGCGTAAATTAATATATCTGGGCTCCCCTCTACACATGCAGGTAAAGGCATGATTGGATTTAGTGCATGATCCACACAATCACACCTCCTCCCATACCATACGTGCGTGGTGGGAGGTGTGATTGTGGGATTACACATTAGATCCAATCATGCTTTATTGCCAGTGCAGGCGGACCTGGATCCTGGGCTTCCTCTGCACTGGCAAGAAGCAGGCTCCCGTGGCTGGAAGCCCCCTTGCTGAGGGGCCTTCCAGCCATGGGGGCCTTGTGCAGCTGGGACCCAGAGTCCTGCAGTTGATGGCACTCCCAGTCCTGGCTGCACCTCATGTGCGGCATAACTAGGACTGGGAGCCTGTCAGCTGCAGAACTCTGTACTGGCTGCATGTGAGGCGTGGCCAGGACCAAGAGCCTTGTGCACACCTGTGCCTTGGGGATTGTGGCAGCTGTGATTCCCAGAGCTTGGGGTTTTCACACTGGGCATGGTGCATCCCTGTGGCTAGGAGCCCTGTCAGCTGACGGAGCTCCCAGGTGCAGGGGAGACCCTGCTACACATGCAAATTAAAGCTTGTTAGCAACCAGCTATAAAGTTAGCACACATTTTCAAGGTCTCACTTTATAACTGGTTGGAGCTTTTTATTGTGTGATAGCTACTTTGCATGTGTAGTTGGTCTTAAGGTAATTGCACAATTAACCAGGTAATTGTGTAATACCTGTAACATGTAGAGGGCGTCTTGGTAACAGTGTTATTTGTTTGCAAGTCTGGGAGACCCCTGGCCAAGAATAAGTGAGTTTCTTTATCCCTTGAAATTAAACTTAAAATGGTAGCATGACTAGTTACTGCCTGAGAAAATGCAAGCACCCTCAATTCCCATTAAAGTTATTGGGTGTTGCAGTTTCTCAACACCTTGCAGCTTGGACGTTGGTCGTAGAGGAAGCCATTTGCCTGTTCAGTGGGCCAAAAGACTGCGATTATGATAAAAGAAAAAGGTGTGTTGGGGGGTGGGGGAAGCACAGCTGGGGATAATGTGATGCCATTTTATAAAATAAAGTGGAGACTTTAGATAGACAAACTTTTGTTTATATTTAACTCAAGGGTAGGAGATCTGGTCAGAATCACCAGCTTTTGGCACAAAGATCAGTCACCTGCTTTTGCTGTCCTGGAGAAGCATGGATGACCTCAAGTCACATTTTGCAAGACTGTGCTAAAGAAATGCTACTTAAATGACCATAGGCAGAGCTACTACTGCTGCTTAGACTGTTGGACAAAGGGGGCTGTGTTGAAACACATCAAGTTCTTAACTGCCTCTCACTTTTATTGCAGAAAAAAGATAAAGGAATGTATATCCCCTAGGCTGTCCGGAAAGCCCACATGTTTAGCTTGCTGGGGGTGTATTTTGCAGTACTTTAGTACTTTGGGTTTTGGCAGCATGGAGGAACACTGTGCTTTTCTTATTTAAGGTCTCCAGCGTCGTAGACTGATTCCTGCTCCTCTGCCTGATGCTGCATCCCTAGGAAGGAAGCCCAGTGTGACTGGCCAGTGGGTTGATCTACCACCTTTGCCAGGCACTTTAAAAGAGCCATTTGAAATTAAAGTTTATGAGATTGATGATGTGGAACGATTACAGCGACACAGACAAGAGGAAACTGAGGTCAGCACATATTTTACAACAACTCCAGACAACTTAAATTACAGTATACAGGCAGAATCCTTGCTTGAATGCTGGTTTGGCATTTGGGAAATTGATTGCAATTAAAGCACTATAATTATTAATTTTACAATTCATATGTTGGGGTGCCCTTAACATAGAAAATGAAAATAATTACTGTCTACAATTAATTGTGTTTAACATGACTGATGGCATGAGTACAGGATACCAATGAATACATTATGAGAAGACGTTATAATCTTAGCCTGCCTGATGAAACTTTATAGCCTCTCTCTGCTATAGGATCATTAACTCTTTATGTAAATGACATAAAGTGTTCTGGTTAGAATTCTATTAAATCAGGGATGTGCCGAGTTTAATTTACTTGTAATTGGAAAACAATTCAGCTAATTCTATTTCAGAGACCAGAAATCTGTATTCTTCTGATGTATTTTTTCATGTTTCTTTCATAATAGCCTTTCCAGGATGTTGAAAAGGTAGGAGTGCTTTTCTGTAAATACCAGTTTTCATGTGTGTATATTAAAGAAAACTCTCACATCTATTAAAAAAAAATGATTAGACTCTGTTTACTGTTTGCACCAGCGGAGAAAATAATTTCTCTTTAAACAGTAGTAATTTTAGAGTAAATAACAAATGCATGCTAATTCAAAAAAAGTGCAATAAGTGTTTAACTGATTACAACATGTTGTTTCTGTAGATCGGAACCCATTAATGCACACTTAACATGGGGAAAAAACATGTTAAGTGTTACAAGTTAATGAGGTGGGCAAAGTTTGGACTGTGCTGATAGAGGCCAGCTGATAACAGGATGATTTATGAAATATCCTTTCTGTGTCTTAAAAGGGTCTGCTGTATTTCAATACCAAGCTGAAGATACTAGAAAGGCGCCAGCAGCGAATTAGAGAAGTGAAGGCAAAGCATGAAGTTTTAAAGGAAGAGTTGGAAGAGACAAAATGCAGGTTGATGATGGATCCAAATAAGTGGAAAGAAGACTGTAAGTATTTCTGTTAAGTATCTAAGTGAGTTCTGGCTTCAGCAAGACTGAAGTACATGCTTAATGTTGTGCTTAATGTCACGCAGGCAAAAATGAATGATCTTTGACCATACTATTTATACTGTGCGTTTTATTAAAAAAGGTGCTTTACAAGAGGGACTAAGTATTCTTATCCTCATTTTATAGAAAGGAAGTAAAGAAATCAGATTTTTGATTAGCGTACTGTGCTAGATTGGAGCCTGGGTATGAAATTCTGGTTCCACTGAAATTAGTGGCAGAATTCCTATTGAATTCCATAGGCCCCTAGGACTGCTTTTCCTACATGATGACAACAGCTGCTAGCAACTGAATAAATTGCATTATGCCACACATAATACTTTACCGTAAACTATTTCTCTCATACAATTGTTTTTTTGCTAACAGTTGAAGTTGACCCTGACCTTGATAAGGAGTCTCAGGAGTATCTCGAGGCACTGGAACAAGTGACAGAGGAACTGGAGCAATGTGTCAATCTGTGCAAGTCGCATGTCATGATAGTGACATGTTTCGATATTGGCATGATAACTGATGTGCAAGATGGAGTGAGAGAAGGTAGTTTTTGAAGAGACTGTAGGAAGTGAAGCAAACCTTCAGCAAGAAGAAGAAAAAGGGATATGGCATTAGGAAGTGAAGGAGGAAATGTGAAGACTTAAGGCAACGATGAATGTTGTAGAAGATTGAGGAATTGGAATGTTTTATAAATCATTATGGTGCCTCAACCCAACCGGAAGTGTACAAAGACAAATGTTGAACTAGACATTTTTTCACAGAGGGGAGCTGAAAAAAACAGTACAAACCAAGACTTTAGAAACAAAAAAACAAACAACAAAAGTGCCTTTGAAGTTAATTGGATTTTCAGTTTTGTATTTGGTGCTAGAATTAAAGCCAGCAAACCTAAGCAGACCACAAAATGTATTCCTATGAAATATTTTATACTGTATAGTGTATTTATGACTCTATGTAAGAAAACAAAACAAACAAACAAAAAAAGAACCAACATTGTAGCAAAAGCAATAAGTAAATTATGTTTTCATACCTGAACTTGCCTTCTTGTTTCATAGAAAAGCTGTTTTATGTAGCAGAACTAAAATTGTATTATAATTGTTTTCTTGGTTAGAATTCAAGATATTTTTATGAGCATTTATCTATTGAAAAGGTGTATTATGGAATTTTGAGATAATTGTTTTACATTCTGTTTTTGTATTATTCCTTTTCCAGATCAAAAGAAATGTTTGTTTTCCATTTTATATATACATACCTATATTAACTGCTTAACTACTTCCTTGGTTACTAACCTCAGTTATTATGGACCCATTCTTTTTTAGAGTTGTTAACCTAACTCGAGGAAGTCTAGAAAGGGCACTGTGGTTTGTTTGTTTTTTTTCCCTCTGACTGCAGGAATTGAGAATTACATTTATTATCAAAAACATAAAACAAACAAAAAAAGAAAAAAACTTTTTGTAAATGTTTATGTTAGGTCCATATTTTTATATCGTTTTGACTATAAAAAGCATTTGCATTATGAACTTTTAAGACAAATAGTATATCTTTTTACAGTTTTTCTAAGGAAGGCAAACCCTCAGGATCAAGTTTATACATGCTGCATGGGATTTGTGCTTTTTTGAAGGAAACCACTTACGCGTGGAAACTATTGATAAATTGTTGCCAAACAAATACTTTTGAAAAGGTTTAATAGCGTATGTAATATCACATTTCATAATGAATCATATTTTCTGATCATCTTGCTTTTTATGTTTTTTTTTCAAATCCTTTGTACAAATGTGTATTATAACAGCTTGCTTCAGCTTTTATCTGTGAATAAAAGATACATTTATTGTTAACATTGCTCCTTGATATGTATGTGATTATATGGTATGATACGCTTTAAAAGCTTGTTATAAGCTATGGATGACAAATATGGTACTTCATTGCCATACTGAGACACTGTAATAGGATTTTGACACCAGCAGATGCAAACCAATTAGAAGAGAGAGGAATTATAACATTTACTGCTTATATATAAGATCTTTATAAAGGTGAGCAAACATTTTACGTGCGGAAGAGACTTGAGACAGAAATGAGGTTCCTCCAATCTAGTAAAGCTATTAAACATGAGATTAAGATATAAGAAATCTGTAGGAACCTGAAACAACCCATAAGCTCCCATAGGTGCATCATAACTGTAGTATCCGAGGAACATCTTTTTTGTTAGACAGACATTTGACTGAGGCAGTTTAGTCAGGGAAAATCCTGCATTGAGCAGGGCGCTGGACTAGATGACCTCGTGGTCCCTTCCAGTGTTACTTTCTCACTAGCGTTGTGTGAAACTTCAGTCCTTGATTTGATTCGGCAGAGACTTGGCTCAATTCGGTGGCCGAATCTCCAAATTCGACTTGAATCAGGAGACCCTTTAATGTCTCTGAATTGAATCAGAACCCCCTGAATCGATTCAGAGAAATTTGGAAGGATCCAATGATTCGGACATAGAGACAGCTAGCTTTAAATGTTTTTTCTACATACCTTGAGGTAGCAGGCGCGGTCCGACCAGGGAGTGCACTGTCTCTCCCCAGCCCCTCCTTGATGACTGGTGCCTTTTGGGTCAGGGGGGGCACTCAGGGTCCCCCTGCAGCTGATTGCCAAGCTGGAGGGTGCAGGGCCCCTGCATGCTCAATGGTGGACCCGGAAATGGACCTGAAGTACTTGCGATCCACTTCCAGATTCTCTGCTGAGCACACGGGGGGGCTGGGCTCCTGTGGGATGCTCCATCTGCCCCATCACAGCATTCACGAACCGCGCCTGCTACCTCGAAGTATCTAGAAAAAACATTTCAAGCTGTGTCTATGTCTGAATCGCTGATTCTCCCAATTGGCATCAAATCTTCAGATTTGGATTTGGCTGAATCAAATGGGGGACAGTGATCTGAATCAACGAATCAAGTCACTGTCCCCGATTCAGGCTGAATCCAAATCCGAATTGAATACAGCCCGTTTCATACACCCCAATTTCCTATGATCCTATTATCAAATGTTATCCTCCCAATATTCCAGTGAGGAAGGGAAATGCTTTAATCTCCTTCTTACAGATGGAGAAGGGAGACCCAGAGAGTTACGCGGCTTACCCAGGTCATGTGGACGTTTCTGGTTGAACTCGAAATGGAAAACCGGTGTTCTGAATCCAACGTTTTGCTCAACATTATTGAAGGTACCTTTGTATGCAATCCTGGGTCCACTGAAGTCAGTGGGAAAACTCTCTGGAAATAATTTGCAGTTTGTTGGGTCGGACTTGCCTGTAGAGAGTAGGTTCTTCCAGGAAAGTAGGTTCTTCCAGTATTTACGTCCAGGACTCCATTCACTGTCTGGGACTCCTATCCTCCAGATGGTGAAGAGGTGCAAGAAATCTTTAAAAGGTTTCACAGTGTCCACTTCTCTTGGTTTCGCCAGAGAAAAGGTATGGTGCCAATCAGGGTTATTTATGGAACATTGCTCTTCTATTTGGCAACACACAAAATGTACGTGGAAATCTGAAGACCCACTTTGTGTTCCTCCCTTGTGCTAGACCTTCTTACCTCTCCAATTCCAGTCTTAGCCATAGGTCTGCCTGGATTATGGGGCAAGCATATGGCAGAAAAGGAGCATGAAGCTGGCATTCTTAATAGATAATGTATATCAGATTCATTGGATGACAGGGAGAAAAATTAGTAGTAGTAGAGTTACAACAAAATGCTTCCCTTGACTTAAACTGCTATAGTTTCCACAGAAGCAAGAAGGGGGCCTGTGTATATAGAGATGCATATACATTACCATTATTTTTGTACTCTTCTGAAAAAAATTACTGGCATAGCCGTTACTCAAACGATGAATGGCCTGGATTACAAAATCATTATACACAAGGCTATTTATCAATTAAATACATCGATCTCTGCTATGAAAAACCCACAAAAAAGACGCCGGAGAATCACAGAGGTTAAATATCTTGTAGCAGAGGGGAAAGTCGCATCATTGACCAGAGTATGTTACAATGTCTTATTCTTACCATGTAAAACACCAGAGAAAGATAGGCATCAACGTGCATTTTTTGCTGCATTTATGTTGATAGGCTCTAGGTTTCTATTTTTGCCAGCAAAACTAGATTTTGAAGAAACAGTCCTGCTGATCACAGAGCTACTACTGAAGGGAGTTTTGTGAGGAAGTTGATTATGGGATATGACCCTTAGTTGCATTCAGCATCAGGTTCCAAATTCTCAAACCACAGTCTAAATTGAGAGGAATTGCAGTCACCCATTCCCCAAACAGAATGCAATCTGAGACCCTTAAAGAGGTTTAATTTAGCATAATCTTGACTAGGTACAAACCTTTTTTGAAAATGTCTCAATTCATCTTCATTGGTTTAAATTTTTTTAAAGATTTGTAGCAATATTGAAAAAGGGGGAACAGATCCCAAACCGCTTATATAAACAACAGAAGCACAAAAACACAGAAAATAATCTTATCTATACAGTTGTGCATTGTTCGTTCATGTCTCTTCAGCATAAGTGCAGGAGAGACATTTTAGTGTCCTTTGGCTCACAGCATTCTCATGGTAATAGCTGGTTCTTTCTGCTTAAGTGGCATCTAATGAGCCATCCCTGGATGCATTTAGTCCCTGTCTGAGTGACAAAGGGTACGTCTACACTGCAGCAGGCACATTGCAAGAGAGAGCAGCCACCAAATCCTAGACCATCCATTCACTCCTATTTTATATGATGCGGCTTGCTGGAAAAAGTCATGTAGCCACTATTTGAGTAACTCTGGGCATGTACCAGAGTCTGAACAGTGCTGGGTATGTGCCAAAAACAGCTACACAACAGGCTTTTTTGGCATGTGCGGTGAAGGAGCAAACGTGCAAAGTGTGTGTTCATAGTGGTGCCCCCTAGTGTGATCTGACACAGTGTAGATGTGCTTGAAAGAGGTGCAATAAGGTGAGACTTACTGGGCACATCTACATGTGATGGTAGAAGTGCACTAGGGCTGTGCGAAATTTTGCCACGAGTTTTGTTTTGATGCTGTTTCAACCTGTTTTGAGGCTGAAACAGCAAAATCGAAATGAAACAGATATGGTCAAAACAGCCTCGAAACAAAATGAGGCAAGTCAAAACGTTCTGCCCATAGGCGATAATGGGGAAGCTTGAAACAGCCTATAACTTTGTCATTTTTGGCAATATTTGGATAAAACTTGCAAAACTGGTAGCCCTTTCTGAGGGCATAAAGCATGCCAAGTTTCAAGAAGATAGGTGCAGGGGGTTCAGAGACACTGCACCCCAAAATCTTGAGAGCCAAGCTTGTGTCATGTGTATGTGTTAAGCCATAGCAGGGTCAAAACTGCAGGGATAGTAGCCCCTGCTGAGGCTACAAAGCCTGCCATGTTTCAAGGAGACAGGTGGAGGGGGTTGAGGGATACTGTACCCCAGAATCCTGAAAGCAAAACTCATGTCACGTGTATGTGTTAAGCCACAGTGGGGTCAAAACTGCAGTCTGGACACCCTAGTTGTGAAGTAGTTTTTCCTAATGTTGATCATGAAATGAGCCTGAAATGATCTTCCAGGAGTTTGTGACCATTACTCCTAGTTTTCCCCAAGGGTACACTGGTGAACAGTTGTTCACTGAGCCCTAGATGTACGCTTCTGATGTAGCAGTAAGCTGCTACCAAATCCCCTCTCAGCTCTCTCTTTTTCAGGCTGAAGCGTCCCAGGTCCCTCAGCCTTTCCTCATGGCTTGCCATGCAAGTCTCTGATCATATGGGCAGCCCTTCTCTGGACTCTCTCAAGCTTTACCACGTCCTCGTTAAAGTGTGAAGCCCAGAACTGGACACAGTACTCCAGCTGCGGTCTCACCAATGCCAAGTAGAGCCGAGTAAAGCGGGAGAATCACTTCTTTGCAATGGTTCTGCTGGTTTTGCTGGAGAACCATCACCTGATGCATGCCAGGGTATTGTTGGCCCTGCTGGCTATAGCATCGCACTGCCGACTAATGTTCATACTGTGGTCAATTATTCCCCCCAGGTCTTGGTGACCAGTGATGGGGGATGTTCACTCTTGCTGCCTGATGAGAGGCAGCAGTTGCCCAAGCACCCATGTCACAAGTTCTGCCTGTGAGCAGCTAGGGGTGCAGGGCCCCAGAACCCCCCTGCACCGATCTCCTTAACAGCTAGCAGGCTTCGTGGCCATGGCAGGGGCTAGCAGGCTTGCAGTTTTCAAGCACCCATGACATGAGTTTTGTCTGTCAGCAGCTAGAGGTGCAGGGCCTCAGAAATCAGAAGCCCCTGCACCTATTTATTTGACAGCTAGCAGGCTTTGTGGCTGCAGCAGGGGCTAGCATGCCTGCAGCTTTCACCCTGCTGCATCTTAACACACAGTGTCACCCATGTCATGAGTTTTGCTTGTCCACAGCTTGAGGTGCGGTTTCCTCAAACCCCTGCACCTGTCTCCTTGAAACTTGGCAGGCTTTGTGGCATCATCAGGGGCTACCACCCCTGCAGTTTTGACCCCACTGTGGCTTAACACACAAACGTGACATGAGTTTTGCTTTCAAGATTTTGGGGTGCAGTTTCCCCAACCCCTCAAACCTATCTCCTTGAAACTTGGCAAGCTTTATGCTGTCAGAAGGGGCTAGCACACCTGCAAGTTTCATCCAAATATTGCCAGAAACAACAAAGTTATAGCCTGTTTTGACCTTCCCCATTATAGCCTATGGGTGAAACGTCGAAACGGCAAAGCTTTCTGACGGAACGAAATAGAGCAGCCGTTTTGACTCAAAACAAAAGCTGAAATGAAACACTGTTTTGTTGAAATGTCAAAATGCTGGTTGAAACAGAACACTTCCGTTTTGCACAGCCCTAAAGTGCAGTAGACTAATTCTACTATGCGTTGGTGCATCATGGCGAAAACTGTACTAATACACAGTAGAATTAGTCTATTGATCATCAGCATCACCTAAAAGACTTGTGCCAGTACTACTGCATCATAGCACCGATTATGTCATGTTAAGTTAGTACCTTTTGTTACAGGTACTAAATTTAATGCGCTGTAATTACGGTGCATTAATTCATGTGTAAATGTGTCCACTGTGGCTGAAAATTCAGGCTTTTTTTTGTGCAAATCCTGCCCATTTGTAATAGCTGGGGATGGTAAATTACCTCCCATATTCTTTAAATTATCCTTTAGTTTATAACATTCCCTTTCTAGTAACTTCCACTGTTCAGTTAAAATGTATGCCAAATATGTTCTTCGCGTATGAGTCAAGCCTATTTTGGCAAAAGACTTAATTATATAAGGTCACAGGCAGTAATTGCAAAATGAAGCTGCCTGGTTTATTTAATTAATTTTCCACTGAGCTTTAATGATCTAAGAGTGTCACTAAATTGCATGCTTATGGGAGTGATCTTGTTGAATTTGTTATGGTATAAAACAAAACCTTAGTAAACTACCGATGCAGGAAAAACCTTGCAACTTACTCCTGGCAGGGCTAATTGACTCCAGAGCAGACTCCTTCCTTGCCTGTGTCCCCAGAAAAGCTCCGTTGTTCTGCTGTTTGCATGTCCCCATATTCCCTCCTCTTCAGTCCCAGACCTCTTCCTCCCTCTTCCACAAGCTGAACTTCTGCCTCAGAGGATTGGCTGAGATTGAAGAAATGATACTGTGTAGCCGTAAGAAGATTCCATGTTAATACAGATGCTTACTCTTTATCCCTGCTTCTTGGTCTGTTCCACCAATTTGGAGTATAAATAACACTAGGTAGCTGCTCTAGGTCTGCTCTAGTGTCAGAAATAGTGTTACTAATTATCTACCCCATACTGTCAGCAGGTGGAATTCAATCACATGCAATGGACCAGGTATAACTTCAGTCCTATTTTGGGGGCTGATGTAGGCCGTACTAGGTACCTCTGTATGGGGTTAAATTTCACCCAGAATGAGAAAAGCAAAAATCTAGAACTCTTGGTTCAGAGATGATACCTTTTATTAGACCAACTGAGAAATTGCAAAAAAAAAAAATTTTTTTCTGCAACCTTTCAGGCTCACACACCCTTCATGAGGCTGCAAGGTTTCATGTAAACTTGAAGGCTTGCAGAAATTTTTTTTTTTTGTTGCAATTGCTCAGTTGGTTTAATAAAAGGTATCATCTCTGAACAAAGAGTTCTCGATTTTTGCATTTCTTTTTGTCTCAGACCAACATGGCTACCAAATACATCCCTGAACCCAGAATGAGATGTACTGAGTGAGAGTGAGGTGCACCAGGGCACCCCAAAGGAAGACAAGGTCTAACGGTCACAAAGTGCTGGAACTGGACATAAGGAAAAACTTCTTTACCGTCCAAGTCTCCAGAGTCTGGAATAGACTCCCCCCAGAAGTAGTGCAAACACCTACTCTGCACATGTACAAGAAATATTTGGGTGCTTACCTTGCTGGGGTCATCTGACCCCAGCTGACTTCTTGCCCTTTGGGCAGGGGGCTGGACCCAATGATCTTGTGAGGTTCCTTCCAACCCTAATGTCTATATAATCTATTACATCTATAGTTTGCCTTCCTGTTTGGATCCATGGTCAGATGGAAAGCTTCAAGCAGAAACAGAATTAGTCCTTTAGCAGGGAAACAATTGGACTGGCCACCGATTTACAAACTTGGCTTGGCAACCAAATAGAGTGCGAGACCAGCCTCGTATCAAGCAGCATACATCTATGAAGACATTCACAATGTGCTCTGGAGATGGAATTACAACAAATAGAGATCCCCAGTAGATGCATCTCCTCCTCTGTGCACTGTGCCAGTAAAACAGATTTTACTTATTTATAACACATTTTTACTTAGAGTACTACTCATCTAATCTGACCCATCTAAGGTATTTCAAGGCCACCCATCACTTTAATATTGGAGTGCCCATACTAACACAGAATGGGATAGAAATATGAGCTTATCTGTTCTTTTTCTCAGTATGAGGAAAGATTTCCATTTATTTTTATTTTTACAGCTCTGTGGATTTTGTTTCTGGCCTATAAACCCATGCTTGCCAGTGACTTCTATTTTATTTTTAAAATTACGTGTGGAACATAATTCCACAGGCAGCTGTTCTGCGTTTTAACTATGTGCAGAGTTTAGCCAAAAATGTCAGTCACGTGGTAGACTCCAGCTCAAATATCCAATCTGGCATGACTGGCTGCAAAGAAAAAATTCTGGCATCAGGGGCCCAATTCAGCCAATCACTTAAGCACATGTTTAAAATTAAGCAGGTGAATAATCCCATTTCTCTACAGCAAAGTATTTAAAAATGTCTTCAACTCCCATTGACTTTACTGAACCAAGACATAAATGGTAATAATAATAATAATAATAATATGCTTTATAGGGAGTGTTCTAGTTTTAATAAGATATAATCAAATAAAATGGTTTTACTGCCACCTTTGTTAGTTTTCTGCATATATATACATTTATATTTAATGTTTCTCTATAACCCATATGTATCTTATAAATATGTAATACATCTCTCCGTAATACCTATATGTACTTATACATATACATACATATACATATCTATATCTATATCTATATCTATATCTACATACCTATAAATATATCTATCTATCTATATATATATACACACACACACATACACATCATATCTTCTGCTGATTTAACCAGTTTTCCACCAAGGTGTGGCAGGAAAAAAAGAGGGGCAGGCAGAGATCTAATTGGCACCGAGAAGGTCCCCTGTTACAGGCTACCATCCCTGCTGTTTTCATCCCACT
>NW_017729025.1:22594956-22598417 GCF_001723915.1 Gavialis gangeticus | reverse complement strand
TCTATCTATATATATATACACACACACACATACACATCATATCTTCTGCTGATTTAACCAGTTTAGCAACCACTGTTTTAATGGAACAATGGAAGGTTTGGCTCACAATATCTTTTGTTAAAAACAGAAACACTCTTGTTTTCCTTTTGCTGTAAAGTGATCCCCTGGCTGTGCAAGAGGATGAAGGCAGAGACTGATCAACCATACAAAAGAAGCTGCTTTATTCAGAATGTGGCTTTCAAGAGTCCATTGCTTGTGAAATATGTCGAGGAAGACAGAGCCCTTGACAGAGTACATGTTCATAAAGATTCGTGATTATACCTGTGGGAGAACTGGCTCATAAAGGTATATGTGTTGCACTGTATATCTTTACAGCAGCTCATCCTAAGAGGACATTATTTCACTTGTTTTCCTTCCTTGGCTCAGTCTAACAGGTTGGGGAGCTCTCGAGGGATCCTTTAGAAGCAAAGAGTGATCCACTGGAGACTTTCTGTGAAATGCACTTGCTCCATAACTAATTGCTTCCTCCCATTCTAGTTATGTGACTTCCCCTGTCAATGGCCGCATTTAACTTTATAAAGGATTTACCAGTGGTTGGAGATGGATAAGGACAGTGCGCATGCCCCTGGCTGTACCCAGTTGCATTTGAGGTGGCAGGAAGCCCTTCCATAGAAGAAGGGGGAGTCCCATGCATAGAGGATCCCTCACCCTCGTGCCTCAGCTCTCCAGGGACTTTTGCCCTTGTGTAACTACAGTTTACTGAATGTTACAGAATATACTGTATTCACATAAAGCATGTGACTACAGTCACATTTTACTTCGACCCTGTTTGAAGAAAAACACGCTAGAGACACTAGGCGCTCATAGAATTCTTTCTGTAGGCTGTTCTCTTGGAGCTGACCTATGTTAAAATGGTTAGGTATAAATGGGCATAGCTCCATTGAGTTAAGATTCTGGTCTACTGCTTCTTCATTTATTGTACTGCTATCCCTAGTCATCAAACCCCTAAGCCTGAAACCTCATCCTGAAACTTCAGTATATGTTTTGTCAGTGACTTCAGGGGCATAATGGTATTAGGATGCCACATGCTCTCTGTCATCAGAGCTGCAAAGCTTGCAACACAGCAAACATGTAAAAGTGGAACAAGTATCCTTGTAGCTGAACTTATATCATTTTAGGCCCGCATGAGACCCCTGCTCTAGGGAGCTGGGGGACAGCCCCTGCTAGGCTTTTGCCCTTTCCCCACTCAGGTGGAGACTGGGGACAGGGTGTGGCCATGCCCTGGCCCCAGGCTGGCATTCTGTGGGAGTGGGGGAAAGGGGGTTTAAACTCCTTACCCTGCCTGCATGGGACCCCAGCCAGGTTTGCCTGAGCAAGGGAGAAGGGGGGAAACCCTGGTATGGGGCTGCTCTTTCCCCTACTCAAGAGGGGAGTGGGGGGCAGAAGCCTGGCAGGGGTGTCCCACTGGGGGAGGGGTTTTAAATTCCCTCTCCCCCTGGCATCAGCATGCTGGGGCTTGGCTATGCCCCTTCTGCTTGAGCAGGGAGGGGGAAAAGCATTGGAGCTTCCTACCTTCCTTTTGACAGTGCCTGGCAGGCTGGGAGGTATGCTCTATCGCCTTCCATGTTCTAGCCTGAGCCACTGCAGGCATGTGGCTGCATTTCCAGAATCAAAAGTGAATGTCTGTTCACTTGTTTCTCAGTTCAAGCTTCGCAGTTTAGACTAACTTGGAAAGACTGAAGCAATTCAGCCTCTGGCTTGTTGACTGTCTGTACTTAGCCCAGAAGGTGAGTCCCTCTTCAAACTATTTAATTTTCAAAGCAAAAAACATGTTTTTCTTTTAAGACAGGGAAAGCAGAATTTCCCTGAGGCTCTTTTAGCAAGAGAAACAGAGGAGAAAATGTGCTAAAATAATAAAGATATGCTCAGAAAAGCGAGATGTCAAAGCTGATGAATGAAGACAATCTTGCAAATGCTATAGGCAGTATTCCCAAAAAGTGCTTTGGACACCTCCAAAAAAGGTTTCATCTCTGAACCAAGAGTTCTAGAGTTTTGCATTTCTTTTTGTCTCGGACCAACACGGCTACAAAACACATCCCTTGGACACCTCCAACCTTTTCTGATTCTTCCGGTTCCTCTTCCTCAGCTGGGCATCTTCTGTTCAGGCTGCTATGGCCTCTTCCCTGGCAGGCTGCTCACCTAAGTATGGAAAGTTTATTTTTTTCCCTTGCCAGCTGTTATTTGAATTATTGTATTATTATTTGAATCATAGTAATGCCTTTGTGGCTCCATTGAACTAGAAGATAGTAAGAGGCAGTTTCTGCCTTAAAGAACATGCAGTCTAAACACACGTATGTTGGGAAGGGAAAGTAATAGGGGATGAAGAACTGGGAATGAAATCCTGGCCTTCTGGCTTTCAGTCCTATACTCTATCCACTAGGTCATGATGCCTTTGTAGTTATGTTTAGAGATAGGCAGCCGTTGCTGCTGTGCATGACAGACATACTTACTGGTGATCGTTATGTATTACAGGTCAGAACCTCAGCTCATCGCAAGTCAGCAGAGCTGCACTGATTATGCCAGCTGAGGGTTTAGCTCCATATTTTTAAAGACTTAGATTCTTGCAGTGTACAGGAAAAAGCTTAAGCCCTGACAACTGTTAGATCCAAATTAAGGAGCTGGTTCTTCTTGTTACCATTTTTATTGTTTACAGTTTAAAAAAAAAAACTTGGGAGTTTTTAAAGACTGAAAAGGTGGGCACTGCTCACATACTAGATCAGTGGTTTTCAACCTTTTTTCATTTGCGGACCCCTAAAAAAATTAAAATGGAGGTGTAGACCCCTTTGGAAATTTCGAATAGATTTGTAAGTGTGGGTGTTCACATACTTTGATCGATCGTAGTCATCTTTTGCAGACCCCTTAGACATAATCTGCAGACCCTAGGGGTCTGTGAACACTGCACTAGATTCTTAGGGAAGAGTCAGTGAGATGGCGACACAACAGGATAGGATTTATCTGGAAAATTATCTAGCAGTTGCTGAGTGATGGATTCTGATTATGGCAGCACAATGCTTTTTCATGGTTTACTCATTCAGAATTGATTACACTGGTCTATTAATCCCTCATTTGCAAGAAAAAAACAGAAAATAAAATGCAGTGGTTCATTACACTGGCTTCAGTTATGTTCCTGAAGGTGTCCATCAGACTTCCTGCAGCCTTGGTAAAACTCCCCACTGTAATCTGTGTGATGCATCTACCAGAGGGCACTGACTTCGGTATCTAGGACATTTAACACAAACAACCCCAGGAGTGATACCCTAGGAAGTGTGTTTTATTTTTGTCTAAGCTGCATGACCCTTGGTTTTCTTCTTCATTTCTCATTTCCAAAATCAGAATCTTCTGCACTACCAAAAAAAAATTAAAAAAACAAACAAACCATGTCCCCCCCCCCCCCCCCCCCC
>NW_017729025.1:22582256-22594918 GCF_001723915.1 Gavialis gangeticus | reverse complement strand
CAGATTCACCCAGCCCAAATAGGTTTCCAAACCCTATATGGCCAGGGACCTAAGGGCCTCACCTCATTTCTAGAAATTTTGTAAATGCAGCTTTGTGAGCTGTGTAGAATTTGCCCCCATCCTTTTTTGTGGCAGTTATACCATTGATGTGACTTCAAAGCCCTCCATTTCATAAGAGCAGTGTACAGGAGGTGGCTATGTGCAAATAGGTCATGTTGGAATACTGTTGTAGCCATGACAGTCCAATAAATATGGAAGAGGCAAGGATTTTTTGTGGGTGATATCTTTTATTGGACCAGCTGTGTGGTTGGGATAGACTTGGACAAGCTTTCAAATGCAGCACATCCTTCTTCAGGAAACTTGCTTACGTGCAGAGAGTTAAAAGATCGTGTGCCCTTAGATGACACGCAGAAACATGCAGTGATGTTTCCTGTTTTTTTAGGCTCAGTCACTGTTGCCATTATGCATTGCAAGCGGCTTCCAGCACACTGAGCTTTACGGAGAGCTTTTAACACAGCAATGTGGCTTAACTGCTGTAACTCCCACTACAGAGTACCAGATATACCTGCAGCTGAATTTAAGTGTGGCTGCACTATTGCTCATTGAAGTAGCTATTTAGAAACATAGTGAACCCCCCCCAGCCTAGTTTGCATTATCACTGTAATAATGAGTGAATTACAAACTTATTTTACCAATTTGTGAGACCCTTAAATGACTCATCATTAACATGCTATTTTCTTGGGATTTACATCACTGCAAGAACAGACTTTGCGCTTAATGTCAAACTACCAGTACCATCAGCTTGCCTGAGAGCAGGTGAGCTATTCCAGAAGCTGACTGAAGTAGACTGAGCAATATGTAGAGGATGCAGCCAGGCTTCAGCTGGTATCAAGTCACTGACCACAGTGGCAGCATGCTAGGGACCTGTAAGCACAGTGACATGGAGCCTGAGGAACTAGCTGCTTTTTATTGTGTTTCATATGCTTCAATTGAGTCTTATTGCAACTACAATTTGTTGAATGATTTTTGTGTACTAGCAGTGATATGATTCATGCATCAGCAACTCTTATCTCCCATATAGAGGTGTGGTCCATGAAGACTACAGATTCCAGCATGCACCTGAAGAAAGGATCACAATTAGCTGCAGCAGCAGCCAGGTTTTCTTTGCAGGCCTCCAATTCAAGCAATGGCTAGATCCAGCCCCGCTTAGTGTCAGGCTGTGGCCTTGAATCTGGCACTTCAGCCTGCCAGGTACAGCCACTCATCCTAGTTTGCCACCTCCTCAGCTGAGTGCTGGGGTGGACATAGGGGGTCAGAACCCATTATCTGGGCCTAGCCACATGTCCACTCTCTGCAGCTGGAGTGTCCAGCCAGGGTCAGCTGTCCCTTTACCCCTTCCTAGAAAAACCCCTGGTCTGGAAGAGGAAATGTCAGGGCAACAAGGCTTAACATTTTACCCAGGGGGTTTTGTCCTTGGCTTGTGCTGATATTAGCTCTCTGACATTCTCTGGCTACCCACAGGCTCTGAGTTTGTCTTGATACCTTTTGTATCAGGTACCCTTTGATACCTGACTTGGCTGGCTTCCTGACCCTGGACTCTGCCCAAGCCTCTATATCACTGACCCAGTTCCCCAGATGGATCTTCTGGATGTTGGTTTGCTGGCTCCCTTATGCTTGAACTCTGCATGCTCCCCTTGGATCTCAATTGTTTCTTCTGACTCTGGGTGATTGCCCAGACCTGGATGCCAGTGACCTGGCATGCCACTTAGTTTCTAGCCTCAGCAAGGTTACAGGGACATATGGCCACAAATAGTTGGTAAAAGAAAAGTAAAAGTAACCACGACAAGGATGACAAACAGTAATTCTACAGATTTCCTGACCTGGATACTTTCCTCACTTAACACCTGTTATATATTAATGCAAGCCCATTAGCCTCAATGAAAGCACCCTGGGATTTATGTCACAGAGAGAACAGACCCAAGCCCTCTGTTGATACAGGCTCCATGTTCTCTCCTAAGTAATTTAATCTACTGCTAATGTCTTCGAACCTTACTTGATTGCCTGAGCTGTTGTGCCCAAAGGAGCAAAAATGCTATAGCTGATGGATAAGTTAATACAGAGTATTTTGGAGTGTAATAATTCAGTTTCAGTACCCACTGCTTAGGATGTTGTTAAATCAGAGGAATATGAAATGAAACTACAGACTCAGATCTGAGGACAATTCAGGGACCTTCCAATTCAAAATATGAGGCTGTCTCATGTAGTAAGATACGGTTGTTAGGTGACTCCTTCCCAGGCTGATAGAAACAAGTGCTGAGTAACTGAGAAAGTAGGAGGTTAGGGTAGCTGGGAGATGCATGTTTGTTGGGGCCAGAACTACCAAAAATAGGTCTCTAAGTGTTATGACATTTTCTTATGATGACCCCATTTTAGGGCCAGATTCTGATCCTCATTACAACAGCCTAAATGAGCAGAAATGACATGGGTATTTCTGGAGTTAACCTGACTTTCTATTAGAGGATCAAGCCAATTCATGGAAGCATCCTTCTGTAGGAAAACCTATCTGAATGCTTGTTTGACTTATTGAAGCATAGGAGGACATGCTTTCCTGAACCAGGGCCTTAGCTTGTATTTTGGGGTGGCAGTGACCTAGTCAACGCCACTAAAAAAATCTATAAATTGGCATAGCTGCACTGAATTCAACAGGGCTATGTTCATTTTATACCAGCGAAGGAGCTGGGTAAGGAGCAGTATGTCTTTGGTGCTTTGGAGTAGGCAGGTGACCATGTTGTGTTTCAGAGTCACAGTATTGCTTCAGGAGAAAATACCATGCCCCAGATCTACACCTGGAACAGATTATCCCATCCTCCTCCTTGCTGCTCTGCTGTTCAGACCAGAGCATTAGTGGGAAAAGCCCAGGTACTTTCACCCCCTGCTAGCTGCACCAGAGAAGGAGCAGTACCTCTGTGGATATCCCACTGAGGAAAGGAGGCAATATCTTATTTCCTGCTGTATCATGCATGGGAACAAAGGGTATGTGATAATTCTGATGCATATGACCCATCCTAATGTAAGGGAGCAATTAAAATAGCTTTGTTTCATGAATATTTTCCAGAATGCTTTGAGTGCTCAGTTTGGCCTAGCCATCTTCTCACTTCAGACGCATTCTTGTTGCAATTATTTAAAAAAAAAATGTTACTAATTGTGCAGGCCATCTGCTGTGGAAAAAAATGCAAGGTATTGTCTTAAGTGTGCGTAATCCAATTTTTTTTGTGAATGCAGCCTTTAATCATGAGCTCAGCAAAGTGAGGCATCTGTTTCTGAATTTAAGTAGCTGAAACTAATCAGGCTAATTCAAGGTTTTCTGCAGTAGACTTAATTGATCAACCTAATTTCTTTGTAGAAAAGGGATAATTGTTTATTTACATTTTTTTAACATACAGGAAGGAGACTCTTTTAATCACTGTTACACAGCAGTCTTAATTCAAAAGTTCATGTGCAAGATTTGTTTGCAAAATGTACCCAAGTTTTGATTTACCGCCTCAAAGCCTAATGCCTAATTGTAGGAAAACAGTGGTGATGTGAATGCTGTTAGTTAAGCGTCTTTGTACTAATTGCAGCATGTGAAGTTGTGTTAATTCAAAATATAGTTTAGCTTGAAATGGCCATTGATTCTTGCATTGTAAACAAAATCCAATTTGAGGCAGTTTGTCTAATGAAGAAGCTGACGATAAATCTTTTCTTGGGTTTACCTGATTTGGGAACAGCATGGGATTCTAGAAAGAGGAACATCCTGTTATACAATTAGCTTCATTTGCTCTCTTACTGCACAATGCCTTTCATCTTAGATGATTTTACATATATAACTTCAAAAAAGGTTATGAGGTAGTAAAGTATAGTTAGATCTAAACTGTTGCTCAGAGAAATCAAATGACTCTGTAGCAGTGTTGTAGCACGTGTTGGGTATTTCAGATATTGTCCCTTGTAGCTGTGCATGATGGTTTCAAGTGGGGACTTTAGAGTACATCATTTCCTACAAATTCAGGGGACTGGATCCAGTGGTCTAGGAGGAGGGCCCTTCCCAAACCTGTTGCCAACTGAGTATAGAATCAAAAAGTATTGAACCCTGATCTTTTCTTCTGGCTACTGGAAAATATTCCACCACCTTAAAACCTAAACTGCCCACTTGGTGCTGCAGTCACAAAACAGCCCCAAATCTATTGCCAATACTATATACATGTTTGATTCAGGCCCAAGCTGTAAGGTGTCTGAGATCAGCAAGCCCAGCCTGCCACTGTCAGACGGGCCAAGTGGTAGATGCTAATGAATGTGCCTCAGGTAGAAATGAATTGATTTTGCAATTTGAGCAGTGCTGCTTTTCTCAGTGAAAGCAAAGTCTGGCTAAATTGTGGCTGCTTGTTTTATACATGTGCACACAATTGAGGAAACAGCAGAAAGGCTTTGTTGTGACCTCATGAGAATGCACTCATTGTCTTCAACAGCAGCAAATAAACCAAGTTCCTTGTTTGCGGTTCTAAAGAAATTCCAAATTTTTCACTTAGGCTGCAATCAGGAGGTTGTAGCTCTGCTTATCACTACTCATTAAAGCAAAGTCACACTCTTAAATTCATATGTGCAAGTAGTTTGACCCATGTTACACATCAGCCTAATTCTTTCCCTTAATTTGCATTGCTCTGTTGCAATCATAGATTAGGGTCGGAAGGGACCTCAGGAGGTCATCTAGTTTAACCTCCTGCTCAAAACAGAACCAACACCAACTTAATCATCCCAGCTAAGTCTTTGTTTAAACCGGTCTTAAAAACCTCCAAGGATGGAGATGCCACAACTTCTTTGAGAAATGTGTTCCAGTGTTTTACTATCCCTCTAGTGGGAGTTCCCCCCCTAATATCTAACCTAATCTTCCCTTGCTGCAATAATGAGAACACTGTTTAATTTTCTTTTATGTTGTTTCTAATTGAAGCCAAGTCCGTTGCCCTTTCTGCTGAAATAAGCTCCAAACAAGAAAGAATTACAGCTTCTTATCTCATTCCTATGGTGAGGAGATGAGGGCTGGGGAGTGTGTATGGGCTGTTAGGCTTGGTCAGAATAGAGGCTGCAACATTAACTATTCTGCAGGAAGATCTCTGAGACTTGAGAGCTTTATCAAAGGGACTGATACTGAGAGCTGGATGGATCCAAAGCTCATCCCCCCCTTTTTTTTGTTTGTTTAAATAAGTCCTGGGGCAGGCTTGGAGGTCATCTTGATGCTGAAAGGGTATTTGCTCTGGTTCCATCCTCCTTGGTGTTATTGGAAGTTTATAATAATGTTATACATGTGGCTGCCATCGGGTGGGTGTTTGATCTGTAGTCAATTACCAACCTAGTTAAAGGTGCTGGATGTGTAAAGCATTGTTATTCAGCCTAGTTCATTCATATCACCTGATGAAATAGGTTGTTGGCTATGAAAGCTCATGCACCTCTGAACTGGTTAGTCTCCATGGTGCTAACCTGCCCTACCTTCTGCCTGATTTTCATTCAGCAATAGCCAAAACAATAGGGGGTTCTTGTACAAGGAACTGGCTTATGACACAGCAGTCAAGGTTTATGTGGATACACTGTGAATTACAAGAGCTAGGGGACTGGTTGGTTGCAGCTGTGTATATGGCGGAGGGGAGAGTAGGAGGAGAAAGGCAGCAGAAAACAAGAAAAGCAGTGATGTGTGTGACCCTGAGAGGGGAGATGAGGCAGATCTCTTTTGGGGGCTACTACAGGATGAAAAGGTGAATGTGGCTCTCTGTACAAGGAAACTACTCACTGTTGTTTGTTCCTGTTAGGCCCCATTTTCATGGGCATAGAAGACAGTCTTTGTGAATAGATAGGATGGCAGCAAAGAAATACTTGACTTCAACACCTTCTCCTTCAAATGGGAGCAATTTGTGAGGGTCTGAATCTTTTCAGAGCAGTCTGAGCCAAGAAGAGGTAATATAACAGTAAGAAGGTGCCTTATGGACAGTGTTCCCTCTAAGCTGAGCGGCGTGTGCTGCTTATGGGGTGTCTGTGTGGTGCAGGGTGGTGCCAGACTGCATCAGCTAGCTTCCAGACCAAAGACTGCTCAGATTTTCTTTCCACATAGAGGTGCCATTACTTAAGAGTGAAATCATGCCCAGCTCTGGCAAGCAGGGAGGCAAAGTCCAAGCTAAGGTTACATCTAGATCTTCCCTGGTGGGGCTGCAGTTCCCTATAGGCTGTGTGCACTGTCTGCTTTACAAAAGCAGTTATGCTGAACAAGTGGGAGCTGAGGCTCCAGTCCATGTGGCTGCAGTGATGGAGTATCTGATGCAGATGTGGGCCCGTGGTGGACTCCATTTTCCAGCAGTCCCTGTGGCAGTGGTTCCTTCTGGCTGCCACTGCTGGATCTAGCCCCACTGCCTGGGCACCCCAAGCCCCTCTGGCCCACACCCACTACCAGGGGGTGAGACCTGCATAGGCAGGGCACAGGCCAGGTGGCTGGAGTGGGGCTGTGGCTGGAAGTGAGACTGGTGGATGGGGCTGGGGAGACCCTGGGATCTTCGGCCCTGGGTTGAGGCTGGGGTAGAGCTACGATCTGCTGCCTGCATGCTCCTGTGATAAGCACAGGGTCTGCAGGCAGGGGCATGCAGCAAGGAGATCCACCATTTTTCCCACCCCTGACCTGATGGCTGAAATTCTGGAGTTGGCTGGGAGCACTGCCTGTGACAACAAGAAAACTGGCATCATGCCCCACCATCTCTAGCTGGCCATCCACAATGATGAGAAGCTGAAGAAGCTGCTGGAAGGTGGTCATCATCACCCGGGCTGGGGTCCTATCCGGTATCTAGGTGGTGCTGCTTCCAAAAAAACCCAAGAGTCAGAAAGCCAAGGGCAAGTGAGACCTATGCACATTCGGGCCTAGACTTGGAAGCATTCATAACAAAACCCAGACCAAAGGAAGTATAGGCATGTTGGGGCAGCACTGTGCATGGGCTGATGGACTCTCTGAGATGTGGAGCTTATTAGTCTATGAGCAGCACTGCACAAACAGGGATGGAGTCACCGTGGATTGTGCAGATGCTGCAAAAGCCTCCAATAAAGCAACAGCCAAAAGGACCAGAGGAGAATGGTCTTGCCTAGAACTCGGTCCCTTCTGAAATCTGACCCTCGTTCTTCAGTTCCTGTCATCGTGTACCAGATGCTGTGTTTATTGGCTCCTGTCAACTTTGTGTTTGAGAAGCCACTGCTGAACTGTTCTAGGTTCTTCCTGCTCACCTGCATGGCAACTTCTGCTCTACTTCCTTTAGGGAAAACTCCAGACTGGTAAATGCAACTTAGGGAATATGTAGGTGCCCACGTTGCAAAAAGTAATCCAGAATACGCTTGCTCTGGTGGCTATTCATTTGATACCTCTAGTTTGGAGCTCAAAGATCCTTAGGGGCCTAAATCAAGGTCTCTGCAGATGCACAGAAGCCCCACAATTTGAGGAGCTGGCACCTAAGCTTCACCTAGGCTCTATTGGTAGTCTTAACTTTTATGCTGCCTGCAATGGTCCACTAGGATCAATTGCCCATCTGAGAATAGCCGACCCATAGTGCATGCATAGCAAATTTGTGAGTGACACCAAGTTGTGTGGAACTGGAGGCACTCTGAAGAGCAGGGCTAGGATCCAGAATGACTTGGATAGATTAGAGAAATAGTCCTCAGTCAATGAGATGAGATTCAAGAAGGACAAGTACAAAGTCCTGCACTTGGGATGGGATAACCGCAAGCATAAATACAGACTGGGGAATGACTGGCTAGGTTGAAGTACTGCAGAAAAGGACCATAAATTGAATATCAGCCAGCAGTGTGCTCTTGTTGCAAAAAAAGCCAACAGCATACTGGGCTGTATTAAGAAGTGTCATTTGCAAATCAAGGGAAGTGATTCTTCTGCTCTATTCAGCACTGATGAGGCCTCACTTGGAGTACTGTGTCCAGTCTGGGGCTCCACACTTCCAGGAGGAGGTGGATAGCATAGGGTAAAAGAATGATTAGGGGCATGGGAGATGAGACTAATGAGCAGGGATATAGGTTTTCAGTTTTCCATGGAAAAACGTGGTGAAACTTGGATTTTCTCTTTTTAAGTAGGCAAACACAGGAAATGATGGATTTCCCCTTGCAGGCTGGCAGAATTGCAGCCTGCAAGGGGCTGGGGGGAGTGGGAGAAGGGTGGTCAGGCAGAGAGTGCCATGTGTATGTACATGTGCACGTGGCTGCCAGGCACCTTGGAGAACAGTTCCCTGCAGGTAAGTCTGACGGGGGGGTGGGGGGCAGGAATTGAGGTCTCCATAGTGAGGGAGGGAGTTGGACGGGGCTGGGGGTGCTGCTGAGCCCAGACAGTGTATGGGGGCTTGAGGCCCGGGGCTGCAACGTGCAGGGTTTGGGATGAAGCCGTGGGTGGCTTGTCCTGGAGGAGTGGGGCGCTGGCTCCTTGCTGCTGCGAGCACTCCTGGGGAGGCATGGGGGGCACGTGCCCCCCAGATCTGTGCATGGGGCATGGGTGGGTGTGGGCTGCCCATTGAAGGCTCAGGCTCCCCATCCTGCTGCCTTCCACAGCCCAGCAGGTGGGATGTGGCATGGCAGGGGAGAGTGGGGCAGAGAATCTTGGTGCCGCTGCTGGGTGCCCTGTGCTGCCATGGCTAAGTGCTCCCTGCCTGCCTGGCAGCAGTGGAGGTGGCAGTGCAGAGTTGTGCCCCTTGCTGCTGCTGGGCAGGCAGAGGCGCCTTGCCGTGGTGGTGCAGAGTTTGTGGTGGTGGCAACAAGCTTCCCTGCCTGGCCCCATGCAGCCCTGCCACACTGGGTCCTGCCCTCTGGGCTGCAGAGGCCCCAGGGGAAGGGCAGCAGAGCGGGGAGCCTGAGCCCATAGCTGGCAACCCACATCCGCTCCCTGACAGACTCTTTTCTGGCTGTGCTGCCCATGGGGGAGAGGGAGCCGAGCTGCATGCTCTGCTCAGTGGCAGCTGGGGCTTGGGGGCTGGTGCAGAGGGCTTTGAACCAGGGCCCCTGGCCTTGTAGCCCTGGGGGGGCAGGCTGTGGTTGGGGAGTGAGGGGCAATGGCATGGGCAGGGCACCAGCATATCAGGACTGCTTAGTGCTACAAAGCAGTGAGAAGGGCAGGGACAGCTACAGCTGGGCCTATGTCCTGGTGAGTGAAAGGGGCAGGGGGAGCTCTGATTTTTTTTTTTTTTTCTTCCCCCCATGATAAAAAACCAAAAATCAAACTCCAAAATTTTATAGGTATTTACAATTTATTTTAGTATAGTGATTGAGGCACTGATAGGCTTCCAAATTGCTTAAAAATTGTAAATATATCAATAAAATATTGTGTTTAACTCATATATATTAGTGGCATTGCATTGTAATAATTGAAAAATGCAGGTCTGGGGTCTTTCAATTGGAGAAATTGCAATTGTTTTCTAAATTGGAGGAATTTGCGACTTTTAAATGGAGAAAACCAGGTTCCCTTTTTATGAGGAAAGGCTAAATGAACTGGGGTTAGTTAGCTTAGAGAAGAGAAGACTGGGGCAGGGGGGAGATCTGAGAAATCTTCAAATACCTGAAGGGTTATTATAGCAAGGATGGAGATGGATTTTTCTCTGTGGCTTTAGGGGACAGGACTAGGAGCAATCGCCTCAAGCCACAGAAGGGGAAATTTAGTCTGGAGGTTAGGAGGACCTTTGACTATGAGGATTGTCAAGTGTTGGAACGGGCTCCCTAATGAAGCTGTGGAATCTCCATCCTTGGTAAGCTTCGAAAGCAGCTTAGACAGACACTTGGCTTAGATGGTTTAGTCGGGGATAATCCTGCCTTGAGCAGGGGCTTTACTAGTTGACCTTGTGAGGTCCCTTCCAGCCCTACTTTCCTATGATACTGTAAATCCTGGGTTAGGAAGGGGACCAGCCAAGAGTCATTCCAACAGCCTGTGCTAGCCAGGGACCCACCTTATGCTGGACAAGTTTGCCAGGGTGCCTTTTTCACTTGTCTGCATTTGTCCTGATATCATTTAGGGATGCATGCCTGCTTGGAACATCATTTTGAAATGAATGGCTATCTGAATGCCACATCAAGTGCTTTGTTTACCTAGCAAACACAAATGTGAGTCAAAGATTCATACGGTTGAAAAGACTTTAAGAATGCAGCCTGTAGTTCTCAGACTCTATTGAGTAATCTTCATGGGACGATTTCTTTTTGCTCTGTTTCTCCCCAGAGGTACTGAGCCTCTGTTGGTCTCTTTGAAGTTAATGGGGATCTGCCTTTGGGCTTCTTATTGTAAGAGCAGAACTTTATGGCAACTGCCATGAGGAAAATATACAGCGTGTTTGCACCATCAATAGTGATGAATTTATTACACCTTGAAAGGTCTCAGTGAGATTGCATGAGTGTCATCAAATAGAGCTCTGGCCTCCCTCACTATTACTTATTTTACAGGCAGTGGCAGGACCATAGCTTATAATGGAGTGTGCATGAGTAGGCAGGTAGTCTAAATCTGCTGATCCCTTAATTTTTCCCAGCAAAAGAATCTGATATTGCTACCACTCCAAGGAAGAAAATAGACTCTTCTGTATTCTCCTCAGCTCAGCAATCTGCAAGCACCTGAGATAAGCATTTCTCATTCTGAATAAATGCGTTTGAAAATCAAGGCTCTAACTAAAGTTGGCACTTCTGATCCACCCACTGGTAAGCAGCTACTTGCTGAAAAGTAACACCTTTTGTGACATTTTATGTGGGAGTTTGGGAAACTAAAAGCCCGTAACAAAGTCTTCACTCTACTTTAATGCTGGTTTAATAATCTTTCCAGGCCTAGCTGTGATCTCTGACCGGGAGAACATTATTCCAATCTTGGGAACTATCGGGGTGGTTGAGACTACGATCAGCTACAATTCCTGCTCTGTCAAGGCTCGACAGGCTTGTTGAGAGCAACATAAGTCTGCTTTGTGTAACATACCTGTGCTCCAATGCAACGTATGTGAAAGCCACTCTGAGGAAAGCTCGTGCCCTACATACCTGAGGCAGCCTGGCTGGCTTGCAACTGCCTGAAACTATGTAGTTCATAGGCTTATACACGGAGCCTGTCCCAAAAGTGTGGAAATGCCAGCGATCTCTATTTAAGAACAATCTATTCTTTTGGCAACAGCAGCCAAAAAACCTTTCTCATAGGACCTTAAATCCAGTTTTGTAACAGCTGCCTATGGCAGCGCTCCAGGAGACGCAGCAGGTATGTTATTTTGTTTCCCTCGGTGCCAAGTGTAGATGGGAGCAGAAATTGTGGGAGTTTCAGCTGGCATTGCAAGAGCCTGCGAGAAACGCGGAAATTTTGACCTAACTCTAGGAGACATTGTGTGTACAGAGCTGTGACTAGGGCAGAGCAGGGATTAAATGCTATGCACTCTGTTTCCTTATATACATTTTCATTACATAAGCTTTGCAATCACCTATGCCTGATGAAGGGTGCCTGTGCCTGAAAGCTTGCAAATAAAGATTTTTGTTTTGTTTTGTTCTTTGTTTTTGGGGTTTTTTTGGCAAATATCTAGTTGGTCGAATAAAAGATATTGCCTCTGCCACAAGTTTGGACTCCGGCTTTTCTAGGTCAATTTTATTCTGATTTCGAGTAGAATCAGTAGGTTTGGTCTAGTCTGGCTGCTCTTCTTGAAGCTGGTGGGTTCCTGTGAACATTTTTGGTTTTGACAATTGTCATTTTCTGGAGGAAAAAACTGCTTCATCCAAAATTTCCCAAATGGCTCTAATTCAGAGATCATGTCATAAACCTGGTACATTTCTTGGACTGAAAGGAATAAGGCTTGTGAGCCACATCCTTGCATGTAAAATCTCTAGAGAGCCTTCTGTCTAAGTTTCGCGTGTACTACTTTCAGCCAGATATAAACATCAGATTTTAGAGATGTTGTTGTGATAGATGCGTAAGAAGTACAGGTAGAAATGCATGGATGCATGTCATTAACTGGGGAATTTTGGATCTATAACTCCTATAACTGGATTATGTTAAAGTATATTATATTTAGCTTTATTTTGTATCTATTACAAAAGCATGCCCAGAATACACTCTAGGTAGTAGAAAGGACTCTTGGGCCAGTTTTTCAAACATTGGGGGTACTTGTGGCTGGAAAAGTGTATACTCACTAAAAGATCTGCAGTGGTACCTTTAAAACATGCTTATTAGGGACATGCACAAAATGTCATCCAAAGGGCTGAACAAACACTTAGAAAGTTGGTTTGAATAAAAGAATGAAATTGGATCAGTAGAATGGTTTTTTTGGGACCCTTTTGTGTCCCCCCCCACTCCAACTACAGTTGAATTGCTCAACCAACAACATGGAAAGCACTTTTTAAATTCATGTGCTTGGGTGTCTATGCTAGGGGTGAAGATGTGAAGGCAGCATCGAGGGCACGGGCCCACACACAACTTGCTGAGAGGCAAAGGAGAGTGGGCTCAATGAGAGCGACTACTCTGGGTACCATTTTCATTCTCTGTGAGGCAAAAGCTGGCACCTGGGCAGCTACCTCGGAGTAGGTAATGAGGTGGAGGAGGTCAGGCTTTGCTTCTTATAATAAATAATTTATGTGGGCTGGGAAGGATCCTCTCCCCCCCCCCCCCC
>NW_017729025.1:22571636-22582223 GCF_001723915.1 Gavialis gangeticus | reverse complement strand
CCCCCCCCCCCCCCCCCCCCCGCTGCCGCATGTCAGCTATTTTTAAAATTTTTTTATTTTTAAGCCTTCTTCAGAGGCATGGGGTGTGTACTACTGCCAAAGCTGGGGATTTTGACTGGGCTGTACCAGTGCTCCTGCTGGGACTTAAACCGAGAGGTTCCTGGCTGGAGGGTCTTGCCTCTGCTCAGGGTCAGACCGATCACCGGATTTGGGGTCAGGAAGGAGTTTTACTCCATGGTCGGATGGGTATGAGCCTGGGGGTTTTTGTCTTCCTCTGTAGTGAGGGGTGTGATCCTTGTCCTGGGATCTTTCCAGCATGTATTAACCACCTTTGCAGCAGCAGGATGCTGATTGCCATTGTTCCCCTGTTTTACCTGTGGCAGGTAGCGTGCTATGTCTGGGGTTTTGTGACAGGGGTGACTGTAGTTTTGGTAAGAGGGTAGAGAATGGATTTGTACAGGATGATCCTGCCTTGGGCGCGGGGTTGGACTAGATGACCTCTTGATCCCTTCCAGCCCTACTTCACTGTGATTATGTGCGCCCATGCTGTAAGTCTCTCATGCACTTTCTTGATCCTGAATTTGTCCTTTGGTTTCAGTTAGCCAGAAGGCTCCCCTAGCTATGAATGGAACCAGTGGGCTGTTGCAACTGGGAGGAAGTGCTGGGATTTATGCCCCCATAGATAAAGGCTTTCTAGTACCAGAATACTTCTCTATGCTGAGCAGATTTTCAGCTTTTGTGATGCTAGGAAAGCTATGCTTGTTTGCCCCCGGAGGATCTGTTTCTTCAGGTTAAGGCTGCCTAGCATCAGCTGAGAACATAGCAGTTGCCAGTACAGTGGCACTTTGGGGCCAACACTTTCGAATCTATTCCACGCTTTCCTTCATCCTTACCTCATCAGTGACTAGATGGTATGGGTGAGCAGAGCAGCTGCAGTTCCCTTTTAAAGGCAAGACTTTTCCTTGAAATATCAGTAGGGAGAAAATTTGGTCATTTTAAATAAATCTCTCTTATTGATGGTACGAATGCTTGGCTTCTGCAAATGTTTCCATCTTTTGGAAGGACCTAAATGCATCCTCGAGAGAACTGGGACACTTCTTCAGCTGAGTGCAGTGGACTGATGCAGATGTCATGGGGTCTTTAATTTTCACTCCTTAAATTTATTCTCCTTCCTTCTGATTATCTTCTCCATGGGGTGTCTGCCTTTTACATTGTGGCAAATGGAGTGCTGGGGGAGATAGACAGAATGTTTTACTAGCAGCCTCTGTTTAATGCAACTTTGTTAGTCCTGTGGACTAAATATGTTAATAAATGTAATCCCTCTATGAAGAACGAACAACTAGCATTTGTTTGGAGAGCTGTAAAAGGATATATACTATCTGGAAAAGCTTGAAAAACCAAGTCCTTTTCCTTTCTCTAAGTTTTGACCCAAGGGTCTTTCCTATTTAGTTCCAGGATTTTGCTTTGGCAAAAAAAAAAGGGGGGGGAGGGAGGAGGAGGAGAGGGGGCAGTTTTCAGCATGTGTAGAGAGTCTTAGCTAACTGACTGCATGACAAAAGTTGAATCTTATACTTTTTGTGACAATAATCCTGAGATCAACAGGTTGTGTTACAAGAAATGAGGTAATAATATACTGAGAAGGAAAGCCTGCTGAGTAAGAGAATACAGTATAATTCTAATAGAGGGCTGTGTGTATTTAACAGTAGGGAATAGAAGACCAAAAAACAATTTCAGTCCATTTCACACACACCTCTTTGTATCAAATTACCTGAAAATCCAGGCCTATGAACACCTCTCTGTAGGACCAAGGAGAGATGCCACTCCATCAGTGAATCTAAGAGAGGAGACAAAAGATTTGTAAAAATAAGCCAAAAACAGTCATGTATAGTCATGCTTCCTTTTCCTGTTTATGCAGTATGCGTGCCCAGAGAGCCTCGGTGCCTCCCTGAGCAATTGGCTGCACAAGGGAAATCAGTCACCCCAGTGTAGATCTCATGTAAGTTGTCGTGGTGCATCTAGTCCACATTGGATGTTCTGTCCCAACTGCACATGGCATGCAACACCTTTTAAACAGCTCTCACCCTGCCTGAAGTAGTAGCACTGCTTCGTGGATACCTACCTCACAGTTCATCTGTTTGAATAAACTATTGGAAGGCCTGTGTGGGGGGAGAGAGTTGAGCCTTGCATGCTTAAAATTGTAAATGTTTCTATATGATGAACAATGTATCCTATTTACTGTGGAATTAAATAGGTCTGATTGTGGCAGCTACAAGTAGCATATGATAGGTATAGGCAGAATTAGGCTTGGAGCAACAATTGAATTAGTGAAATTGAAACACTAATGCATTTTCTTGGCAGTGCAGTCACCCATTATGGGATAGAGCAATAGTGAATGTTGCTGAGAACAATCTAAATGCAACAGTAGTAGCAATATTTGTGAGCTGACAAGAGTAAGGCATTGTTGCCTACAGCGCCATAATAATCCTCTGTTGTACCCAAGCCCTTGGTACATTCACTGTGCATTCCTCTACATGAGTAATTTGTACATGTATTGTAAAATGATGTGCTTGGAGGTCATGGAAAATGCCTTGTCTTGTAAGCTGCTTCTGCAGTTAGGGGAGCAAAAAGCACCTGCAATGTGGAGCACCCGAGTGCCTCTTGTGACCATGCTCAAGTGACGAGAGTAAGACCAGACACTGTTTCATTCCATACAGTGACTTGGATAACTGGGCCAAACTCTACTCCTAGAAGTATTACAGAGGAGTAATACCAGTGGGCTTCATGTACACTGGTGCACCTCAAGTATATCTTCAATAAAGTAATACAAGTGAATCAGAACTGGGTTCATTGACTTCATGGGATTTCTACGTCATGCACATGAGAGCAGAATTTGGGTCACTGGACCAAATATTTACCTGGTATAAATTTAATGCAGATTCACTGAAGTCAACAGAACTACATTAATTTACAGCAGTGGAGGACCTGGTCTAGTATTTCTTCTGATTAAAGCAGTGTAAATGTTTGCTTCAAAGCACTGAGGTTCTGACCCACGCATTTGCAGTAGAAACACCTTATTTTGGGAGAAATCCCAGTGAAATGTGCAGTAAAGATATTACTCAACGTGAGTGAAGGGATCAGACACTCTGGTGGTAAAGGAAAATCACAATAACTTGCTTTTCCGAGGCTTCCTTTAAACTTGTCTTTAAGGCATCTGGAGGTTTGCAGCTTGCCCTTGCAAGCTCTAATGGGATAAATATTCTCTCAGTAAAGATATCATTTCAGAGCGTTTCCTCCAGGCTTTGGAAATTCCACAGGCCTGACTAAGGTGTGGCGGTGCTACAGATATGTTAGGCTGTAAAGGCGGGTGCTTTAGAGGTTTTCTGTACCATGAGGTCATCTTGAAGGATTGGTCTATTTCTTTGATGGTTGTCCAAAAAATCCCTCGTAGGGTTTCAACTGGTTTAATTCTCAAAGCATTCATTTTTGTGACTACACCAAATTATCAGCAGCAGGTCCAATGTTTCTGCCTCCTATAGTTAATGAGTCTCATGGGAAAGAGGGTGGTCATAGAGTCAGAATCGGAGGGACATTTCTTTCTCATATAAAATGGCTCATCTGGAACTTTGCCCAGTTGTACATTACCGTTTATCTGCACCTGGATCCCCAGTTGAGATGAGGACTTTTGGGGGCTTCATGCTATATGTATATAGAATACGAGAGAGCCCCTGTCCCCAAGATCTTGGGACTTACCTGTATTGGCAAGAGAGTGTATAGTAAATTTACAGTGCATTAATTTTCCTTAGTGCCCACTCTCAGTGCCTTGCCTCGTGTGTGGAGTAGTTTATTTCACTTTGGAGTAAATTACTTTGCATTCTGTGTATACTCAAATAGGGAGTGAGTGTGGAATAACTTGTGCACTGTGAATTCCCACCTTGGCTTACTGTGCAGTAGTTTCACTGTGTAGACAAGCCTTTACAATCTAAAATTGGCCAGATGGAGGAAGATGGCTGGCATCACGATTAGGATAAGAACTTGGGAAAGAGAAGAGTTTTCCTAGAATTTAGAGACTACTTACCCAAGTCAAATATTTTCAAATCAGCAGGGCCTGAAAATTTACCTTGGTGCATTTAGGGGATGGGCTGAAGCAAACTTGGAGCCACTAGTGGTTGTTTTTGAGGACTCTTTGAGGGCAGGCGAGGTTGTAAAAGAACAGAAAAAGGCAGCTGTGGTGCTTACCTTACAAGAAAGCAGGGGCAGGGGTAGCAGGACACAGGGAATTACAGAGCAATCAACTTGACATCAATTCCTAGAAAGCTCTGGGAACAAATAATCAGACAGTTTATTTGCTTGGACAAAAAAAGATGTGAAACCAAAACAAAGGAACTTACAGATTTGCGGGGGGGGGACAGGACAGGGGGGAGTAGTCGATGTGTTCTATCTTGACTTTTTATTAAGGCTTTTAATACTGTCTTGGATGCCATTCAGATACACAAAGTAGGGAAATATGGTCTGGATCAAGGATGCTGAATCTCCTACCCCTCCTGGGCTTGCCATGGGCTTGGTCTATGGGATGGATCCTGTGTAGGATACATTGCAGCTCATCCCCACACACCCAGATGCGGCCACAAGCAGCAAGTAATGCTGCTGCTATTTCCCTGTTGCCAATTTCTCAGACCTATGGGGAGCCCCATAGGTTGAATTACATGGCTCTGCAGGCCAGAGGTTGAGCACCCCATGGTTTAGATCAGTGGTTCTCAACCCTTTTTCGACCGGGACCCACTTGTAGACATTGACGGCCAGACCCAACATCCTGCCCCCAGGCCCCAGCCCTCCCCGTGTGTGGGGAAGAGGGTGCATGTGGGCCAAGGGGCCCCCCCCCAAGCAGCCCCTTGTAGGCTGGAATTTGCGAGCCTGCAAGGCAAAAGCCATGGTTTCCGACATTTTTCTGCTTTAAAGGAGAACCCATTTTAACCATTTGTTTGTGACCCTTTCATATAATTCTGTGACCCATGGGTCACAACCCAAAAGTGGGTTGAGAAATGCTCATCTTGATGAAACTACTCAGGTGTGTGCACAGCTAGGCAGAAAACCACACTCAATGGCTCGCTGTCAACCTGGAAAGATGTATTAAGTGGAGTCCCACAAGGGTATGTTCTGGATCCCATACTAGTCATTTTTTTCATTAATGAGTATAATGATAGAATACTTAAGTTAAATATTCAAATTTTACTTATTTAAATTTACAGATCATGCCAAACTGGGAGGTGTTACAAGCACTTTGGAAGGCTGGATTAAAGTTCAACATGATCCTGACAAATTGGCTTGAGACAAATAGGATGCAATTCAGTAAGAACAAGTGTAAAGTACTGTACTTTGCTAGGAACAATTAATGGCACTGCCCTTAGTTACGTTGTCTGGCCCACAGGGCTTGTGAGTAGGTGGGTATTTGGGGATGGTGCTCCCTACTGATAGCCAGGCATGGAGGCCTGTTCCTGGGGATGTGTTTGCAGTGGGTAGGGGTGACAAGTGACAACTGTAGTAACCCCCATGCCACCACCACTGCTCATCCGATCAATATGGGGAGTAGGGTAAGTTTGACAACGCTGGACTACACAAATGTAAAATGGCAAATGACTGGCTATAACAGTTCTGCAAAATGGATCTGGGGATTATAGTGGATCACAAACTGAGCATGAGTCAACAATGTCATCCTGTTCTGAAAACCAAAAATCGTACTGGACTATGAGTGTAAGAGGCATGAAGTAATCCTTCACTCAACTTGGTACTAATAAGGCCTCAGCTAGATTACTGAGCACAGTTCTGGGTGCTGCCTTTTAAGAAAGCTGTGGACCACTTAGCGTGCCCTGAGGGGAGTAATAAAAATGATCGTAAGTCTAGAAAATGTAAGCTATGAGTAGAGATTGAAAGATTGGGGTTGTTTAGTCTAAGGAAGAGAAGACTGATGTGATAATTGTGTTGTAATGTGTAAGAGACTATTGGAAAGAAGAAGGTGAATATACTGTCTTCAGTGCCTGTTGGGGATGGAACAAGACATCTTGGGCTTAAATTGCGGTGAGGGAAATTTAGGTTTAAATATCAGGAGAAACTTTCCAACTGAAAGGATAGTTAAGCACTGGGATAAATTGGCCTGTGAGGCTGTGTTTTAAAGGTTAGACGGACATCTGTTAAAAATGGTTTAGATGCAATTGATTTTGCCTTGGAGCAGGGTGGTGGATTAGATGACCTCTTGAGATCCCTTCCAGCCTTATTCTCTCTGATCATATGATTTTGAGAGAGGAGATCTTGTCCCCTTTTTGCTTATGGAGAACTGAGACACAGGAAGATGAAAGGATTGATAGAGAGAGGTACTTTTAGGTTCCCCCAACATAAATGTTACAATGCCTAAGTGGCCCCAGCAGGATGATTCTTGGAACTGAGGTGAAATACCTCGGTTTTTCAGTCAGTGACAAGAGTCCGGTGCCTCTAAGAGGGAAACTGGAGACACCAAATGCCAAATGGAGTTCTGCCTAGAGCTGTCCACTTAGGGAAAAAAATTAAGCACAGCATTGTCTAAACTCTCACCAATACCCAGAGCATAAGTATAAAGTGTCCTAATGGTCAGCTGTGGAGGAGTTTGTTTGGGGGAAACTGCAGTATAACCATGTAATAGTCATAGGCCCAAAAGGAGTGTCAGCAGAGGAGTTCCTAAGTACTGGCTGTTCATGCTTATTATTATTATTTTTTTAACAATAGACAATCATTACATAGAAAATCTTGGAATCAGGGACCTTTGCTGAGTGCACTAACTATTAGGTTGTAGCTATATAAAATATAATAATTAAACGTATGGAAATAAAAATGTATTATCAAATCAACTAATAAAGATAAACTAATAGCAACCTTCCTGTTGATCAAAAGTTATCAGTGAGAAGCTCTATTTTTCCACCTGAAGGCTGTAAGGTCCAGATTTACAGGTAGCCATCCATGTCTAATCATGGTTCTTTATATCAAAGAGCAAATGACTAAATAAGCAATTTCAGTTGACTGAGCAGACTGGCTTATTGAAATGTTTAAGAAGTTATATTGGCGAGTTATAGATGAAGATATTTTTTTCAGTCTCCAAAGTTGATATTTTGACACCCAGGTAAGCCACCTGGCAAGTTGTAACATGTTGGGGTCCCAGGGATAGCCATGATGCCCCCTGGTGGCTCCACAACTGTGCTGATTCTGCCCCTAGGGCACCTTTGTGTCTTTTCTGCCACGCCTTGATGGGAATATAAATAAATAGGGAGGTTGCCCACTGACCTTTGCATAGCTCCGGTTCCACCAAACCCCCACTAGGATCCCTGGCACCCTAGTAGTCCTCATTGGTCCCAGGCTCCTGGCTGGGCCTCTTTACTCAGGCCCCTGGCTAGGCACCCAGCACCTTAAGGACTAATTGCATGGCTCCTAACCTTTCCCTTTACCACGTCCCATGCTTGCAGGTGTTACGATTATTCCCTCTGTGGGGTTTCAGCCTCCTCCCCTTTAATCTAGCTAGATCTTCTAGCCTGGGCCTACTAAATGGGACCCGACTTTACGGTTCTAGCTCTTGCTTGTCCCTTCTGTCACCAGGCCCCTGTCTGGCTGTGCCCTCCCTCACTGCCAGCCCTTGGCTCAATAACTGCTTGAGTTTACCCCCGAGTCTCCTCATCAAGCCTCATCCCAAACCACTGATGTAATGACAGCATAACAACAAAGTAACAGCCCTCTGTCCCTTTAAGAGGGCAAACCTTGACCTCTAGCATAATCAGGGTACCTCTCAAGTTTCCTGAGACTCCCTGTTCCTGTAGGCAGCAACTGGTCACCCCAGCATCCCTGGGCAGGGGTCTTTGCCCTGTGGCAGCCAGGCAAGATTCCCCTAAGCTAGCTTCAGCTTTTGGTTTATAAGCTCCCAGGACCTTGCCTACATCTGGTCATGTGACTGCCTGAGTTGGCTGCTAATTACCTTGTTAGCCCTGTTGCCTTGGCAATCCACAGATGCTGCCCCCTGCTTAGCCTGCAAGAGCTCCTTGGCTGGGCTGCTTTTATCTTGAAGTAATAGGAAGCCCCAGGTGCTCTGTTACAGAAGTGCAGTGGCAGAGTTGTTAAGGCACTTCTGTTTGGTTCAAGGTGTGAGCATGAATCTGAATCCTGACTTGTGCTGATGGCTACACTTAGTTGACCTAGCTGGAAATGGGTACCTGGACTTTGGGGCTGGGGTGTCAAAGGTAGGCAGCTGTAATACTGGCCACATGATTCTCTTGTATTTTTGGCTATAGTAGATTAGGTATACCTCAGCTATGCTAAACAATGGCCTGTCGGTCTCAAGTAGGCTTTTGACATAAACTGTCTGTTTTTTTTTCAAAAGCAAATCGGGCCTCTTTACTTTTCAAGATCTTTGGGTTTATGCTGACTGGGGGAAGGAGCAATACCAGGTACGTGCAGTCTTAGAACTTCAATGAGAAGTAAAACTCCCTATGGAGACTTCTCCTTCGGGTAATTGTAACAGAGAGCTCCCTGTTCCTTTAAGGTAAAAGCAGCCCAGGCAGGGAGCACTGCAGGCTAGGCCTTGCCTTTCCAATATGCATCTCCTTGGTTGTTTTGTATGGATCTCAGATTGGCCGCCTTAGTCATCCACAAACTAATCAATGAGTTCCTGGTTTACTGGAAGACTGTCATCCTCATATCATGGGACTGCTGCTGTCACTGCCAACATTAGCTGTTCTGGTCTCTGATCATTTAGCCTCATTCCCATAACTCATGATGAATGAATCAGCTTCTTCCAAGAATGCATAGAAAAAAATTGTAGTGGAGATAGCAAGGGGGCTTGTTTCCTTGTAGGGCCATTAGAAATAAAAATAATCTTCTTTTTCTGATGATTCATCAATGCAGAGAATATTGGTTCACTGCTGAGTTCTTTGTCTATAGTACAAAGGTTAATCAAAAATGAACGCCTCCTTTATTTTTCTCAGCCACGTATTATTTTAAAAATATGTACGCATTTTCTGTGAAAGTTTAATCAGTACTGAACACGCAGTTATTTTTCAGCATAGTCTCTACAGGATAAGGCTGTAAAAGTCCTTGTCCTTGTTGCACAGCCTCCATCTGTTTGTCATCCTGAAAATGTTGCCCTCACAATCTGTCCTCCATTCTTGGGGCTGCGCCAAGGATGGGGCAGCAGAGTCTAAACAAATGATGAGATTGCCTCTGCCTCTGTGGTGCATAGTCTTGTCCTGCAGAAGCAGCACCTCAGACATGTCTCTGTCAGGCCCTTTGCATGTAGTATTTCAGTGTCTTCAGGGTCTTGACAGGGTTTGAACCTGAGTTCACTGTAACTCTTTTAGGCAAGAAGATAACAAGAAGAACACTCTCCATGTCCATAGATGATGCATAAGAGTTGACTGTGTGTGTGTGTAGGGGGGCACAACTTCTGTGCTGCTGCTGCGATCACCCCCGCTGCTGGCTGTTGGCTTCAACACCTCGACAGGCTGCAGCCCCATGCCCTGCTGTCAGCACAGAAATCATGCCGCTGCCGCCTCTGCTGCTGCTGGGCCCTGGGTCTGGCTGGGCTGCAGCCCTGCACACCGTTGCTGGCACAGAAATCTGGGAGGGCACGTGCCTTCCACCCATGCATCGCTTGTGGTCATGTCCATGGTTTAGGAGGCATTATTTTCTAAATGACCCTCATACTTCAGCTCTGTGGAAAGATAGATACTCAGTCATTGCTCTAACCCTCTTTCATTTATGTAGTGATCTTTTGTCACTGGGACCTTCTTCTGTATCTTTAGTTTTAATGACCAAAACATGTACAACTCCAGGCTTCATCATTTCATCCTGTGTAATGTGAAATGGCTCAAGAGAATATTTCTCAACTTATTCCCATGCTCTGCTCCCTCCTGCTGTCCCTCTCTTCTCTCTTACCCTAAATCTAACTCCCCCCAACCCCCTTCCTCCTTTGCTCCTGGACTTTGGCCTCCAATGACTCATGAACACTCCTGTTTAGCAAAATGTGACGGGCTGGGTAGTCCTAGCTCTTTGACACCTGCTTGCAGCCTCTAACTTGAGAATCTGTGGCGTAAGCAATGACAGGTCTATCAATATGACGCCCAGGAAAAAGTGAACTTGCTAAATGGGTACTTTGCGTCAGTTTTCCATCAGCCCCATGGGATGGCCCTGCCCATTATGGGTCAGGGAGTCCTGGGTGAGGGAGATTCCTTGCCCTCCATTGAAGCTGACCGTATGAAGGAACACCTCAACAGGCTGGATACCTTCAAGTCAGCCGGCCCTGATGGGTTACACCCAAGGGTACTCAGGGAGCTGGCGAGCATCATAGCTCAGCCCCTGGCACGGATCTTTGAGAGCTCTTGCCGCTCTGGTGATGTGCCCGATGATTGGAAGAGGTCCAATGTGGTGCCTATCTTCAAGAAAGGGAGGAAAGTAGATCCGGCAAACTACAGGCCCATCAGCCTGACCTCTGTCCTGGGGAAGGTCTTGGAAAAGATTATCAAGGAGGCCATCATTAACAGACTAGCTGAAGGCAATATCCAGAGGGATACCCAGCATGGG
>NW_017729025.1:22568685-22571465 GCF_001723915.1 Gavialis gangeticus | reverse complement strand
AAGTGACCAAAACGCTGGCTTGCATCCATAGATGCTTCTCAAGCAAATCCTGGGACGTCATTCTCCCCTTGTACTCGGCCTTGGTGAGGCCGCAGCTGGAGTACTGCATCCAGTTTTGGGCTCCACAATTCAAAAAGGATGTGGAGAAGCTTGAGAGGGTGCAGAGGAGAGCCACATGCATGATCAGAGATCAGGAAAACAGACCTTATGATGAGAGGCTGAGAGCAATGGGGCTGTTCAGCCTGGAAAAGCGCAGGCTCAGGGGTGATCTGGTGGCCACCTATAAGCTTATTGGGGTGCTCATCAGGATCTGGGGGAACATCTGTTCACCAGAGCGCCCCAAGGGATGACAAGATTGAATGGTCACAAACTCCACTGTGACCGGTTCAGGATGGACATGAGAGAGAACTTCATCACTGTCCGAGCCCCCAAGGTTTGGAATAGCCTGCCGCTGGAGACGGTTCAAGCACCTACTTTGAACACCTTCAAGACACGTGTGGATGCTTATCTTGCTGGGATCCTATGATCCCTACTGGCTTCCTGCCCCTGGGGCAGGGGGCTGGATTCGATGATCCTCCGGGGTCCCTTCCAACCCAAATGTCTATGAAATCTGATTATTAAGGCATTGTCTTGTAAACTAACATAGTGGGAACTGTCCCATAGATTCTCAGGGAAGAGTCTTGAAAGGGGTGTCAAGGGCTCAATCTTTGTCAACTCTACTATTTGCAGTACCTGAAGTGGGACAAATTTTCTTGTGTAAATTCCCATTGATCTTAAGAGTTGCTACTATCAAGGGCTTGGTTTGGCCCAAAGAGTTCGCCTGCGTCAGTTCCTAAACCTGTCCAAACCAAATGGCTAATTTACCCTTTTCATTGCACCAAGGGAACAAACGCACTGAACTTTTGATGTAAAAGCACATTCTTGCATCACAGATTGCTGTAAAATAGGCGAGTTCTACGTGTGGGGATAGCTAGGGGTGGTTTTACGAGCATACTTCTGTTAAAGAACTGCTCTGATCTTGCTTATTCAGTCTTGAAATTAATGTGTAAAGGAGGCCCATCAACAGCTGAATGGACTATGATTAAGTGGATTATTACTATTACACAGCCCAACAAGTTGCTATTTGTTTCTTATGCTTGAGTGAATTTTGCAGTGCATATGAGTGGAAAGATCTGCACGTAGGTTAATGTTAAAAAAAATGTTCCTCCTCCCAAAAAACCCTTGAACTAGGGAAGGATATAAATTTGTGGCATCTGTATACTAGTGAATTGTCAGTATTTGCAAATGTAGTGTCCACTGGTGATTGCCTATAAACCTGGACTCTATTACTGTGAATATTCAATTTCAAACTAACATTAACCCAGTTACTTGTTTGCTCCTAGTGCTATAAAACAGGAACTGATTTATCAGAGCATCAAGCTGATTAAGGAGAGATTACCTGCTGTAGGGGTTTGTTTAAAACATTTGAGGCTTGTCCTCTGAATTACTTATGCTGTGTTGAATTAATTCCAGTCATTAAACATTCAGTTTGTAGGATTTAAAAAACCTTTAACTCTTTCTTTCTCTTGGTATCAAATATCAAGGAGAGATTATACAACCTTTTGGTCATGTAGTGCTCAGAAAGCTCTCTAATGATCCCTGGAGTTAAAGGAACGCCTTTGTGGTAAAGAATAAGAAGGATCAAAACAAATTTGTGAAGGTAGAACCTATTTTGGGAGAATGAGTGAAGTTGATTAGGAGCTCTCTTCTCGGGTCATGTTATGGTTGGGGAGTGTTGGTGGGGAACATAGAAATGGATGATAACTTTGGCAGCAGTGACCGCGAGAGGATTGAGTTAAGGATCTGGAGAAAAATAAGGTGGGAAAGCAGTAGAGGAAGGACCCTGGACTTCAGAAAAGCAGACTTTGACTCTCAGACGGAACTGATGGGCAGGATTCCCTGGGAGGCCAGTCTGAGGGGGGGAAAGGAGTCCAGGAGAGTTGGTTGTATTTTAAAGACCTCTAACGGAGGGCACAAGAACAAACCATCTTGATATATAGGAAGACTAGCAAGTATGGCAGAAAACCAGCTTGGCTTAGCAGGGAACTCATCATTGAGCTAAAACACAAAAAGGAAGCTTATAAGTAGTGGTAACTTGGACGAATGGCTAGGGAGTATAAGAATATTGCTCAAGCAAGTAGGGATGAAATTGGGAATGCCAGAACACAATTGAAGTTGCAGCTAGCAAGGGATGTGAAGGCTAACAAGAAGGGTTTCCACAAGTATGTTGGCAACAAGAGGAGGATCAGGGAGAGCATGGGTCCCTTAGTGAATGGAGGAGGCAACCTAGTGACAGATTATGCAGAAAAGGCTGAAGTGCTCAATGCCTTTTTTACCTCGTCTTCACAGGCAAGATCAGCTCCCAGACTACTGTACCTGGCACCATAGTTTAGGGAGGAGGTGAGCAGCCAACAGTGCAGAAAGAACAAGTTAGGGACTATTTTAATAAGATAAACATGTACTAGTCCATGGGGCTAGATGCAGTGCACCCATGTGTGCTGTGGGAGTTGGCCAATGTGACTGCAGAACCACTGGCTGTTATCTTTGAAAACTCATGGCAGTCTGAAAAGGTCTCAGATCATTGGAAAAGGGCAAGTATAGTGCTCATCTTTAGAAAGGGAAGAAGAAGGAACTACAGACCAGTCCGCCTCACCTCAGTCCCTGGAAAAATCATGGAGCAAGACCTCAAGGAATGCATTTCTGATAGAGAAGGTAGGAAAGGAGGGGGGGTGGCAATCTAT
>NW_017729025.1:22565268-22566858 GCF_001723915.1 Gavialis gangeticus | reverse complement strand
CAGGTCCCTTCTGACCCTACAAACTATGAAACTATGAGTCTAGTTCAAAGTTTATATCCACTACCACAGTACCAGGAGTTACTTCCTGTGTCCTTTTAGTCTGATTTTTTTTTTTTTCTTTTTTTTAACGTTTTGGACCCACTTTGGAATATGAGTCTGCAGAAGATCAACACACAGCTGCACAGACCACTGAGTATGGAGAATATATGAAACTGCTACCTGCTAATTCTATACCAGATAGCAGAGCTTGAAGGTAGGTTCATAAACAAAGGGAAGGTGAGGAAATATTATAGTGCTGATGGGAATGGCAATGCTTTTGGCATGTGATGACTGAGGAGCAAGGCACTAGTTTTGGAAGCAGGAGTAAACAGAAAAAGTGGTGAGGGGAATGCAAAAATGTAGAGAAAAGTGCCTTTTGTCTAGAGTGAGTGGCTAGTACTTATGGAAATGAGTTTCCATTGAACAAAGGACAAGGGCATGGCAACCTCTGTGTAATGTTACCGTTGCCTTTAACCATTGTGGTGCCTAACTTGTGTCTGTGGGTGGTGTTATCTGCAAGAAGCAAGCATGGTTCCACATCCTGGCTGAAGGGCCTGACATGCCCTATGGCCATGAAATACTTCTGGAGGAGTTGCCAGCTCAGAGTCTCTATGATCCTTTAGTTATTGGTTTGATCTCCACCTAAGTCATCCATTATGCCCTGGAGTGTGGGGGCTGATCTGTGTAGCATGATATGTCTGGTATGGTAAGCAACATAAATGGGTATTATCTGAGTGGTACCTACCACTGCCCATATCTCCTGGGTAAAGTCTGGAGAGCTCCTCTATATTTCTTCTGTATTACTCAAATTTAGGCAGCTGCATCTTTTTAGGTCTGTAGCATTTCCATTGGGTTGTTGTTGAACTTGATTGTGTAAAGTAGTAGACTGAGTGTGTCTCTCTCTTCCTTTTTTCTCTGACCTACTTGCTTGTTGCTTGCATAAGGATGTACATGTGGTGGCATAAAGTGGCAGATTCCCAGTCTCATGAATGCAGAGCAGACTTTATGTATTACCAACATGTAACTTTGGTCAGCTTTGAAAGCTTCTTTGCTGCAGATCTCAGAACCTAATTAAGGCTGTGCGTAGACAAAACAAGAGGTGTGTGTGCACAACACTTTAAAGCGGGCTAAATGCTTTTGCACTGCTTTAATGATGTCAGTGTCTACATGCCTTGGTGGTATATTGCACATTAATTTCAGCTGCTGTAGGAAATTTGGCGGTGTAATGCACCTTAAATGACTTGGGGTGCAGCAAACTAAAACTCCTTCGAGGAGTTTTAGTTTGCTGCCCCTACAGCCACGGAGCAAAGCACCAGGCTCCATACAGCTCCGTGGCTCTGCAGGTAGCCTGGCAGCAGCCTGGGAAGGCAGACTCCACCCAAGACCAGGGACCCCTCCACCTGCTGACAGCATGCTATTTCTCACCTTTTTTTTCCCTCACTACTGTTCTAGCATTGTGAATCCATGAGACAATTTTTTCCTTAGATTTGCATCATCTACAAGCAGATGATTTATAGTTTGTGGTTGGGTACTATGAGAGCATCTCAGTGT
>NW_017729025.1:22546210-22560268 GCF_001723915.1 Gavialis gangeticus | reverse complement strand
GCAGTCTTTTTTTTTTTTTAAACCCACCACTTCAATTTAGGGCCCCTGTTTCATCTACACGCCCTATGTCTTGTAGCATTTGTAGCTCAAAATCTGATGCAGTGTTTCTTTCTCCCACTTTCTATTCTCAGACGAGAATCTCTTCGGTGTACTAATACATAAAACAAGTGAATAAAGCTGAATTATAGTGGTGTAGGCTGGCCAGGAAAACATTTGGACAGGAGCCAGTTGAACTCTACTACAGAGCAAATACAAATCCCAATCCAGGGATAATAACTGTCTTCTGTGCATTTGTCAGGCACACTGCACATACTGCTGTTTCTTCCATAATTACATTAATACACAAAGCAGTGATTAAGTGATGATAAGGTTATGACTGAAGAAAACAAAAGGCTTTAAACCCATTGGATACTGATAGTGCTGCCCAGTGCTGAGACTGGCACTGAAGCACAAAGGATGTAAGATGGTCATCACATGCAATAGGCCTAACACAATGAGGTCAGGATGGTGTCTGGACTAAACCTCTTTAGTGCTGGCTCTACAAGAGGATCTGTTGCTATGGACCCTGCTGGCCAAATGCAGTCTCATCTGTAGCATAAATATCCAGAGAAACAGGGTTTCTAGCAGAGATACTGACACGGTGTTTATGATGTGGTGCTAGTATATCTTCTTGCATAGACAGAGCTGGTTTCATGATGGTGAAGCCTAGAGATCCCATCAGTGATCAGGATCACATTGAGCTAAGCATTCTACAGACCCCTTATGAGGCTTGCTCCTTACCTTGAAGAGTTTTCAATCTAAAAAGACAAGACAGACAAAAGGTGGAAGGGGAAACCAGTATGAAATGGCATAATGAAGATCACCTAGTGGATCAATGGCAGAGCCTCCAGTGCCCAGGGTCTAGCTTCTGGATCCTGCTCCCCTGTGCGATGTTTGTCGAGCTCTCTCCCACCTGTTATGTGAGCTGTGAAAGATGAAGTCTGATTCCTGCAGCGTTTCCAGCATGCACTCCACTGAGCACTGCTTAAACGTGGAAGAGAAATCTAAGGCAAAAGACTGGGATTTTGGGGAACAGAAGAGATGCTGATTAGTTGAAAGAAGTATCCTTCGTAATTGGATTTTTGTCATTTTTTTAATACATTACAGAACATGGTTTGACGTGATGATGTTGAGCCAAAACAAAGACGACAACAAAATGGTGCTTAAGCTGACTGAGGAATAACCAGTTAGTGTTTAAAACCCAGCTAATGAAGTGTGTGTATCTAATGTCTGAGTTAATTTTCAGTCATATTTGTTTTAAGCCAGCAGGTCAATATATTTTAATTTATATGTACTATCAAACAGTCAAATATAGAAATAAACTGCCTTTTTATTTTTAAAGATGAATTAATTCTGTTTGCAAAAATATACTTAATGTACAGGAATCTTGATTCTGTGGGAGCTCCCTGAACTTTCATTTAAATAAGATTTCCATTTGTATTACATTGGAGTTGACAGAGAGGAAAAAATGAACAGCCATCTGGTAATCAGTTTATTTCCCATAATGAAAACAAATCCGCAATCTCACTAATCTAAAGGGCACAGCGAGGTAACTTTGTGAGGAGCCCGTTACTTGCAGCGCAGGCTGCTTAAGTTCATTTAGCAAGAAATAACAGTTTGCAAAGTTCCTGAAGAGTGAGATGCAACTGCTGAGTGCTGTGGGCTGATCCCAGTCTTGCTGATGGCAAAAGCTGCTCTTTATATGATTTCAGTACATGCTGCACTGGGCCCAAATGCATGAGCAAGGGCTTCTCATTTTCTAGTTTTGAAAGCAGTTAGTTTTTACCAGGAGGATTTTTGTTTATAGTAAAGCCTCTGTGATCTGGTCTTAAAATAGGAGCTAATCATATTTACACTGCCAGCATAAACAGGCCTCCGTGGAAACAAACTGGTCCCATGATGTTGCCCTGAGGGGTCAGGCCAACTCTCAGGATTTCAATATTGCGCTGTTAGACAGGAGGGTGTGACACAATTGCACATATACAAGCACACAAATCAATTAGGGGCATACACACACACAACCAGCTCAGGCACATACACATCCAAACCAGCCTACGCACATGCATACCTATCACCAATTCAAACTCATACACTATACACCCCAAACTTAGACACAGATCACTAATTTGTATATCATGTACACAATGCCACATATACATAGATACACACACTCACCAGTTCACACACACACAACCCACATACACATACACACAGGTAAGTTCCTAACTTGGATGGTACAGTGTGTATGTGTGTGCTTGGGGTACCTGGGATACTTGGGGGAAGGTTCAGGTGAGAGAGGGAGTTAAAGTGTAGAGAGTGAAAGTTGCCAGAACTGGGATTAGAACTGGTGGACTACAGAGAAGCTGGCTAAGGAACTGAGGCTTGGGTTTACTTAAGGTAGACTGGGGCTGGAAACTGAGGCAGACAGCTGAGATATGGGGGGGGGACGGGACGGATGGACAGATAAGTGGTGGCAAGGAGGAGACAACCAGGAAAGAAACTGAAGCAGAAACCTGGTTGCTCAGGGGAAAAGGAAAAGGCAGTGGGGATAAGACAGTGGCAAAGGAACAGGGCGTTTGGAGGCAGAAAGGAGCTCAGGACGGGTGTTGGGGGTGGCAGTGAGCCAGAAGCAGGAGAGGGAGAAATGAGACAGAAGTTAGAGGGGCGAGGAGCAGAGGTTGGAGCAGGGCCAAACCATAGTAAAGCAAAACGCAGCTTGGGGGTCCAAATAACAGTTTTATTAAACAGACAGCATGCTGCACAGCCCCATGAAGTTATTGGTGCGCACGCGCATACACGCACACACAGCAGGAGAAAGAGACTCGGTGGAAGGGCTGGAGTCCAGGTAGGGAAATGAAGCAGAGTCCAAGTCCTTGGTTGAAGAGGGGATGGAGGGTGATGGCTACCTATCCAGGCTAAAAAGAGGTCCTTGTCCAGTAGGTGTTGTCCAGAGGGGGGTTGCTGGCAGGGCCTCTGGGTGGATAGGTGGTGTGGCATGGTGATGGTCCAGATGGAGAGGTCATCTCACTGGGTCTGTTTTCACTGCCTCTTTTTATAGGGGCAGACCTTGTGTGACCCTAGTGACAGGAGGTATGCCCAGGCAAGGGTCAGCCCCTGGCGTACTGAGCATGTGCGCTCCATGCAGGGATGTGCAGTTTTGGGTGTCTGTAATGGTGGGGTACAATGGTAGATTTCCTGGTTCTGCAGGGTCTTTTGTCTTTTCAAATGCTGGGTTCTTGTCTCTGTTCCTGGGTGAGGTCGTGGTTCCTGGATGAATCCATGCGAGGTGATGGCCCAGTCATTACAGGCCATTCAGTAGAGGCCTGCTACCATTGTATTTCATTCATTACCAATCACTGTCATTCATCCAGGAATCAATTTACATGGGAGGGGTACGTGACTCATACAGTTGCAACATGGGATGCCCAGGCAAAGGACACAAGATGGAGACTTGACATATTAAATGGAAACTTGACATGACTTTGGTTCACTTACAAACACAGGCCTAAACATATAATATTCATATGAAACCATAAAAAACAACACAAAAATGATGATAATACAATATACAACAGTAAAAATCAATACAAACCTAATAAGTATACAATATAAAACAGTGGACATCCAAAACCAAAAACTTGCGACCAAAATAAAAATGTTAAAGCTTATCCTAAGTCTGAGTTCACTTATACTTATCTATAGGGAATAGAGAGGGAGAGAAAAAGTCAGAAATGGTTGGGGAAGGGGAGGGAATACATTTTTAAAATAAATAAATAAAAGCAAAACTGGGGGTTTTGCTACATTGACTGCAGGTGAAATTCCTCAGAGGCTCTCAAAAGCGTTATTTTTGCTACTTTTCTAAAGTTGTTCTATCAATTTTCAGGAGTGTGTGCAGAGGCAAATGGTCTAATCTTGTGTCACACTGCACAAGCCTCTAGCTTGAACACCTTGGTCATGATTAATGACCCCTCCTGGAAATGACAACCATTTTAAGGCAGTCATGGGGGACAAACCTGTCCTGGCTTACCTGCAGCCCTGCAACCTCAAAAGAGGTCTCTCAAGCAATGGGCTACCTAATACCTCACTGAGGCACCAGGCTTTGCAGTTGACCCAGATGCCACTGTGCTCCCTTATCAATACAGGCCATATACCATCATTGGATAAAATAACATAGATTATTACATCTGAGACTCATTCACCTTCACCTCTACCAACTTTATATATGCCATCATTGCCTTACAGTGCTTCTCTGCTGTCTATGTTGGATCAACAGGGTAACTCCTGATGTGAAGGAACGAGGGGACATTGATCTGACAAAAGCCTTTGGCAGAACACTTTAAACTGCCTGGACTTTCCTGACCTCAGAATAGCTGTTTTTATCCAGTAAAACTTTGAAAGCCAACTTGAACGCAAAATTGAGGAAAAGAAATCATCCACAGACTGGTTTGTGGTAAGGATGGTCTAAATAGGGGCTATAGTTTCTTATCCTGTTACTTGGATTACTTCTTGTGAGTCCTTTTGGTCCCTATGGCTGCATCCAGTTGTGTGTGGATGTTTGGTTCCCCAGGGATAACTAGTGGCGGCACACGTTGTGCTGCTGCTAGTTGTCCTTTGGGAAATGCCTGTGCCACATGCACAGTGGCATGCGGTAAGTTACCCCGGGGCAGCCTTACCTGGGAGCCTCCCAGGGCTTCAGCAGCAGCGATCCTGCCATACAGAGCCTGGCTCCAGCTCTGTGGCGTATGCTACCACCGCGTGTGCCATTCCAATTTTTCCCCCATATGGGTTTTTTTTGACCCCTGGATATCTCTCAGAAAAGCCCTCTACACTGCTCCCTTGCAGCGCGGAGAACAACGAGAGGTGTGGTATGTGGCGCCGCATATGTGTCTGGTGCGACATGCTGCACAACCATGCTAGTCTGGACGCAGCCTATGAGTTTATTACTTGTTTGCTTCTCTCAGCACTGCCCCTTTCCCCCTTCCTTTTTCTCCCTTCCTTCCTTGTCTTGTATATTCAAATCACTCTATTTAGTATCCTGCTCTGTGGATGCCATTTCATAGCATCTGATGAAGTGAGATCTTACTTGGGAAAGCTTATACATCTTTGATTCAGTTGGTCTATAAAGTGCATCTCTACCCTGCCTAGTGCACAGTAGTTGCAAAGCTGGGCACTGTTGGGGGTGGGGAAATGTCATCTCTTCATAGTTAAGAGTTGCAATCGAATGCCAACATGTATGGGCAACAGGCAGGAATGTAGGCTCTCGGAGGTATAACCGGTCAGGTCTGTGCCGGGGCAGCAGCCAGAGCTGGACCGCTAGTGGTGGTGTGGCAACCAGGAAAGCAGCTCCTGGAAAGCAGACCCCCAGTTACGTTACTGTAGGCTCTTTAAATGTGTCAATCTTCTGGTAGGGAAGGGACTGGGGAATTTTATCAGTCATGGGACTGTATTCTGGAAACTGTGCCTCAGCTCAATTTTGAGGAGATGAGGTACAGGGTAAGATTTTAGAGAGAATTTTTCTTTCTGGTGGCCTGTCAGGAGTCCTAGAAAACAGCCAGGAAAGAAGAGCCTTTCACAGTTCTGGTTGCTAAAAACTATGGAGGCCTTTGGTAATTGGGCCCAAGTGCTTTGTGCTGCTTTACTCTTGCTTTAATTTCTGTGTGTGTATGTGTGTGTGTGCACGCGTGCACGTGCACACATGCACACGTGTATGAAATCTAAAGAGAGAAAAATGTAGTTTGGGCTCTACTCCCTTGATGCCCCTAGCTTAGAGGACACCTTGGTAATGGTGGACAACACAAAATTTAGGCTGGTTCCATTTTGAGCCTTATTTTTCTTTTCTGTTTAGCAGAATTAGAGAAGATCTTTGAGAGACAGAGCTGTCAAAGGGTGAAGACAGTGGGCCAGCACCCCGCCTGTGTTAGGGCCTGTTTCTGCATGTCTTCTCTCTTTCTGCCTTGTCTGCTTTGCCGATGATTCAGGGCAGGACGGTCTCTGCCTAACATGCTTGTACAGAGACCGACTCAGTGCAGCATTAATTTTTATTGGGGTCTTTAGGTGTTTCTTTAATATAAGTAATATTACTTGGCCTTAATGTTTCTGATACCTGTATGGATAGAGTAGATTGTCTTCTTTAAATCTGAAGCAATTAATGACATGATTTGAAAAGTCCAGCCGGCTAGAAGCTGTTCTGTTTGCTTCTCTGGAAAACACGAGTTTTTTGCCATTTCTAAATTTACAATGACATGATTCACACCCTTAAAGACTTGTCCATACGGGGCTGTAAGAGCAAGCAGGTTAAAAGTCATAAATAAGTCATCCTCACTAATGACTCTATCCCAGTTGCTGAATTTGGTCTTGAAAGGTTTCCACATTAATACTCTGAAGGCTGAAACTTTCATGACCGCATTCTGGCATGTAGTGCTGACATTCCTTTGCCAACTTGCTGATGCTAGGAAAACTTCCAAGCCCAAAGCTCTGGTGTGTAAAATATTACTTGCCAGCATGATGGTAGAGGGATCCACTTTCCTTGCCAGCCCATTGGAGCAGAGATTTGTTTTCTATCGGAGTTAAGTCCTCCAAATATTGCACTTGGGTTCCCCCCGCTACCGCAAAATATGCAATGAACAGTTATGATTGCAAGCTTGCTCACTGCTGTCAGTGAAAAATCAAGTGTGGGGAATCGGGCCAGTTCTTCCCAGATGGGGCAGTCCGTAAGATGTGGCTGAGATCCTGAAAGACAACTGCAAAGCTAATCTGAATGACTGCTTGCAAGTTCAGCCTCAGTCCACGATCAGCTTCCTGGCATGGCTCGGTCTAGAGCAGATGGAAGGGAGTGTAGGCCCAGGATCTCGCACTCCTCATTGCATGGCGGGAAGACTGGCAGCTTGGAGGGAAATAGGATCACATGTGATTCAGCTTATTAAGTCTTGGGTACAGATGTTATGCATTACTGTAGTTTAATTACATATAGGACTTTGCTACACGTGAAACTTTCTGCACTGAACATAAATCACAGTGTACGGTTTTCTGCACATAACACTTTATACTACGATCATGCTAGAGTATTCTTTGGTAGAAGACATAAAGCCTCGTAGATGAATTGCTGCCCAGCACTTTTTCACATTCAGCTGCCACTGGCAGAAATCAAGTCTGGGATGGTGGTACAGTAACTTGTATGAAGAACTACTTGCTGATGGGCCTCTAAGCCCAACTGCTATCTTGTGTAGTTTAGCAGCCCAAGAACCTGGCATTTTCCTTTGTCTGAAGGGGAGAAATAACCAGTATCTGTATTTGGGTTTGATAGCTCAACTCCACCTCCATGTCTTTGTAGAATCTTCTTGCAGATCTGTAGTTTAGCAACACGAGCAAATTTTGAGGGCTCAGCAGCTGCCATGGTGATGCTTGTGACCAGATGTTCAAAGCACTTGGCATCCAACGTGCTGAGCTCTTTGGAAAATCTGGCCCTTAGTGTCAGGCCTTGGTTATCCAGATCAGCCAACCTCCTCTCGCTCAACAAGCTATGTTATGGAATTGGAGAATGCCTCAGAAGAAACCTCTATCCATTCTGCTATGGTTGTATTTTCTATCACTAAGGCTATGAAGGAGCATTAAAGGGTTAAAAACATTGCCCCCACATTGTCAAGCTGGAAGTTTCCTGTGGTTCTCTACAGGAGGATCTGCAGGGTGGAGGTAAGGAGACTTACTTTTTGCTGTAACGGAGACCGCAGGGGTGCTTTCACAGGCACTTGCTTAAGGAAAATTCATAGCTCAGCAGAAACTTGAAGGCTTTGGAGAATAATTTTACAAGCAACAGCTTTTGAGCATCGAGCCTCAGAGAAATGGCTGAGTCTATGGAAGGTATTTGGGATTTATTAGAAATGTTGCTAGGAAGGTGGTAACATATAGCCTATTTTTATACTTGACTTCCCTTTTGGTTACTTTGGAGATTTACATGCCCTGATCAGTGACATGACATAACCCTAAAATCATGGAGCATTTAACTGTGGATGTTGGTGAAGAAGAGCGTGTCAGACATTTATTGCTGCCTCCTAATTGTCAGTAGGTAATTTCCCCTATCATTCTGTAACGCCAGCAGGGCAACGTTCCTCAGTCGCAGAAAATGCCAGCTGTGCATTTTGGAGAGCTTAGGATGCTTCTGCCTGGGAGAAGATGGTCCATATTATCTGCTTAGCAAAGGAGAAATAGAATATTCTATGTAATTCTAATAGGTTTTTTACAGGTACTATTGATGTAATTTGAAAGTCTCCATTCTTATGATTTCTGTCAGTGATCCTTGAAGCAATCACTCTTAAAAAGAAGGCCAGTAATCCATTTAATTATTGAAAAATGTTGGATTGTCCAGTTTTTGGACTCGGCTTTTGGACAGATTCTGATGCAAACCTAAAATATTTAACTTTACACCCACTTCTCTCTAGCAGAATGCCATGTCCAATAGCTCCTGACCTTCAGGAAAGTTTGAATTTAGTTTTTGATCTGAACTTTTGAATTGAGGCGGGTAGCTAGTATTTAGCCTGTCCTCCCTCAGTTTTTAATCTGCTAATTAAACATGTTTTCTTGCCTGCATCACTCTTGTGTTCAGCCACTGGGCTCTCAAGGAATAAGGGGGCACATGCAAAGATCCATTCAACCAACAACCTCTGCCTCCTAAGTAGTACAGCAATTCTGCCAAGTGATTCACTCGGAATCTGTGCTTAAGCTTGCATCACCGCTAGCTTGACAGTGAGGTATGGCAACACTGCAGGCTCTTACAGCTCAACGCATCTTCCTCATACTTAAGTTTACAGTGAATTTTTGCAGTGTTTTTCAGCGATTCTCATCAATGTTTAGAACAGTCTGGTGGGTAAAACTTGGAGGTCTTTTGAATTGTAGCTCTGAGAGGTTTCATTGCCACACCAATTAAGATTCAGTAATATATTAGATAGTAAAATGGAACCTTGTGAGGAGAAGACTGTATCAGTTTAATGTGCATGCAGTAATTACCTATTTTGGGGTGACATTTAATAGACTCCAGTTCATTGCTGCTCTTTTAAGCCTTTTGTATAGGGATTGCTGGGAAAGAATGTGCACTTAACATTTTGGGATCTGACAAAAGAGGAGAAAATTATACCCCTCGGCTATATCCTTTTGATCTTGTATTTTTACCAAGGTGAAAATGAGGTGTACGCCAGACATAAGATACAGAGTATATTTGAGATCTTTACCTAGATTGTTTTGATAATTCCTCTGTGTGTTCATTCTGTGTTTGGATGTTATTAAGAGTAATAACACTAATCCTTGTAATTCTGATCGCAGAAGCATTTACAGAAGTATTTATTTCATACTGAAGGTTTTCTTTTTCTTTTGGCGGTGGGGGGGGGGGGGCTACTTCCCTCCTTTTCTGAACCTTTTTTGATTAATTAAATGGTAAAGTTATGGTTTTGCAGCAGCTGGCAATTCAGTTCAGTGGTTGGTGCTCATTGGAAGTACAGCTGAAACATTCGATATACATTAAATCCCATTATGTACCTGGATTAAAAGTTAATTTGTAGGCAAATTAAAGGATTTGGACTGTCTCCAATTTCTGTTACCATTTTGCACAAGTATCCACTGGTTAAAGTCGGAGTAATTAGCATAATAGGAGCTTGACTCTCCTAATTTATACTGGTATAAAATGAGTAGCTTGGATTTTATTTTTATTTTTGACTCAACCCCCAACCTCCTTTCTCTCCCTGTGATGTAAAGGTCACTCTAACAGTAATAAGCTTAGCCTCAGGGTACCCCATGAGGTAGGAAATGCTATTGTGAATGGGGGGCTGGAGGTACTGGGACGCAGAGAAATTTTAATCCGTAGATCCATAGAAAAACTTGGATGCTTCCAAGACAAAGGCTACAGCTAGACAAAGCTTTGGCTGCAATGATCTAGTTGGGGATGGTCCTGCTTTGAGCCAGGGGGTTGGACTAGATGACTTCCTGAGGTCCCTTCCAACCCTCATTTTCTATGATACAGCACTTAAGTCTTGGGTGGCTGGTCCCCTTGTAAGGAATCCTGAAGTAAGATGCTACACTCTCTCTACTAGCTTTTGAGTGTGTCTACTGGCATGGGCCCATTGTGGGACTTTGGCATTGCTCCACGGAGCTTCTGGATTCTCATAAGGCTGGGGCAGGAGCTAGGCACTCAGTTGTTTAGATCCAGTCAGCCTTGGAAGGCAAAGGTGCCTTGGGAACCATCATGTTAATAAGGGATCCACCTAGCCATTTGATACCTCTCCAAGAGTAGGTTGCCTCTGAGCAGGAGGTTTTGGGTCACCGGTTTGAATAGGCAGTCCGTGTGAGTTCTGTGAGAAGTGCCCAAGTCCTTGCTGGCATCTGGCTCTGAATGGCTTGTGCATGCAAGTGGTAGAGCCAGGGATGGGACCCACATTTCCTGAACATCATGAGCCCCTTCCTCCAGAAGTCCATACTCTCACTGAAGTAAACATAGTTACACTGAAGCCAGTGAGAGGAGATGTGGAGAAGCAAGTTTCTTCTACCCAAACAGGGATTTAAAGGGGGGGAAAAAAAAGCAGCCTTTGTGAGTTGCATTGTATCTTGAATGCTGAGAGCCCTCCCACAGTGCAGGCAGCTCACACCAGCCTGTAGAATAAGAAACCTCTTTCTGATTAAATATAAATAATAAAGCAGCAGGAATAAAAGAGGAAAATGCAACTCATATTTGCAATAACAAGGCTTGAAAAGGACAATTTACAGGAAGCTTCAACACAGTCTAGGAAGCAGTAACACAGCAACACAAAGTTTTTGCAGGTGATTTTTATATTGCCTTGTTGATGGAGAGAAGGGTAGGATTTTATTTCTGTATACAAAACCAATAGTGTGTCCTGGGGTGCAGCGAGGAGGAACAAAGTGACATGGCTTGTCTCATATGTTCAAACTATCCAAGAATATGTATATTTGGAGGAAAACATGCTGCTGAAAATAAACCTTATGTAAATCTTGATCTGAAATAAAAAGGGCAGATCATCAGCTTATCTAAATCATGGAAGTCAATAGAGTTGTACTGATTTACTGTAGCTGAGGTATGACCTACTTACTTTTCGCTGGCTGTGCTTCAATTCTTAGGATGTTCCAGGCTCTGCCAACCTGTGGCAGGCTGCCACAAGTGGCATGAGCAGCTGTTGTGTATGGCAGCAGATTGGGGAAGGGGCAGGGAACACAGTGGCAGATAAGGTAGAGTGAAGAGCAGCAAATCAGGAAGGAAACATAGTGCAGGGAGCAGAAAACAGAACAGCAGATCAGGGAGGGAGCAAAAAGTGGATTAGGCAGGAGAAAGGGATTGTAATGGCACTCCAGGAGGCTGTGAAGTCTCATTTGTGGCACACCTGCCAAAAAGGTTATCCCACATTAGGATATACAATCCTAATCCAATTAGGGCCACCTTCACTAATATAATTGATGTAGCTCAGATGAAGTCAATGGAGACAATTTTTTCAGCTGTATTGTGTAACCTAACCTTGTGTTGTCTCCTGCAGCATGTTTCATATGACTGAGTCCAACTAGTGAATCATGGTACTGAAGTGAAGGGCCAAATCCTTGGCTGGCACAAATAGCATAAGCCTACTGAAGTCAGGGGAAGCATGAAGGAGCTATTAAAAGTGACAACAAATTGCAAATAAGAGCTTTACCTGTGCCTTCTGGAATAGTAAATCCTGCCTCTGAGCAGGATTTGAACTGTGTGACCTGGAGGCCCCTAGCAACTCTACGAATAACACAAATATACGTACCCTCAATGTGCTCCCAAAGAAGTTGCACCACATTCTGTTAACTTGGAGAGGGCATGCAGAGGAGACAATAATTAAAGAGCATGACTGGGCTGAACAAGAGTTGCTTCCAATTCAGCTGAAATGAGCAAAAATAAAACTCATCTTTTAATAGTTCATCCTTCCTTTTAGCAGGTTTCTGTTAAGCGAGCAGTGTCTGGTCCCTGGGCAGACTGCTGTACCAGTGATGGAAGATCAAATGTTTCCCCGCACACCCCCACCTAGTAAAGACTTTGGTCATTAAAACATTTCTCCAGAGTGGCTTGTTCCTGTCAGAAATCGAAGGTCATAAAGGAAGAAGTCAGAGTTTATTTACTTCCACCCTGCTGCTCTAATTAAAGGGTCAGAGGCAGCCAAAGACCGCGAGCTCCATTTGGTTCTCTCAGTAAGGCCCTACAATTTATTCTGAAGTGGGGGTATAGCCACATCCTTCTGGTAGTGTTCAAAGACTTTGAAAGATCAGCAATACTCTTGGGTTTTTATCCGTTTCACTCAGGAAGGAGCTGGTCACAATTAAATTACATTAATTAATTTAAATATCAACTACAAGCCTGATTTTTAAAGAAAAGGAAGGGCAGGAAGGGATGCTGATGATATGTAGTGCAGAAAGTACTCTGAATTTCCTGCCTAGTCATGCTTTAACATTAACCCCCTCCCCGCCTCCCCGGGGTGAACTTCCTTGTGATTTATCTAAAGAAATATGTTAGCAGGAAAACAAATCATTTGAAATGTGCATTCCTTACCACAGCAAATAGAATTAACACCAGATCCTATTCCACCTATTATGCATACAAGTGGACCTCGGTGTGATCCTATGCCATTCTGCTGAAGTCTCTGTAGTTCCACTGGTACAGAAGGTGGGTGAGTCCTCCTCCTCCTTCTCCTCACTGCTTTTTTGACTCGGTCTTAAAGGTCAGATGATGGCATGGTACAAAATGCATTAATGCATTTTCAGGGGCTTGAACAGGGTGGAATAGACTCTCACTTGGGTGCCTATGTCCACATAGATGCCCAGGAGGTGCCATAGAATCTGGCCCTAAGCACTAAGTTATTTGTTTTGGAGGATGAATAGGATACAGTGCCCAGAAAGTAGCAAACTGATGATAGCGGGCCAGTTGCCATCATGTTCAGCTTCCTTTGTATTGCCCAGCTGGTGAAAGGGGCTCCAAAGGGAGCTTGGTGGAGCTGCTGGTGATAACTCTTTCAAAGGAACAGTTATAACATAGCTGGTGCATAGTCAGTGAAGCTGTCTCTGTGCATAATGGTGCCTATCGAGATTAGGAAGGGACATTTTAAGAGAAGAATGGGCAGGAACAGAGTGCATTATGGAATAATGGTCCTGGTTGTCAAGACAAGCTAGTAGAAGGTCCTTAGGTTGCTTTAATATGTACTACTTAGCCTTCTGCTAGCATCAGAAACTCCTTTTCCTCAGCTTTACTGAACTCCCTTCCAGCAAAGTGTAGGGTCAAGTCAATATGCAAATAGCATAATTTTTCACACAATTCTGTGTGCACGTGGGGGCAAGATATGGATATGGTAGGAAATACATTATAACTTAATTTATAAATATATGGGCAATGGTAACAGCCCCAGTAGTTATATTAGAAAATTTAAACCTGTTTTGAGCCCTGAAATGTAAGGACATAAGGCAACCTCAAACTGATAGCAGTCAGGAAAAATACCAGCACTTATCCTATTGATAAGTTTATTTCACAATGGCCCATATTTTTAGGGGTTCAGTTTGAAAATTTTGGCCACCCTGCTGTTGTTCTGGTCCCCTGCATAGAGTGTATTTCATTCAAAACAAGTGACAGTTAAGGAACTAAATCAAGTTTGTGATGCTTGGTCTTGGGTTCAGTGCATTAGGCTATACTTACTGTGTTAATATATAAGCCTGCAGAAAAGGATCTTTGAGTCTAGCATGAAGGACTGACAACATGGGACATATCTGCAAACCATGTTTCATAGTTTCTAGGGTCGGAAGGGACCTGAGCAGATCATCTAGTCCAACCCCCTGCCATGGCAGGAAAGAGTACTGGGGTCAAACGACCCCAGTAAGGTGGTCATCCAACCTCCTCTTAAAAACCCCCAGGGTGGGAGCCTGCACCACCTCACTTGGAAGCTGGTTCCAGACCCTAGCCGCCCTGACCGTGAAGTAGCGCCTCCTGATGTCCAACTTAAACCTTCCCTCCGCCAGCTTGTGACC
>NW_017729025.1:22530660-22545695 GCF_001723915.1 Gavialis gangeticus | reverse complement strand
TGGGGTGAGAGACAGTGTCAAAAGCCTTCCTGAAGTCTAGGAAAACTATATCCACTGCCACCCCTGCATCCAATGATTTAGTGACCTGGTCGTAAAAGGCCACCAGGTTGGTCTGACAGGACCTGCCGCTGATGAACCCGTGCTGGTTGCCCCTGAGCATGCAGTTCCCTGCTGGCCCCTCCTGGATGTGTGCCAGAATAGTTTTCTCAAACAGCTTGCCCAGGATTGAGGTAAGACTGACTGGCCTGTAGTTCCCCGGGTCCTCTTTCCTCCCCTTTTTGAAGATGGGAACCACGTTGGCCCTCTATGTGATTCTATTAACTTCAGTGGAGCTGTCAGTGAATCCTATGAAACCATGTTTGCTGCTTATTAGAGTCACACTGGGCAGAGCACTTTGCTGCAGCATAGGATTGCTAGTTGTTACAAAAGTAGAGACCAAAGTAAAAATGCGAACGAGATGATCATGCATGCTCAGCAGTTGCTACCTGTGCAGTAAACACGCTTGCATGCAGGCTTCATTCTAGTGGGGGAAAAAGCTTGTACACATAAGGCAGGTTAAGTTGTTGGTGCTAATAAGCAGCTGATTCTGTTAAATGAGATTTTAGTAAGTGGCTGACATTGAATAGTGGAGTTGAGAATAGTTGATTTATCTCAGCTGTTTGCTTGTAAATGAAAAGGTTTTAGTTTTGGCAGAAAGTTAGAATGAAGAGGTGTACCTTGGGGACACTAAAAACCAAATAAACCAGAGAGCACTAAACTTTTATATTGTTGTGTTTTTTTGAATCCCATGATTTTTGGGAGCTTGACTCCTGCCAGCTCCAAAATGTTACAAGATCATCAGTAAGTCTGTCAATTTCTGACAGTGGTTGGGATGCTGATCTATGTCTATTGGCTAATTTGGGGAGTTCACATTTTGTTTTGTTTTGACATTTTTTACTTTTTTTTCCCAAATATCTAGAATAATGCCTAGAGCTGTCATGGAGTGCATGCACTCCAAATCCCATTGCTTAAATTAAAGCCAGTTCTGACAAGCAGAAGCACAACAACATTGCACCATAAAAAGGTTTGGTATCTTTTACTCCTTCATAGATTCATAGTTGTAGGGTCGGAGGTGACCTCAGCAGATCAAGTACAGCCCTCTGCCCAGGGCAGGAATGAATACTGGGCTGATATGACCCGCACTAAGTTAAGCTCATATGACCCCAGCTAGGTAGTAGTCAACCCCCCTTTTAAAGACCCCCAGGGTAGGAGCCAGCACCACTTCCCTTGGAAACTGGTTCCAGATCCTGGCTGCCCTGATTGTGAAGTAGTGCCTCCTGATGTCTAGCCTGAACCTATTCTCAGTCAGCTTGTGGCTGTTATTCCTTGTTACTTTGGGAGGTGCTCAGGGAAACAGGGTCTTGCTCATTCCCCTCTGGTCCCCCCGGTAAGTTTATAGATTGCCATTAGCTCTCCCCTCAGCCTTCTCTTGTGGAGGCTGAACAGGTTCAGGTCCCTTAGCCTCTCCTCGTAGGGCCTCTCCTGCTGCCCCCTGATCATGCGAGTGGCCCTCTGGACCCTCTCTATGCTGTCCACATCCCTCCTGAAGTGTGGTGCCCAGAACTGGACACAGTACTCCAACTGGCTTGACCAATGTCACATAGAGGGGGAAGATCACCTCCTTGGACCTGCTTGAGATGCATCTGTGGATGCATGACAAGGTGCAGTTGTCCTTGCTGACTGCGCCCTCACATTGGCTGCCCATGTTCATTTTAGAATCAATAATGACTCCAACATTTCTTTCTGCCACTGTGTTTTCGAGAAGGGAGTTCCCCAGCCTATAGGCATGCTGCTGGTTCTTCCTGCCCAAGTGCTACTCTGCACTTGTCTGTATTGAATCCCATCCTGTTCACATTTGCCCACCCTTGTAACCTGTCCAGGTCCAGTTGTATCCTGTCCCTCTCTTCTAGTGTGCCCACCTTGCCCCAAATCTTGGTGTCGTCTGTGTATTTAAACAGGGTGCTTTCATCCCCATCGTCCAAGTTGCTGATAAAGAAATTGAACAGTGTGGGCCCTAGGACCGAGCCCTGGGGGACTCCACTGCCCACCTTCCTCCAGGTCAAATATGACCCGTCCACCACCACTCTCTGGGTGCAGCCCCTCAGCCAATTTGTGACCCATCTGACTGTGTAGGCATCAATGCCACAGTCGCCTAGCTTTTCAATGAGAATGGAGTGGCAGACAGTGTCAAAGGCCTTCTTGAAGTCCAGAAAGACTACGTCCACCGTGACACCTATGTCCAATGATTTTGTGATCTGATCATAGAAGGCAGTCAGGGTGATCTGACAGGACCTGCCCTTAATGAACCCATGCTGGTTGCCCTTGAGCATCCTCCCCCCTGCTGGTCCCTCCCAAATGTGCCTCTGGATAATTTTTTTCAAAGAGCTTCCTCAGGACTGAAGTAAGACTAATGGACCCAGGCAACTATAGGCCCTCCTTCCTCCCTTTTTTTGAAGATGGAGACCACATTGGTCTTCTTCCAGTCTTTTGGCACCTGGCCAGAGCACCACGAGTGCTCATAAAGCCATGCCAGGGGCCCCACGATGACCCCTGCCAATTCCCTCGGTACCCTAGGGTGGAGAGCGTCTGGATTTGCTGATTTGACCATGTCCAGCCCTTCCAGAAGTTTCCTAACTTGGTCCTCCCTGACCCTAGGCCTGGCAGAGTCACTCCTGAGTCTGTCCTGAATCCCGGTGGGGGAGAAGTCCTGGTCCCTGCTCAGAAAAATGGAGGCAAAGACTTTGTTAAAAAGGTCTGCTTTTCCATCTGGTGCAACCACCAGATTGCCAAGCGTATCCTGCAGGGACCCCATATTGCCTGGTGCCTTTTTTTTACTCCCTATGTATTTAAAAAAGGACTTTTTTGTCATCCTTGATCCTTGTTGCTAGCCCTAGTTTGGTCTCCACCTTGGCCTTCCTAACAGCCTCCCTACAGACTCTTGCTGTGGAGGTATACTCCTCTTTGGTGATAGCTTCCTCCTTCCACTTGGCTTTCAGATGTTCCTGAATGCTTTTGGGGAGGCTTCCAAACTCTAAATAATAATAATAATAATAATAATAATAATAATAAAAAAAGGTAGTGTGTCAAATTTGAGCTCAAGGCAGATTTTGAATGAATGTAGTAGAGCCCTGAAAAGATGAGTATATAATGGAAGTGACCTCAATGAGGACCACTAACATTTGGAGTCATGATCACTGATGGTATATGACACATTAAAAATGCTTAGGGCTGGTTTGCTGGGCAACCTTCTATTATACTTTGGAGGAATCATCCTTTTTAGCCAAAATTGCTCAGAGGCAATGAAGACAGCACCATGCACATAAATTGAGCAAAACCAGTATGTATCTAGGTAACTGAGATGCATGCTGCAGAGTTTGCCCATTACTTTGATTTGGGAGGAATATGTAAATGGCTCGGGAAGCCCTCAGACAGCGCTGCTGAGCAATGTACACTTCACATGTGGTGTGGCAAGCTGTACGTTGTTATAACAATCCAGCATATTACAGATGTGTAAAGACACGTTTTCTTCTAAGCAGTCCCTATAAACCTTGTTAAATGCTGATGCTCCGTCCTTTTAATTAAAACAGGCTGGCATTTATGGTCGCATGTAATCAAGAAATGGAAGATTTTATAACCTCTTTTTATCTCATAACATGTGGCAAGGGAAAATATCACTTTGCATTTACTCAAGCACGTCATCTGGAGGAGGGCAAAGTTGGTCCAGTTTTTACATGCGTATAGCTTTTTATCATATGCCTGGTTTGCATGAACCCTCGCATCACCTGACTGTCTTCACTTTTGAAGTGAGCCTAATCATATGTTGTTAGGTGATGAGTACCAACCTTCCCCTGGTCTGCTTATAAAACAACTGTGCATGTATCGTAATGGCGCGTTTAGCTGAGTGGTTTTACTCGTTGTGTTGTACTTTTGTCACTGGTGGTCATCTCAGGCTGCTATTATAGGATGCATTAGCCAGGACAGGAATCATTCTTTCCCTTGCCCTTGTCTTTACTCCACCTTAGCACAGGCATGAAAGCCCAAGTCTGCAATGCTTTTATGCACATGATGGTTTGCTATAAGCAGTATTTCCCATGCCAATGCAACCTCTGTTTTAAACTTTTCTTCTCTCCCTAGAATTCAGTGCTGTACGTTATTCACTTACGTTATACACATTTTTTAAAGCTTTTATGTGCATATTTATGATCTTTTCAAGTGAACCACAGTCACTACCCTAACAGTGCCTGAGGCTCAGCATTACTCCCTGGACTCGAGATTTGCAAGTTCAAAAATGGATTTGCACTACTTGATCTTCAGGCCAGAAGAGGTTTCAAATGTCATAGAGGTGGCATGTTCAGTCTGCAGGGATGCAGTTGCTTTGTACTGTGTGTGAATTCCCAGTGATGGCTATGAATGAAGGAACCGGTCTGCTCCGTGGTTGAACCCAGAATGAAATGTAAATGGGAGGAAAAACCCAGAGTCATTAGAAGCACACCAGATAAAATGTGATCCCAGTGATTTGTAGAGTGTTTTTAATGTATATTGTAGCCATTCAGTCTGGGGGATTTGTGTTCCTAGTGGAATAAGAATACGGCCAGGAAAGCCATGATTCAAAACCTACAGACTTATTTTCTTTTACTCATGGTGATTCTTATACTGATGCAACTTTATTGACTTTAGTGGTTACTTCTGATTTATGCCTATCCAAACAAAAGGGGAATTGCATCCATAGTTCTTTATTTGATCCTAAAATCAGATTTTAAAATAAATATAACTCCTTAGGGATATGCCAAAGGTAAATACTCCAGACCTCCAATATCAGCTCTGTTTGATGCATTTATTTATGTATGTATTTGTTTTTAAACCATGATGAGCAGACTTTTGTCTGCAGTCTTCCTGGGCAGGGATTGCAGAGCGCAGTCGGCTGCATGGAATTTCACTGGGTGCTGCTATGCCCAAGAAGCTTTTCGTTAAGTCCTGGAGATTATTAAAAGTCCATTTTTCTGCAAGATTATTGGAAAACTTGGAGGAGCACTGGAGGAGCATCCAAAAAAACTTCTTCAGGGTGCCTGCTCTGTGCTAATGCCTGGGGCTAGGGTGACACTGTAATTGGCTGTTAGTTCTTTCAGGGCTGGGGCAGGAGCTGTTGAGATTTTTCCTGAATCCTGAGGTTTTCAGTTCTCCTTTCCTGAGCCCCTGACCAGAGGGGTCTGAAGCCCAGTTGGCTTCTCTTCATCTTTTTTGACAGCTCCGTCTTTTGAATTCAGTCAGGGAAACTGGGGGTGGGGGGGGGGGGCAGACTGCATGTCCATGTTAAGTGACCTTCAAAAGATTTGTTACTTTTAAATTGAGACTGCCCAGTGCTGCTGCTGCTGCTGCTTGTGAATGTCAAGTTTAGCCTTGCAAGCTGTGGTGGAGGAACTCTCTGGAGCATGTCATATATTTTAAATATAAACTCTAATGCCATTATGGCTTTCTCTTATAGAGACTGTAAAGACACTATTTCTTCCTCACCAAAATCTTACAAGGACCTAAGGGCTAGGCACTGATAAATCACAGGAATGGACTAGTGCATCAAGTAGAGACACCTAGGGAACTTCTACATGTGATGGGGGTGTAGCCGCTTAAATTGAAATGGTGGGTTTTTAATTGCAACGATTAAAAACCCACCATTTCAATTTAGGGACTTCAGTCACTGCAAGGAGCCTGATCTTCTTTTTTTCTTTCCCCGTGGAGTTTGCCCATGTCTCCCATGGCTGGGAGGTGAGCTGTTGGGGGGGTGGTGGGGACACCCAGTCCTTCCCTCTGCAGTGGTGGTGCCCCCTGGGGCTGCCCAGGCAGGGTGCTAGCTGCTCAGGTGCGGCTCCAGCTCGCAGGCAGCACCTGGCTCAATCTAACTGTTCCCTGAGCCTGAGCTGGGGCAGCAGCCACCTACCGGCAGCCCACCCGGGGGGGGCGGCCCAGGAGGTGCCACTGCTGCGGAAGGAAGGACAGAGGCTCCTGCAACTTGGAGCTGCCTGGCTTGTGGGCAGTTTGCTCCCCGGTCACGGGAGACGTGGGCAGGCTGGCGGGGGGAGGAGGAAAAGGTTAAGTCCCTGGCCACTTTTACCTTCTGCCTCCCTCTCCTGCGGTGGGGGAGCTGTCAAAATGATGCAAAGTTGCAAATAGCTATGTTGCAAACTAAACTACACACAGATGATGTGTACACGAGCTCCTGAGTTCTGATCCCAGCCTTTTCATTGTGTGATCCTGAGAGCATCCCTTGCAGCAGATCTGTCATTAGCATGCTAGAGACCCCTACAGCAGCTTCATCACCTTATTTCTGGGTTTGGTGTCTGGGTAAGGGACGTGTGCTGCTTAGTTGTGCTTCTCAAAGCACTGCAGAAGGGGTACAGATGTACCCATCAAGGCATTTTTTTTTTACGGATGCAATGCTCTGTGTAAATGTGCGATTATAAATTTATTTTGCTCCTTTAGGCTTTAGAAAATCATCCACTGGATAGTTCTATAAACTTCACAGCAGATAACTTGATTAACTTAATACATAAACAAAGAAGTATTTGGTTATGCCTTATAGGACTCCTGCTTGAACATCTATAAAATCTAACCAAAGAGTTACCTGTTTTGTAGGATGTATTGTTTTAGATGAGAGGATTTTGCCTTTACAAATGTAGGATTTGTGCCTTTATTTGCCTTGGAAATTGCATGATTGGTTTTGCTTGGTTCAGGTTTAAATCCTCACTTTTTATACCAAATTAAGAAAAGGTATTTTTAAAATGCAGTCAGAACCTGGGTTGGTGTAACTTGATGGGGCTCCACTGGTCATGCTGATTTACATCCCCTCATCTGGTCCAAAAATTTCAAATCTGATTCCAAAATGAATAAAAGCCAATAGAGAGCATCTTCCTGCTCCTCGAACCCAAATCTAATTTTCCAAAAGAAGGAAATCAGCTGCTGTCCTGGGCATTCAAAACCCATATTAGCTGCTGATGCTTCGGTTCCTGATATTGGCTGTGAAAGCAGTCATTCGGCCGTTCCCTTGGCTAGCAGAGATGAAATGTTGGCTGCTGGCTTGCCTGAAAGGGAAGAGCTATAAAATGAGGAAATAATAATAATAAAAAGAAAAGGTAATTGTCTCAGGGTCACAAAATACTCTAAATAGAAACATATTGGACTCTTTGCTATGTATAAAACTCTTTGTTAGTGCATTGGGCAGCCATTTTCCTGAGTGTCTCTTGGTTTAACTCTGCATAGGAAAGGAACTATCTTTCTCTCTCTTTCTCTGTCTCTCTCTCTAGATACAGATATAGATATAGATAGATATATACATATAGATAGATAGATAGATATAGTTTGTGACCTGTTTTTATGTATAAATACTTTGAAATTTTCATGAAAATATTTGTTTGTCTGTTTTTTCCAGGCCTCTTTGTTAACACTAGAACTCCCTCCTCTTTTATGGAAATTGTCCGACTGATTGACTGGAGACCTAACAGCTCTATTAGTAAGATTATAAGCTCTTTAAAGGTGAAGGCCTTTGTTTTTGACCTGTGGTGGGACAGCAAGCACTCAGCCCAGTGGAGTCCACCTCCGGGACTGGGACTCGTAGAGCATGCCCTAATGCAAACACTAACTAGTAATAGCCAGGTAGATGCTGCTGTATCAAGGAAGTGATGTTGGTAAGGAAGCCTTGTCAAATTGTCTAAAACATTTCAGGCATCGTTTTAAAGAATGGGTGCCCGAAGTGAGGCTCTCTCCATCCGTATCTGTAGGCAACTACATAACTAGCTTATTTTCAAAAATGTTGAGCCCTCAGTAGATTCCAGTGGCTTTAAGAGGAGGTTGTTGGGTGCTCAATAGAAGTTTTGCATCAGGCAGCTTGCCTGGGCCTCTAGTAGAGGACTTGTAGTAGAGCCTAGCTTTAAGTGCCCATTTTTGAAAACATTGGCCTTTAACACCGATTTAGCAATTATGGACAAAGAGCCGGATAAAAGAGTCTCTTTAGGAAGGATTCAACCAACCCTTGCTTTCAGATGGAGACGTAGAAGGCTTGCACTCCTATTCTCTCATGTTCAGAAGAATCTTCTAGACGGGGAAGATGAGGCTTGATATTCCTGCCAATTCTAGGTCAGTACCGCAAGTAGTGGGATCATCTGCCCAAAACAGGGGTGATGTACTGTAGGTACACATACAAGTAGGTACATAAAGTTCAAAGTCTGAAATCAAGGCTTTTGGATCTAAAGTGCCTCAGCTGCAGTCGTGCAACAAATACACACGTTTTGTTCACTGTTGTATGCAGTCAGCCAGCTAGCTGGCTCTGTGGGGTCTGTTCTGTTGTATATGTAGTCAGTGTAATCTTAAGGCAATAAAACTATGAGAGAACTTACAAGCCTTTTCTGTAGTCTAGCTGCTGGAGAAAACCCATTCTGGTTTTTCCCATATGAAGCGGTTTGGGTATCGTCCTGTGAGAATTGAGGCACTCACTTTTGCAAACATGCACAAAAAAGGGGGTGTCGCAAATTGGAGATGGGCTGAACGTGTAACCCTTAATTAAAAACACAGTTAAGAGAGTGAAGCTGTAGAGGCAAATTGCTGAGTTTGCTGAAATGGCTTCCCCTGAATGGAAGTTGAACTGAAAATATGACTCGCTGTATTTTGCCTGTCAATAAATACATGACTTGGAAACTAAGACAGAAGAATAGAATGTGTAATGCTTTATACTGTGCAGGGAGTTAATAGAAATGACCTTGAAATATACATGGGAACCTGAAGGGATATTGCTGCCCGGTCTCTTAGGCTAGGACAGAAATTACACAGACTGGTATAAGGGATTGGAAACTGGTTCAAATCTGTATCGCAATAGAAATCCAGTGCACATAAACTGCTTTCAAAATGTCTAAAACCAGTTTAAGATAAACCTGGATGGATGTAGTATCAGACTAAACTGATTTAGATTAAATTGGTTTATTGAACTTCTGTCCCAGATGCCCTCCAGATTCAAGTCAACTCAGTCCCCCGGCATCCCAGGATACTTTACACCTTCCCCACAACCCCCGCCCCCCATCGCAGGGTGGGGTGTTAGCCTTGGCCCAAGCTGTCTGCTGCAGTTTAGCAGGGAGTCTTGCTCTAGTGTTCCCCTGGTTTCTGGCCTGAGCCACTGCAGGCATGAGGCTTCATTTCCAGAATCAAAAGTGAATGTCTGTTTACTTGCTTATCAGTTCAATCCATGCAACTAAAACTAACCTGCGAAGATTGACTAGATTCTGCCTCAGACTTTTTGACTATCTGTACTTAGCCTTAGTGTCCAAATGTTTTTGTGAAGCTTTGGTGGTGTTTTCTCTTTCTGATCTTCTACAAGCTGATCTTCTGTCATTTTGGGATAATAGAAAATGCGAATTCTGGCTGTCTGTCTCTGTCTTCCTGCCTGCCTGGAATTCCTGGAGAAGACTTAAAATTTGGAAACACAAGGAGAACCATGGTGAGTCACAGCAGTTTGAGAGAAACTAAGAAACATTTGGTACTTGGGCTGGCAGCGAAGATTGGCTTTGCTGGTGAGCCCTAGGGCTCCGGAGTGTACCTGCCCACCTAAATAATTTAGGTCTGTTTGGAAGGGCTGGGGATGGTTTTCTTGGACAAATGCAAATCTAAGGATTGCATTGCTGAGAACCTAATTAGTCTGTCATTGGAGCACAATAGTTTTACAGGCTTTATGATACTTTGTGTTTACTCCCACCTACTCACCTCCACCAGTGTGAAATTCTACCAGGTCTGTGGCCTAACAGATGGTCACGACTAATGAAAACAGCCCTTTTAATTAGTCAGTCTGAAGACATTTATTCACATTGGTGGGCACTCCCAATAAAGTTGCAATGACCAGGATGTGTGTTACTGGCTTCCAGCAGTTGCCATCTGCTTGGTGGCAGAAACTGGCTATAGGATCACTGTTTGTATTTCCCACTTCACTGAGCCGGAAACAGGTTTAAGGCTTCGGGAAGAGCGGGGGAAAAAAGGTCTCCTGGTTACTGCCTACAGCAGTTTGAAAGCTGTGGTATCCATGCTTCCAGAATCAGGATTACAACAGCTTATCCTGCTATCTCTAACAACAGTTTCAGAAAGCAGCTTTAGAAACCATGCTCATTTTCTCTGGCAGCACACTTTTAATATTTGAGAATATCTCAGTTTATTTGCTAAGGCTTTTACACAGACAGTTGGCCTGCTTCTTAATCTGAATGTTTTTAAAAAAAAAACTCAATCTCTATTTTACTTTAATGACTGCTACAAAAATAATCTAAAAGGATTAGAAATGCAGTGTGCCATCTTGGTAAAACTGGTCCTAGGAGCTTGCATACTAAAGAAGTCTGCCTGCATATTTAAATAGAATCACTTATTAACAACCTTGAATACAACTGTGCTGCTTTCTAACACAATAGAAAATTTGCCTGACTTTCTACTCCAGAATCATGTTTCATTTTATTTGCTATGAAGTGAGAATTTTTTCCCTCTGCACATGGGCAAACTAATTTAGGGGAAAAAAAATATACTGCCAGAAAAAGAAATGTTGGAGTAGTGTGGTGCTGGGGAGAGAACAGAAGGCTGGGAATTGACATACCTGAATACTATTTCTGCTTCTAACTTGAAGACTTTGGACAAGGTATTTTCACATTTAAAAGACTAAAAATACCAATTGAAATGAATAGATTTTAGGCTTGGCTCTTAATGAATATTCATAGAGTTCTTTGAGTTCCAAGAAAAGTGCTGGAGAAATGTCATGCCTTCTAGTTATTTAACATGAATTTAGCAAAAAATTAGTAGGTAGATTGATTTGGCAAATGTAGACAACATTTGAACTTTGTACTAATTCATTCCAACCCCTATATTTCCAGGAAGAAAATCTTTGAACGGATGTATTAGTCCTAATGAAGAGCTGTTAAGTGGAGGATACAGTACAAAAGCTGGTCTTCTATTTTTTGACTGGAAATTTCAAGCACATGACATTGTCAGCTGCAGTTTTGCACTGGAAGTTGTCAGTAGCCATTTAAGTAGCTTATTGGCAGATATAATCGGGACACTATGATACAAGTACCTTTTATTGCAGATACAATAAATCAGATTTTCAGCTGGTGAAAAATCACTGTAGCACAACAGACTTCAGTGGAGTCATGTCAAATGAGGATCTGGCCCTAAAATGTATAGCAAAATGTAGTAAAGCTATGAATGTCTCTCCTTCTGTTTCAATAGGGGGTGTTGCTTTCAAATTGAATGCATTTAAAGTTTTTTTTTAAAGTCCCGTGGTGAAGCATTCTTACTTAATTCTAGCCAGTGTTGTATGTTTACAAAAAGAGAGCAAACTTGAACAATTTCCTTTAACTTAAAAATTATGTTACCTGAAGTTTTGTTATACGCATTGCAAAGCTTTCTTCAGTTTCACTCAGTCATGTGATCTTATTTCAGTACTCCCAACCCCTAACATTCAAAAGTAGAATCTGGCCCCCTCAAAATCAGGAAATTAGGTAAAAATTATAGGACTAATTGAGCCTATTCTTATTTTTCTTCTGTTTTCTGAGCTTGTATTTGCGTCATTTTTAAAAAAGCTTTTCATTGCAGCTGAAATGACCAGGAACATGCTTGTTCTTCTGCAATATCATGTTTCCAGCACCTGGGGCTTAAAAAAACCCCAGTACAAATCTTGAAATTTGTGATTAAAATTATAAGACTTGGCAACATTGTTTTGTTAACCAGCTGAAAACACTAGTAGGAATGGTGGCTGCCATCATGAATTACAACACCTGTGTGGACTTCTCCCTCTTATGGTGGCTAAATTATGCTTGTCATTCCCAACGGTGCTATAATCAATTAAAAGATTCCAGCAGCTGTGTGTAAGCTTGAACTATTTGCTTCTGGACTTAAGTGGCGTTAAGCCAACTGTGAGAGAGGGGAGCCAATGGAAGGATTCAAAGAGAAGGGTGACATGTTGCTAATCTAGGTAAATGATCTTTGAAACAGCATTCAGAGTAGGTGTGTATTGGTTAATGTTGCATTTGTGAAATGCAGAGGAAAGGTCATTTCAGTAAATGAGATGTGATCTATAAATTTTAGCTGAGTGGATTATGCGTCATGTGATAAGAACTGGCAAGATTTATATATAGTCTGTTTTATAAAGATTTAGAAAGAAATACAAATCAAAGATGGCACTGACGGTACTTGCCTGAGTGACTGTCTATAGGGGTATCCAAAGGAATTAAAAAAGCAGTTAGAGAGAGTCTGTTGTGGGGAAAAGGATAAAAAATGTTTTCACTCATGTTGAGCTTGAGCCTATGGCTGGACATCCCAGGGGAGATGTCATAAAGATGGGTTTTGATGTTACTTTGGGTAGGAGACGCATCTAGAGCAGAGGGGTAGCTCTGTGGGTTACCAGCATAGCAATGACAATTGAATTTGTGTTTTCACATGAGTTAGCCTTGATACAAAATATATATAGTGAGAAGAGAAGGGGACCAAGGAGTGAGCTTTGTGGAATTACAACTAAAATTGAACAGGGGACGAGAAGGATTCTTTGAAGGCCATATCAGAGCAATTTAGAGATAAAAAGAGAACTAAGAGAATGGAGTCATAGAAACCAAGGAAGGACAAGATTCAAGAAGAAATGTCAACTCTGAAAACATCTCTAACAAGTCAGAGGAAGAGGATGTAGTGCTGTGTTTTTGACCTTCAATGACATTTTTACCTGGAAAGTTTTTCCAATCAAGGCTAAAAATGCTGCGGTGCCCATATGTCAGGGGGACCCGCCTACTCAAAACTAACCAATAACCCATTTGTTTGATTGCTTCTGTCTCACAATCCAGGCCAAATTTATTTTGGGGTGGTCTTTGTCTCATTCTTCATGAAAAATGTTAAAAGGGCATAGTTTCCTCCTTAAGTGGAACAGGAAGAAACTTTGAAATCTCAAATGTTTTTGTAGTCTGGTAAAATTCAGAGCTGTTCTTCAAACAACATTGTAGACCATGTACTAATGAGCTTAAAGGATGAAGAAGAGAAGGTAAATGATAGGTTGGTAGTTGGCAAAGCAACTGTGACCAAGGATGGGTTACTTAACTTGGAAAGACTAAAGCATGCTTGTGCTGTGCGGGGTAAGACCTGGAGAAGGAAATGAATAGACACACGAGAGATCAGGAGATGGGTTGGGATGTAGTGACCCTCTCTCCAAGTGGAAAGGTCACAGTTGAATGGAGAATAAAACTTCAGTGGTTGTAACGGGGCGGAGAAAATATTGGAAGGGAAGTTAAAGCCAAGGGAATATCGTGTCATGTTGTTTTTTGTAAGAAATAGGTGAGATCCTGTGCAGTGAGAGAGCATGAATCTTCTCCTCCTTCCTCCACCCAGGTGCTATAGCCATATAAAGGATGATGCTCAATTTGCTGTGAAGATTTGAAGTCAAAAGCATTTTTCAACAGGCTTTGCACCAGGCCCTGATATTGTTATTCTGTTGTCTGAAATAACATTCACTGATTTTACAGAGCTTCTAAGATCTATTAGTTACTGTTTATAGTACTGAAATGGTTAACATTTTTGCTAATGTCTCCATTCTTTTATTACGTTTATTTGGGCCATATGGGCTCACTGTGGTTTCTCATTTACATGAACATGCTCTGGTTTCCTAAATAATGTGCATCACCTCAAGCACTTTCAATTCAAAAGACATGTTAAGTTGGGGTGTGTTTCACAATCGGATTTACTATCAAGTTAAATGACACATAGTAAAAGCCAGCTTGGCCTCCTTTCTAGGACATGTTAACCCCCTACGTAGGAGTTCCTGGTGAGGGAGAATGCATTCTTAACTCTGTCTTGATTACCCAGCCCATTTAAATGACAAATTCCTTTATTTTAAAGTACTCTATAATTTTATTGCTGGTGACAGCCAACTACCTGGAGGTTGATGAATTCTGTTTGCCCAGATAGTACACACAGCAAAGGCAATGATAGTTTAGGTTTTTCTATGCTTCCCCTTAATGTGTTGGATGTGGAGGAGCTATCTTTAAGGTTTCTTGCTACAATCAGTGCAGCCAGTCAAGATGTTTGTGGCTGCAGTGAGAGTGTGTCTAATTATGTGGTGATAACAATGCTGGTGGCTGCTTATGTTGCATATAGTAAAACATCGACCATAATAGAGGTGCACTGGTGAGCAACACTGGGGAAACTATACAAGTATGCATTTTGCAGGAGTAGGGAAGACCTGGAGGTGAAAGGAGTTCACTTTTCTAGCCGGTGTGCATTGGTGGAAGTCTGAAGTCTGCAGAACCACTCTGATATATGCCAGCTGAGGCTGACCTTTTATTTCAGTTTCTGGACTGTTTGCTGAGACAGCCCATTACTGTAGGAAGCTATTTGTGATTTGAAATGATATAATGGAGACATAAGGCCCTTGTGTAATTAATTTCAGATAGGCTTCCAAGGAGCCGTTGGTCACTACTAGAGCTGGCAAGAGAATGACAAATCTATTCCATGACAGCTTGCAAGCTTCAGAAATGTGTCGGTCTTTCCATACAGGAACGTAAACCAAGCTTTTCCGAATTCTTCTGCAGAACAGAATGCAGCTGCCGTGTTGGTTTTCAGATGAGGAGTTCAGGTTTTCAATTCATGCTGTTTTCTCTGGAAGTGAGTGGACAGACCACCTTGGGCCTCAGCAACCTGACAATCAAAAACTTCAATATTAATTATTATTTCCTGTGAAACAGCATTTTTTTTTTTTTTTTTAACTGAAAACTCTTTTTTCCTTCCAAAAAGTGGACTGGAGCTTGTCTGTAACATTCTGGCCTGAATTTATTTTGTGAACCTAGAGCAATGACCTCTCGATGATTTTGCCACTTTCATGAGGCACCTTCATCTGCATCATTTACTATTAATGTGCATTTTCACATGCTTAAAAATTCCACTGGAAGAAATCTCAGCAATACATACAACACCCAGGGGGAAAGGGAGAATATGAAAGGAGTGCTGCTAAG
>NW_017729025.1:22515162-22525660 GCF_001723915.1 Gavialis gangeticus | reverse complement strand
TTTTTTAACTGAAAACTCTTTCTTCCTTCCAAAAAGTGGACTGGAGCTTGTCTGTAACATTCTGGCCTGAATTTATTTTGTGAACCTAGAGCAATGACCTCTCGATGATTTTGCCACTTTCATGAGGCACCTTCATCTGCATCATTTACTATTAATGTGCATTTTCACATGCTTAAAAATTCCACTGGAAGAAATCTCAGCAATACATACAACACCCAGGGGGAAAGGGAGAATATGAAAGGAGTGCTGCTAAGAACTAGGGCTGTGCCAAGTTTCAGTCGCTGATTTGATTTGGCAGAGATTTGGCCTGATTCGGCGGCTGAATCTGAATTGAATCAGGAGACTCTTTAATCTCTCCAAATCGAATCGGAACCCTCTGAATCGATTCAGAAAGTTTTGGTGATTCGGACATAGACACAGCTTTAAATGCTTTTTCTATATACCTCAAGGTACCACGTGGGTTGTGAACACTGAGATCCTGGGATGGATGGAGCATCCCACAGGAGCGTTGGGGGGGGGGCGTTCCCCAGCATGCTCGGCAGCTGACCCAGAAGTGGACCAGAAGCACTTCCGTGTCCACTGGGGAGTGTGCAGGGAACCCACTCCTGGTACCTTGAGGTATGTAGAGAAAACATTTAAAGCTGTGTCTATGGCTGAATTGCTGATTCTCCAAATCAGCATCAAATCTTCGGATTCGGCCAAATCGAATTGGGACGGTGATCTGAATCAATTAATCAAATCACTGTCCCGGATTCGGGCCGAATCTGTATCCAATTCGAATATGGCCTGTTTCTCACACCCCTCCTAAGACCAGCATAAAAACAATGAAGGTCCATTGAAGAGAAATCTTTTCTCTAAACCAAGACAGATTACCTATATTGCCTTCTCTTGCCTCGGGTATTTTTTTTTTAAATGCTAAGTTTCTTTGAAGGCGGTGACCATACAAAAATAGACTAAGAAGTTAATTTCAGCTTTTGCGACTTATACTCACATTTAATCTTTTTTTCTGCAGATGTTCTGCGCAGAAAGACAGGCTTGCTGAGTTCATGGTGTTCTGCCCACAGAACATTACTAATATGCAGCTGTGCACTTGCATCTGGATATTTTGGCTGCAAGCGTTTAGCATTCGGGCACATTGCTTTCTTTTTTTTAAACCATAGACAAAGCATGGGATGGAAATAATGCGCAACGTGTTCCATGGGCCACAGGCTATACATGTGCATGTGGAGGATGTACTCTGGTGGGTCTTTTCTGTCTGGGTGATCTTTTACTTATCTCGTCTGATATTGCATAGGGACACCTTAGATTCATTAGGGGGAAATGGAATAAGACCAGAGATTTTCTATGTGCCTTGTCTAAGCTATGGAGCAGTGGCTGACCACATTGCTCAGAAACCTGATAATGATGTGCTAAAGTTACAACTGAAATATTAAATTGGAATCTAATGGGAACAGGCTGTTAAAGAAATGCTGTTGCAGTGATGCAAATGGCAAATAGGGCAGGTTTCAGCGGGCCAGTGTGTTTATCATCGCACACCTTGTGAATGTAATCAGTCTGTCTTCTCCTTTCTTAAGCTGTTCCCCCTGCCTCACTCCTCTATTTTTCTGCCTTACTTGTTCTGAATTCTGAGATGTCTGAAGCTGCTTGGTTTTCTGATGCGCTCATAAACTCAGTGCTCCTGTGGCACATTTAATAGATCAACAGCAGTTGATCTGTGCACTTTAATCCTGTTGAGTAGGTAGAGTTTTGTCACTAGAGCCTGGATTTTGAGGGAGCTGGCTGACCGACAGCCCCATAGCTGGTTGCGTGGGGCACTGGCAGCAGTATTTCATCTTGAGGTTCTCTGAATGAATCGCTGGTATTTAGAGAAGTGACTCTTTTCTTTTTTTGGAGTTGTATTTTAGGCAGAAGATACATCAGTCACTTTGTGGATGGGTAATAAACATCTAAAACCTAGATCTGGATTGGATATCTCACCTTGACAATTGTGATTATTTTGATTCCTGCTTATAGGGCTTGGTCCAGCGTCCTGGACCTCAGTGGAAAGATGTTAGTAAGAGTAGTCTGGAGCCTTTATGCACAAGAGTGTCTGCTGCTAATAAACTCACTTCCAAACTTTCCTTGATGTTGTTACTGTTTATACATCTGACTACTTGCCCCTCTTTCATCTTGGCTGTTGCCAGATTAATTTGAAACGTTTACCAACTCCTATTTACCCCATCTGTAATTTCATTGTTCTGTCTCTTTCCTACCAGGGAAGCATAGTGGTATCCTTAATAGGATCTCTGATTTTCATGGAGTTATCAGCAGTGAAGTCCTTGCTTTTGCATGCAGGTACTATTAGACCATAGGTGTCTGAGGTCACTGGTACTTTTTACTAGTTTAATGTTACATGCTTTCCTTGAGCCCTGTAAGTATTAATAATGCAACTAACTCTCTTGAAAATGGCACTGCTTTAAGCTTTTTAAACATGGCCTTGGTGGCAGCTGTCTATAACAACCTTTTTAACAATGGGCAATTTGTGTGCATATACCGCACCATCCTGTGATTTAGCATGCAGTGGCATTGTCTAGAGATGCCTCTTGGCTACATTTCCCTGCTTTTCTTTTTCTTTTTTGTCCTCAGAAGAAAAGAGGGAGGCAAGGCATGCGCTATTCCCCATCTTGCCCAGTTCCTATGTACTTACTTTGGGGCAGGGTCTTAATTCTCTTTGTATTCCTCTGGTGTGCTTTGTGCAATTTACTGTCTACATTTGAATAAAGGAAAAATGGGGCATGAAAAATCTACATGTTCCCCGATCAACCTGAGCAACTGGGGTTACAAATACATTGATGTCAAGAATATTATTAAATGTGTGCTTGGCACAGTGCCATATTTTGTTCTGTCTGTTACAATCATAGTTTGACCTCTTCATGCCAATACTGACCAAATGGAGTTCAGGTGAAAAATGTAGAAGTGCCTGGGGGCATTGAAAGGAAAATCTTGTTCATTTTCTTGTACCCAAAGTTTGATTACAGTTTGCTTTGCTTAGAGAGAGCTGCACTGAGAGCTATGAAGAGCTTTGTGGCTGGTTAGGCTGCTATTTTGCTCCTTTTGCTGCCTGGGAAGACTTTTTTTTGTTTACTAAAATGACAAACACTTTTGAGAGAATCTGAGTAGGTGACTTGTGATTTGTCGCTATTATGGCAATATTTCCTTAACAAATTTGTTGTTTAATGAAATCCTAAAGCTGTCAAAGCTTTGAGTTAGGGTTGTGTGAATCCAACAGCTTATGAAGATGATTCAAATAAGTGTGACGGGCTCGCTGGTAATAATTTGGTCTAGGGGTTTTGAAAGGGTAAAAGATGATTGGGGGGCTTGGGATTCCCTTTCATCACCAACAAGACCCCAGGGACACACCCTCCATGTCCCCTGATTGGCCCCTTGGGTCACCTGGAGGGGGATAAAAGGGGCAGCGCGGCTGACTCAGAGGAGACCAGTGAGGGACCACAAGGAAGGAGCTTCAAAGAGCTGGCAAGAGCTGGGCCAGTGGGGTGGGAGCAGTTGCCCCAAAAGCACCTGAAGGAGTGGGACCTGCAGGCAGCAGTTGGCCCCTTAGCAGCTGGCAGGAGAGGCTCCCCACTGGCCTCCAGGATCCTCCTACGAGAAGCTGTGGCCAGCAGGAGAGGCTCCCCAGCTCCAGCAAGAAGCTGAGCAGTGACCTGACAGGTTCCCAGCTCTGCTTCTAGCTCCTCCAGCAAATGGCCAGGAAGCTTGATGCGAAGCTGGGGCTCCTGGAAGGTCAAAACCCCTAGCAGCTTGAAGCAGTACCAGCACTGGTGGCTGTGTGGTAGGGTTTCTGCTTACCACGAGGGAGAGCTGAGTTCAAGTTCCAGCTGGGGTGACTTGGGGTGAGTGAAGTGACAGGGAGGAATTCTTGTTGCAGTGAAAGGGGGTCATTGTGTTTTCCTCCAGGTACCTAGGCCCTATATTTCTCGTTATTTGACGTTTTGTATTTTGTGCCTTTTTTTATATTTCGCCAACCAGTATTGTTTGTTCTGGTGTTTGTGTTTTATATTTTGTTAAACCTGTCTTTTGTCAACTGGATGAATATGTGTATGATTGTAAATGTCTAACCTTTATTGAATCCTGTCCCCCTTGGGGCATTGTAGTGTCCCCTATACCCCCTGGTTTATACACGTTATGTTCCCACTACTGTTTTTCTCATTAGAAGTTAAGTCCCTATTGGTGATCTGGCTCTGCTCTATAGGGGAAGGAGGGTCCCTACACCTCCCCACAGCGCTTCTGCACCTGCTCTGATCCCTTCAGTTGGAGAGGGGCTACCTCTTGGAGTACCACTTGGGTTACATAAGAAATTGCAATCCATCAGCCACCAAGATTCTGGTACAGTAACTTCGAGGCTGCCTCCCCAGTCGTCCTGTTGGCTCTCAGGATGTTTACCACAATAGAGAACAATCCTTTGTTTAATTGCTTTGCATATTCCTTTGCCTTTTGGAACATATGTGTTTCAAACTTGGTTTAGTACTATTAATTGGGGTGAATATTAAGCCACACCAAGTACAACCTGAGTTGTACTTAATTCTCTTTGTAATGCCAGTGCAGTAGTTTTCTTGAGTTTATAAAGAGAGGCCCTGAAGGTACTGTTCAGATGCAACTTTAATGTTAGCTGAATGTTTGGAGTTTGATTTCAAAGGCAGCCCTTAGATTTTGGTTTGGTTTAGACTGGGGTGGCCCTGGGGGATAGATTCAACCTGTGAAAATTGTTTTCCCCAGCCCACAGGGCTTCTAGAGGGGATGGGAATTTGGGGGTGTGGCCACTGAATTCCCAGCTTTTGAGCCCCACCGGGGTCGGGTGCTGTTCATGGGGGGTGGGATAAGTGAAGGCTGCATTAACCCCTGCTGCTGCTGCTGCTGGGTCCAGACCTGTATCCAGCTTGTGAGGATTAATGTGGGCTGAATCCAGCCTGGGGTCAGATGATTTTGATACCCCTGGTTTAGACTACGCAAAAATGATGGGGAGCTATTCTTGTGAGATTTTTGGCCTCAGTCTTAGATCCCTTGAGATTCGTATCACCTCTGAGTTGAGAGATCAGCTCTTCCACAAAATTCCCACTATTATAGGAAATATCCAAATAAGATAATATTAAAAAATAGTTCTGCTTTCAGGTTTTGGGTCAGAGTGTATGGATCCAGTGGTTTGAATCCAGCCTGCACCACTCCAAGTTTGTAGGAGAGTAGTTTGAATCTGAGGTTTCAGATTTTGGATTATCCCTACTTAAAGGAAATGTTTTCTGCTACTTTACAGGTTGTTGGTTTCCATATATATGGGTTTTGTACAGGACTAGTCTCCAATGATACAGTTTTGCATTTGCAGGATTATTATTTTGCACAGGCTCAGGATTAGATGAGCTTTATTTGGTTAAAGGGATTTGATTCTTGGCAGAAAAGGCAGAGTAACCAAAATCCAACTCCATCAGCTTTTTATGGGACAAAATATTGCAACCCAGCCTGTGAATAATTTGGGACTTTGGAATCCTATGCCCTTTTTTTAGACAAAGACAGTTTAAAAAAGAAGACTGGAACAGCCTTTTAGTTTGCTATTAATGTAGCAAGGATTAAATCCTTCTTGACCCTCGAAGTCTGAAAACAGTTTTACATGCGTTAGTAACATCCAGATTGGATTAGAGTAATTCCTTGTTTGTAGCGTTGCCAGCCTCATCATTCAGAAACTACAGCTTCAAAACACGACAGCAAGAATGATCTCTGGCACCACAGAAATGAACATATTAAACAATCCAGACGTTTCTTCAGTGGCCCAGCTTGAACAAAATTGGCTTGAACATCTGTCTTCTGTCTTACTATGTCTTTAGTGATTAGGTCCTTAATTGTTTGACTGAATTTTTGTGCAATCACAAATCCAGCCATGTATGAGTTAATGCTGGACTCCTGGCAGTGAAAAGTAATATCAACTGCATCCAGTATAATCAATTTACACAAAGTGCTTTTCCAGTAACATGCCTTTGCTATGAGATTTTTCTACAGGAGTTAAATCAGCATCTTGCTTGTTGATCTGAACCAGCATGTCTTTTCATTTAAGGAGTCTATCACAGAGTCTAGAATGGGATACTTTAGCTATTTGGGGTATTGTTTTAAGATGATATAATATTGTCTACTGTGAAGCTTTTGAAGGCATTTGATAGGTAAGAGCCTGATGCAAGGAGGGGGCATGTTCTTGTGTTTCTTAATTTGGTACATCTTACATTGCACTTAAGGACAAAATATTGTACTTGGTTCTATTTTGTTTGTGACCTTAATTTATACTTCAGTTTAGGATATGTTTAAGCATACATCGTCAGTTAAGTCCATGCTGACATGCTTTCGTGTATAAGATTGCTCTCCTGAACCAGGGTCTTAGTTTTTAAGGTAAGATTTAGAATCACAGAATTGGAAAAGACCTCAAGGGTCATCTAGCCCAGTGGTTCTCAACCTTTCTTGTACCAGGACCCATTTGTAAATATTGATGGCCAGTCCCAACCCAGTGCCCCTCACTCCTGACCTGCTGCCACCAGCCGCCGGCCCCTCCAGTGCTTGGGGGCGGGGTGGGGAGTGTTGAGCCAAGCAGCTCCTTGCAGGCAGGAACTCTGACAGTTTGCAAGGGAAACACTACAGCCTCCCACATTTTTTTCCTTTAAACGAGAATCCATTTTTAAAGTTTGTTCGCAGCCCTTTCATATATTCACATGACCCACTTTTGGGTTGAGAAATGCTGATCTAGTCCAAGCCCCTGCATGAACAGAGGAAAAAGTATTTTCTCTCATTTGTGGACAATACCTATCAAAATGGGATCATCACCCTGATTAGGGATATCTGGGTGCTAACTTTGTCGCCAGCTTCTCCTTGCTGTAGGTCAGGATGAAATGTGGAGAAGTTCTGAGTGTATCTATAAAACTGATTCCAGAGTGAGAAGCAATGAAAGATGAAAAGCCAAAAGAGTGTATCCTGGTACACCCAGGGGTGTGCCCTGTCTGCCAGTGGAAGGGACGGTGGTCAGGCAGGGTGCTGAGGGGGGCCTGCCACCTGGAAGCAGTTCCCTCTCCTCTCTACAGAGCTAGGCCGAGACCCAATGCTTAACTATATGCAAATGTATTGCTACAATAAATAAATATAAATAAGGAACACTAAATATTTACAGTAAAATTAGTATGTGACACCACATATAATAACCTGCAATCAACATATTGTACCGTTTTGAGGGACTGCAGAAACATAACCTGGGTGATTCACAGCATATATAACAATTAACCGGCACAGAGTAAGTATTAACACTTGTAGAACAGGTAAGTCAAGGCATCAACGCACTAAACATATATGAGCATAACTTGGATAACCTAGGTAAGTTGAGGTAGCAATACCATAGACATACAAAGACAACAATACAGGTATGTTCTGATAATAGGCAATCAACATCTATAGGCAATGAAGACACAAAACCATATAAATTCCCTTAAGGAGTACCCATAACTATATTAACCTCTACAATATGAAACAACAGCAATCACACAATATGGGCCACACCCCTGGAGCCCCTTCCCTTTAGGGCCCTGGGATGGGGATATGCCCCATCCCACAATGGAGGAGGGCAGAGGCAGCAGACCTTCCTCTCCCAAGCCCACCTCCCCTGTGGGACCCACTTCCCCAGCAACTCATGCTCCTGCTCTGAAGCAGCCAAGGCTCATCCCTTGGTGGCCAGTCCCACAAGGGCCTTCCTCTGGCAGCGCCTCTGGCTCCTCTTGGTGGCCTGGTGCCCTGCACTGGGCACCCAGGGGCTCTCATGGGAGCTGAGCCCATATCGGCTCTGGTCCCCCAGCCTCATGCTGGGAGTCCTTCCCTGTCCCGGGCCCTGCTTTGGGCACCAAGGCTTTTTTAGTTTAATGTGGAGCCACGCTGTGGGGCTCTGGTTGCTTAGCCTAGAGCTGGGGCTAATTTGAGCACTCTTGAGCTGCTCCCAGGGCCAGCTCCCCATGCACTGACCTGTGCACCGTGTGGGGCTTGAGCTGCTCCCTGGGCCGACTCTCCGTGTGCCAGTCTGCACACCGGGTGGGGCTCAAGCAGCCTCCAGCTGTTCCCAAGGCTGGCTCCTCACCATGTCTCTCCCTCCAGTGTGTTGAGTACGCTCTCCTTTTATACACTTCAGGAGCTCCACCCCTGAAGTTCTCCGGACCTGGCTGGGCGCAGTCTCAAACCAGGTCCAAACTGCTCCTTGCTCCCTGCCTTTGGGGAAAGGGCATAGCCTTGCTTTCCCTGGCTTGCTTCTGATCGGCAGATAGGCTCCACCAATCGGAGTTGCAGAATCTCAAGCCCAGGACTCATTTGGAGCTCAAGAGGTAAGTCCGCTACAAGCGGAACGTGGCAGAGGATGCCTCTTGTGCTGCAGATATCATGTTAGACCCCACTGTGCTTTAGGTAGCCCAAGCCTAAGCCCATTCCTTCTGCCTCAGTTTTTAGAGAGATGACATCAGAATGTGAGACTGTGGAACTGCGGTTCTAGGCAACTTGCCCTTCGTGTGGCTTTTCCGATGTTCCTTATTCATAGTTTTGTCTGACGTACAATAAAATACCAGTGGGCCACAGAGGTATGGTTCATCTGTGGGGTGAGATTTGGCCCATCTGCCACTGTTTTTGAGCCCTTATATCCCTAACTTAGGGGTGTCAAATGCAGGCTGAATGATTTCATAGATTTCATAGACATTTGGGCTGGAAGGGACCCTGGAGGATCATCGAGTCCAGCCCCCTGCCCCAGGGGCAGGAAGTCAGCAGGGATCATAGGATCCCAGCAAGATAAGCATCCAAATGTGTCTTGTAGGCGAAAGAGAACATGGGGCTGCTTGTGGACTGGACAACCCATCTTTGAATCCAGTCTGTGGGGCTCCTTGCCCCAGTTACAGGAGCTGTTGCGTCAGGACCAGCAAGCAGGTGGCTAACCCCATTACTGTTCAAGCTATGCTGTCAACTGTTGCTGTTTTTAAGCCACCAGCCGAGACTGAAAACACTAAATTTGGTAGGGGTGTTTGCCCCCTGGGTGCTGGCTGCGTGGGCACAGCAGTTCTAGCAGCTGTGAAGACAGGACTGAGTGGCAGCGGTGTTAATTCATGCACTGCTGGCAGCTGTGGCCAGAAGCCCTATGGACTGGATGACTGACAGGATCAGGCCAGCCAGATCCAGCCCATGGGCTGTATGTTTGACACCCCTGTCCTAGTTTGATTTTTGGACAAAGAGGACACAACCCAGGTGCTTTCAACGCATGGACTTTTATTTCAGTCAACTCAGGATGACTGCTGTATAGTGTTAGGCATTAGGAAGCGCAGCTATTGGGGTTCTTCAAGGCATAGTTGATTCCTAGGTCTAAAAATTCTATAACTGTAATGAAATTTGAGGAGCATTCAGTTTTAGTTGCGCTACTGCTACAGATGTTGTTTCTGCAAGTCATTAGCAAGAAGAACAAAACCCAGAAATATTCCTGCCTTATGTAATTGCCCCAGATTGTTTCATCTGCCTAGCTTGGTTTCATCCAAACTGATTAAGGTAGTTATGAAATTGTTCCATGTCTTTTCTGTACATGAAACAGAGTAAATCAACTTATTTTTGTGTCAGGTTGTTTGCCTGGGGGTGATTTTACCCTCTCCTAATGCAACAGCGATGTTCACAGATGCTTTGAAATTTGTGTGTAAAAGACTCGAGCACATACTCCCTTCAACAAATTTATCTAAAACAGGGAGTAGTATGGAGCTTAATTTAACAGGATTGGGTGGTAATAAAGAGAAGGGGCCAGAATTTTTTTCAAGGACAGGAGGCTATAACTGCTGGCCACACATGGAGTTTTGTTAGTTTGAGATTTCTTGTCATTAGTGCTTGCTGGGAATTAAGGGACATGGGTTTTCACTACAAAACTGCTGATTTATTGAAATGGAATCCCCTCATGGAACGTATCGGTTTCAAGCAACTTTCCTTGGTACAAGTACAACCCGGGGGTAATGTCATACCTGAGTGCCCTGGGTGGCAGTGCCACATGGAGCAGCATCACTGACTGTACTGCCAGTGGCACAATGGGGGCCAAGTAGAAGCTTCTCTTTCTGCCACCCACTGGGAGGTTGGAGCCCAGGGCTGTCACCCCCATTTGTTGTGCTACTGAAGTACAGGATGGAATTTGTGGTCAATATAGAATAGGAACTAACCTAGCCCAAAATAGCCATATGGATGTACTACTTGCTGGGGGTGCGAGAGGCCAAATTTTAAGTCTGTTCTTTGTTTGATGCAGATTGGGGACTTGAACTTGAGAGGTGAATGGATATGGATACGGCTAGCTTTTGAAAACGTGTACAAAAGGGGAAAAGTGAGTTTAATTCTGATCAGTTTGGTTAAAAGGTATGCTTTAGAAAGGCTTTGCCTCTTCCCTCCTCCTCCTCCCCCCCCCCCCCAAAAAAAAAAAAAAAAAAAAAAA
>NW_017729025.1:22510429-22515011 GCF_001723915.1 Gavialis gangeticus | reverse complement strand
CCCCCCCCCCCCCCCCCCCAAAGAAAAAAAACAACAACAAAAACCTGAAGTGAATGGCTCAGGAGGCCTCTGTCCCATGTTCCTAACAGAAGACAAGAAATTACAGTAATAGTGATGGAGAAGAACCAAATAAACGTACCACAAGATTAGATGCTGCCTTGATGGAGAGAAGCAAAGAGCAAAGCCTACTTGTTTTTCCTTCCAATTCTATTTAATGCAAGTACATTTGGACCAAATCCTGTCCATGGTAAGTGGAGCAAGAACAGCAATTTTAGGTCTCAGTAGGGCTGTGTACACAACATGGTCATGTACATGGTACTTGCATGACCTCATAGTTGGTGTTCTTGAACTACCCAAAATTGGCTAGGTAGTGTGAGCGGTTGGCAGTGATCCCTCATTGTTGAGGATGACCACTTTCATGGGTAAAGCTAAGTATTGTAAATGAGTTTTTTTGATGGCTAAGGCGGCCAATTCTGGGGCCTAGAGCTACAGACTCTCTGGCAAACACCACAAGGGGAATGTTGGACCATGAAATCTTGGTCTCGTTTCCTTTTCCTTCTGTTTCTGCTGTTTTTCTGCCTCCAGAGTGAGAAGGTTTTCCTCAAAGAAAGATGCACCTTTTCACAAGGTGTTGCCAAGTAGCCCTATCCCAGGTTAGTTTTTCCCAATTTGTGGTGTCAAAGCCACACTTCTTAATGTCCACCTTTAGGGTATCCTTGAAGCATTTCCTCTGGTCCCCGTGTGTCCTTTACCCTTGGCTGAGTTGGGAGTATAGTAGTTGTTTTGGTAAATGTGCATCAGGCATGCTCACAGTGCCCTGTCCACTGCAGCTGATGGTAAATAAATAACACTTCCACACTGGGGGGTGTTAGTATCAGTGAGGACAGTGGCATTTATGTGACAGTCCTCCCACTTCATGCTGAGGATCATCCAGAGGTAGTGCTGGTGAAGGCATTCCAGGCTTTTCAGGTGGTCTCTGTAGGTCACCCAAGCTTCATAGCCATAGAGAAGATTGGGGATTACCATGGCATTATACAGTAGGAGCTTTGTTCATGTCCTGATGTTGTTGTGATCATTGAACATGCAATGAATAAGTCTTCCAAAGGCAGAGCTTGCACATCACATCCTATCCTGCATCTCCGTGTCAATATTTGCTTTCTTTGAGAGCTGCTGAGATATTTGAAGTGTTCAACATTCTCCAGCTCCTGTCCATCAGTGAGGATCTTTGCTTGGGGAGTTGACTGGCCCAGAGCAGGCTGGTGAAGCCCTTCTGTTTTTCCAGTCTTAAGGGTCAGTCCTAGGTACTGGCATGATTGAGAGAAGTAGTTAAGGGCTGTTTGTAGGTTTTACTCCACGTGTGAAACGACAGCGCAGTCATCAGCATACTGAAGTTCTGCAATTGAGGCCAAAGTAACGGAGGGAGGAGAGATTGAAAAGGTTCTTGCCCATCCTGTACTTGATGCCAATGCCATGTGGCAGATGGTCATGAATGAGCATCTTGATGACTGCAAGACAGATAGAAAACAAAATTGGTGCAATCATGCAGTCCTGCTTGACTCCATTTTGAATGGCAGAAGACTCTGTAGCAGACCCACTGCATAGAATGGAGGCAGTCATCTGGTCATAAAGGAGTCTTAGGATGGTGATAAATTTCCCCGGGCAGCCAAACATTGATACAATCTTCCAAAGAGCCTCATGGTTAACAGAGTCAAAGTCTGTGGCAAATTGATGAAGGCCATATACAGTTCCTGGTGGTCCAAGCATTTATAGACCTTAGTATATGACACTGTTCGGAGAAAAGGATTTTTGTTAAAGCTGGCATATTTCATCGAGTGCAGAACAACTCTCACCCAAATAAACGTGTTCCTATGAAACTGTAGATTCCAGGAACATCTTGATGAGGTTATGAGCCGCTGGCTAGTGCTAAATGATGGTCTCCCTCAGGGCTTTGTTTTTTTCCAATTTTTTTCAGCATATACACTAGCGACATCCTGCCTACAGCATCGTGTACATTTCTTTTACGGTGATGATATTGCATGAGCCACGCAAAGTGTGGCAACAGAAAAATCCTCAAAAATGATCGGCACACCCTCGAGGCACTTGAAACCTAATGCAGCCAAGACAGCCATTTCCTTGTTCCACCTTAACAACTCTCAGGCCAGTAAAATGCTAAATGTACAATTTTGTGGAACTAAAGTAATGCGTGAAAAACCTCCATGTTACCTTGCGGTCACTCTAGATTGAACTCTTAGTTACTGCCACTACCTCAAATTACTAGCAAAAATACAGTGATGATGGTAAACATTATAGAGAAGCTCTCTGGAACTTCCTGGGGATGTGATGCTCCTCCCCTTCATAGATCAACCCGGGCCCTGGTACTCTCTATAGCCAAATACCTTGCCTCCCATCTGGTGCCAAAGCCCTCCCACCCACATCAGCACACAGGTGAATGCGATCATGCCAAGTAGTAAGTGGTGCTCTAAAATGCAGGCCACTTCTGTGGCTGACAGGGTTATTGAATATCCCTCCCTCCATGGTAAGAAGGGATTTGGCCATACTTTGAGAGTATGAAAGGATCAAGGCTGACCCTGAGCTGTTGTTCTATGAAGATATCGCTCAGCCACCAAGATGCAGGCTTAAGTCAACGAAACCTTCCTGGTTACACAAGCTCCATCTTTTCATTGAATAGTCTGGACGCTGAGAGCCACTGGCCCAAAATTTGGTCTGCAGCAACGGTGTGCAATAAAAATTTGGTCATAGATCTACCCATCAAGCTTCTGGGTTTCTGCCTGCAACATAAATGTTGGACTGCACTGAGCCACATTTGTATGGCACATGGAAGGCGTGCCTATTTATTGAACAAATAGAACATCAAGGACTCGCTGAACTGTGTCTACGGTGAAGTACAGTCAGTGAGCCGCACTGGAAACTCCTGCCCTGAGTTTGCATATCATGGAGGGATTGAAGCAATCTACTTAGCCAGCCCAGATGTCATCAACTGGCTATCAGACCTCAACATACAGCTTGTAATTAACCTCCATTTTCTCAATGCTTGTCCTAGCCATACGAAGGAAGAAGGTGGTGGTGGTGTTTTGGGCATTTTTCCTGGATTTTCTGGGCACCAAAAATCATGCCCATGGTGTCTCTGGGTGTCTAGGTAGTATGTTGAGTATTCACTAGTAAAAAAGAGTGTATGCGTGATTTGGCTATCACAGACTCTGACCTCTGGTGGTGGTGATGGTGGCTGGCAGGTAGTGCTAGTGGATGATGCGCATACCTACCTGGGAAGTCCCTTTTGTTCCCTCTGTGCTAGGAGGAGAATGTATGAGGAAGCACAGTCCTTCCATAAGCTCCCCAAGGTCTACTGCAGCTTCATGCTTTCTCTAATACAGGGTTATGGCTAAATGGCACAATTTAGCTCAAAGCATATAAAACCTAGGTTAAAAAAAAGTGTGCATGTGTCTACATACGTTCAGCATTCTCGTCTATAGGTTTCTGTAGCGTAGTCTGTTGCAACATGTGATATCTATCACAGTCCTTCAGTAAAAATTCCATTCCCCAAAATGATTTTAAAATGTTGCTATAATTCATTTGGGAAATGTACAGAACAATTTCTTTCCTTCTAAGGTTGAAAGGTCCTTATCTAATGTTTCTAACAGTTCATCTGTTAGGTTCTCACTAGCTCAGATTGGGCTTTTTATTTCAAGAGAAATTGCTACAGATTTAATGAAGGGAACATTTTGAAACCAATTTTCAGGATTCTTTTTCCTAAAGGGATTAAACTGCTAATGTAAATGTCTGCAATAAAGCAATACTCACACATATGATGAAATTTGAGATCCAATCACTATCTAGCATTCACACACTTGGAAAGAGTTGATTGAAATTAGTGCACCCTTCATGTGCCCCCGCCTTTTCTCTCAATTTGTCACACCATTGGGAACATCGAATAGAAATTTCATTGGATTTTAACTGACTTAACCCCTTTAGCAATCCTTGAATCGTTCACTTGCAGAGATGATGACAAACCCTGGGTTTAGGGAGGGGAGAAGGAGCTTTTCAGCAGCCCTGCATCAGGGCACAAATTTTAATGGCAAAAGATTTTCACTGCCTTTAGTCTACAAACAAAAAGATCTAAATGAGGCATTTTTCGATGCAAATGGAAGAAGGTGGAAAATCCCATCTTCGGTCAAGGGCCATGTAGACTATAGATTTTCTTTCTTGTTGTTGTTCACAGCAGGCTTCATCTTGATTTTTGGTTCATCTTAAATCAGCTGATAAATTTCATGCTGCTCAGTTTGGTCACAATCTCGTGTGTCTGTGTATCCAGGAAAAAATATTTTTCAATTTTATTCTCAAAACTAAAACAGTCCTATTCAGCTGCTCTGTTAGAGAAGGAGCATTAAACACACTTCTGGTTTTTATAAAGCTTCTCAGCGATCATCCTTATGAGGGAATTCTACTCATAAGTGCAGGTTATCCATGTGTGGTTTTTGACAGGGGAGTAGTAAAAAGAGCTGCAATTCTGTAATGGGATAGCACTGATTTTTTTTTTTTTTTTTTTTTTGGGGGAATAAATGTT
>NW_017729025.1:22509632-22510242 GCF_001723915.1 Gavialis gangeticus | reverse complement strand
TTTTTTTTTTTTTTTTTTTTGAGTGAATAAATGTTATCAGGGTTAAGTAAGATATTTGTTTAACTAATGAACCAGGAAAATGGGATTTTAAAACTTCAGGACACAAAGCTGACTGTGATAGTAGACAATGATGCTGAGGGATCATGCTGAGTCTCTTGAGAGAGATGTGTTGTGGCTTACTTGGTTGGGACATTATGGACAGAAGTTGATGATGAAAAGGGTGGTGATTGCTATAGACTTTCAGGGCAGTTAAAAAAAAAAAAAAAAAAAAAAAAAGTTTGTGAAATGTTTGTGCAGACAAGAGAAGCACCTAAAAGAAGGCCTGGAGATTGATTAGGGGGATTTGAATCATTCAGATATTGATTGGAATTATATCCATGGAAAAGTCTAAAGAAGGCTTTTAGAAATGCACTTGTGTAGGACTGCTTTATAATGCAATTTGTTGAATGGTCAATATAGCCAGAGGATATTTTGGTCCTAATCTCTGGAAATGAGCTAAGTGCTTTATGATTTAATAAGGTTGGAAAATTGGCACATCTCAGAGCCAGTAAATCTTCTAGTGATGTCTTCCAATTTGAAATACTTGTTGAGAGAGAGCACTAAATGAAGC
>NW_017729025.1:22508222-22509621 GCF_001723915.1 Gavialis gangeticus | reverse complement strand
AAAAAAAAAAAAAAAAAAAAAGTTTGTGAAATGTTTGTGCAGACAAGAGAAGCACCTAAAAGAAGGCCTGGAGATTGATTAGGGGGATTTGAATCATTCAGATATTGATTGGAATTATATCCATGGAAAAGTCTAAAGAAGGCTTTTAGAAATGCACTTGTGTAGGACTGCTTTATAATGCAATTTGTTGAATGGTCAATATAGCCAGAGGATATTTTGGTCCTAATCTCTGGAAATGAGCTAAGTGCTTTATGATTTAATAAGGTTGGAAAATTGGCACATCTCAGAGCCAGTAAATCTTCTAGTGATGTCTTCCAATTTGAAATACTTGTTGAGAGAGAGCACTAAATGAAGCCACACAAAAGTGACTGTGAGGGACTGGGAAATGCCCCAAGGTGCTTGATTAGGATTTGTCAATTTGCAGCACAATGGACAGGATGATGGTTTGGAGGGATTGCAACTGATGTTCACTTCAGCTGTACCAAAAGAAGGACATGAGCAAAGGGCACTAGATACCATTGTGGGGAACTAGCTTAAGGCAGGATGTAGGCAATGGTTGAGAGGCTTTAAATACACAATTGACTGTACAAACAAATCACTTTAAAGATCATTATGAGCAAATATGAATACCGAGCATGAAGAGCTGTGTGGCATATTTTAACCCAGGGTCAAGGGTTTTTCAAATACATTGAAATAGTATTCAATGTATTTGAATTGAACTAGCAGTTTTGGAGGAGAACGGATTTGTGGGATTGTAGATACAAAACCAAAGAAAGAGACTGAGGAAACAGGTTTTTTTGAACACTTAATTTATTTCTGTCTTTAAAGAGAAGCAGGAGAAAATATATGTGGAGCAGTCCTGGAGAGGGCTATGCTAATTTCCCATTCGGAGAGGGGCAAGTTAAGACAAGTGTAGAGACTGAATAGCAATGGAAATGATTATCAAAAGACAGGATGCTCTTCAGGGGGAAAAGAAAATAATTGTCCTTCCCTGCAGAAGGAATAAAAGCAGAAAATGAAGCCCCATCACTGAACTGGCTTCGTGTTTGTGCGAGAAGTCTGATTGCTAAGGACTGGGAAACAGCACACAAAGAAGCTTTGTTGAATTGAAGTGCCATGAAATACAGGGATAGTCTTTGGTCATGAGGATACATGCAGCTCCAATCAGGGGTGGGTTGAGGAGCGCCACTCCCCAGTATTTCAAAGAAGTAACTATGATGCGTTTTAAGCTTCATTTCCCTCCAGGGTTTGCCTTTGTTTCTGGGGCAATAGTCTGTTGCTGGTCTGTATTGCTCATCTTTCCTTACGCTGGCTCAGCTTTGATATCTAGTAAACGGGGGGTGGGGTGTGGGGGGGTGGTGCTGCAGTCCTAGAAAATGAGCAGTGCCCAAACCACTGA
>NW_017729025.1:22473913-22508211 GCF_001723915.1 Gavialis gangeticus | reverse complement strand
GGGTGTGTGCGCATGTGTGTGGTCAAGGTTCTGCCAAGTCTCAGCTCCTCACCCCCTTTGTTCCAAGGAGGGAACAAATAAGTGTGGAACTCGCTTGTTCCCATGTGCCCACTGTCTTTTATAATGGTGCAAAGTGGACTCTTATTCCCCTGTTTAGAGTTGTAGCTCAGCTCACTAAGAAACAAGTGATCACTGGGCTTCATATCAGTTATGTTTGTACTTGTGTGTGTGTGTGTGTGTGTGTGTGTGTGTGTGTGTTGGGGGGGATATTACAAGCAGTTCTGTAGGGTCCTAAAGAAGGACCACCCCAGGGAACATCCTTTAATTAGTATCTGCATAGTTTTGGATTGGAGCCTTGCCTTATCTAATTTGTTTTAAGACTTCTGTTGTAAAGCAAGGAAATACATTGGAGGTTGTTGCTAGTTTTATCAAAATTGATCCGACGGTGGGATCTTTTTGGAAGGGACTGTGTCTGTCCTATGATTGTCGAGTGTCTAGCACTTATAAGGTTAAAAAACAGGACTAGCAATGGACTGTAATTAGATTTTTAAAGAGGATATTTGAATATGAGATGCTTATACAATACAGATCTATGTTTTGGGTGGCAACTTCATAAGCAAATGGTAAAGCTCGACTAATTTTACCCCAACTGGAAATGAGACATTAGTGAGGACTGTATGCAGATGGGGTTGGGTTCCCTGGATAGGGTGCTAGAAAATGCAGCTGAGCTTCCAGTACTATACAGTAATGTTAATGTAGGATCAGCCTCCTGTAAACACTGAGATCTCAACTCCCCCAAATCTTTTTGATCTCATAATTGTCACAGAAACCATATGAAAACATGCAGCTATAAAATAGAGGTGATATTGTCACATGCATAGGACAAGGTCCTTTTCTGTTCTGGATACTTTGCACCTCTGAAAAGCCATTTCTAATTGGACAGCTAAAATTTCTCCAGTTGGCAGAAGTGGCTCCTGTGTCAAGTAGCCCCTCCACTTGACCCTGGTGTAAGGAGTATGTCAGTGCCTGTCAGGTGCAGTATGGAGTTTGCATGCATCCTGCCAGTTCTCAGTTGGTGTATGGTCCCTTGGGGATGATAGCCAGGTGACCTGTCATCTCAAGATGCCTTGAAAGAATCAGAGAGTTAATTATAAACACCTTGACTGCTACTTCCTCCACAGATTTTTAACTCCAACACTATCTGCTTTCAGTCTGGAAGACGATGCTTCTTGTTTACAGCCTGCAGATCCTGGAATCCACAGTAAGAATTTTTCCAGTCCAGTGTTTCCTGGGACCACTTCAGTTTGCTTGCACTAGCCCTTCTTAAATGTTATATATGTTACAGAAGCTATATTTTTTATTTGTCAGATATAAAAGGCTGGCTAGCTACGTAGAAATTTTGAAATTTCTAATAAATTTCATACCTCCTACCTGACATTTTTTTCTTTTAAATCTTTGGCTAGTGGAAATATGTGTTTTTTACTGGAGTAATGGACCAAACTAGGGAGTATGTACTGGACGGAAGTCATGCAACGTGGATCAGGAGAAGCATCTGGGGGGAGGATTGTTGCAGAAAAGTACCTGAAGCCATCAGCCTGGTTTATGACTGCAGTTAGTTTTTTTGTTTGTTAGTTTGTTTTTTTAAGAGTAAAATGAATACTGGCAGGATTCTGCAGAAGATCTGAACATTAATGAAAATGTAATGCTGTTAATGTGTAAGACACTGCTTATTCTCTGTTTTGGAGTTCTGTGTTCGAGCTTGCTCATACTCCCCTCCATCTCCCCCCTGGAAAGATGCAATTGCTTTGGAAAAGAAATAACAAAAAGTAATCAGCATGATTCTGACCCTTAACAATCTCTCTCGTGAGGAAGAGATGCAGTTGAGTCTTGATTTTTTTGTTTTTGTTTTTGTTTTTGTTTTTTAATGAAGTTATCCCTAATTACATGTGGCACGATGCCCTCCTGCCACTTTGTTGAAATGACAGTCAGCAAAAAAGATAAACATTTAGATGTTTTACAGGGTACAGTTCATCACCTCCACCTTCATTACTTGGGCCCAAAACTGTCCTTGGCTTTTGGGGTGGTGATAAACTGTGCCTCATAGTTGATCCAAATACAAAGAATGATGCGTAATGGAAACAAATGGAGCCTCCACAATATTCTAATATAATAAAAGCTGTAGCGCTTCCAGCTGTGTGTCTGTCTGTTCACATGTGTGGCCTGGAGCCTTATTGACAGACAGACACACAAGGAAGGCAGAGGTGGTGGGGACCAAGGTGTGCTTTGCTGCATGGGGAGTGTGGTGGCAGGGGGCATGACTTGTGGCCCTGTTGGGTGGGTGTGGTTTGCGGCCCTGTTGGGGGACATGGCGTGTGGCCTCGGTGCTGCAGGAAGAGGGCATGGGGTGTGCGGGCAGCACCCACTAGCTGCAGCACGTGGCTGCAGGGCAGGGCACGTTCTCCGCACCTGAACCCCACGCAACACCCTGCAGCCGTGCCCCGCCCCCAAGGGTGTGCGACTGCCGGCTGTAGCTGTGGGGTGTGCTGGGTGGTGGGGGTGAGGGGAAACTGGGTGTGGGAAGGGGAGGGGAATCATGGCAGCCTGCCTGACACCCAGCACCGCACCACACGCGTGTGTTGCTGCCGCCCACCCCACCCCATGGCAGGACTGGCATGGCACCACGCCACTGTCAAAGCTGGGGCAGCAAAGTGGGAAGCAGAGGCTGTCTGCTTCATGCACAGACTGGGAGCCATGTGCCCCCCTGGCACCACCTCTGGAGGAGCTGCTGGGCTCCAAGTGTCCAATAGCCTAGCCCGGCTGGGCCACATTGACCCTGACTGGGTTGTGGGGCCATCAGAGCCCAGTGGCTCATGCAGAGGCATGGCACCAGGGAGCCCAGGGGGTGGCGTGGGCCCCACTTCATCTGGATGCAGAGTGGTGGGTGGTGTTGCGCATGGCTGGACGCGGAGCAGTAGGTGGTGGCGCTCCATCCCCACTACCTGCCTGTCATTCTTGATGGGTACTTTGGTAGTATTTTAATAATAATTATCAAACCTCGAGCACAAAAAGGATCTTGCAACTTGCAATGACTGGGCAGACTACTTAGCCCATGCAAAGCCTTATTGACTGCAGTGGAGCACTATGAGGGAACAGCAGTACACTTTGTACTACAATTGTAGGACCAGTGCCCAAATAAACAATGAATCACATAAACGGAGGGCCAGACAGGAACTCAAGCAATCATCTAGTCCCTCAGCCCCCTTCCCTGAGGCAGAATCAAGTCTTTGTAGACCATCCCTGACAGATGTTTGTCCAATCTGTTCTTAAAATCTTGAGTAGAGCTGGAGGAATAATTCAAACAGCAAAGGTCAAAAGTTGTCATGAATGAGAAAATGACTTGGATTAGCTGCTCTTTGTGACACTGCATTATCCAGATGTTTGTGAGAGTTCAGGTGGCTAGTGTGTATTCAGAGAAAAAGACTCTAACATCCTGAAGTCTGGATTAAGTTTAGCTGAGAACTAGTAACCGAATTACATTTTGAGCATTCACTATTTGTATGTGGTGGTCACTATAGGTGGTCGAAGGCCGGGGCTCATGGGGCTTAGCTACCCCCACCCCCATGAGTGACTGGTGCCTCCTGAATCTGGGGGGGCAGCTGCAGAAGCCGTCGACCCTGTCAGGGGAGGCACCAGCCCTACCATCACTGTTGGCCATCGGGGGGGCATGCACACCCCCTACCAGTCGCCTGGGCCTACCCCACCTCCCCCGCAACTAATTTTGCAGCGGCTGGTGACAGCAGCAGCACCATGGTGTCGCTGCAGCGTCATGCCATGCCCAGTGCTCCTGTTACGTGCTTCTTCGCCAGCATGCACTGACCCCTCAATGGCCTTCAGCTCCACACCCTGAGTAATATTTTCACCTCCCATTACCAATGGTTTTCCATTCAAAAGTTTTCAGTCATCCAGTCAGGAACCAGTAAGAAAACTGTCTTTAGTGACCAATCGCGTGTAGTTAAAGTGAACAGTCTTCAGAAAATACGTAAGATAAGAATCATTTGCTTGACTAATAACAAGTATATTAAAGAATCAATCCTGATTTCTATCAATCATTTGGTGAGAGAGAGAAAAAGCTAAATTTGCTTGTAAGAAATAGTTTGATCAGCTCTTATCTTAAGCAGGCAAAATGTTTGGGTATGGTTATTTCATGCTACAAAGACCAAAGGTAATATATGCTGGGAAATGGTCTTGCTTGGTAAGTCTGACTACTTGGGGTAAATGTTCCTTTGGAAGAAAAACACTGAAAGAAAGCAAAGAAGCTGGGAGTGTGTTAACATACACGTGACAGTCCTTTCATCATAAGGTCTGTTTTCCTGACCTCTGATCATGCATGTGGCTTTCCTCTGCACCCTCTCAAGCCTCTCCACATCCTTTTTGAATTGTAGAGCCCAAAACTCGATGCAGTACTCCAGCTGTGGCCTCACCATGACCGAGTACAACAGGAGAATGATGACCTGGGATTTGCTTGAGAAGCATCTATGGATGTGTGAAGGAGTGAGACAGAACATACAGCATGGAGGGCCGGCAGGGCTGCAGCTGCATCCCAGAAAAGAAGGAAAATACCCACCCAATTTCCGGCACAGCATCTCACTCAGGATTGGTGGAGGGAGGCCACTCAAAGGTATTTCTGGCCCTGGAGAGGGCAGAGAGGGGTCAGTTCCCTGCAGACTGCAGGGAAAGAGGAGCGACTGAGGGTCTGGGCAGGCAGAAACTGCAGAGCTGCCTAAGGAAGGCTGCGGGAGTGACCCTAAGGCAGGCTGACACCTGCAGACAAGTGACTAGTGGTAATCTCTGGAGAGGAGCCGCAGCTGAGGATCTGAAGTGAGGGAGTCCACAAGGCCTGAGAGAATCTCCGGACTGGAGTTTTTCCAGTGCAGGATCCGGAGGAGGGCCTGAAGGAAAAAATCTACAGTCACAGGTAGGGCCTTCCTGCACAGGGGCAGACCCTGAAAGACTGTGAAAGTTCATAGGGGTTCAGAGCAGGCTCACACACAGCAAAGAATGGACTAAGGGATTGTTTGCCTGAATTATGGTGATTGGGAGGTTGAGCACCTGATCATGAGAAAAGGGGACATTGTCAGAGCCTGACAAGAAGGCTGAGAAACAGCCGGGGTTTTCTGTGATTTCTTTTTGCTGTTTATTTTTGATTTTTTTTGAGCACAGGCCAAGACTGGCTCCTGGAAGGGTGTACCCAAAAGAGGCACTAGGACATCTTGGGGTAGGGGCAAATAAGGTGACAACAGGCAGCACTGCAATGGGCTGCAGAAGAATATTGTAAAACACCATCTGGAGAGGCTAGGAGAGGGTAAAGGGGTGGTTTGAAGCCCCACAGAAGACATGGGGATCAAGACCAGGCAGGATCACTGTGGGCATTGCCTCCCGGGAATATATAGGTCATCAAAGTCGTGGCAGGTGAGAAAACGCAAGATCCACTTCCTGGCAGATCTGGTGATCCAGAGCTGAGGTCTACCCTGTTGCCACCTGTAGGCAGATGAGCAAAGGGCACTACTAGCAAGCCCTATAATACCTACAGATGTCACAGGATGCAAGCCAGCATTCTGCTAACTTTACTAGCCACAGCATCACATTGAAGGCTCATGTTCATCTTGTGGTCAGTCATGACCCCCAAGTCCCTTTTGTCCATAGTGCTAGCCAGCGTAGCACTGCTGAACCTAAAAGCATGCTGCAGGTTTTTGCTCCCAAGGTGGAGAACCTTGCATTTTTCGGTGTTAAACACCATCACGTTCTCATCTACCCATTTCCTGAGCCTGTCAAGGTCTGCCTGGATCACCCTCCTGTCCTCAGGTGTGGATGCTTTACCCCAGAGTTTGGTGTCATTGGTGAACTTGGCCAGTCCGTGTCTGATATCAATGCCCACATCATTAATGAAGATGTTGAATAGTATAGGTCCAAGAACAGAGCCTTAAGGGACCCCAGTGGTCACAGGGCATCACGATGATTGTCTTCCATCAACCACCACCCTCTGGGTCCTACCACGGAGCCAATTGCCCAGCCAGTGGATTGTGGTGAGGCTGAGGCTGCAGTTAGCCAGTTTTGCCAAGAGGTGATCATGGGATACCAGATCAAAGGCTTTTTTGAAGTTAAGATATACAAAGGTGATCAGCTCATGGTCACTGTCACCCAGCTTCCCTTTGATCGTTAGGTCACTAACGATTGTCCCCCGTTGCCAGAACCAAGTTGAGCAGCGCTTTACCTCTCATCGGCCTGTAGACTTCCTGCATCATATAGAGCTCATCCACGCACGAGAGAAAGCTTTGCGACCGCACGGATTTGGCCAGGCGCTTTTCAAATGAGATGTCTGGGTAGTTGAAGCCTCCCATGACAATCATGCAGCGGGAGTGTGCGGCCTCAGCCAATTCCCTGGCGAACTCCTGGTCAAGCTCTTGATCCTGGGCAGGAGATCTGTAGTATGCTCCCACCATTGTGTCCCCTGTGTCATGTTGCCCACAGATTTTAACCCAGAGGGTTTCCATTCATCTACCCCGGGCACCAGTGTCAGCTTGCAGTTATGCTTTCTTTGACATAGAGCTACTTTCCCTTCTCTGTTTCTGTTGTTTCAATGGTGGTTCCTCACTAGCCCTTGACCTGTGTACCTCCATAATGTAAAAGACTGTTGTAAAGGGCATGTAGGAGGCCACTGATCTTTTTTTTACTGGAAGTTTTTAAGAGCAGTTTAGAGAAACACCTGTCCAAAATGGTTTTGGGTACATTTATTTCCACCTCCATTGTGGGGGAAATCTGGACCAGATCCTGGTGTCAGTCCCTTTCCACCCTACACTTGTGTGGTTCTAAATCAGTGGGCCAATTTAATACCTGGTATGACTCCACTCCATGGAATGACATTGAGACATGAACCTATTTGGTAGGATGGACATAGTTAAACTCTATAGACAGGTTAGCACACCATAAGGAACATATATGAATAAATATAAAGTGGAGGAAGGTAGCATAGAGTTAGCATATGTGTTGCAGGAAGTAGTATAAGTACTAAGAGTTTTTTAATCTCTACAGCAGCTTCTCAAATGGTGCAAATTGGTGAAGCTCTATAAAAAATCTGTGGAGCCAAAGTGATTTATGGCACCTGAGCATTTGGACTGAAACAATCTTAATGTTTTGAATGCACAGTTCATAATTCATTAATACCTAGGAGCCTCAAGTGAGATTAAAATTTTAGTGTGGCAGTCTCTGTACACACCCAGAGTAAAAAATATGTCTGGTTCAGGACAGCAGGCCTGGGAAGAAAAAGAAAATGGCAAAGAGGAGAAATGACTTGTTCAAGGATGGCCAGTGTGGCAGAGGTGGCACTAGAACTTGGGTCTTTTGGCTCTGTCTAGTGCCTGGGCCAGGCTGCCTCTCAGAACTGAAAACATTTTTACTGCAAAATGCTACTTCTGTAGCTCACAAGGTCATCTATTATGTGTCAGAGAGCCTATTGCATTGACTGCTTGCTAGATGTATGTTGTTTGGATTGGAATACAGAAGCATTGTGAGCCAGTCCCTCGTAAGTGCTAAGTACCCTTCATTTCAGTAGATTTTAATGAGAAATGAGCTTGGCATATTTCAGAACCAGGCTCTCCATGTTTTTTTTAAACTTTGACTTGGTGAATGGATCTGCTCTGTTTCTATTGCTTATTAGGGCTGTGCAAAGCTTCAGATTGCGATTTGGATTTGGAGATGATTTGGACAATTTGTAGGCTGAATCTACAAATCTGAATTGAATTGCTAGAAGTTTTAGGCTTTCTGAATCAATTCAGAGCTTTCAAATTGATTTGGAGATTTGGTCACAGACTCCCCCTGCACCTATCTCCTTGACAGCTGGCAGGCTTCACCCCTCTGTGCCCATGCACAGTGTCACCTATGTCATGAGTTTTTCTTTCCAGCAGTTTGAGGTGCAGTTTCCCAGAAACCTCTGCACCTATCACCTTGAAACTTGGCAGGCTTCATGCCCTTAGTGGCAGCTGCCGCCTCTACAAGGTTCATTTGAATCAGCCAAACAACACCGAAGTTGGTTCATTGATTTCCCATTGTACTCTACAGCCGAATCTCTCCGAATCGGCTCTGAATCTTTTCCGAATCGATTTGAATTGGCCGAATCTGAATTGAATAGCTGCCTATTTACACAGGCCTACTGCTTATTAATTTTTTTTATGGAAAAAATTACAAAAGTTGCAGGCTGCAGAGCAATGCAATTAACCACCAAAAACGTCCTTCCCCTCCCCTCAGCAGGTTTCAGTTATTAGAGGAAGTGGTAAATGTGAAAAACAAAGCATAGGTGATGCCTAAAAAATAAGTAAGTCCAACATGACTTAAAAAATGGTCCTTTAAAGTGCTTTGCTGTAGCATCTGGGAATGTGATGATGATCCTCATAGGAACAGACAGTAAGGAGACAAAGAGATGCCCTACAGCCATACTGTAGTCTTATAAGGATTTGCATTTATTTTCAGTGGATGATAAATCGCTTCTATTTGGCTCTAACTGGAGACTTTGGACTTGAGTGTTTTTAAATATTTTAGAACCGTCGTCAGAACGTGGAATTCTTTTCTTTGTGGAGCGGGAATAGAGTTCGGGTGAAGATGAACGGCTTCCCTTCCTGAGCTCTGAGCTACGTGCATTGTTCATGAAATCCAAATTGGTTAGCACGCTGTCTCTGGCCATTCCAGAAGCCAACCTCTAATCTCTTAGGCTTGAGTGGGCTTTTCATTTGCTAATGGGGCAATGTGTTATCTGAAAGTGGGGTTGCTCATGAAATGGCAATTAATCCAACCTTGCTGAATTATTTTCCCTGAAATGGAAACATCACATGCTCTGTGGTGGATCCCCCTGTATCAAATTCAGATTTCTCTGTTAGTCTCAAAGGTTGTTCACAACTTTGCCAGCAGTGCCCAGCACCAGGCACTTCACTGATAAGCACAGTGGAACCTACTTCAATAAGAATTTTTGTGCCTAACTTGTGTCATTTAGCAGTTGGGTTAAGCCTGGGAGGAGGAAGCCTTACATTCCTTGTTGGTTTTCTGCTTTTCTTTTCTTTCTTCCCCTCAGTAAATCCTTTGTAATATCATTGTGGATTCCCAGGAGGGGGACCAGACTGCACAGAGGGCTGAAATAACGTGTGTACCCGTGGCGTGCCAGGGAATTCAGCCAGGCAGTCATTCTGCTGCGGTGGAATCGCTCCCAGCGCTCCCTGGGATGGGGCAGGTAACTTCACAGCATGCTTCACTCTGCACCGTACCTTCGGGGTGTCGTCTCTTTTTATAAAGGCTTGTTGACAAATGTCTAAACTCTCAAACTAATATAAAGCTCAAACCTCACAGTGACAAGTGAGATATAAAACCCTAGCTAGGCACATAGCAGGGAATGGACAGATTGCCAGCTACTTCATTCATGACCCACATATAGATACCTGGAATTTTTAAGGAGAAAGTCACTTAACTGATTAATGGAAATATAGTCTTTTCTATTTTAAAAAAAAAATGGAGGTATTTGAGAACAATGTGAACAGGCACATGTGCTTGGCAATATCTAATGATGAGCTGGGCAGCTGTAGCTTAGTCTTGTAAGGTGCTCTGGGAGTACTGACAACCTTGCATGGATGCCATCCTGGTTATTTTTATTCTGCATTTCCATCTTAAATGGGCAGACAAGTGGTGCCATTTTTCACCACCTGCAGCTAGACTGTATGTATAAACTATTAATTCATTCTGGCCTTGGTTTATAAAGTTCATCTTGCACTTACTGTACATCAGAGTTATACATGACAGCCTGAGCGATGTAACCTTTTCAAGACTGAGACAGCCACAGGAGGCTTGTGAGAATCACTTGGGAATTGTAAGTGGAGAAAAATAACTTTTCTGTATTTCACAACCGTGCAAATGATGACCGTATTAATTAACCTTATTATTGTGTTTACCTTTCTAAGGTCTCAAAAGAACATAGCATAAGTAAGGATGTAAAATATGTTGCTAGAATAAAACAAACATACCTGCATTAATTATTCATGATTTAAGTAGCGATGCAGCAGACATGGAACATTATTCCACCCTTTTACGCGAGGCTACAGCACAACTTCACATTTAATCCTGCTACCTCACTCCCCGCCCCCCCATTATTCATGGGAGGAGTTGCCTGGATTTGCTCCCATTTGCTATCTGTTCTGGAAAACCATAACATGCTTGCCATGACGGGTGAGAGGTCTTACTTTCTTTTACTCGCATGAATTTAACACAATCTAATGTTCCCTGGTAAGTCAATGATGCCAGCTGTGGAGTACTCAAAATAAGGTGGCAAGATCTGGTTTACTGGTAGGTACTTATTAAATAAATAGATTAATACTAATGACCTAGATACAAATAAAATGACAATTAGCTAATAAAATGACTATTAGTAATGAGGTATTAGTCAACCCATTTTTAACTTAATTGCTAATAATCTGCAATTAGGAAAAACACATTGGGTTTAAGGAACTAAAAAAAAAAGCAAATTAGTTGAAAGAGTGGCAGATTTAAATAATCAAATTATTGCATTGCCTAGGTGTAATTAAGAAGGAATAAGCCTGGAGTGAAATGGCACAATGCGTTTTGCATCGGGAAGAGTTTTTTGTTCTATGGTTATGTTGGGATGTTTTCCTACTGAAGCCCGTTCTTGGGAGCAGCTCTTATGGCAGGACATAAAGCTGGAGAAGGTTACTACAGGGGAGGTGGCAGTAGCCCTTACATGCATGGTCTCTTAACACTTGCGATGGTGAAAGATTTGTGTGACTTCAAAGATGTTAGAACTTAAAAACCAAAAAACCAAAAAAAGTTTGGCACATCAAAAGTGAGCAATGTTTGTTTGTTTATGGGGTTTTTTTTCCTCCGTGAAATTCTGTTCAGGTTCTGTTTAGTTACACATGGTTAAGCCATTTTATTTCTCACTCATATTCTCAGGAAAACTTTGACAGCGTTGCAAAAATCATGACTGAATGTGACAGTTCCAAAGAGCATTGCCATTGGGGCAGAAGTGCCCGGCGACATTGCACTGAAAACAAGTGTGAACTGCATGACTGGTTGAGGGGACCTAGGGGAGAAAGCCAAGCTGGACTATACTTCTCTTCTGACTGTAACACATGCTCATAAGACCTCATCAGCCCTATGGGGAAGGAACTCTCCATCCACAGGGTGAAGGGAGAGAACCAGGCCTTGGCCACCCCTGAATTTAGTGTATGGTACCAATGGCTCATCTCTGCTCTGGGATAACAACTCTCTGTTGCTGCCAACTTGCACAGTTTGTCTTGTAGCTCTACTGGTAGAATTCACCACTGAAGTTTATACCTCTGTAGCAAGGTTGCTCCGGCGCATTGTAATTACGGTGCATCGGAGCAGATTCGAATAACTGAGTCTGCTGGAGTGTGGTAATTACCATGCTCCAGCAGATTCCAGCGTCACATGTAGCTGTGCTCCCATGCTGAAAATGGTGGTGGGGTGCTTTTAGCTGAAGCTTGTAGAATGAGCTTTAGTTAAAGTGCCCCCACTGCCGCCATCTTTCAGCACAGGCACACTAATATGTGTGATGCTCCAGGCATTTTAATTAGAGTGGATTTTGGAGCTGCTCTAATTAAAACACACCCCGGAGCATGTGTATAAAAGCCCTGTCTAAACAGGGGGAAGTCAGTACAGTTGTATCAAACAATGAACAAATTATAAATGAATTCTAAGCCAGCGCCACTACAACATTGCATAAGAAAGGCTAAACAAATGTCAAAATAAAAGGCCTGAAAGTTAGTGTCTATTCAGTCCTCCCTGGGCAACATAGGGTTTTTCCCCTGGTGTGTGAACATTAAGATATAGTCTACATAATTGAATAGTGCCTTTTTGTTGGACCCTGTCTTGTTCTGTGCAGAAATAAGGCTAAAAGTTAGGGATGTTCTAATGTAGAGATGTTTGACTTTACCAGTTAAATTGTCTTTAAACAGAGGTTTATTATTATGTGCTTTGCTTTATTTTGTGGTTGCACTTAGGTGCATTAGCCAGGCTTGGGGGGCCTCTTGTGCCAGGTGTTACAGAAATGTATAGGACTGGATTTTACAAGGTGGTGAGTCCCTATATAGGAAGAGATGTAAGCAGATGCTTCTTTAAGCCTGCAAGTTGTCCTGATGACTTAAACAAGTGTTTAAGTGCTTTGGTGGATTGAGGCCAGGGCACTTAGCATCTTGCAGGGTAAGGTCCATAATGAGTGAAATTCCCTGCACCAAAGAGCTTGCAATCTAAGTGGGATGAGTAGGAAATGTATTTGTATCCCTCGCTCCTGTTCTGTTGCTCATCAGGCTCCACTCACAATAGCGGTCTCTGTTCCCATCGTCCTGGGAAAAAGGAACTCCTTCTTCCTAGTCCCTTGGGATAAACTCACAAGAAGCAGGAAAGGATTGTCCTCCTTTGGTTGTGGTTTAAAGCTGAAGTCATGCTTAAAAGGCTTAGTTGTTAGAAGTGGGAAGAGAGTACCAGTTTTGTAATGAATCATAATGTTGGACTGGGAACACTTGGCTATCAGCCTAATAAAAGAAGCCTGGCCTTGCTTGTAACCATGTTGAAACTTGGGTTGCTGCTGATGCTTCTTAGTGATGTTTCCTTACTGTGTTCATAGATTATTGTACATTTTTATGCAATCTCTTCTTTGATTTCAGTGGGAGTTCCATTTATGGATGATGGGCACAAGATAGTGGGTTTGGGTGGGAGACTGGCTAGACAGGTAAAGAGAAGAGAAGCAGAAAAAGGCCAAATATTAGTAGGGGAATTTATTAATGTTTCTGCTTGCTCACCTTCTGCTGAATACATAGGTGGGTAAGATATAAACCTATGGAACATTATCTGGAGTGCCACGCTGTTTTTCAGGCATTGGGTGAATGTTTGAACAGCCACATCCGTGTACTTAAATTCCAGGGTTGAGCTCAGCTGAGTAGAAATGGAGGAAGACAGCTTTCAGGTGTGGGCTAGTTCAGTGTAGCACCAGAGGCTCAGCAGTGAAAACTAAAGGTATAGATGCAGGCCATGGTCAGGTTGGTGTAAAAGTGGAGCAGGCATATATAAGTGGATCTAGGATTTCTAAAAGGGGGATGTAGAAGATGCAGCTGGTGCTACAGGGGTGGCTGTAAACTCCCCAGCTCCCCATGCCTGCACTCTGCCTTCATCTATACCATAGCCAGGAGCTGCTGAACTAGGTGCTGCACAGTGCCTAGGCTGGAGTTGGAAGACCTGCTGGTGACTCTGGACAGCAGGTCCCCTGTGGAGTCTGGGCAGCAGGAATTAAGCTCAGATCATGGGCTGGGGAGGGGTACATGGGGGCAAGGCATAGCTGAAGCCCTTGGGCCAGTGGTAGACACCCAGGAAGGCTAGGCAGGGAGTAGGTGCAGGAAGGAGGAGCTGTTGCTGTCCCCTTGCAGTCCTTGGCTGGCATGGAGCAGGAGTGATCCTGAAAGTCTTCCTGACCTCTGGGTCAGCAGGGTCCCCCATTCCTGTGCCTGCTCCCTGCCCAGCCCTCTGTCAGCTTGGGGGCTGCAACTGTGCCTCACCCCCATGCTTCCCACCATCTGAGCTCAGTTCCTGCTGCCCAACCTCTGAAGGGTTGTCTGTGGCTCTGGGGAAGTGGAGACATTGGCATACCTTCTGGAGACCTCACTGCGCTATAGAGTGGAAGGCAGGGCGTGGGGGGAACCGCACTCCCCGGATCTGCATCTGGAGATGCATGATGCACAGCTCTATGCCAGTGTAAACCGTTCTCTTCTGCTATAAAGTCATCCAGTAAAAGAACTGTAGTTAACTATATGTCAGTGGAAGTTACTTTAATTTGTGTCCTGTGTCCTCAACTCTGGTCACTTTCAACTACCCACATTGGGGTTGCCACTTGCTCAGGCTATTTCTTGTTCTCCTGTCACCTAGTGGCTAGGCTGTGTAAAAGCAGGTTATGGTCTGCTACTCTGGGGGTGCATCTACACGTGCCCCCCCCATGGCGCAGTTGTTACTGAACCGTCATTTAGTACTTGCTTTAGGAAGTATTAAACGACAGCACAGTAACAGCTGCTACTGTGCTGTCCTGGTGGTGCAAGGTAATTTTTAGCAGCTACACTGCTGTAGCAATGCACTGTAGTGAGGTAGCATATTGCTACGGCAATGTAGTGTCACGATTTGTTAGGTGGTGCTTCGTTGCCATAGTATCATGTGTAGGTGTGCCCAGGGATAAGCCAGTTGTATGTCTTCTTTGCATGCTTGTGTGATTTACACTGGTGTATAAAAAAAAATGTAAACTACCTTAGCATAAATATGTTATATCTACATTCTGAATCCAGACCCCTGAGCCTTAAACTCTGCAATCTGCTTGGTGCATTCAATAAATATCTCTTTTCTACAAATCTGCTCCTTTTTTAACCCAGTAGAGACATACAGATACTACTACATCTTCTCATACCCTGTTGCCATGTTCAGATTTAGGTCCAAAAATGGGTGCATACTATTGCTTCATTTGTATCCTTAGTAAGGTGGTGCATGGTGGTGCATGGTGTCCCTATACATGGGCAGGCCAATAGGTGTTTTGTAGTCTGAAAGTTTCCTATACATTCACACGTGGTGTTTGTTGTTGGAGTATCCTCACACTTGCATGTTAACTTTAGTCTTATTGACCTCTGTTTTGGAGGTGGTTGAAGCTTCTCCATGTTGGATGATCAAGCTCTGCACCTGTAGGGAGATGCAAATACTGAAAAATGGGGAACACAAGAAGAATTTCTTGCTGGGACATCCTAAATTCACTATATTGAGTATTGAAGTCCAGCAAAATTGCAGTGCTATCTACTGGGAAGAACTGTAATCACTGAAGTACTGAAGAATCACTGGCAATGACAAAAAGAGAAATGGAGTTATTTTCCTTTAAAGAGATGAAAGGAAGTCAAAATTAGGTTCCAAAATAAGACTGACTTTAGTGTATTATCTGCAACAAATAATTTATTAATTGAATGTACGTCTACTTCTGGTTTATAAACAATTTCCATGAGACTGTATAATCATAATTATTCAAATATGGATTATTATACAAACCAAACATGTCTTAAAGATTCTTCAAACATTTTTGTTACAAGTATAGCTTTGAATCTTAATATGTGGAACTTAGAATTTACCATATTGTCAACTCTCACATTCTATCTCAGGACTCCCAATAACAGGCTTACTTGTTAAAGCCATGGCTCCTTGAGCTGTGTGAATTATTGGGAATCTCAATATTAAGTTTAAAACTTTAAATATCTAACTCCTGTGTTTGGGGGAGGGATGAAACATGAAACACAATCCTATTTCACCTCAAAAAAAGCAAAAGGTGCATGAAAAGGAACCAGAAATAGTTGGTTTTTTTTTTTAAATTTCATGTTAAAACTAAATTATAATTATGGAAACCCAAAGCATCAGTTTGACTGCTTTAAGCTGGGACTGTTCAAATCATTTTGATCTGACCCTTGGATCTAAAAGGTATAGTCCTCTGCTCTGTTTGGATTAATTTAACTCTTACAATAAGGTTTTGAACAAATATATGCATCTTTGTTCTATAATATTTTTTCAAGGGTTGGTGCTTTGAACTATGTACCAGGCAACTGGGTTTTTTTTCCCCCCATAGGCAGCCCCCCCCCCCCCCCAAAAAAAAACAACAAACCAAACAAACAAACAACCAAAAAACAACCAAAAAAAGGGGCATGAAGACAGTCAAAGTGAAATTGGCCAGAATTTTTTTGTTTTGTATGAATATTTTTGGCAAAGTGGAGTGGTGGTATAGCAAGAAGCAATCCGAGTTCCATGTTTTCATTTATTTGAGTATGGTACTTCAGTGTCATGATACCTAGTGACACAGGTTGTTTTATATCAATCATAGCAGCTTCTTGCAGTGGGGATAGTATGTGTCACTCTAGCCAAAAGAAATTATTTCTGCTGGGCCAGAAATAATGGCTTACTGTACGTCAACCTAGTTACAAGATGGCATAGGACATAATTTATGTGAGCTCCTAGGACAGATAGAAAATGAATCCTGAGACTGGCGTGAAGTTTTTTGTAATGTGAAAGCACTGAGATGATATGGAAGGCTGGAATTTTCCAGTGCAGTTTGGCTGCTTCACATCATACTGCTGGCATCATCTAGTCCAAGAGGCATTTTGTAGCTGGCCTGTTTGATTGCCTGCATGCAAAGGAGATTATTCAATGACAAGGAGCCAAAGTAGGGATCCTGTGTCACCTCAGTGGCTGCCAGTACATGAGTGAGAGAGAGAAGGTCTGGCAGGGACACTCTGGTAACTTAGGCCCCCAGCAGATGTGCAAGTAAAGGCATGAGGGGCTCTGATGTGGGGTTCTCACAGTCAGGCTTCCTGCCATGCCACACGTGCATGGCAGATGTGATTGTTGGACTCCAGCATCAGATCCCATCATGCCTTATGGCTTGGGTGGCCAGGAATCATGATTCCAGGTTCTCCTTGTACTGTCAAGTAGGAAGTGCCTGGCCACGTCCTTCAGTTAATGGTGTGATAGGAACCAGCCACAAAGTTATTGAACATTTTCTGTGCAATGAAGTTGTGGCTTATTCCTTGTTTTATAATGCCATTAATTGCATTAACGTGTATGAGGCAGGGCACTGTTGGTGCCTGCCACTTTAAGGGCCAGAGCAGGCACCAGCCAGGTGCTTGATTGTGGCAGCCAGTTTAGAGAGCAGGCTATAAACAGGGTGAGGCAGCAGTTTGCTGCTAGCAGCTGTGAGAGAGACATCAGCCAGTGGAGCTGAGGCTCAGAAACAGCTTGGAGGTTTATAGGCTGGGGCTATAGGGATGGTGGAGGCTCCAGGTCCTGGGCATGACCTAAAACTTCACCCTCCCAGGGAAGGGAGGCCTGGTGGGACTGCTGGTGGTGCAGCAGCCCCAGGAAATGCCTGTCTAGTTACCTCCCTGGTGAAGGGTGGGTTGGGGGTGCCTAATAACCTCCAGCCCCCACACAGCCAAGGCTTGTGAGAGCTTAGAAAAGCCTGTGGCTCAGTTGCCAGCAGATTTGTGAGGGTAAAAGGAGGCAAGCAGCTCAAGCTTATCCTCAGGTACTCAACTGGTCCATGCTGGGGCCAGGACCCAGAGAGGGGTCAAAAGGGCCAGGGGCCCACTGCAAGGGATGCCCACAGAGCAAAAAGGCTGTGTCCCAACTGGCCTGAGACAGGGCTGGGGCTTAAGGGGGAGCCGAAGGTCCACGAGAGGAGACTACATCTAATGGGTGAAGGGAAAGGCTGAATTTAGCTGCCTGGGATGCCATCTACAAGGCTGAGGCCACATTGTAGAGGTGGAACAGAGCTGCAGATATTCCCCTGAACAGTGGGGTTCAAAGTAGACATCCTCGCACTTAATTAACATCTTAATAATTTTCCATCAAGGCATGGCAGGAAAGAGAGGCAGTTAGCTCAGAAACAGGTGGGAGGGCCAACTTCTAACTGGCCCCAGGAAGGCCCCCTATTAGTGTTGAATAACAACTTAAGATATGATTAACTGGTTAATCATGTCTTAAGTGTAAAATGTGTCAGGAGTCATCCTGACCTTGTGCTCTGCCGGTGGGGCACACAATAATCTAGAGCAGCTCTAAAGTTGCTCTAATGTAGTGCAGAGTACCTTGACCTTGAAATGCTTCAATGGAACCAGAAGAATATTGAACTGTGAACTGATATATGATTATTCAGGCTTTAGCTGTAGTTCTGGATTTGGCTTTGAACCTTACACCACAGACAGTGCAAATAGGGCCAATGTTGGTGTTGGCTATGTTGCTGTTTTAGCTGCCTATGTAAAAGGTTTTGGTAGTATCTTTGATTTATTTTTTAGAGGAAAAATAGGTGCTAACAGAAGCATAGGAGCAAAGGAAGATGATGGTGTGACTTTCAAGGAAATTTGTTATGTAGTCTACTACATTGTTGAGCTGGGAGGGAATTGGACACCCTACTCTAGGGACTGGAATGAAAGGCCATTGAAGTACATGATGGGCTTTGGATGTAGCTCTGTCTTAAGAAATGGCTGTATTCAGTTCTGGGCATTTTATTACCAGGAGGATGCAGACCTACTGAATTTGGAGCTAAGTAACCAAAATGATTAAAGGACCGGAGCGAATGACTTGGGAGGAAAGATTTAATACCCAATGTATTTGTACCTTATTAGAGGATGAGAAAAGGGGTGAGGGTGAAGTGATAAAACATACAACTGTATACAGAGATTGGATGTTTGTAAATATCAGAGACAAGGAACATTTACTGAAGCACAAACAGGTTTGCTGTAACTAAATGGGCTAACTTTAAGACAAATAGATTTGAGGCTGAGTTGTCCTGAATGCATGAGCTATAAAGCTGTATGACTGTCTGCAAGGTAAACAGGCAGAAGGCTCCATTCCAAGAGAGATTCAAAACTAGAGTGAAAACAGCACTGTAGAACAGGGGTGGGTAATTATTTTGGCTGGAGGGTTGCTTAATGAGTGTTGGTGAGCTGTCAAGAGTTGCAATGGTAGTCCTGCTCCTTGACAGGTGCCCTGTCCCCTGGTTGCCATCTTGGGACCAGAAGTCCCACCCCCTGACCCTTGCCACTGGAAGTCCCTCCCCTTGATCCCAGAAGTACTCCTCTGAGGGGAGGGTTGGAACCAGAAAAAAACCCAAATCATATGCTGTAAGTCAAACATCGACTATAACACATTTTAATTTTATTTCAAACAATATATTTTTGTCCTGATTTTTTGTGTTTGTATAGTGTATACAGAGCGGATTGCATAATAGCTCAAAATTAGTTTTATTTTTGTATATTGTGCTTGGAGGCGTGTGTGTATGTGTATGGTGGAATATGGGGTGTGTGGGTGGGGTCTGCAAGGGGGTGGAGGTATGTGGGAGGTACGTGGGCATGGTATGGGGTTTGTAGGGGTGTGAGGGAGGGTGGGGGGTGTGCGAATTCCCCCACGTCCCCCCATATGCCTCCCCATGGAGTACAACCTCCACCACTAGTGGCACCACTGGGGGTTCTCATGGCTCATGTAGCCACAGCCACTTGGCAGCATGCGGTTCCAGCCAGTTCTGGGAGCTGTACATGGAGGCAAGGAGTGGGGAAGGCAGCTGGCTCCATTGCGTGGGGCGTTCCCCCAGTGGCATGCAAGTCCTGGGAAATGCACATAAGCACTGCATGATAGAGCTTGGCAGGCCTGGCTCTGCTCCTTGCTGCCATGTGTAGCTCCTAGAATCAACTGGAGCTGTATGGTGCTGAGTGGCTGCAGTGGTGTGGGCCATGAGTACCCTGAGGGCCTGCTGCTGCTGCTGTGGCCACTGGCAGTCTGGGCTGTGCTCCATGGAGTGGTGGGGTGTGTGTGGTGTGGTCCCCACATCTCCCACCCTCTCTCACACCACACAAACCCCACACACCCACACTCTGTCCACCTAAGCTCCACACTCCTGCTGTCCCACTGAGTGTGGGTCCTGGGCTTCATGCTTCTGCCAGCCCCAGCCCCAAACTCTGTTCTCCTGCCCAGCTGCAGCTTCCATATCTGATGTCTGGTGTGAAAGTTGCAGCAGGGACATGAGGAGGAGCCACTAAAGGCCAGGGAAGCCAAACAAGTCCCCTGGTGGCTGCTGCAGCAGTGGCACCAGTGGCCTGTAACAGAGCACAGGGTGTGCTCCATAACTGAAAGGGGAATTAGCAGACAGCCAAGCAGCTTGCAGGTGGCTGCACTACGAATCAGGCCCAATTACCTGATTGGGAACAGGGCCCAGAGCAGTGTAGCCAGCAGGCTGCTGCTAATGACTAGGAAGACAACACCCAACTGGAGCTGCTGCTTGTGACATTTTGGAGGTCTGGGAGGACTATGGAGATGGTAGGAAGTTCCTTGTCCTGGGGCATGACATAAAACTACACCTTCCTGGGGAAGGAGGGTCTGGCGGGTCTGCCCATGGTGGGGTGATCCCTGGAAATTCCAGGTCAGTTGCCTCCCCAGTGAAAGGCGAGTATGGGGCGCCTTATAACTCCAGCCCCCACAGCCCTTGTAGGTAGCAAGGAGCCCAGGCTCACGGTGAGTCCTGAGGCAGGGCCCAGGTCACTAAGGGACCTGAGGTGGCTTCCAGGTTGGCTGTGAGACCTGAGTTGGTATTAAGGAGTCTGATGTGAGACTCCAGGCCAAGGGAGCTAGATGTGAGGCTTCTCAGGCAAGGGGATGAGGGGATTGCTGAGGCCCAGTGTTCGGCACAGGGGATGGGCTTGGGGATATTGAGAAGCCCAGTGTGGGGCATGAGAGGACCAAGAGGGTCCTGAGTTGGGTTTGGAGTCTGAGGAAAAATCTGAAAGGGAATGGGACCCTGAGTATGTGGTTTTAAGTCCCAGTGCGAGGGCACAAGGATCATGAGCTCTGATGTGAGGGCATGGGAGTGAGAGTCCCCATGTGAGGGCATGGGAGTGTGGATCCCAGTGTGGGGCACTGGAGTAATGTGGATGCCATCTGCAAGGCATGGGACATGGTATAAGTGAGGTCAGAGCTGTATTTTATAGGTCCTTGGCATCAGGGCAAGTAAATGGGCAGCCTCCCACCTGGGTATCATCTCTTAATTAATATAATAAAGGTGTGGCAGGAGAGGCAGGAAGGTGATTAACCCTAAGACAAGTGGGCGGGCCAAGAATTTGACTGGCCCCAGGACGCCCACTTGTTACATGGCTGCACCTGGAACCTGTATGTGCTGGCATGGGGCTGGGACCCTCCCATACACAAGGGTGGGAGTGAAGTACATGGGCTGAGCAGGATACAGTTAATTTCTTGGTCCCCACAGGCTGGAAGAAATTGCCTGGCAGGTCGGATGTGGTCCATGGGCCAAATTTTGCCCACCCCTGCACTGAGAGGATGGTGGTGGGGGGGATGGAATTCTCAGTCAAAAGCCCTGAAAAAACTCTGTTTGCTTTTCTCATCCCAAATGGAGCTTGCAGGGCTGGCAGTTACAAAAAAATCATAGTTTCTGAGCAAATTTCATCTGGAGTCATTGAGATGACCATGGTTGCTTTAGAGAAGCAATTTTCTATAGAAGACAAGTGGGGAGAATCATGTGTACCTAGAAATTCCAGAGACACTTTGTAGCTCTTGGGTTGCTCAGTAGTTGGAAATTTTGTCTGCAGAGTTTCTAAAACACTGGTTATTAGAATTTAGGAAAACCAGATTCAGTTTTAGAAAATAAGAAAATATTGCCAGAAGATAAGATTCAGATATGGCTCCAGTATACCCATGGTTATGCCATCCAGCAGAATTGTTTCTCAGATTGTTTAATGGGAGCAGAAGTGTGGTGCATGATGTGGCATTTTAAAATCTGGGTCCCTCGTGGGATTTCTATAATTTGCGGTAGGAATTAGAGGAATTACTGTTACTCTTCTTAAAAATCAATCAAAAAGTAGTATGTGTGTGTGTGTGATAATTCACTGTATATAATTAGACAATTGAATGTAGTATTTAATTAAACAGTTCAATTGTAAACTATTGGATTTCCTAAAAAAAAACCCAAAAAACTCAGAAATAATTATTGCTCACCAAATACTCTGACACTTCTTGATTTGACATCAGCTGAAAGTGGTGAATAATTCATGAATCCCAGCTTTTTAGAGTAATTGTTCTTTCTGGTGATTAGTATCTGTATAAAATGTCTGGGTGTGAGCTGCTCTTATTGTTTCGATGACTACACAGAAGTACTGCCTCGCTAATGCTGTTTGCTCATTGTTCTAGTAACCTCAGTATTGCAGTCCCTTCCTGGGCAAACTTCTCGGTAACTGCTGTCTGAAGTTGTTATATCTTGCAGGTCCACAGTAGTGGGGAAGTTAGACTAGCCCAGGAAAGAGCACCACACAGTTTACATGGCTGGAAATGTTATTGTTCCAAGCAGAAACCAAAACAGAAAGCAGACATGGGGACTGAGAAGGCACAGGCCCCTATAGATGTTAATCATATCTTAAGTGCAACTAGTTAGTTAGTAAACTCGTAATGCATTCATGGAATCAATGGTGAGATTAAACAGGAAATAAGACAAAATTATTCTACAAAATATGTGATAAATTTGTGGCTGGGTTCCACTGTGTCTTTAACTGAATATATGTGGCAGGGTCCTTGCCATCCAGCTTGATGCTGACTGCATAGTGGGGTTCTGGGACCAGTCCAATGTGGTCCTGAGGCTGGGACCCAGCATCAGCTGATTGTTGGTCATGGCCTTGGCCTTAGGCCCACACTGGAGTCTTGAACTGGATTTGATACTTAACATCCAAAGGTGTAACTAGGGGTGGGCAAGTGGGGCATGAGCTCCAAGTGCCAGCTTAGAGAGGCTCAAGAATGGCAGCCACTAGCCACTCCTACCACCCTGGGCACAGTACTTCTTAGTTACATGTCTGTTAACATCCATCTCAGGACTGTCACTGTCTTTCATTAGAAACTTACTCTCCCTTTCTGAGGTTCAAATGTGTTTAAAGTTGGAGGGGATATGGGAGACCATTTCTTGTGTTGATACTACTGACTGTCAGTGAAACATGGATGACTGAAAATAAAAATATTACTATCTTCTCTTCCTCTCCTCTCCCAAATTCCAGCTGAGGTCCTGAAGCAGGACTTGTAGAACTGGATCTTTAAGCTAGAGACCTAAATCCAAGACCAGAATCCAGACCGAGTAGTGGGCTCTTATGGCAACAGCAGGTGGATGCCTTCTCAGGCAATTCTCTGTAGACTGCACAACTGCTCCATACAAGTTGCTTCAGTGTGAGCAGCCTTCAGTGACCTTGGCACAGTAAATGCGGGAATGCTTCTAGTCAGGGCACGGGCCAGGGAATCTAAGCAAATATAGACTGGAGGATCCATGCAGCAAGTCCTGTCCATCTTCCAGCCCACCTCTACCTGGCTTCTGGAATGGCACCAGTATTGCTAGCTTGGTCTTTGCAAAATGAAAGTCCATTGATTCCTCTGTCAGGAAATGCTCTGTAGCTGGGTCAGGAGGCATATGTCTCCTTCGGTACACATTGCATATAGCTTTTGCTTGGTTGATGTGAGGCGTAGGTATTTGTACATGGAATATATAGGTAGATATCAATTGGGTGGGCTGGGGAAAATGAAAGATCGCAGCCCTGGCGTATGAGTAAGCCTGAAGCATCAACACGCTCAACCAGCAATTTGTGTAACACTACGAATGTAGAGAATAAAATACAGCCGTGGGATATCATAAGTCTGTCACTGTGTCCCAGGATCTTTATGGCATATTGTCAGAGCAGGTTTTTCATGGGCAGATCCTTCCTGCCTCCAACTCCGGAGCCCCAGGTGACAGCAAAGCTTTTTGCAAGTTTTTACACATAGATGAGTGGTGTCATTTAACTCCTCTTGAACCAAATGCATTCAACACCTATATACTGCAGAGGTTTTTTGTTTTTTCAAAGAGTCTTTGTTGTTGTGTGTCTTCAACAGTGGGAATAGTGGTTATCCAAGAGACTTTGCTACAACTTGATAGGGGAAGTTGTAGCACTGGACTTTAGAGTCCCCCCTCCCAATGGTTAGCTTGTCTAGCCTCTATTTCTGCAAACTAATAGGCAGGCAAATAAGATTAAAGATGGAGCATGAAGAAGTAGCGCTTCAGACACTGCAGTATTCCACTGCTGTTTGTCAGCTCTTCCTGGGGAGATCGTTATAGCTTGTTCACTACGCTGCAATCTGTCTGTCCCTGCCAACTGCTTCTTTGTGTGCTTTGCCTAACCATGTCCCTTCAGTTCTTTGTGAAGATTTTCCTTCCCTTGCTTACAGGATTGAGGAATCTTGCTCGCTTGTTTGGTGATGTCTCCCTTTTCTCATTTTCTCACACCACTATTTCTATTTCTGCCTTCTATGCTCAGTGCTCAACATTCAAAGCAAGCAGGCTACGCATTGACTTTTGCAGCTTCTCTGCAAAATGGAGGCTGAAACCAAACAACTTGGTTTGAGAGAGGAACAGTAGCGGGGGGAAAAAACAGGCACCCTTTCTGTGCTGTTACACTTTGTTCTTTAACATTCAAAAATTTAGGTCCAAAGTTTGATTAGTGACATTAAGCTGATATATTCACAGCTGAGGTGAATACTATGATGGTCTGGATCCAGTATAATCATGAAATGAAGATGAGTCCATGCATTTACAATGTCAAATACAAGTTATGCCTCTTCTCAGTGGCCACCAAGAAACCATTCTTGTGAGCAGACATGTATCTATTTTTTCCTATTATGTTCTCCTAAATTGCTGGCTGGGTGTTCAAGATGAGTAACATTTTTCTCACACTAAATATACAGATAGTTACCAGGTCTATGCCAAGTAGATGTCAAATTAGTCCTGTCTACTTTTGATCTTTATTTTTTCTCAACCTTACCTACCTTGGATTTATTATAATATTGATATTGCATTGGTGCCCGGATGAAATTCAAAGCACTTTACAAACCCTTCTACCTGAGAACTTATGTACACAGGGATTCCCATCAAAGTTAACCTAAATTAACTAAAGGTATGAATCAAAAGTGGAGTAGTTAAATCCCATTGAACTCCTGTGTGGCCAGTCATTCTCAATTAAATCAGTCCTAGTGCAATTTATCTTAAAAAAGATTGTCACATAGTAATTTAATGCAATTTAACTAATCCACTTTAAAATTAAATCAGATTAATTTTCAGGAGCATCTCCATGTTGACAAGCCCTAAATGTACAAACTTAATACGAACATTGTTGAATGAAGTGTAGTCACTGCTAGCCTGAGGTGCAGCTATTATATAAGAAGCATTATAGTGGTATAGGGAGTAAGAGACTGCCATTGCCAATTGAAAATGAAAAGGAAATTTAGATAGGATGTAAATTAACTGTGATTGAATACATGCCATGGGTCCCTTAATTCAGGGAATCAGGATTGGGGATATTTGGGCATTAATAAGAAGTTACTAAGCTACCTAAGATGCACGGAAATGTTTGAAATATTTTACAGTCTATAACAGACTCCTACACAGGTCTATTATGCAGAATATATACTAAGACAGATAAGACATTTAAAAAGAAACATTCACTTTTTTTCACTGCTAATGGGCCAATTCTAAGCCAAACATGGGCTAGTTTCCATTTTTTCCCCCTCTTTTTTGATGCAAAGAGCCATTTTTCATCAACTTTGCCAAAAAGGCAAGAAGTTGGGAGGGCAAAATAACTCAAAGTGAAATGAAGCAAAACAACTCTTGTTAAACACTACAGAAGCCTGTTGTGAACCTTAAAGTTCTCACTAGCACTTCAGTTTTACATTTTTTCTCTACAGACCAGCTACAGACATTGCACTTTTTTTTTTTTACCAGTATAAGTGATCGGAAACCAGCCTATACCCATAACAAAACAGAAGTTCAGCAAAGACAGGCTGATTTAAAAATGGCTGAACCTGTTCAAAGATTTCTCCCCTCCCCACTGTCCCCCACCAAAGGGCAAATGTGTGCTTTCTGCGCTAGCAATCTAAACTATGCTGCTTACAGAAAACCATGCAACTTCAATCAATTCTGCCTCAGGCTTTTTGAATGTCTGTACTTAGCCACAGATGACACCATAAGTGGAACAATTACATCATGTCCTTTTCCTACATGTCTGAATGGGAGAATAAAACACCCTTCCTTCCAAAGCCAAGTGGCTGCATAGAAGCTGCTTAGATGATGGTTATTAGCACTTGGGGAGAAAGGGGTATGTATACTTGATACTGTCCTTACAGGTACGTGGGGAGGAGGTGGTGCCACGGGTCCAAATCCTGTCACATATTTTTTAGTGCGACTGGCTGGACCCAAGGAAGTCCATTGCATTGTTAATTTATAATGGAAGCAGTAGGCTGTTTCTATTATAAAAGGGGAGCTCCAGATGGTCTGTGTCTCAAAGTGCTGTGTCTGTGGCACAAAGCCTTTATGGTTTTCCTTGTTTTTGACTTCTCACCTTGGCTTCAGAAATATACAGACATCAGCATATCATCACTCTGTTCCCAGTATCTAACAAAGTAGGTTGCCGTTTACCAAAGCTCATGCTTCTCAGAGCCAGTTAGTCACCAGAAGGTACCACTCTGTCTTACTTTCCATCAGACTTCCTCAAGGGAAGAAAATAAAGAGTTTTGATCAGCATCAGTCCTTTCATAGAGAAATAGGGCTGGAAGGGACCTCTAGAGGTCATCTAGTCAAACCCCCTGCCTGAGGCAGAGTCATTGCTATCCAAATCATCCTCTAGAATCCGTAGCCTAAACTTTACAACACCCTAACCTCTTCCTGTAAAGCAGGGGAACCATGGCAGCCAATGTCCTGCTTCTATAAAAAGTTGTCAATATATTTCATAGATTTTATAGATATTAGGGCTGGAAGGGACCTCAGAAGATGGAGTTCAGCCCCTTGCCCCCGGGGGCAGGAAGTCAACTAGGGTCAAAGAATCGTAGCAAGATAAGCGTCCAAATGTTTCTAGAAAGAGTCCAGAGTAGGTGCATGAACCACCTCTGGAGGGAGTCTATTCCAGGCCTTGGGGTCTCGGACCATAAAGAAGGCTTTCCTCCTGTCATCCTGACAGGGACTCCAGTTATTTATCCACCTTATAGCAATGTTCCCTCTAAGGAGCAGCGGTCCATGAGCATGCCGCCACGGTCTGGCATGGGACACTTACCGAAGGGGGCTGGGGGCTGAGGCCAAGGGATGGAGGCTGGAGCTGGGGCCAGATGCTGGGGGCTGGGGCCAGGGGCTGGGAGCTGGGGCTGGGGGCCAGGGGCTGGGGGATAGAGCTGGGAGCCAGGGGCTGGAGCTGGGGAGCCAGGGGCTGGAGGCTGGGGCCAGGAGCCAGGGACTGGGACCAGGGGCTGGTCTCGGGGAAGTGCTCCTCCCCCCTGCATCAGGGCTGGAGAGTGGAGCACTTCCCCGGAGCCGGCAGAGCCCGTGCCAGCCGCCTGTGCCAGCCCCCATCCCTGCCTTGCCTCACCTTGGGGAGGAGTCACTGCCTGCCCTAGTGAGGCTCCGCTAGCTCCGGGACACTGCTCTGCTCTCCAGCCCTGATGCCATGTGTCTGCTCACTCCCCGAGGTGATGCTGGGTAGCAGAGCAGTGTCCTGGAGCCGGCGAAGCCTCACTGGGGCAGGCAGTGGCTCCTCCCTGAGGTGAGGCAAGGCAGGGATGGAGGCTGGGGTGGGGGGCTGGCGCGGGCTCTGCCAGCTCTGGGGAAGTGCTTCACTCCATGGCCCTGATGCGGGGCAGTGGAGCACTTTCCTGGAGCTGGCAGAGCCTGCTCCAGGCTCCTGCCCCAACCTCTCCTGGTGTGCGGCCTTGAAAAGGCTGTGCACGGCCACACTTTTAGTTGTGCGTGGCCATGCACACACACACACCTTAGAGGGAACCTTGCTTTATACTAGTTTTGTCCAGCTCACTTTTTCCAATTTGTTTATGAGAAGATCATGAAGGCCCTTCTCAAAAGCCTTGCTGAAGTCTAGATGTACTATAACCATAGCATTCCCTTCATCCACCCAACTAATTATGTTGTCAAAGAAGATCAAGAGATCCCAGATAGAGGGCCATGCTGCCAGCTACAGAGGAAGGTGAAATCCCCAACAATCCATACAAATCTGACCATTAGGAAAATTTTCTTCCTGACCCCAAATATAGTGATTGGTTTAATCCTGAGTGGAAGGGAAGACACTCCAGCCAGGAACCTCTGGCTTTGGTCCCAGCAGGAGCATTGGTGCACCTCAGTCAAAATCCCCAGCCTTGACTGTAGTCAAAGCCCAGTGCCTCTGAGAAAGAAAGGCTTAAAAACACCCTGAGATGTATAGCAGAAAAGGGGGTGAAGGGAATCAGCAAAGCCCAGAAGCATGGTAGGACCATAGTAGAACATAGGCATAGCGACATCTAGATCATCCCCAACCAGTGGTGTCCAACCTCTTCTTGAACACCTCCAGTGATGGAGAGTTGACAGCTTCCCTAGGCAGTTTAGTACCCTTCTTTACTATGGTAACACCAAACAAGCTTTTCCTGATCTCCAATCTAAGCCTACTTTGCTGCAACTTCAAGGCATTGGCCTTCATCATTCTCTCTGCAGCAAGAAAGGAAAGGTGCTTTACATCTTTTTTTTATGGCAGTGTGAGAGGGGAAGTAAAAGCCATTCTAGTGTGTTCTAGACCCCCACCCCACGGACCCCGATACTTACCGCAGGCGTCTGAATGAACAGCAGCCGGGAAGAAATGCCAATGCAGGCTCTGCAATTCCGGAGCTGCCTGAGCCTGCATATCAGCAATTGGCAGGGGCGGGGTTCCAGAGAGGCATGGGCTACTCAAAAAGCAGTTGGGAACACAGCTGGGCAGCCAGCAGGGGAAAAGTGGGATGCCGGCTGGGAGATGCTGTCTGCAGAGCTGGTAATCGCAAGCCCCGAATGTGGGGGAGTGGAGCTGAGTGTTTGCTGGAGGACTCCGGCAGACAATACAAGGAGCACGTGTCTTGGGGACTATGGAATGCCTGGGAGTGACACTGCAGCCCCATTAGGGAACCCAGGTACGGTGGCTGGGGATAGCAGCAGGGAGCTGCTAGTCCTCTCGGGCAGCTCAGCGTGGAAAAACGTGCAGTCCTGTGTGGGAACTGTGAGCCCCACCAGCTCAGGAGGTCGACTACAGGTTGGCCTGGACCCGGGGGTGGTCATGCTAGGAAGACTGACTAGGGTGGGGCACAGGGCAGCTGTCTGTCCCCACAACTACTAGGAGGGAAGGGACGGATGAGTTCCCCTTCTTCTTCTCCAACTCTCTGCCCCCCCGAGTGACCAAGCAGGCACTGGGAGATGGGATCCCAGGGGTCCGTTGGCAGAGGCCGGACACTTTTTGTTGAATTCATTTTCAGTTACAGTTAGCCCCAAGCTGGGGCAGGTTTAGTTGCCCAAACTGGCCCAAAATTGAGGGACTGGCTGCGGGTAAGATTTGTGCTGGCCAGGAAGACATGACCCATTCCAAGGTGTGGATGAAACGAGATCGTCCAGGGGAAGACCTGCAGGCTGCAGGGTTTGCCCAGGCCATGGATGTGGTAAGAGTGGGCCAAAGGGGAAGTTTGGAGCCCCACGAAGAAAGACCAGGGTTGAGACCTCTTTGCTTTGGTGGCCACCTGCAGGGAATTGCCTCCCCAGTAAAGAACATCAAAGACATGGCAGGAGAGTAGGAGCAGCACCCGAACCATCTAGGTGGCACCAGAGTCTGGTCTCACCCTGATGTTGCTTGGGGGCAAGGCACCTATCAAGAAGGGGCCACACTCCAACATCCCAACACTCATTGCTGAGGAAGAACAGAAAGACCAGTGTTATGATGACACTGATGAAATCCTGACTATCATGCCAGAAGAGGTCATCCTCCTTGGAGATTTCAATGCGAGAGTTGGTCGGGATTTTAACATGTGGAGGGGCACCATTGGGAAGGAAGAAGTGGACAAGGGCAATTCCATTGGCATCTTACTCAGTAAATGTGCAGAGCATGACTTTTGTTTTTTTTTTTCACTTTTACATTACTACTTTTACTTTACTAGCATATAATAGTTACATTACTATGTCCTGATTCCATCAGGACTGGTTTGATGAAATTAAAACTGAGATCAAAGCCCTTCTCAATGGGAAGAGAAAAGCCTTTTGGGACTGACAACCATCCTACATCTGATCAGAAGCAGGGAACTTTTCAGTTTCTTAAAGCTGAAACCCAGAGGAAGATTCAAGAAATCAAAAACAAATGGTGTGAAGAGAAGGTGAAAGAAATCCAACAATTTGTTGACAATCATGACATGATGAGCTTCTTCGGTGCAGTGAAGGCTATATATGGACCAAGCTTTTGCAGACTCACCCTGCTTAGATCTGAAGACAGCAGTACACTCCTCAGAGACAAGTCCATCAAAAAACTGCTGGAAGGAGCACTACCAAAAGTGCCTGAACTGAGAATCAACGGTGACTGATGAAACCATCCCATAGCATGTAGTAAGGGAAGCACTTGCCAGTCCACCAACCTTTGAAGAAGTCCACCAGGTAATAAGACAAATGGTGAGCAACAAAGCATCTGGCCCTGATGACATACCAGCTGAGATCTTCAAAGTTGGTTGGAAAACTATCATAGATATGATCTTTGTGACCCAGCAGATCCAGAAAAAATGCCGAGGAACTGTATATAGTGTTTATTGATTTGACCAAAGCCTTTGACTCTGTTAACCATGAGACTATATGGAATATCTTAACAAAGTTTGGCTGCCCAGGAAATTTATCACCATCCTAAGACTCCTTCACCATCCTATCACCATTTATACCATCCTAAGACTCCTAGATGATGACCTCCATCCTATGCAGTGACTCTGCTACTGAGCCCTTTGCCGTTTGAACTGGCATTAAGCAGGACTGTGTGATCACACCAATTTTGTTTTCCATCTGTGTTGTGGTAATTAAGATGCTCGTCCATGACTGTCTGCCACATGGCATCAGCATCGAGTACAGGATGGATCAGAACTTTTTCAATCTCTCCCACTTCCATGGCAAAACCAAAGTTACTTCAGCCTTGGTTGTGGAACTTCAGTCTGTTGATGATTGACTGTGCTGCCATTACACATATGGAAGATGACTTACAAAAGGCCCTTAACCGCTTCTCTCAAGCCTACCAGTGTCTGGGACTGACCCTTAACATTGGAAAAACAAAGATGCTTCACCAGCCTACTCTGGGACAATCAACTCCCCCAGCAAAGATCCTCGTTGATGGACAGGAGCTGGAGAATGTTGAACACTTCAAATACCTCAGCAGCCATCTCTCAAGGAAGGCCAACGTTGATGAGGAGATCCAGTATCATATCTGATGTCATAACTCTGTCTTTGGAAGATTGAATTGTCATGTGTTTAATGATTATGACATCAGAACTTGAACAAGATACTATATAAGGCTGTGGTAATTCCCACTTTACTTTATGGCTGTGAAGCTTGGGTGAGCTACAGGGACCACCTGGAACACCATAACCAGCGCTACCTCTGGAAGATCCTTGGCATAAAGTGGAAGGATCATTGCACTAATGCCAGTGTCCTCCCTGATGTTAACACCACCAATATGAAAGCATTGATGATTCAACATCAGTTGCGGTGAACAGGACATTGTTTGAGTATGTCCAGTGTATGTTTACCAAAACAACTGCTATACTCCCAACTTGGCCAAGGACAGAAGATATGTGGGGCCTAGAGGAAGCGCTTCAAGGAAACCATCAAGGTAATCATTAAGAAGTGTGGCATTGATGCCACAAATTGGGAAAAACTAGCTTGGGAGAGGGCTACATGGCAACACCTTGTGAGAAGGTACAAATTTGAGGAAAACCATGCCCTAGAGGCAGAAAAATATCAGTAACAGAAGGAAAGGAAATTAGATCAAGAAATCCATGGTCCAACCCTCCCTTTAATCACTACCTGTGGTGTCTGTGGCTCTAGGATTGGCCTTCTTAGCCATCAATGGACTCATCTACAACCTTTTACTTGACCAGTGAGAGTGATCATCCTCAAAAGGTGAGGGGTTGCTGCAGCTGATGACGGAGGTAAGACTAACTGGTCCATAGATCTCTGGGTCCTCCTTTTTGCCTTTTTTAAGAGGGGCACTACACTGGCCCCTTTCCAGTCCTCTGGTACCTGGCCCATCTCCCACTACTTCATGAAGAGCACTACCAAGGGCTTTGAGATCTCCTCTGCCAGATTCTTCAGTATCCTGGGATGAACTTCATCTAATGACTTAAATTCATTCAGACCTATCAAAATCTCTTACCATCTCTTTTGTTATCTCTTTCCTCAGTTTGCCCCTTTTCTTACCCAGTGTAACCTCCCATGTCTATCTACTGGACACCGCTTCTGCTCGGGCTTGGCTGTGATTTCTTCGGGACGAAAGAGTACGTTTCTGGGTGACTTTAGGGTGATGCACCAGGAGCCTCTCCTGCCAAGTCTTTGATTGATTTTTTTCACTTGGGAGGATGATGTTTTGGTCCCACTTCCCCTGGTGCTTCCCCTCAAGTCACTTCCTTTGCAGCTCTTTCATGGGGCTCTGCCTCCCTACACCCCGCCTGCTGACAACTGTGATGGAATTGTTCATCATCGAAGATGGTGTTCTGGGATTTCTCCCCACTCTAGCCCACCGGGTCTGATGACTGTAGCAATGCCGCTCTTCCTTGTAGGCGTCTCCAGTGGCCCTCTTTCTCTGGCTATCTCGTAACTGCGTTTGACACTGCCTTGATCTGGGGTGCCTTTCCCCCCTTTGGAGGTCGTAGTTGGGTCTCAGTTGGTTGCAGCTGATCTGCCACTCCACTGGGTTTTGCCAGGCTCCAGTCTTCACTGGAGATCTCAACCCTCCACACAGTGGCCCTGTGGACTGTGCCTCTGATTGAGGCTGTCTATATGGCCCTGGGGTGACCCCTTCCTGGGGTGCCCACCAGGGCTTCCTGGGAGAAGCTTCTATATGCTCCCGCTCCTCCTGCTGTGCTGGGGACTTCACTTCCAGTCCCCGCGGCTGGAGTTCCTCCGGGGTTTTTGGCCCGGCTGCAGGTGACTAGCCAGCCAATTGGCCCCGGCAAGCTTGAATAAAGCAGGTCCAGGTCAATGCGGGAGCCGTTTCCAGCTCCCTCCAGCTTGTCTGCCTTTTTTCCCTTTGAAGTGTTGCCGTGGAGGTTCTGCCCACCGCAGCTTCACTTTTGCCGGCTCTGCTCTCTCAGGCAGCATCCCACCACCTCCTGGCTTCACCAGGTAAGTTTTTTTCACACCCAGATAATCGCTGTTAGAAGTCTGGCTGCATCATATTTTTTTTTTCCTGAAGACTGAGGTAAAATAGCTGTTGAGTAGCTTTGCCTTCGTTGCATCCTTTGTTAAGAGTTCCCCCTGGCTTGTTAACAGTGGACTCATAGCTTCCCTGGTCCTTCTTTTTTGGCCAACACACTTACAAACTTTTTCACCCTATTTATTCTCTACAATGAGACACCTGACTCAATACCATGAGCCACATGTCTTATTTTAATTAGCACCCAGTTTACTAAAATTTCTTCCTTTTATAATTAAAGTCTTTCATGTTGGGTAGAAAGATTTGTTGGAGAGGCGGTGATTGCTGTGATTTATTGGAGAACTCAATTAATAATTTGAGCGCTCTTTACTTGCATTTTAAAAGTTAAAGGTTGCCTGGATTTTTCTTTATAAACTTTTTCTCAATTCACATTTTGATGACATGCTTACTGGACGTGAAGACTTGTTAGCATTACTTGAACTCAGCAGGAATGACTTATGTGATATGGTTTAAACTGTTTGAGAAGTTTTACAACTATAGCATTAATTGCCTTGTGCAGTCCTGCTTTGTGTTTACAGGTGCTGTTTTGCACTTAAATCGTAAATTGGTTTTGGACAAGTAAAATTTTCCCGACTCATTTTCTAGCATCCTTTAATATTGCCCCAGCCCCTGTACAACTGCCCCTGCTGGTTGCTCACCAGGCTGTTGTGTTTGGGTTCTGCACACACTGGCTAATGTATTGTTAAATTTCTGTAGACTGAGCAGGGTCCAGGCACTGTCTGTGACTTGGGGTTTCAAAGTACCTGGTTGGAGGGGCAGTTCCTCTAGCCATCATCCCAGTAGTCTGAGCACCGGGACTGGTGTCAGCTCTTCCAAACTTGTCAAAAGCATAAGCACACCCTTTACTAAAGTCTTGTGGATGTTCTGAGTTGCAGTTTATCTTTGTAGGGGTACATGATAGTTGAAGCATGTAACACATTCCTTGTCCAAGTGAGCTCCATTTGGATGGGTCATAAAAAAATGGGGCTGGAGAAGACTTCACAAGGTTATCTAGGCTAGTCCTCTGCTCAAGCCAGGAGCATTCCTGATGAAACCATCTCAGACAAATGTCTGTGGCCACAAGTTGATTGAGAGTAGGTTCAGGCTAGACATCAGGAGGCACTATTTCACAGTCAGGGCGGCCAGGATCTAGAACCAGCTTTCAAGGGAAGTGGTATTAGCTCCTATCTTAGCGGTCTTGAAAAGATGGCTTGATAACTGCCTAGCTGGGGTCATTTGAACTTAAGCTTAGTAGCGATCATATGAGCCCTGTATTCAGTTCTGCCCAGGGCAGGGGGTTGGACTAGATGATCTGCTCAGGTCCCCTCCGTCCCTATTTCTATGAACCTGTCCAACCTGCTCTTGAAATCAACCTAAGTATCCTGTTCCAGTGCTCGACCA
>NW_017729025.1:22466254-22468913 GCF_001723915.1 Gavialis gangeticus | reverse complement strand
TCCCTATTTCTATGAACCTGTCCAACCTGCTCTTGAAATCAACCTAAGTATCCTGTTCCAGTGCTCGACCACCGTCATAGTCAGAAGCTTCCTCCTAATCTCCAACCTAAATTTCCTCTGTTGGAGCTCCTCTCCCTTACAGTCAGAGAAAAGCACATCTCCATCCACTCTGTAATCATCCTTCAGGCATTTGAAGGCAGCTATCAAATCCCCACCTCAGTCTTCTCTTTTCCAGACTAAATAAGTCTAGGTGGTTTAGCCTTTCTTCATAAATCTTTATTCCCAAGCCCCTAATCTGCAACACACTCTTTTGAAGCTGTTTACATCCTTTGTGAAGTGTGGGCCCAAAACTGGATACAGTACTCCAGGTAAGGTCTCACTGGTGCTGAATAGAGTGGAAGAATCACTGCCCTTGATTTGCAAGCGACACGCCTGTTAACACAACCTGGTATGCTATTAGCTTCTGAGTTGATCAGCAAGGTTAATGAACCCAAGAGTCAGGTGCAAGAATGTCTTCTGTGTCTCCTGTAGTTTTAGGAAGGAAAAGACAAACAAATCTCTGGTTCAAAATGGAGTTTGCAGCCTGACAAGGGGAGAGATGCGTGGTCCCAGGATTCGTAAGCAGACAAACCGATGCTGAGAGTTTTGGAAATCCTGTATCAAATGCCTTAGGTCATTTCTTTTATAAAAAGAAAATATTGCCAAGATGCTAATGTGTCCACATGGTAGCAATGTGTTTGTAAGGAAGTTTAGTTCCATTAATTACTGCAGATGGGCTGTGTGGACTATGTGTGCTACACAGATGGAGTGTATGATACCCTGATACTTTTTAAGTATGCAAATTCCTATTGAAGTGGCAGAGCTTAATGACTCTCTTGGATTTAAGCTGCTACAACCTATTGTCTCAGTAATCCAGGGTTTAAGGATTCTTTAATTGTATGGGTGATGCATGAAAGACCAATTTATATCTGGGGAAAGTTTAATGCAATTCCTAGCTACCTGACTTTCTGCTTTCTTCAAGCCCAAGGGTCCAAGTTTTGAATCTCAGCTGTGATTTATGTTTGTATCACACAGAGAGACTTGCTTCTCCTCCTGTATGCACATTTACTTCACTGGTATAAGGGAGAAAAGAGACTGAATGGATTTTGGCAACAGTAACTCACTATCAGTTAGTGGTTTGCAGTGCATGTCGCTGCCCATATTGGCATTACTAGCTTCTATCATGTACTGATGTGGGATTAAAGCAAGGTTGCATTCGCTCCTAGTTTAAGAAGCTTTGTTTTTTCCTTAGAAACCTACTCATAAAAAAAATATATATTTGGCTTTAAGGCCCAGTTGGGGTTAAAGTTTTATTCCCAACCAGCCCTGTCATGTTAAAGTATTACACCACATCCTGTATCTGAGGTAAAGCATCACCTGCTAGTCTGAGAGCACCTCTAGACTTAGACATTCAGTAATGGGCCGAATAAAAGGGATGTTAATTTTGCTGGGAATTCCCCTTTGTTGGGTTGGGCATTAGTGCAGCTGCAGTAAATTGCAGTTCTGGCTCTAAAATGAAGGGCTAGAGTCTGCTTAGATGGAGCGTGTGTGTGGAGGAGGGAGTTAGTGGGGTACAAGGGACACTAGGAGCTTTTCCTCCATATGTGTAGCATGTGTATGAAGGCCAGGCAGAACTGTAGTCTGTGGTTAGGGGAACACAGGAACTGCTTCTTCCCCACAGCTGTGGCCTCATGGTATACTACAGGAAGTGGCAAGGAGGCCCCCTTACTAACACAGCTGCTGGAGGAGGAGAGCAGTTATAATATACCCCTTAAAAGTCTTACAACTATATGCTTGCATCTGTGTCCTGTGGGCTGGGACACCCATTCTGCCACATACGTATAGTGCTCTGTGTTGCCTCTTTCCAAAAGCACAATCACAAGTCAGCACAAACGGTGCCTGGTAGTATTTTTATTGCAGTCAGACTTCGGTATCAGATTAGCATTCCCAGTAAGTATTGAATAATGGGAGGCTGTGAACTCAGCCTGGTGTGAGTGACTGTACATTGGTATTACCTAATTCTTAAAGTATTAAGGTAATTAGGAAACATGAGGCTCCACAAAACTAGACAGCTAGCTGTATTGAGGGTATCAAAGGCGTTTCTTTTCCCATGTCAATTTTGAACAGTGCTCTCGGCTACTACGTTACAGTAATCAGCTTAGCTAAATTTGTTTTGCATGTCTGATGTTAATGAGTGACTGGTTGTTAATTCTTTTAGGGTGAAAACCACTACATCTGCATAAGCAGAAGTGCTAGGCAGGTGGAAGGCAGAGGGACTGGGGAAACAAAGTCTATACTCCAACCAGGCAGGAGGACTGCTGTGCAGCACTCCTGGGGCATGCTCTTTCAGACTAGAAAAGCAGCTTTATACCCCTTTACCCATTGCATGGCATATTGGACCCACTAGGTCTGTATGACATGGAAAGGATACCATGGTTCTCCATTAGCCCCATTGGAGCCTTCCTCCTTGGGCTCTGTGGAGTTGTCTGAAGACCAGTTCCACTACACAGAATGGGTGAACAGAGAGCTCAGGAGACTGCTCCATGCCCGGTCCCCTTGTATGGCTAATATGCATGCCTTTCTGGTGTACAAGGCCTCTCCTTTTTCTTCTCTGGTGCAT
>NW_017729025.1:22462680-22465965 GCF_001723915.1 Gavialis gangeticus | reverse complement strand
CTGGTGTACAAGGCCTCTCCTTTTTCTTCTCTGGTGCATCTGATAAAATCAATTAATGAAACGGTTAAGAAACAAAGTCCTCAGATTTAAACAAACTTCTGATGGATTTCAACAGCCCCATGCAAGATAACAGGGCAGGAAAACGTCTTTTGAGATGCTTTTCTAGATAATTCAATTTATTACCCATCCCTGCAAACATGCCATTTCTAATTGATTCCATATGCCATGCTGTGCTTTATTTTATGTTCTTCTCTTAGGGTTGTTCTGTTCAGCATGGAATATGCCATTCAGCAGTTTGTCTAGGCCTGGCTAATGTTACACTGCATAAACAGGAAAGGGTCTAGGACTCGCTGGCATGTTTAAAATGTGGTGTGAATAATCTCTGGCCTTACAGTCATTCATTCAAAGGAAAAACCTGCTCCAGTCTGACATTGTTGATAGCTGCAAGAAACCCGTTTAAAGTGGCTCTGATTGGGGGGGGGGAATCTTCCTTCATCCTGGAAAGATCAAGGATCTAGCTCTTGTTTGGTAATAGAAAGCAGGAAAGGTAACACAAAAGCAGAGGCAGCTTGAGAAGCTGCAGTGGGGCTCATGGTGTCCACCCATCGAGGTCAAGACAGCACTTGCTAAATCATAACATATTGCTGTCCTCATCCATAATTAAAATGAGATTTTTATGCTACCCTGGTGAGTTATTTCATCCGTGTTACTGAGAATTATGGAGTAGCTACTCTGCTTGACCACCTTTTATGGCATGGGAATAAGGGAAAGTCTTCTCAAAATTATTGCCAATATGCATACTTTCCCCCGCTACCCCTCATCCCTGCCTTCCCTCTCTTTGTGTCTTCCTCCTCCTCCTCCCCATATTAATTCTCATTTAGCATTGTGAAGAGATGATGAAAGATGCCAAGGTCGTTCTCGTGCCAGCAGGATCTCTCGTACACGGTCAGCCACCTCCAGGCTGAGCATGCCAGTTTCCTGTTGTGTAATCTCACCAGGAGGTTCAGAGGCATGCGACTGCCAGCCAAGCTCCCCGGTCTTTTTGCATAATTATTCTTTTGGAATGACTGTCACTTGCAAAGCCAAGCACATTGGCTAAGGCTAGGACCCCTTTTTCTTTCTTGCTTTCAAAGCATCTAACTGAAGATTTCTTAGTGAATTCCTACCTGTCACAACTTATATCTGAGGCCGCTGGGGTGGGGAGGGAGGGTAAATGAATGAGCACGGAGGTGGGAATTGGTATTGTTCCTTGCTATAGGTCCTGTCCCATAGCCATAGGTTGCTTCACCCTCCTTACTCGCCTGGGCTGGAAAACTACATACTAAAAGCATGGTGGTATTTGGAGGTCCTTTAATACATTTCTTATTATCTTTAATTTGTGTAACATTTAACTCCCACAGGCTCATAGTGTTATGGAAGCCGTATCATGCTAAGCACTTTACAAGCATGTATGGAGAGAGGGAGATCATTCTTGCCAACAGTGTTTCTAATTCAAAAAGATAAGTCAGGCCAGGAGTGGAGAAAAGTTATGTTACCCCCATTTTGTAGATGGGGAGCTGAAGTATTAAGAGAGACCATTTATCTGATGTCACACAGGAAATCTATGAAAGAAGTAGGTGTTGAATCCTTATATTCTTGATCCCAGTCCAGTATCTGAGCCACAAGGCCAACTCTCCTCTCTAAAATGCTTCGTAAGGCATAAAGCCCAGATCCTCAAAGGTTTGTTCGGACAGTTGATTTCAAAATGCTGCAGGTACCTGGATGGGAGGTAGATACCACAGGATAGTTTTGAGGATCTGGGCCCAAGTGCAGTGTAGACCTTATTTTGAAGAGCCACTCGGGGAATCAACAATGAGCTGCTATGCAGACTTACATCAATAGGGCAGCATTAATTGTGCTCGCTGAGATAGATTAGGTGCATCTACATAAGATGCCTACTGCTCAGTAGCTGAATGACACTGCAGAGTAGCACGTCACAACACTGACAGTGCTAATACGCTACTGTGCAGTATTATCAGGCTACTGTGCAGCAGTGTCGCTTAAAAGACGTTTGCTGGCACTACTGTGCAGTAACTCTGGTTAAACTGGCGGAGCTCGGCTGACTAAGATGGAGTCGTGTCAGTGTAACAGTCTCTAGTGGGCAATTGGCATAAGGCTGAATCTTCATGAGGATTCAGTGGAGCTTTCTAATGGGAGAGAGAATCGTCTAAAAGTCTGTTTACATGGACTTATTTGTTACGGAGAAGTGGCAACAACAGACATGTTCCTTTCTGTTTCTTTTCCTTTCTTTTTTTTAAAACAGAAACATTGGAATAAGACCCCGCCTGGTTTGGATAAGATGCAGTCCATGAGAGTTCAAGTTCTAACATGCCAGCTTTGGGGGGCGCAACTAGTGTTGCTATTCTTAAAATCAGCTTGGATTTTAAAGGCTGCATTAAGACAGAGAAAGAGATTTGTTGGACTACTTTGCCCGTTTACTGGCACTAGCTTATCAATGGGCTGAGGAGAATGAATGGGCACATGCAGCTTGAAACACTGCTGATTTATGAATGGGGGGGAGGAGCTGCTGGATGAGAAGAGGAAGCTCTCTTCTGTATTGTCAAAATATTAATACTTTTTTGCTACTGAGCAGTTGAAGCTGCTAGTAGAAGCCCTTCTTAATGGTGAGATTCACATATATCAATTCCCATGTATGTTATGTCTGTTTAATCTAGAAGAGGACATGGGTGGGCACCAGAGTAGAATGCATTAAAGCTTGCCTGACCATCACTAATGAGGGCTGACCTTTGCAGCAATATATACACTCAGTTTATTAAAGCAGGGACAGAACAATCTCCAGGCCTTTGGTCAATCTAGGTTGCTTGGGGCTGAGGAATTTCCATTTAAAATCTCTCTTCAGGTGATAAAGACTGATTCAATAGAGATCGGCTAATAAAGAAAGTGCTGGAAGCTACTATTAAATTCTAGCTTCTGTCAGCTTAACAGCAAAAACTTTTAATGAGGAAACCATTAAAGTTGACCTAATGAATCAGAAATGCTTTTCCTTGCTGGCTAATTATAGAGTGCCTAGAATATCTTCCGACATATGTAATTTAGAAAATACTGATCTATTGAGTCTCCCTGCTCTCAAAGGAAACCTGTTGCATGGCAGTGAAGTGAAAAATGCACTTTACAGCTTTCCTGCGAGGGTGTGGGGCTTGACCCAGCTTCACAAAGAGCCTCTGTGGTCAGGTAGGTTATATACAGAGGATATAGGAATTCAAAATGCTTTGTGTGTGTGTGTGT
>NW_017729025.1:22461437-22462669 GCF_001723915.1 Gavialis gangeticus | reverse complement strand
GTGTGTGTGTGTGTGTGTGTGTGTGTGTGTGTAAAAATATCATTCCAGATAAAGCATTCTAATTGTAGAGAAACACTATTGCTTACTGCAGGTTTCAATTCACTGGTGAGAGAGATTTGTGTTTGCACTGAGTCTTAAAGAGAGGTTCATATAAAAAGTCTTAGCGAGTAAAGTGGAAAAAATAAGCAAATACCTTTTTGGCAGTGGCAGCAAGACACAAGTGGAAGGACATTCAGAGGTACTGGATGTTACTGAAGGAAGATGATCACTGTTTGCTTAAAGATTTCAATCCTGGTAGCAATTTTTTTTCTTTCCCCATCTCCTGCATAATGGATTATGTTTCTAATTTTGATATTGCAGTAGTGTCAAGAGCTCCCAACTGGGACTGGGCCTGGCTATGCTAAACAGTGTACGGACCCACTAAAGAAATGATCCCTTCCTTCAGATGCCTTCTGTCTAACTCACTGAAGGAAAGATTTGCTTTCCCTATCTCCCAGGCAGGGGGAAGGAAAGAATGAAGCATAGGGAGAGTAAACCATTTATCCCCAAACTGCAGCAGAGCCAGGAACTGCATCCAGATTTCTTAGGGCCTGATCTCTTCACCCCAGGGCCCTCTTGTCCTTGTATTACTGCCTGGACATTCATAGCACTCTTCATATTCTTCAGGGATATAGGATACTTGATGTCCTTTCATATGGTCCCATATGAGCCTGAACGTTTTCTCTTCAGTTCTCCTTCCATGAAGCTCTGCCCCATGGCTATAAACATACAGCTGAGGAGGCCTGCATGGAAGTCCACTTTGGGGATCACTGTTGCCAGTCTTTGACTAGGCAGTTTCTTCATCCAACAAGCCTTTCCCCGCTGCTTGGGACTGATAGGTTTTCCGGTTTAGCTATCCATGTTTTGCTCCCTCTAAGTCCTCCGCCTAGAAAAGCTTAATGTATAACCTAAATTAATTAGTCTATATAAGGTGCAAATTTACCTCAACTTCTGCCTAAAATTACTTTTATAGATTCATAGATTAAGGGTCGGAAGGGACCTAGTAGATCTTCTAGCCCGACCCCCCGCCAGGGCGGGAGAACAACAAAAAACCCCAAAAAGAGAAATGGGACTCAAACGAGTCCAGCCAGGTAGGCATCCAGCCTCTTCTTAAAGACCCCCAGGGTAGGGGCCAGCACCACTTCCCTTGGAAGTTGGTTCCAGCTCCTAGCCGCCCTAACTGTGAAGTAGTT
>NW_017729025.1:22437311-22460804 GCF_001723915.1 Gavialis gangeticus | reverse complement strand
TACATCCACCGCGACACCTGCATCCATGGCCTTTGTGACCTGATCGTAGAAGGCAATCAGTTGGTCTGACATGTTCCTCTTACTGTTTTGCAGTTGTGTATTGTGGAAAAGGTCTCTACACAGGTTAATTGTAGGCCATGGTGGATGGATATATAATTACAGTGAGGCAGGATATGTCATGGGAGGGACCAGGGATCCATATTTACATAGATCCAGTAATCAGCACCACGTGAGTGGTGTGGCAGGGCTGTGGGTGTTCAGGGGCTTTGGTTGCAGTAGTAGCAATGGTAGGGCTGCACTGTAATTCTCAGTATGCCAAGCATTCAAAGATCCTGGGTCAGCTTCTAATATCATAAGAGTTGAAATAAATCCAATTTTGGCTGCTTTTCCTTTTGGCTTTTGGGCCCATAGGATGTACTTAAGTCGCATTTTAAGTTTTTTTTTTTTTTTCCTCCTCCCCCTGCAACCACAAAGAGGTTAGTCCTTTTTAAATGGAAGCTGAGAGTTACACCTAGTTATGGCCTTTATCTTAAGACCCTGTTATGCATTGCACTTCAAGCTGCTCACATGTTGATCAGTGTTAGTGCTAGCTAGAGTTTGGAGCAGTTTCATCTTAAGGCTAAAAACCTCCTCTGACTGTTCCCCACCCATGCAGTTGTGACTTGTCAGCAGGGGGCTGGGGAGCTGGGGCCAGACTAGGAGCTACAGCTGGAAGCTGCCACGAGAGGGCTGGTGATCCAGGATGGGCTTCTCTCCCTGCTGTAGGTGGGGGCTTGTGAGAGATGGGTTGGGGCAGGGTGGGGAGCAGAAACATGAAGCTGGGAGGTGGAGAGTTAATGGGATGAGGTTGGGTAATGACATAAGAGAGGGAAAGGAAATGGGGGTGGGGGAAGGGTGGTGAAACGAAGGAAGTCAGCCACTGAAGGATAAAATAAAAAGAAGTAGAAGAAAAGGAATAAAAAGAAAGTAAGAAAGAAGGCCTCATTTTCCATAAATTGAGATTAGGGTGTGAGAGGTGTTGGTCATGCTTCCTGGGGTGGCGGGGAGGTGGGGGAGCAGTGAGGGAAGGTGCTTTTGGGGGAGCTACTGCCCCTGCCCTGAGAAGGAAGACCTAGCTCATGGGGACCCAATCCAGCTCCCTACCCTGTCCTCCCCCCAAGCCCCCTGGACCCCACTCTTGTACCTGTCTGTGCCCCATCATGTGACCAGCTTGGCAGGATGTTTGCATGGGGTTGCACCTCTGGGGGTGAGAAGGTCACACCTCTGGGAGCAAGAGGGGGAGTTGCCTTGGTGCCAGAACTGCTCACTGGGCAGTAGACTTGAGGGGGTGGAAAGCTTGTCCACATATAACAGGAGTGTGGGAGAAGGGACGCTGCATCCTGGGGTATTGGACAACTGCAAGTTGGGTGGTTCGTTTGTGGGGAGTGGCCATACATTAAAGGAACGTGAGTTGGGTAACATGGATCAGAGATAAACCTGCCCTGGAGTGGCATAACTTAAGCTGCCTAAAGTGTGCTTCAAACCAGTTTCAGGTGTTTATGTGCAGACAACCCAGGGGGTTAAGAGCTATAGGAGCTGCCTAAAACTAGTATGTAACAAGGCCCTTAAGCAAAGAACGAGGGGCCAGATTCTATTTCATCTGTTAGGCACTTATATTCCTGTTCCATCCTGCCTGAGTCCCTGAGACCTGTTAGTACAGAAGACGGCTGGGTCTTCCTCCTTGCTGTTTTTTGTGATTTTTTTTGTTTGAGGGTCAGATAATTGGATATTGCATCTACATTAACAATCTCAGACATGCATACTGCAAACCTCTAACTTGCAACAGGTTGACCTTCTGTGTGACAACCATGAACCTTTCTTTGTCAGGGCCAGCAGTGACAGTCATATCTGCAAACACTGAGGGACTCTCAGGAGTCAAATAGGATATTCTTTCCAGGTTGCGCACCAATTACTATTGGCATGTGCTGTGTCTCCAGGAGATGCACAGAAAGCCAAGCAGCAATAGACCGCTGATCCCTGGGTTGAGATTAGCCATTGAAAGGTAGCATGAGAAATATGATAGTGCTGTTTTTGTAAAACCAGAACTTATAATCAACATAACATTGATGACAGAACAAAATGACATTGAAATCTTCACCATTTATATGGACAACATCTCAGTACCATCTGTTTATAGGCCTCCAGGGAAGCGTTTTGCCTTTGAGCCCAGGAAACCTGCATCGCAAAAAAACACACACACATGTATCACTTAAAGTCACTGGCTCAAAGATCTTTAGCACAAAGATCTTATATAGCTGCAGCATCACATGGGGTTATTTTGAAAATGAGAATGGTAACTTGGTTGAGACACGAGCCGAGGCATACTATCTAAGCCTCATCCATGACTTAAAGCTACCTGAGTCTTTGACTAACTCCTGATGGAGACAAAACTATCATACAACTTCAACATAGAAGTTATATGCAAAAAAACCATGCTGGAGCCCATCCCCCAGATGCTGTACACACCAATTGCTATCAATGTTACAGCAGCCATAACACCAAATATGGTACCAATGTGTGGATGATCCCATTTTAAGAATGAAAATTGAAGTGGCTTTTCTGAAGACGTTGACAAAAAAGTGGCACACATCAAACCAGTCTCAGATAATTATGACCTTTTCATAAATGCACTGTGCAAAACCTCGAAAAGGTGTATACCTCAAGGATGCAGAACTGAGTATATATTGGGGTTTACTCCCATGCTAGGAGCCAAATCCAAAAAATACAAGCAAACATTACAAAGAGATCCTTTCTCAGAAGACAATATCATGGCAGGGACAGCCCTAACTAACAAGTTCCAAGAAGTAAGATGACGAAAATGGAAAGACTTGATCAAAGGAATAGATATAACCCATGCTAAAAGGAGAGCGTGGTTAATGATTAGCAAGCTGAATAATGACCTGAAGAAAGTACAGCGATACCCCAACATCACAGCCAACCAGGTGGCTCACCAGCTCAGCAGTAAAAGTCTGAGTAAACAGCCTAAAATATGGCTTAGGTGGCAAACTGATCTGGAGGAAAATCATTTTAGCATGCCATACATAATGGATGAATTCAATGCCAGAAGAAATTACTTGAAGAACGGCAAAGCATCTGGACTTGATGACACATGCATAGAGTAGATCAAGCACTTTGGTCCTGCAACCAAGTTTATAGGTGTTACACCTTTTTAACAATAGTTTATCAACTCTTATAATACCTAAACTATGGCAGAAAGCCCATGTAATAGCTCTATTAAAGCCAGGGAAGGATGCCTCTGGTCCAGAGAGCTTCAGGCCAGTGTCACTCTTGTGCCATCTTTATAAAGTTTATGAATGCCTTATACTCAGTTGCCTTTCACTTCATATTGAGCAATTCCTAATAGCAGAACAAGCTGGATTAGCAAGTCCTGCACCAGCTAAATACTTACTAAACATCACCCGTCATATAGAAAGTGGCTTCGATAAAGGGATGATAACAGGTCTGTGTTTGCAGACCTATCAGTGGCATATGATACGGTCAACAACTAACACCTGGTTGCCAAAGTCTATAATATGATACACAACCACCACCTAGTGCAGCCCATCTGATCTCTTATGAAAGAAACAGAGCCTCTGGAGACTAAAATTAAACAGCCTCCCACAGGGTAGTGTGCTAGCACTGATCCTCTTTAACATATATATTAATGACTAGCCATACAGAGTAATATAAAGAGCTTTGTATATATTGATGGTCTATGCATCACGTTGCAAAAGAAGGAATTCACCACTGTTGAGAATGGATTAACATGTGCGCTGAGCAACCTCTTGGATTATTACAGTAAAAATCAGCTTCATGCCTATCTAACCAAGATATAGGTCACAGCCTTTCACCTACACTATAGAGAAGCCAAGCAGAAATTGAATGTTACCTGCGATGGAATTCCATTAACTAATCATTTGAAACCTGTGTATTTGGGGGTTACGTTGGATCAAACACTTACCTTCAAAGCACACACGGAGAAGATGAAAGAGAAAGTCAGTGCCCACAACAATGTACTTTGAAAGTTGGTCGCCTCAAAGTGGGGAGTGAATCCCGCTACATTATGAACAACTGCTCTTGCCTTGTGTTACTCTACAGCAGAGTATGCATGTTGAATATGGGAATGATCAGTTCATGCCAAGAAACTAGACCCAGTTCTAAATAACAGCTGTCATAAAATAACAGGATGTCTAAAATCAACTTCGAAGGATAGCGTGTACTTATTTGCTGGCATTGTACCACCTGATATCAGAAGAAAGGTAAAGAGCCAAAAAGAAAGATCACAGTTGATTGAGTACCCCAGGCATCCACTCTGTGATCACACAGAAGTATCCAAACAGCTTAAAGTGTGAAATAGTTATGATCAACATTGCAGCCTTGGACATGATGGCTGACAGGGCACGACTGAGGTTATGGAAGGAAAGATTATGTACAACCAGATGCCCTGAAATGCACCTTAGGACCTTCCCAGAGGGGCTGATACAGACCGGGCAACATGGTCATGCCCGAACCACCTGCATACACCAGCTGGAAGATCAAGAACAAACATGATCTAATGGGGTTACTCCAGGGGTTTTTAATCTTTTTGTAATACGAAAAGCCCCCTTTTTAATAAGTGTACCCTCGGGAGGTGGGGTGGGAAGTGGCGGCAGTGCAGCATCTGTGTGGCCCTCCTCCTGTGAGGCAGCGGCGTGGGGTGGTGGTGCTCCATCCCCGCCTGCCCCCACGTACCCCCTGGGACCTTTCAAAGTATCCCCAGGGTCCATGTACCCCTGGTTGACGACTCCTGGGCTACTCTAATTACATGAATACATGCGAGTGCACTGAAGTGCAGACTGTGCAGCACCTGCTCATTTGTTGACGCCAGTGCGGGATTATGACATGCTGAGGCTTTAAGTTTTGTCCATCTTAAGAGGCCCCATACAATAAAAATAATCCAACGTATGTATATTTTTGTCATATTACCTGAAAATGTCCGTATTTAGAGTCATTTTCCCATATCTCCTTTATCTTCTTTATTTACCAACTGATTATTATAAAACTTGATATTGAGTCAGTTTTTTTCCCCTTCTTTAGAGGCCCCTCATATTGTGAGACCCTAAACTGTAGCTTAAGCCTAAATCCGGCACTGGCTGATGCCTTGGTGAGACCTGTACAAAGGAGGACATTGCTGCAGCAACAGAAAGAGCCATCGCTTATACACGATTCTGGAAAAACATCTAGTTTATGACAAGGACATGAGAAGAAGCGTTTTGTACTAGTGGATAGTGAGGGACTTGAACAGGATAGAATAGAACTGCACTTAAGTCACTAAGTCCTCTTTGATGCCTACTAGGTAGAACAGACTGGCTAAATGTTAGGAGACTTGCCAAAAATATCCCAGGATTTGGCAGCCCTGACTTCTGTCAGTAGCTGAGAACTAAAGCAATGTTTCGGTCACTTAAACCAGGGGTGTCCAAGGTCTGGCTGGTGGAGCCACATACTCTGGCCCTGAATAGTAGCCCTGGGTCTCAAGCTGACACAGGCCACACATGGTGAGCAGCAGACCAGCCCTATGGGCAGGACTTGGGGGACACAGTGCATGGGGCATCTGCTCTGGGTCTTATGCTGAACGCTGCAATTGCATAAAGCTAGTTGACCCCCTCGCCCCTGCATGCTGGATCCAGTGCCCACTCCGGCTGGTTCAAGATGTGCGCTACATGTAACACCTGCTCCAGCCAATTTGGGGCAGGTGCCATGTCCAGCACAAGTCCTGGAGTGAGCACTGTGTGTGGCACAGTCCCGGACTGCTCGGAGCAGGCACAGGAATCTGGCATGTGGTAAGAAGGCCATGGGTTCCCTGCATGGTGGATCTAGCACCCGCTCTGGCCTGTCTGGGATTGTGCTGCACACATCACCTGCTCAAGCAGATCTGGGACACATGCTGCAGGTGGTGCCTGTCCTGGACCAGCCAGAGTGGGCTCTGTGCAGTTTACAGCCTGGACCAGCCAGAGCAGGCATTGCATCCAACCAGTCCTGGACTAGTTGGAGTGAGTGCTGGATCTGGTATGCTGCAGGGGAGTGGGGGTGTCCATGGGCCTGAGGCTCAATCCAGCCTGTTGTGCCAGCTCTGTGCCATTCACTGAGTGCATAGACTAGTCCCATACCACTCAGCTGGCCCACGGGACCAGGTGAGTTTGACAGCCCTGACTTTAAGGGTAGATCCTAGGCTTCATGCATGATATCTAAACTGCAGGTCAGTTCTTAACTGTGCATAGTATTACTAAGAAGATTGACTTATTTTGTATGCTTAACATTCCCAAATCTCTCCCTAGGCCTTCTAGTACTGTTTATTTACTTAGCTCTGGTTTTAGGGTAGGAGTATAAATAATTTTATGGCTGAGCTTTCCTAACAGATGGCTTTATGGGCTGTATCAGCCACTAAAGAGCAGTACCAGGGAGCAAAGTGAAATGAGTATATAATGCAAACAGTTGTGTGCAGGCTTGCCACAAGCCATAGAAATAATTTGTTTATTGTATGTTGAGCCAGAGATGGGACTAAAAGACCAGCTGAGATTGGAAACCCTCTGGACAAAATTACTGGTATGCTATAGTGACTAACATAATTATGTAATTTGTACCAGTCAAAGGGAACCACTCTTTGGAGTGGCTCACTAAAGAGGCCTATAGATTCATGGCTTGTGACACACTAGTGTGCATGTGTTTGTTGACAGTATATGCTCTGTTCCTCTGGAAAACAGAACAACTCATTGATATTGCAGATTTTAGGAGATCTTTGCAAAAAAGACACTGTTTTAAAGAAGTGGTCTGATTCTGTGGCTGTTGGGGGCTGGACTCAATGATACTTCAGGGTCCCTTCCAGCCCGAATGTCTATGAAACCTATGAAGTCAATGGAAAGATTCCCATTGACTTTGGGCTTTTGACTTGGGGCCCCATGATGTGGGGCCTGTAATTTAACCACCCTTTCAGCTCTTTCTTCCAGGAGCCACCTTTTCAGTTCTTTACTGGAGGAAAGGAAAGAGGATCAGAGTAGCTGATATAATGGATCCATTTTAAATTGCCCTCCAGCACAGAGGCCTCCTAGACCAGAAAAGTCATTCAGGCCACAAGTACCAGTGACACTAAGTACAGCATAAGTTAAATCGATCTCCTCTAATAGTTTATATATATATATATGAGAAACAATAAAGCAGTATGTGACCTCTCAGGTCTAAATTTGGTGAGCTGGTCTAGAAACTAGACAACAAAGATGACTAGAGATCGTTATAAAAATGCCGCTACAGGATTATAAACAAGCAAGAGATGCACATTTTAAAAATCTGTAAATCAGTTAAGAAATAAAGATTTCCATGAGAAAATCGATAATATATTCTCTAGAGTTCAAATTGCATAATGCTTGCAACATACATGCTCTTAGTTAATCACTTGGAAATGTATAGGGTTTGATTCTGGTCTCACTTCAACTTCACTGATAATCAGGAAGAACTGTTACGGCAGTGCAATTACAAGGAGAGGAGAATTAACTTGCTGTTGTTCAATATGTGTCATCTAAAGACAGTGATCTAGTACTATATAGGCAGTTAAAGTTGTCATATGCTAGAAATAATTTGAGCTACTTATGATGGATGAAAAGATATTTGAAGGAAAAAGGGAACTATCTCATTTTTTTTTCTTATTAAGTTGAGAACAAAGTTGATTTAATGTCCTGGTGGGATTTCAATGGCTATGGGAATGTAGGTGCTGCAAAGTGTGTGGCTATAATCTGTTCACCTAGATAAATTTAGCTTTTCATATTTCACTGTCAGTGTGACTGTCACCTGACCCATGGGTTTTCCGTTGTCTGTTGGGAGACCTATTTTGAGCCACAGAAAAAGGAATCTCTTTTCATAAAATAGACCAGTTTTAAAATGACAATCATTATGAAAACTCACTCAGGTAAAGTTCTTGAATGGCAGTGATGCTGTAACTCAGCTGTCCTGTCTCTGAAAACTTTTATATATGACTAAATCACAGGGCTGGAAGCTGATTTTTATGCAGGTGTCAGCAGCAGCCCAATTGGAGTCCTACAATAGGAAGTGAAAGGCACGTATGCTTTCAATCAAAAGGGTTTTTTCTGTTGTGCAGAACTGGGAGAATTAACTAGCGAAGTGGTGTAATCTCCAAGGAAGTATGGCTGTGCCCAAATCCTGACATAAAAGAAAGAAATTCTCAGAATACTTGCCTAGTAAATATAAGTACAATAAAATGTTTTAGCAAATACAAAGACATCTGTTATTTTACTCAGAGGCTTGCAGACTTGTCAAATCCACACAGTTAGTCTGAGCTGCTAAGGAGATGGAGGTGTGGGTGTCACCTTAGATTGTAGGTTGTGCCAGATTGGGAAAGCAATACATAGAATATAGTTTAATGTCAATGCTACAGAGTTGTCACTTTAAATACAAAGGCATTGCAGAGATCAGTTTTGTATTTGGAAACACAAGACTACTTTTGTTCCAGGACAAGTAACTATATGATGTGCCATGTTGTGGTTGACTGAATTGAACCTGAATCCTCTCCTTTCGCACTTAATGAAGTCATGGGAGGACTGAAGCCTGCAGTTTTCTTCCTATAGGCAAGGAAGAACACAACTGATAGATATTCCCATTCAATGTTCCAGGATATCTGAAAATCTAGCTGGCTATTTAATGAGAGCCTGCAGCTTACCATACGATCCAGTGTTTTGAGTGAATGCCATGCAAGTATTAAACTTCTAATTGATTTCATTAAAAGTCTTCAGTGCCTTTCAGGGAAAATGTACAACATGTATGAACCTCACTTTCATTTCTCTGGAAAGGAAGTGATTAGTGATCTGACAAGCAAAGGGCATTTAAAAGTGTTCGTGTGCTGATGTGTCAGCACTTGATAATGATTCTCTCATGCAATACTACGATTGTTTTAAAATAAAAATACCACTGTATTGTGAAGGTAGTTCTCAGAACCAAACCATGCCATTTCCTTGAGATCTGCTCCCTCACTTGCGGACACAACTCTGCCGTACCAAGGGTCTCTGGCATGAAAATTGTGTCCAGATTCTGGTGATGCTTTCAAGGCTAGCTGCTGTTTGGCCCCTTTTCTGGGTTCCTTTTTCCCACCTCCTTTATTATCTCTGGAAATGTTGTGTGTTCAGGGTTTTCCATGCATAGATACCAACTTTTATTTCTGCTGGGGGGTTGCAGTGAAGGGGGTGGGGGCTAAGATGATGCCGAATGGAGTCCATGCGGGGGTGGGAGTGGATGCAAGCTGCCCACTATGGGACTGGGGGTCCCTGCCAAGCTGCCTTCCTTTTGAGCTGCCATGGTGAGGAGCCCCCTGCCCACCCAGCAGCCACAGGAGGCACAACTCTGCTGCCACCCCCACTGCTGCCAGATGGGCAGGGGGCACCTCACCATGGTGGCGCTGCCAGGACAGGGCTCCTGGGGGGAGGGCAGCAGGATGGAGAGCCCTGAGGCTGCAGCGGGTAGTCCATATCCACTCTCACCCTGCGCACAAGTCTGGGGGGTATATATCTCTCCCCAGGAGTGTGTGCAGTGTCAGGGAGTTGCTCTCCCCCTGCAGATGAGCCACCCATGGGTCTGTCCCACTCCTTGTCCTGGCCCTGGGTCTCATGCACTTCCTTGGCTGTGCAGTACCCCCAGCCCCTGCCCCATTTCCTCCCATGCCATAGGGACCTCAGTTGTCTGTCTCCCCCCTCCATAGACTTACCTGTAGGCAGCTGTTCTCCACTGCTGCCTGGGGTTGTATTCCTGGCCACGTGCACATGGTGCCACCTGCATCCCACTCCCTGCAGGCCCATGCAGGCTGGAACTCTGCCAGCCTGCAAGGGGAAACCTGCCATTTCCCATGGTGAACAGAAAATCCAGATCCCTGCGTTATACTGGGAATCTGGGATAAATGCTGGGAGTCATGCAGCCCAGGACCGGGACTTGATGTTCTCATTTTTGGACCTGTCCTACCCAATTAGGGACAGGTGGTCACCCTACCCTCTTCCCCAGGGGGCCAGGGCCCTCGGGCCCCCATGTACTCAGTGCCCATGGTTCCAAGTCTGTTGAAATTAGAGGAAGGACACCTATTGACTTCAACAGACACTGGATAAGGGCACTATTCGACTCTTCTCAGGATTAGACACTCAGATACCGCTTCCATCCTCCACCTTCAACCACCTGCCATGTTCTCCCTTTCTCTAACTCTGAATTGGGAGGTTGGGAAGTCCTCACAACAAATGAACATTTTGCTGACGTTTGGCAGTGAGATGTAGACATGAATAGCAACACCACATGCCTGCCTTTCTACTACAAACAGCTTGCCTTGCAGTATGACAGTTAGCATGAATATAAAATATTCATATCCTGTTCAGCTATGCAATGATGAGCTCAAAGGAAATCATTCCCTTACAAGCTTGTCAAAGTATTGCTCATGCTTTGTACTGTTGATATCTGTATGCAGTGCCTCAAAATGCATTGTGTATATTAAGTTATGTCTTATTTACACTCATTTTACATAGGTGTGACATGGGAAAATTGTATTTGATTTTCACCTTGTATAACATATGTGACAATTAAGCAGTCCAGTCCTATAGATAAAGTGCTTTTATGCTTATTAGCTTAGACATGTACTAAGCTTTTCTAAGATAGCTTGTATGAAAGCCACATTAGAAATTTCTTTAACTTAGATTTGTGGTATTCTGATATTAAGGCATGCATTAATCTTGTATGTAATTCACTAGACAATTATTTGGCAGGTAGTCCATGTGGACTGTACTGTGTTTTCTTGCTTATAGCATGCCTCAGAATATAATGTGCATCTTGCTTTTGAGAAGCGGAATGAAGAAGAAAAGATTTTTCCTTTTAGTACATAGCTGAATAACAGCAACTAGGAAGTGCTCACTATTTTGCCCCCTGTGGAGCAGGGATTTTATTTACAGTTCCATGTGCTAAAAAGTAGCAATTGCTTTTATCCAATTTCTTGCATATAATGGTGCACCCCAATTTCCAGCGGTTGTTTTTTTGGGAAAAAGTACATTTTGTATGTGAGAAAATATGGTGATTTTGTTTACATAGTTTTTGTCTTTTATCTATGCAGAATTGACTAGGAACGTGCTAATTTAATGCATAGTGGGCTGTGTAAGTTGGCTCCATTGACTTCAGTGGTGCTACACCAATTTATATCTGGCCCTGACAGTTGAGAGCCACATTTGTCTGTCACTATCACCCTCTTCTTCCTCTCCCACACTCAATTTGTATTGCTGACTTGCTTTATTTTGAGCAGGGTTCCTAGGTGAAATTCTAAAGAATCTAACCCCACTGAAGGTAAAGCCAAGACTCTCAATGATTGCAGCTGTGCTAACATTTCATTCCTTGGCCCTTGTATTTGTCTGTGCAAGGCCTAGTCCAGCAGGGCCCTGATATTGATTGAGGCCTAAAAACTGTTACTGTGAATAAGGAAAAGCTTCCTGAGCATGGGGTATTAAAATCAGACACTTAAAGACTTCTCTATACATTTCTATATTTAGACATATAAATAAATGAAGCCAGACTGTCAGATGTGCTCTGTACTATTGATTTTAGTGGAAGCTACAAATATTCAGCACCTCTGAAATGCAGAGTTCTTCCATATGGGTGATCCAGTATGGATTTCAGAGCTTAAGAAAGAGTATTTGCAAGTGGGAGGAGGGAAGGAAAGCTTCACTTGCCATTTCCCCCCCAACATTTATAGTTTTCATGCCCAGTTGAGTCTGCATAATAACCATTAGAAATCAATATCTAACTTCCATGCTTCCTTTGCTTTCACATTATTCAAAGATGCTTCTTTGTGTATGTTTACTGAATAACGATCTTTAAGCACTGTTAAATACTCTGTGCAGTTTGCATTCAGTATTAAGTAACGTCTATTAATAGTCCATTATGCATGAACTGGGATATCATCAGATCTTTACATGGCAGAGCATGGTACAGACTCCAAGAAGCTCTGTGTTGTTTGCCGACGTGGTGCGCCCTGAGAAATAAAGTATTGTATTGTACTGCTGCAAGTTGAGCTTATTTAAAAATAGCAAACAAATTAACATGAAACAAACACAACTGATTCTTCTGTTTTTGCTGCTGAGAAAAAACATTAAGTGAAAAGCTGGACGCTAAACAACCTTTTGCCCTCAGAAAAAGCCGATATATCAAGTGACTCTGAAACTAGGTTAACAATCATCCACTAGTGACATTTTACAACTTTACGCTTGGGTTCCTTAACATTAGAGAAGTACAAGGTTTAGTCTTCAAGGCATCTGGGTAATAAAAAAAGAAGCTTTCTTCATTTATGGAGAAGTTCATAACTACTGACTTGTAGAGGACATTGAGAATAAGTAAAGGTAGAGGATTATTCTACCAAGAGATGGAAATGGGTACATCAGCCATATAAATGAAAAAAGAGGCCAGGAAAAGAGGGGAAGTGGGAACCGTGCAGTAAGGATAGGGTAGAGATTAAGGGAAAACTATATGAATCAAAAATACTTTGCTTGTGTTTTCGATAAGGAAAATTGTTGAATGTGGACACCAAAGTTGAATGTCTAAAGGGAATGAGTGAACAGAAATGGAAATCCCTGTACCTGAGCTGGAAACAAACCTCACTTAGCTTACTCCATTCAAGTTGGAGGCAAGAAAATCTCTAGCCTAATATTCTGAAAGAACTAGTACCTGTAACCACAAATTGGGTGTCAAGCTTTCCTTAACGTAATATTGAGTTGAAGAGGAACCATGTGACTACAGAATAGTAGATATAGTACTTGGGCAATTAAAGGCCTGTTAGTTTGACCTCAGTGGCATGCAAAGCCTTAGAATAAAGTTTGAAGGAATGATTAAAGATATGGAAGTAAGTAGGATAAAATGCAGCATGGGTTTACTGAGGAGGATTATGCATAGAGTAACACGATACTTTTCTTTGACAACATAACTGATTTTCTAGACAAAAGAAATGTGGTAGATCTAACCTAGCTGGATGTCAGTAAATCAGCAGGTCCAGATGATTTCCACCCCAGGGTGATGAGGGAATTGGCAGAGGTCATTGCAGGACCCCTGGCACAGCTTTACAAGCACTCATGGTGCTCTGGCAAGGTGCCAAAGGACTGGAAAAGGGACAATGTGGTCCCCATTTTCAAAAAAGGGAGGAAGGAGGACCCAGGAAACTATAGGCCCATTAGTCTTACCTCAGTCTTGGGGGCAGTCTTTGAGAAAATTATTCAGGAGCACATCTGTGAGGGACCAGCAGGGGAGTTTATGCTTAGGGGCAACCAACACGGGTTCATTAGTGGCAGGTCCTGTCAGACCAACCTGGTGGCCTTCTACAACCAGGTCACAAAATCCTTGGATGCAGGTGTCATGGTGAACGTAGACTTTCTGGACTTTAGGAAGGCCTTTGACACTGTCTCTCACCCCATTCTCATTAAAAAATTAGGCAACTGTGGTGTCGATGCCTACACAGTCAGATGGGTCGCAAATTGGCTGGAGGGCTGCACCCACAGAGTGGTAGTGGACAGGTCATTTTCAACTTGGAGGGATGTGGGCAGTGGGGTTCCCCGGGGCTTGGTCCTCGGGCCTGCAGTGTTCAACATCTTCATCAATGACTTGGACGAGGGTGTGAAAAGCACCTTGTTCAAATTCGCGGATGACACCAAGATGTGGGGAGAAGTGGGCACGCCAGAAGGGAGGGACAGGCTACAACTAGATCTGGACAGGTTATAGGGGTGGGCGGTGAGAATAGGATGGGTTTTAATACTGAGAAGTGCAAGGTGCTGCACCTAAGGAGGAAGAACCGGCAGCATACCTACAGGCTGGGGAACTCTCTTCTCAGCCCAGAGGCAGAAAGGGATCTTGGAGTCGCTATTGATTCTAAGATGAATATGGGCCACCAATGTGAGGACGTGGTCAGTAAGGCTAACCGCACCTTGTCATGCATCCACAGATGCATCTCGAGCCGGTCCAAGGAGGTGATCCTCCCCCTCTATGCGGCACTGGTCAGGCCGCAGCTGGAGTACTGTGTCCAGTTCTGGGCACTGTAGTTCAAGAGGGATGTGGACAGCATTGAGAGGGTCCAGAGGAGGGCCACTTGCATGATCAGGGGGCATCAGGGCAGGCCCTACAAGGAGAGGCTATGAGACATGAACCTGTTTAGCCTCCACAAGAGAAGGATGAGAGGGGGATCTGGTGGCTGTCTATAAACTTACTAAGGGGGACCAGCGGGGAACAGGAGAGACCCTGTTCTCCTGAGCACTACCAGGAGTACCTAGGAATAACGGACATAAGTTGACTGAGAGTAGGTTCAGGCTGGACATTAGAAGGCACTACTTCACAGTCAGGGCAGCTAGGATCTGGAACCAACTTCCAAGGGAAGGGGTGCCCGCTCCTACCCTGGGGGTCTTCAGAAGGAGGCTAGATAGACACCTAGCTGGGGTCATTTGACCCCTGCATTCTTTCCTGCTCATGGCAGGGGGTTGGACTTGATGAGCTGCTCAGGTCCCTTCTGACACTACCAACTATGAAACTGTGAAACTATGACTTGGTGCCAAATAGGAAATCATTCATAAGGTAAGGTGGTGAAGATGAAAATTAGCATAAGAATTATCAGTCAGGTAAGAGGAGACAGCAATAGGTTGCAATGAAAAGAGTAGTATTGGGCTTTAAGAAACAAGTTTTGGGAGAGGCTAGCAGTCGAGTTCCTCAAGGACTGGTTTTGGGAAAAATTTGATTCAACATTTTAATTAATAACTGTAACACCACAGTAGGAACCTATTAATGATTTGTTTTGATGAGCTGAAGTTTGGAGGAATTGTCTGTACAAGGTGGGAAGTTGTATAGTGAGATCTAGATGACCTTCAGGACTTGTATAACTGAAATGGGATGAAATTTTGTAGTGAAAAGTGCAAGCTTATTTACTTAGCAACAAGAATTTTTGATATAAGCAGGGAGCTCATCATTTGGGAACAATAGAGGAGGAAGAAGATCTGGATGTATTAGTTGATCATAGGATGAATATGAACCACCCATGTGATGTGGTTCTGAGAGAGACAAATGTGATCCTAAGTGTTTCAGGTGAGGTATTTGCAGTAGATGTGTATTAATGCTTGTGAGATGTCATTTAGATCCCAGCTACTGTACAATTTTAGTGAAATCTTTTCAAGAAATATGAAAAGGAATAGGAGGTTCAAAGTGTTGAAGTAGATCAATCCAGGCCTCTAACATGACTAAGAAAAGAGAGTGAAGAAAAAAAAATAGTCTTGCTTCGTATTTTAAAATGTTTTAAAATAAGAAAAACTCTTCTGCTTATTATGACTCCATGCACAGTTCTTTTGGAACAAATGTTCTTCCTTTTCTAAAAACAAAATGGTGATAACAGTTCTCAAAACAAAACATGTTGCTGAGCAAGCAACTGTTATGATTTACCCCTGACTTTTTTTTCAAGGATGCTTTGTTTAAATCATGTCTGTTTTCACAATATGAAGTATAAAAAGGTATGTTAACTTGTAGAGGGGGGGGAGCTCTGTTAGATCTCCTCCCTACGATCGTATGGTATAGTCACCAATAAACTCAGACTAAGTCTGTGAATTCCAGTACCAAACACAATGCAAAGTTTGATTTCTTCCACAAAGGAAATGGAGATTCTATCTTTGGGGAAGACATTTAAGAGAGCTTGGATTGTTTATACTTGCAAGACAAAAGCTCAGAGAGGATATAACTGCTTTCAGTGTGTCATAGGAATAAATACCAGGATGGGAAAAGAACTAGGAACAAGAAAAAGGCTTCCTTTTCCTTTAAGATAAAAGAAGCCCAGCCAGGGACCTGTATGGGCCAGTAGGACACAGCGGCAGCAGGCCAGTGAGGCACCTGCAGGCAGCCTGCTGACTGGAAGTAGGCAGGGCCCTGGGAGGATACAACGAGGATATAAGCCTGGGGCTTGGGTTGGCAAGCTAGTCTAGTCCTGCCAGTCACAGGGGTAGAAGCTCCTGCCCGGGGATGATGGACTGCCTGCTTTGCTGTCTGCAGGAACACTGAGGCTCAGGGAATTCACAAGGAGGCCAGGCTGGGAGGTATGCCGGTGCAAAGGTTGAAGGAAGGTTTGCTCTCTTAAAGGGGCAGAAGGCTGCTTTCACTATTGTTGCTTATGTTATAGCCTGGGGGCTTGTGTTGTTTATGTTATAGTTACACTGGTGGTTTGGGCTAGGACTGGAAGGGGTGGTTTACAGGGGTCCCATTAGTGCCTGAGGGATGCGCAATCACCTTGAGCCCTGCCAGGGGCAGGCTTAAGGCTTGAGCTACTGTTTAGTCTAGAGAGGGGCAGAGTGTGAGATTATGGAGCCAGACAGGGGCCTGGCACTTGAGAGGGTCGTAACCAGATGGGGGCCAAGGGCCTGGTGCCTGGAAGGGATGAACCACAGCTAGTGCCTCAAAGTCGGGTCCAACACAGTGGGCTCAGGCTAGAAGGCCTATCTGGAGGCTGATGAGGCTGAAGGCCCAACAGGAGAACATCCTTACAGTAACATCTGTGAGACATGGGGTGTGGTGTATGTGAGGATTTGGAGCCATACAATTGTTGGCTTAGAGACCATATTTAAAGGGCTGTTTTTTGGGAACTGGCTTATAGATACAGGTACACTAAAATCCCTGTTATACAGCAGGAGTGGGGAATGAGGGGTGCTGGATATCTAAAAATGCTGGTTACCTGAGGAGCGCGGGTTTCCGGACGGCTGTGGAGTGTGAGGGGTGGAGGAGGGGAGAGTGGCGGCAGCTGAATGTGGAGCAGGGTGTGGGGGGTAGTGGTGGCTGCACACGGAGCAACAGCTTCACAGGGTGGTAGGTGGCAGCAGCGGCCACCGCGTGTGAGCTTTCTCCCGTGTCCAGCCAGCTGGCCAGCAAATCCAGTTAGTAGAGTATTCTGGATAGTTGAATGCCGGATAACAGGGATTTTATTGTATATGCTTTATAAGGGTTCAGCATAAACATCAGGGCTTAAATGGATTTCTAAAGAGCTTGGAAGATGCACAATTTCTCATGGCCCTGAAAACAGATGGGCTGTCTAGCACAACAAGGCCAATGGATGGACACAGCTGGAGGATTGAGGGGGGAATCCCATAACATGATATCATAGCTTTCAAGGCAGACAGGTTGTCTAACACAGTGTTTCCCAACCCTTTTTGCCCCATGGCACACTTACCTAAACAAAAGAGCACCGTGGCACACTGGAAGCAGAGAAGGAGAGCTGGGGGGGGTGCGGCTAGCTGGACACCGACCTGGGGTGGGTGGGGGTGGTGCACAGCCAGCTGGATGCTGATGGGGTGGGGTGGCATGCAGCCAGCCAGATAGCATTTTGGGCTGGAGCCATGGTCTCAGTCTGTCCGTGTCCACAGCAGCAGCAGGTGGGGGGCGTGGCTCCAGCCCCAAACGCACCCCACAGTCTCATGCACCCCACTGGAGGGGGGCTGTGGGCCTTGGCATCCTACGTCCAGATTCCTGACACCTAAGAGAAAGAGCCTCAGAGTAGAGCCTGCATCCCTACCAGATTTATTTTGACTCTGACGACAGCCCTAGGATTGGTAGATATAGATTGTTTAATTGTTTGTATGGTTGCTTTTTTGTTATTACTCTGTATCTATAAACTCACCTATTATCAACTGGAAGGTGTTGTGGTTGGTCTGAGGGTTATTCTTGCCCAGAACAAAGGTATAGGGACTGGGTCCAAATCCACTGTCAACAGCAGTTGGCCTCTAAGGCTTGAGGTGCCTTGTGCAGCACAGTTATAGAGTGAGGCCCAGCGAGGAGCCTGAGGACCAGTGGGGTGCCAGGGAACCTTAGTTGGGGGTTCAGTGGAATTGGGGCCACGCAAAGGCCCATGGGCAGCCTTGCTATGTATTATTATACCATCAAGACATGGTAGGCAAGATGAGAAGGCGTCCTAGGGGTGGAGTGAGCATGGTTGCGGAGCTACCAGGGGGTGTCACGACCACCTCCGGGACCCTGACATGTTACATTATAAGATACAGTTACCTTATTAGTAGGGGACTGGAGTTGATGACACAGGACACCCTCTCCTGGGATCCTGTGTTTCAATACCTCAAAGATCACTGTATACATGCAGCATAGCAGAGGGATAGGGACTGATCATCTGTCCTGGGGCTCAGACCACACCAGGGGCTGGAATGGCCCTTGACTGACAATCAGCTGGCCTCAGCCTGAGGCTTGGGGGCAAGGAGCTGAAGGGCTTCCCTCTCAGGGACTTAAAACCCTGTGCCTGGCAGACCCAAAGGCTTCCTCTGTGGGAACTTTGAAACCCCATGCCTAGCAGTTTGTCCACAGACCTACTAGATTCCTGATTTTTAACAGTCAAGTGATGTAGGTCCTGGCCCAGAGTGTCCTAGTTTCAAGACCTTGTACTCTCTAAGGTTGGGACTGATAATCAGGTAACCTTTGGTGCTGGTCCCTGGACATCCCTAGGTCTCAAACTGGACCCAGGACTGTTCAGCTGGGGCCAAGAATCAGCTGATTGCTGGACCGATGTGTAGCTTTGAACTTGCCAGTACAGGGGGAGCCTGAGATTATTATCCTGGGTTGCCCCTGCACAGGCTAGTAGTAATGGCATGACTGGGATATAATTCTTGATCCCAGAATTGTGCTTCTGTAATGCATGTGTGGCATGAGAGCTGCAATTGTTGGGATTGGGGATGAGATCCCATTGTGTCAGTAAATGAATGTGTATTGTGGGCTTAAGTAGCACAAAGGGCACTAATTGACGCTGTTGCTCAACAGTGCTAAGGAGTCTGCCTGCAGTGCTACACAGACACAGCTACATTGCTTCCTGCTTACCAGGTAGCCCTTGTGTAGCAGCATGGTATGTTTGAAGGTACCAATGCCTGATCTGGTAAGATTACTGTGCAGACTTGACCACTGGGTTTATTGGAAATAGTGGTTCTGGATGCAATTTAATGGATAGCAGCAGATTATCAGTCTCTGTGCAGCAGTACAAATAGCTTGTTGGAAACCCCAGGTCTTTAATAGTATTCTGTAATATTCAATCAACATTGCTTTGTGAATATATCTAAAAGTAACCCATGACTTAAATGATTTTATGGGGTTCCGTGCCAGGCTGTTTTTGTCAGGAAGTTCCTCTATTCTGCTCCGACTAGATTGCAAACCGATAGTGAGCAGCCAGTCGAGAATGGAGAGCAAATGGAGTGAATTTATATGCATCTCTTTGCTGCAACATTAGCCTGCATGATTGACGCTGGGTCTAAGCATGCAGGTTACCCTAGTGTAGGTATGAGCAGCCATGCAACAAATTTACATTTGAATTACTGGTGCTGCATTCTCCTACGTGTTGCTAGGACTTTTTACGTGTTGCTAGGACTTTTGAGAGTTTAGTCCAGAGTTCTCTGAGGTGCAATAAATGAGTGGTTTTATGATTCTTTCCCTGTGAATTGTGGGAAAGCTTGTTTGTCTGTCTTGGGAGATGGGTGGAATTGTGGGAAGGCTTTTGGAGGACTGTCATGGTTAGAAGTAGAAGCAATGCCTGGTTAGGATCCTGGGCCAACTGCAGAGATGGTGTATCTACTGTGTGAAGATGTCACCCGCTGATCTCTGTGTTGTGTCAATTATATTTTATGCTTGATCTGTGGAAGATCCCAAAATTGCGCTCATCATGGATGTGTGGCATGGGAGATGCAATTGCTGGGATTGGGAATCGGATTCCATCATGTCATTAAATGAATGTGTGCCATGGGCCTAAGTAATGTCATAAGGCATGTGTGCATGACACTTTAAAGCAGGCTAAACGCTTTTGCATCGCTTTAGTGGTGTTGGTGCTTACATGCCTCAGTGGCATATTATGCATTAATTCCAGCTGCTGTAGGAAATTCGGCAGCGTAATAATGCACCTTAAATGACTTGGGGTGCAACCCAGGGACCGCTCTGCCCACTGGCAACTTGCACTCCCCTCCCCACCAGAGAGGTAGGTAAATGCACGGGTCCGTGCATGGCACAGGGGTTTAATCATCCCTAAATTGAAGCGGTTTTTTTTAAACCCACATAGCTTCTTCATACTGGGTTTGATGCTTTAGCTGAAGGGGTAGAGCATCGTGTATGAAGCTCTGGAGGGTTTTTTTTATAACTTTCCAGTGTCTACCAAGATGGAAATTGTCACAGAATATGGACTTGGCTAGGATTTCAGTACCTCCTCATGGATTTCTTTGTGTGGATGGAAAATGCAGTGCATTGGTTGGTGTGTGTCAAGGGGTCTCTGTCCCTGAGCTATAGTGTCTGTTAGACTCCTTAGGTACAATGCTTACCTCACGCTGTAGAAACTCATGCTATGGAGGCCCTTACATCAGACCCCTCTGCTGGCATGGCCATGATGTTGGCTACCACCTGGATGGTTCTGAGGAACTTGGAGACAAGACCCTGCCAGAGTCGCATTCTGGATTTGTATTGTTCACCTAATGTTTTCAGGACCATTCCTGATTCGGATCAAGCAGCACCTTTTTCCATGCCAGAATTAGGATTGGCTGACAATCTGTGAGTGGGGAAGAAGGTACCAATCACTGCAACAGAATATCAGTCTGAAGCAATATTATCACCATTTGCTGTTGGTGTTATGTGAATTCTTCAGTGCACCAGAAAGACTTGTATTTAAGAATCGAATCTCACAGTGAATGTGAAAAATTCAGATGCACGCAGTAGGATTATCTGCTACATTTGAGGAATGAACCCAATGCATTTAGTTTAATTTTGTGTGTGCATGACAATATATTTTGTTATATTTAAATGATACACACAATTTTTATGTGCAACCTGGGCATCATTTTGTTCTCTCTTCAGTAAAGCATTATAAAGTGTTTTGAATGGTTGCTCTGTCTGCTTATTGCTCTTGTTGGCACCCTTCCTGGCTTATACGGAAGCTGTCTTATTTTAGCCTTGGATTTCAATGCTTGTCCATTCTGGGGAAAATTTCAGCTAGAGTTTTTTTTGTTTTTTTTTTCTTTTGGAAGTCTGGCTACCTAGCTCAGTAAAAAAAGGGCCAAAAAGCTTTAAACTAGCTAAAGCCAGGTTGTCCGTGCTTTTTACCGTATTTGGTGGCATACGGTATGCAAGGAATGAGGCATGCACCTTGTTTAGGGAAGGCAGAATGAAAAGAAAAAAATGCTTCCAGTCATGGTTGAATGATGACTGCTGGGGATCCTGAAGACAGGAGCTGTGGCTGTGAGTGAGTCTGTACTGTGGCTCTGACCCTAAAAGGTGAACTCTGCTTCTCCCTTTCCCCCCTCCTCCAAGGTAGGCAGAGGGAGAAGATTGCATAGCAGTCATTTGCAACCACAGCTGACTGCTTCTATCCATCCATGCTTCTATTTCAGTGAAGAAAAACCAACACCTCCGCTTCAGAGACGCACCCCAGTTTTGGAGGGGATGATTTTTGGGAAAAGAGTGCATGTGGTATATGAATGCATCCTGTATTAGTCACTTGCCACTTTGTGCCCTTTAGGGTGTGTTAAAGGTCTTGGGTACTGATAGCAACTGGCTAGCAGAGACTTCTGCAGAAGGAAAGCTCCTCATTAGTATGGATATGCCAACGTCCGGGCCTGAATTTAGAAGCCTTCTCTCTCAGCAGAAGGGGCACGTCAGGGGATGAAGAAAAGCCGAGATATATCAGGGCAGTGGGTGCTTGAGGCAGTAGAGCACCCAGGGGCGATGGTGACTTCTGGCTGCTGCCATGGTGCCAGTGTGATTGTATGGATTTGGTGACTCCTGCTATTTCTCCACCCTCCAAATCCTAGTTATACTACTGGAGAGGAATCAAAGGGTGTGTCAGAACAGCGCAGGTGAAAGCAACTTGTAATTAATGTCCCAAGAATCCCAGTAAGTCAGCACAGCAGCTTAAGGCTGCCTGTTACAGCAGGGTAGGGGTTAGCCCAGAAAATCAAGGAGCTGGATCCAAGCCGCTGAGCTACATGTTGCCCGATAGCGATGTAGCAATATGTTACATTGCCATATGGCATGCTACAGTGACATAGTAATCATGTGTGTCTACACCCGATCACCAGCTACATCACTGTAGCGGTGCACTGCCAGGTATAATGCGCTGCTACAGCGATGTAGCGGCAAATCTACCCATGCGCCATGGACGTAACACAGTACCCACCTGTACTGCACCATGTTTTAGTACTTCCAAAAGCACAGCACCGTAGCAACAGCACCCTATGGCGAAGTGTAGATGCGCCCCTTGAGACCCATACAAAAAAGCCTTCCAGCCCTACTAACACACAGGCTTTCAATTGGGTTTTAACTGAAACACTTGTTAAAACACTCAGAAGATTTCCTCAGTCTAGACGAGCACTGGAGTTCACAATTACAGGAAGCACCTTTCTGTCTACAGTGAGACTTGCTGTATTAGAGACAATCAGTCTTCAACACTCCTCGTTCCTTACCGAAATGGACTCGGAGAAGACTCTTCAACAAATCTGTTTCTGATACAAACTTGGGATGTAGGAAAGGCTACACTTTTATAACTGAGAAGAGAACCTGTCCCATTTGCACAAAATATAAGCATTTCTCTTGATCTCTCGTAAGGTAAATGGCAGGACAATAAATATATTCCAAATGTTTCAAAATTAGCTAGTTTTTCAATAATTAAAACATGAGATGATACAAAACACTGCTAATGTATTTAAAAATATTAACAATATTCTGGCTTGCATCATTTAATTTACATAGCAGGAAATTCTGATTTTTCTGTCAGTTTATAATGCACATATTAATAACATGCATTTAACGTTCTCTTTTGCCATGCCTTTAATTAAACATGAACTGTACAAGCATAATACATTTACGGTGGTGATTGTAGCTTTATTGTAAGTGTTTGTTACCTGTGAAAGCAGGGAGTAGAATCAGAAAATGGACAGGCAACCCTAATAGGGACTAAAATGTTATTTCAGGCAATTGCATTTATTCTCCTGTCAGACAGTGACCTTTCTGTCTCCTCCTAGTTTCTACGTCCTTGTAGAGCAAGTCTGTCTGATGGCACTGCTGTCCCCAAAGCACAACCCTTCCATAGCTGGTTATAGTGGCTGAGCTGCAGTTTCACACATTGAACAAGTTCATTATGAGCGCCACAAGGACAGACACAGGACTGGGGAAGCAGGTAGTAACGCTGGCTGGTAGGTTTCATAGTTTCATAGTTTCATAGATTTAGGGTCGTAAGGGACCTAGTAGATCTTCTAGCCCGACCCCCCGCCAGGGCGGGAGAACAACAAAACCCCAAAACAAAAACGGGACTCAAATGAGTCCAGCCAGGTAGGCATCCAGCCTCTTCTTAAAGACCCCCAGGGTAGGGGCCAGCACCACTTCCCTTGGAAGTTGGTTCCAGCTCCTAGCCGCCCTAACTGTGAAGTAGTT
>NW_017729025.1:22416852-22437295 GCF_001723915.1 Gavialis gangeticus | reverse complement strand
GATCTTCTCAAAGAGTTTCCCCAGGATTGAGGTAAGACTGACGGGCCTATAGTTGCCCGGGTCCTCCCTCTTCCCCTTCTTGAAGATGGGGACCACATTTGCTACCTTCCAATCATCTGGCACCTGGCCCAAGCACCACGATCGCTCATAGAGCCATGCCAGGGGCCCTGCAATAACCCCAGCTAGCTCCCTCAGCACCCTGGGGTGGAGAGCGTCCGGACCCGCTGACTTGAACGCGTCCAGCCCCTCCAGAAGCTCTCTAACCCGGTCCCCCCCAACCTGAGGTCTGAAGGCGATCCCCTCGAGTCTGGCTTCTATCACTGGCTGGTAGGTTGTGCAAAGAGGCTAGTATTCACTTTGGATTTGGATTCAGCCAATTTGGGAGACAGTGATTTGATATGGTGATTCGAATCACTGTCCTGAATCGATTTGGCTGAATCTGATTCTGAGATTTGGATGCTGCTGAATAGGCCAAATCTCCAAATCCAGCAGGCCCCATCCCCTGCCCGCTCTCCCAACCCCATCAATGGCTGCCCTGCCTGGCCCAGCTCTTGGCTCTTTTCAAAAAAAAAAAAGGCTGCACACACCAGTTGCTGCCAGGTGGGGGGTGGGGGCAATCCCTGCTTCTCCCCACTGCCCCATGCTGTGTGGGGAGCTCTGCCACAAGCCCCCATCCCCTGCCCACTCTCACAGCACCAGCTCCTGACTCTTAAAAAATAAATAAATAAATAAATAAATAAATAAAAAGCCCCCACTCACCAGGTGCTGCTAAGCACCCCATGCAGCATGGAGGACTCTGCCACAGGCCTCATCCCCCATCCGCTCTCCCAGCCCTGCCCCCATGGCTGCTGCCCCACCCATCCCAACTCCCATCTCTTTTAAAAAATAAATAGTCCTGAATTCACTGGCTCCGGCCAGGTGGGGGTTGGGGGGATGGGAGGGTGATTTCTGCTGCCCCCCAACTGCCCCATGTTGTGTGGGGTGCTCTGCCATGAGCCCCAAGAAGTCCTGATGGCTGCTGCATGTTGCATGCTGCAGCAGCCAGTGAGTGTGGGGCTTTTTTTTTTTTAAAGAAAGGGGAGATGGGGCTGAGCGGGGCAGACATGGTGGCTAGGAGAGTGGGCGGGGGCCAGAGGCTCTCATGGGGTCTGGGGGAGTAGGTAGGGGATGGGGCCTGGTGGGGGGTCCCCCCATGATCCCTCTTCTTTTCTCCCGCCCCACCCCTCCTGCCTCCTGCCTGCTGGCATGCAGTCTTGTTCCAGGTCCAGCTCCCTGTGGCGGCGAATGGGGACTGCCCAAATCTCCAAAGCTCTCCAAATCTTTTCTGAATCAATTCGAACCTTTTTACTGGTCTTCTGATTTGATTTGGATTCGGAGATTCGGCCAATTTGGATTCAGAGATTCAGAAGCCTCTGAATCAAATCAGCACCTGAAGCTTCGCACAGTCCTACTGGCTGTTAGTTTTGCCACTGCTGTTCCAAGTATATCTGCACTGGGATATTAATGGCAGTCTTGCAAGGGGTTTTCTTGTTCTTTCACCTTGCATCATAGTGACTTCCAAGGGAAGTGGTGCTGGCTCCTACCCTGGGAGTCTTTAAGAAGAGGCTTGATGCCTACCTGGCTGGAGTCATTTGAGCCCAGTTTTTCTCCTGCCCAGGCAGGGGGTCGGACTTGAAGATCTACAAGGTCCCTTCTGACCCAACTTCTATGATTCTATGATGACTTGATGCCTCAGACCCGCTCCTTCTTTTCCTCATTGACTGCATTCCTCTTAATTTCTGTGGCCCTGGAGTGCCAGTAGGGGAATGACATGAGGAGTGTATACATAGCATGGCATCCCCAGAGGGGTCACAGGCTAGGGTCTGTCACTGTGCAGGGACAGAGGCATGCATGGGTGCAGGGGGGCTGCTACTGAACAGATCACTAATTCCCTGCAGGCTGTGTAAGGCTACTGGACCAAAGTAACTTTGTTGGAATAGTACCACATCTGCTCTCATTGGCATAGGAGTCTTTCCTTGGTCCATATACATTTCCCCAGTATCTTGTCAGTCCTGTCAGCCAGGATTTTAACTTTAAAGAACAAAAATACTAAAGCTGACTTGAAAAGGTGGTAGTGGTAGTGGTGGGGAGTCTTGTCTCCTTTTCTGCTTTTTCTAATGATAAAAAGGCCTGCAAGATATTTTTTCACACTTGTCTCTTTATACCAGAAATGTAAAATGACTGCAGGATTCCAGAGCATGAGGGCTGAGCAAAGAAGAGAGGGTTTTTAGACAGACTGGCTAAAACTCGTGGCGATTCCTTGTTAACATCAATGCCCTTGATGACCCTGGTGAAAAGATTTTTGGTTTAAGAACCAGTGTTCTCCCCATATGCTCCCCTCATAAGGTACGAGAGAGAGCATGGCCCTGGTTAGGGCTTTGTCCTCGAGGACCTGAGTTCAGTTCCTTGCTTCTTTTCAGGTACCTTGTGTAACTTTGAGCAGACCATCTGCAATCAGTGGGAATGAGTTGCCTTAATACTATTGAGGATATGAGCCTTTGTCTTTATGCCTCAGTTACCCATTTGTAAAGTGAATGTGGAATAGAATTCCCTTACCTCGAGCTGAGCTTCTCTTGTCCGTTTGTCAAGAAACCTTTCAGGCCTTTCCTACTGATCAGCAATGGGCAGAAACACCATTCCCCCCCTCCCCCCTTTTTCTTTTTTGAACCCCCTTTCCACCTTTAAGACAGGGGCATCAAACATACAGCCCATGGGCTATATCCACCCTATGGACCTGCTCCTTTTGGCTTCCTATCATGCCAGGGAATTCAGGGGCATGGAGAGCAGGGGGTAGGGCGTGCCACAGAATCTGGGGGTACAATGTCCCATTAGACATGGCTGTCCACTCACTCTTCAGCAGGGGTGCTGAACTTGCAGCCCACAGAGCCTTGAAATTCAGCCAGCAGGGCTCTCCATAGGTTGGGAAATTTGATAGCAGGGGAGCAGTGGCAGTACAGGGTAGTACTGCCACCCCCCCCCCGCCAAAATGTCAAACCCTGTGGGGCAGAGTGAGGCCACCCCTTCCTTTCTCCCTCTGTGCAGCTGGTTCAGGCCTGGCCTATGTTCCCTTCTTTGCCCTCCCCCCGGGCGGGGCTGGGCCATGCACCCTTCCCTCCACCTGGCCAGGTTGGGCCCAGGCCATGCCCTGTTCCTCATGCACATGAATCAAGGCTGGCCTATGCCCCACGCCCTCTGTGTGGCGGGATGGAGCCCTGCTGCGCCCACCCTGGGTGCTGAACTAGGTCTACCATACAGATCTGGCCCATGCATGGATTGGGCACTGCTCATCTGGCCTGGCAGCCAAAATGTTTGAACACCACTGTCCTATGGCCATGGCTCATGGCCACTTGCCCTGCAGCTGCTGGATCCAGATCCAGTGAATTTAATACCTCTGATTTTTACACCACTTGCTACATGAATCTCAGAAGAGATTTCCATGGTTGCTGGTACAAATGCACCTTAGTTGGGTCCTGTGCCTAAGAGGCAGCCAGAGCACAGAGGGGATATGGCAGAGATGTGCTCCATGTGGACAGTCCCCCACTAGTGTTAGTCTACATTAGGGATCCTGCATTAGTGACATGATTTAGAGCAGTCCAGCAGGTGCCCTCAACTTGGTGGAGCTGGGGTTAGCACTGAAAAGCAGATTTACCTCATGCCTTCTACTTGGCTAATGAAGAGGATTTAGCCTTTCATGGTGGATCTCCTTTCATTGGGAAAGCAAAGTATGTTACCCTTTCTCTCAAGCATGCCATTAAGCCATTTTTAATAGAGTTGGTTCAGAAATAAAACTTCCTCTTACAAGTGGAGTCCACATTACCTACTCAGATATGTAGGACTGAAATCCTGATGCATACACAGAGAATTCTCTCTAGAAGACTTCCCAGCAAATGTAAGAATGAAAGGTGTACAGCATCAAAAACCTGTGTCTTAGAAAAATCATAGAAATCATAGAAAATTAGGGTTGGAAGGGACCTCAGGAGTTCATCTAGTCCAACCCCCTGCTCAAAGCAGGACCACTCCCAACTACATCATTCCAGCCAAGGCTTTGTCTAGCCGGGTCCTGAAAACCTCCAAGGGTGGAGCTTCCACCACCTCTCTGGGTAACCTGTTTCAGTGTTTTACTACTCTTCTAGTGAGAAAAATTCTTGCTGCAACTTGAGACCATTGCTCCTTGTTCTGTCATCTGCCACCACTGAGAACAGTCCAGCTCCATCCGCTTTCGAACCCCCCTTCAAATAGTTGAAGGCTGCTATTAAATCTTCCCTCAGTCTTGTCTTCTCTAGACTAAATAAGCCCAGTTCCCTCAGCCTCTCCTCAGAAGGCATGTGCCTCAGTCTCCTCACCATTTTTGTTGCCCTCCACTGGACTCTCTCCAAAATGGATGTAGATATTTTTAAAGTCCCTTTGAACCCTATGATTCTATAGGCAGTTTGGGGAAAAATATTACAGATAAGCATTTGAAAGTCTTGCAAAGCCAACCTAATTATGTTGGCCTCCAATCCCAGTCTGCTTTGCTTTCACTAATATTGATTTTGCTTTGTATCTCACTAGAGCTCACAATAACAACTGAATTAAGCCAATGTACTTAATTTTGATGTCTATCTGTTAGGAGAAAGAAAAGTATGTGTTGAATGGAAGTCATTATGTTGGACAAAACCTACTGTAGGTTTTTCTCTTGTTTTGGCTTCATGATAGTTGACTATTATATCTGCTTTTAGTGTTGCTTAGGAGAAGGACAAATCGGAGGTGATCCACCATAAAAACATCAAAACAACCTACTGAAGAGGTCATTAATTTTACAGCAACATCCATATATTGATTTCACATGCTGCAGGTAGAGTTTTGATAAAGACAGCATTTTGAAATTGGACGGAAATTATTCTCTGTCTTGTTTGGAATTAACCATTATGTTGGGTTTTTTTTAAAAAAAATTACATTACATATGTGAACATAATTCATAAATGTGTCATGTTCTCTCCTAAACAGACTTTTCTCCAGATGACAATGTGAATAAAGCATTGTATCGAAAAGTACTGGAAACAACCTGAAGTTGAAAAATGATTAGAGGTCTAAGAAACTTAACTTGAGGGAAAAGCCTACAGAACTGGGATTATTTGGCTTGAAGATTATTTGGCCTTTTTAAAGAATAGCTGTCATCAAATACCTAAAGCAAAGTTATATAGAGGATTGTGATAGACAAATGTTCTCCAGCTTCTGGACAGCTGGGGGCTACACACCACTGAGACTGCCCCTCACATTTCCCTCCAGGCTGTGTGCACCGTCCAGTCTCTCCCCTGCTGGGCATGCAGCATACTGCACGCAGGCATGCAGTATACTCTCCATACTGATGCTTGTACAACCTGTTTTTTCTTTGCCACAGGTGTATGCGATCCCCACCTCCTCCCTCCCCACAGTCATGTGCATCATGTAGGCAGGTCGGTCCTGCAGTGTAGGCAGGCCAGCTCCCAGCAGCACTTCCACCCCACTCCTGGCCATGCATGTCATCCAGGCAGCCCCCCCTGTAGCATTCAGTGCAGGCAGCCTGACTCCTTTCTTTGCTGAATGTGCAGCATGTGCAGCCTGGCTCCCTCCTCCACAAGGCACCCAGAACCTGTCCTGCCACCAGGGATTGGGGGCAGGAACTAGAAGCTGGAGGAGGTAGGTGGAGCCCAGAGACCCGGGTCAATGGGTGGAATGGCAGCTGGCGGGAGTCCTTGGGCTATGAGTTAACTCCTCTCAGGACTCCAGCTGGACAACCCTGCCGGTGATAGACAATTTTTTGTGGCTGCAGGGCACAAGAAGTAACAGACTTAAACTGCAACAAGGGAAATTTAGGCTGGATATTAGGCAGAACTTTATACCTTTGAGGCTGGCTAAACATTGGAATAGATTAGGTTGTGGAGTCTTCATGCTTGGTAGTTTTTAAAGATCAGGTTAGAAAAACTCTTGACTGAAATGGTTTAGACAGGAATGAGCCTGCCTTGAGCAAGGACTTAGACTACATGACCTTTTGAAGTCCCATCCACCCATATTTTTCTATGTCCCTATGTTCTAGAAGGTGTGTTTTGGCATAGGGCCATATATTAGCATGAACCAGCTTCTAGATATTGGGCTCAGTCATCATCCATCTCATCTGAGATGATCTAACATCCAGTGTCAGTATCCAGTATCAACTGGATGGGAAGCTTTTCAGTCTTGGGCGCTTCTGGGCAAAAACAAAGTTCACCACCAAGGACATCCACAACCTTCAGTTTGCGGATGATTGTTGTGTGATGACTCACTCTGCATAGGATATGCAAGTGACCCTAGATCTCTTCAATGTTTCGTATAAGAGATTTGGCCTATCTTTGAATGTTGCCAAGATGAAGATTCTCCACCAACCCTCCCCATGCCAGCTGAACATCCCTCGCGCTATCTACGTAGATGGGGAGGCTCTGGAGTATGTGGAGCACTTTCTGTATCTTGGCAGCCACCTCTCTCAATGGGCTACCATAGATGAAGAAGTGCAGCACGGGGTCAACTGCGCCAATGCCACTGCCTTCAAGCTGTGACAATGTGTCTTTGAAAATAGAGACTTTTGGAAGTTGACAAAGGTCTTGGTTTATAAGGCTGTTGTGCTTACCACCCTCCTTTACTGCAGTGAAGCCTGGACCATCTACTGTTGCCACATTAAGACCCTTGAGAGCTTTCACCAGCGGTGCTTCCATCTAATCCTGCGGATTAAATGGGAGGACCTCCAGACCAGCATGAGTCTCCACCAGCATGGAAGCCTTGCTCTTGAGCAATCAACTCCGATGGATGGGCCACTGTGTCCAGATGTCTGAGAACCACCTCCCTCCCCAGATTCTTTTCTCCCAGCTCTCTGTTGGCTAATGCTCAAAGAGTGGCCAAAGGAAATGGTACAAAGACACACTCAAGGTTGCCCTCAAGCACAGAGGCATCAACACCAATGGCTGAGAGGAGCAAGCTGCTGACCATTCGGTGTGGCACCACCTGGTCCACCAAGGTGCGCTCCACTTTGAGGCCCAACAACTCAATACCAAGGCAGAATGGTGGCAGTGGAGGAAGGAGAAGGAGATGAACTCCAGGGCTGTGAATCCCACTCCCCACACAATAAAATGCCCCCATTTCCAAAGAACGTGTACATCCAGAATTGGGCTCCTCAGTCACCTGAGGACTAGGGCTGTGCAAAGGTTTGGGTGGTGATAAGATTGGGAGGAGATTTGGCCTGATGCGGTAGCTGAATCTCCAAATCAGAATTGAATCAGGTAACCAATTTAAAGGTCTGAATCGATTCAAAGCTCTCCGAATCTTTTCAAAAGATTCGGAGAGCTTTGATGATTCGGGTAGTCCCTAGTGGATGCAGCAGGGAGCTGTAGCTGACTCTGAGCTGGTAAGTAGTAGGGGCAGGGGAGGGAGGCTGGCGGAATGGGGAGGGGACCATGGGGAGACCCCTGCAAGCCCCTGCTCATGGCAGAGCCCCCCCATATAGCATGGAGCAGTGAGAGGCAGTGGGGATCACCCCCTTGCCCAGCAGCACCCGCTGAGTTGGGGCTTTTTTTTTTTAACAAGTGCTGGGAGGTGGGGCGGGGCAGCCACTGCTGGGCTGGGGGCGATGGGCCTGGCCTGGCTGATTCAGAGATTCGGCAGCAGCCGAATCTCCAAATCAGATTTGGCCAAATTAAATCGGGACAGTGGTTCAAGTCACCAAATCAAGTCACTGTCGCCCGAATTGGCCGAATCTGAAGCGAATACTAGTCATTTTGCACAGGCCTACTGGGGACCTGTCAAGCCTGGTGGACGTCATCCTCGATTCTGAGGGACCACCCCCAATATATTAGCATGAACCAGCTTCTAGATATTGGGTGGTATATGCCCAAATCAAGATCTACCTGGGTGCAGGATTTTCTGAGCCTTCCTTTGAAGCAGATGGTACTAGCCAGAGACCAGTTTCTAGGGTCACTGGTCCACGGGCCTAGTTTAGTGGGGCAATTCTGATGTTCTAAAAAACATTATTTTCTTCTCTTCCTTCATCTCTTCTATGTTCCTAGAGATAACTGTTATGATTTGAACTGTGTAAAATGTCAACTCAGGCTAAGACACTGACAGGCACTAACTGTGCCTCCTTGCAGTCCGTCTGGTGGTACACCGTCGTTAATCATCGTCTGAAGGGAAGACTCTATCACTCATCTATGTATAGCAGGGCCTATTAGCACACTGCTCAGCTGGAAGGAAAGCCACAGAATCCACTGCAATATTTAGAATTTACATATTCATGAACTTAATTAACTAGTCATAGGGCATTTTGAGAACAGGTATGAGCAGCCTTTGCCTCTCTCTTTTTATAAAGAGAATTAAAGGCAACAGCCTTGGGCTTCATATTTCACATTTGCCTTTTATAAGGTAATAAAATTCTGCACATCGTAGCACAGGTGGGTGACTAATTGATGTGAATGTGTGAGGGACTGGCATCTAAGCTAGAGACCACCCAGTTTTGTTAAAGTTTGCCTCCATTGTTGACAGCTAGAGCTATGACTAATTAAGGTTATAGTCCAATGTTAGGTTTTTGCAGTTTTGGAGGACCATTGTGTGTATATAGTTTATTACAAGAATTTTTTTAATACTGGTGAGGGTTTAATTACAGTTGTCCTCATTATGAATTGGTTTTGCCCTTTGATCCCTCTAGATTTGAAACTGCAGTTTATATTTCATAAGCTCTTAATACACAACTTTTTCAATAGGGACCTCATCCTTTTTGCGTTAATTTGATATCTGACATTCAGGAAATGACCCTTGTGCAACAATGATGAAGATTGCTTTTTACCAATTAAAATATACCCTGACATGGGATATTAGGCCAGCCATTTGTGTTACCATCCTAAAAGCATCTGTCAGTCAATGCAAATTGCATGACTGGAAAAGCCAGGAGTAGAATAAACTGTATGTGAATTCAAGCAATTAATCTTCAATTTTTCAAAGAGAAAATAGAAAGGGAGGCTTTGATCTCTGTCATTTTGCAAGAGGGAGACCCCAAGCTGTTTCTGCTCATTTATTTTATGTTTTTTTTGGCCTAGGAAAGTATTAAGTTGTGCAAATTAAACAATTCACCTAGACTTCCTGGAAAATCTCCAGATTAAAGTGTTTTTTCTCGCTTACTGGGTTTCTTAATTTCCTAATTTCACACTGCTTGTACTTTGCTCTAACTCTTTCTCCTTATGCAACAGCTGCCTTTAGGTTCCTTATTACTTTGTAGTGTTAGAGGGAGGCTCTTAGGTGAGTTGTTGTTGCTCAGCACATTAAGCAGCACCTGAAATGATGTAAGATGAGATGAACGCCTTTGTAGTCTCAAGGCATTAGCTTTCTCACTGACAGGTTTGTTATGCTGTGGTCTTGAGCTAATTTAGATCAGTCAAGGATTATCATTTCTGTTCATCCCAACAAAGCTCTCAAAGCTGTTACTTAGGAATTTCTGAGCACAGTGATTATATTTGGTGAGGAGCAAATGCCTCTGTGTTCCTGGTGTTTCTTATCATTATGATGACAGATAGACGCACACACAATATGTTGGTCTAGGATTCATGCTCTCCCTGAATACCTTTTGCTTTGAAACCCAAATCCTTCAAATGACATTTGGTGTATAATAAGCTCTTCCAAATCATTGGGTGATGGCAATGGCACGGACACATTTATCATAATCTTTATGGCTGATCTTTGCTTTGTTCCATAAGCTGTCTAACAAAGTTGTCATGTGAACCTGAGCCTATTGTGTCACAGTCTCATGTGAAAACTCCAGTTCCTCATAAGAGAGAAGCTTGTTGAACTGGGTTCCACTAGCTGAAAATGCCTTTTAGGAGTGGTAACTTTCATCAGAGGAACAAGATTCAGTACTAAATGGAAGTTCTGACCTGCAAGAGCATTTCCCTTAATAAGAGCAATCTCCTTTTAGAGAGAATGTGCAATGGGCAGATGCTGCTGGAGTTCTGTGAATTAGTCTTTTCCTCTGAGGACTTCAAGTCTCAAAATGGATTCATCTGCCATGATATACTTTGACTTTAGCAAGGCTTTTGGCACTGTCTTCCATGACATGCTCACTGGTAAGATAGGGAAATAGAGACTAGGTGAAAGTACTGTGGATAGATAGCTGGTTGGATCATCCCGCTCAATGAGCACTCACTAATGGCTCGATTTGGGAGGAGATGCTGAATGAGGTTCCTCAGGGTCTGTCTTAAGTCTGGTATTTTTTAACATCTTTCTTAACTATTTGGCGGATAGGATTGAGTGCACACTTGGCACATTTGCAGACCACACTAAGTTGAGTGGAGCTGCAGATTAGGGCTGTGTGAAGCTTTGGCCCCTGATTCAATTCAGTGGAGATTTGGCCAGATTTGGTGGCTGAATCTTCAAATCCACATCAAATCAGAGGACCCTTTAATCTCTCCAAATCAAATTGGAACCTTCTGAAGAGATCCTGAAAGATGTGGAGATTTGGACACAGACACAGCTTTAAATGTTTTTTCTACATACCTCTAGGTAGCAGGGGCTCATGAATGCCGTGATGATGGGGTGCATGGAGTGTCCCACAGGAGCACAGGGGGATCCCCAGCATGCTCGGGAGCAGACCCAGAAGTGGACGAGAAGCACTTCTGGGTCTGGTGGAGAGCATTCAGGGGGTCCCTCCCTGCCCCCCCAGCTCGGCGACTGGTGCCTCCTGGGTCTAGGGCGGCACACGGGGGCCCCCCTGAGGCCAACTGCTGAGCTGGGGGGGGGCACAGCCCCCCCCCCCCCCGCATGCTCCCTGGAAGACCTGGAAGTGGACTGGAAGTACTTCTGGTCCACTTCCGGGTTCACTACTGAGCACATGGAGGCCCCCCGCCCCCCACTCCTGTCAGGAGCTCCACCCACCCCAGCATCGCAGCGATCATGAGCTGTGCTTTCTACCTTGAGGTATGTAGAAAAAACATTTAAACCTGTGTCTACGTCCAAATTGCTGATTCTCTGAATCATCATCGAGTCTTCAGATTCAGATTTGGCTAAATCGAATCAGGGATAGTGATCTGAATCAAATCAAATCACTATCCCTGATTTGGTCCAAATCGAATAGGCCCTGCTTCGCACACTCCTACTGCAGATATAATGATGATTAGAGGCCTGGGAAACGTGACCTATGAGGACAGGCACAGAACTAGGATTTTTTAGTTTGCTGGAGAGAAGGCTGAGGTGTGGTTGGTTGTATGGTGGAAGGAGATGGACTATTCTCAGCGGCAGCAGGAAACAGTCTTAAACTGCAGCAAGAGAAATATAGGTTGGAGGTTAGGAAGAACTTTCTCATATGAGGGTGGTTAAGCATCCTCAGACTGCCCAGAGCAGTTGTGGAATCTGCATCCTTGGACTTTTAAGAGCAAGTTAGATGTCAGGAGGCACTACTTCACAGTCAGGGTGGCTGGCTTTGTAACCAATTTCCAAGGGAAGCGGTGCTCGCTCCTACCCTGGGGGCCTTCAAAAGGAGGCTAGATAGACTCCTTGCTGAGGTCGTTTGGCCACAGCAATCTTTCCTGAAACTATGTATATTTGGCTGGGATTGTTTAGTCAGGGATGATCCTGCTTTGAGCAGGGGGTTGGACTAGATGACTTGCTAAGGTCCCTTCCAACCCTTTTTTTTTTTTTTTTTTTTTTGCGCGTAGAGAGCGAGAACTAACAAACTTCTTGCTACCACCTAATCTGGCCTCTTGTACATTTTTGTATACTTAAAACAAAAACTTTCAGGTTAATATTCTTCTACCACAGTAGTTTAAGTTATGACTATTTAGCAAAGATGAAGTTTGAATGCCTAGTTCTAAAACTTCTTTTAATAATATATTTCAAGGAAATATGAGATCTTTATGATAATCATTGTGAATAAATGCAGACAGCATGATGCACTGGATTTGATATACATGCTGGGCCAGAGTACATGATTAGCTAATAACGTAGTTAAGGGATTTTACAGGATGAAGTATTTAACTCCTCCTATGTTGCTTTGTATTTCTGGCTTGTTATACATATTTTTAAATCAGCAATTTCTCTTTACAAGTCCAAGTTCAGAAATGTGTTGTGCATGTACGTGTGAAATTCAACCTATTTCCGAAGTGAATTTGGTGCAGGTTTCAATGCTGGATGGTCGCTTATTGGGTGTTAGAGGCAAAAGCCTAGAAAACACACAGAAATATCTCCCTTCTTTTTTCATTAAGTTAAACATGCATGGTCTTTTTAAATGTAAAGAAGCTGAATGTTTACTATTAAATGTAAAGAAATAATGTTCTGTTAATAGTTTGCCAAACAACGTCATCAACATGAGAGGAGTTCTGCAGTGACAGAGAAAAATGTGTAGCATCTTGATGGCTCAATATTAAAAATACCTAGTTAGGTGGCAGTTTGCTGTGAAATGCACTCATGCCCCTGGGTTTCTCTGGCAGGTGAAAAGCCTTGCATGGAGCTGGTTAAAAAAAGTCTTTGAAACCCATTTTCTATAATTTTATTATACCTGCAGTTTTTCATTTATTGACAATTCCAAAATAATAAGAAAATTAGAATGTTAAAGTTTAAAACTTTGAATTGAAAATTTAGATAACATTTCTACTTCACTTTTAACTCTTCTTTTTAACTTCACTGTATTCTAAAATTTTTAAACAACATGAAAAATAATTAAAAAAAAAAAATCAAAGGATGCATCCTATTTTGACCAGCACTAGCAGGGCCCATAACACAGAGTGAACTGGCATGTCATGCATTTCCCTTAGGGGAGGAAATGTATTCTGAGTTTCTGAGGTCCAGTAGTTCAAAGCCCTGTCTGAGTCTAATTACTTATAAGCTTCCTTGTCTTACATAGGAGGCCTCAAAGAGGATTGTATGTGGCACTTGCAACGTTAAAACCATGGATCTGTACTGTTTAGGCTGGTGGCTTTCAATCTTTTTTCATCTGTGGACCCCTAAAAATTTTTGAATGGAGATGTGGACCTCTTTGAATTGCAAGTGTGGGGTATTCCCATACTTTTGGCTGATCATAGTAATCTTTTGTGGACCCTCAGGGGTCTGTGGACCACAGGCTGAAAACTACTGATTTAGGCATTTGGAAATAACTCTGTTAGCTGGTAGCAATAATATGTTTGTCTCTTGTTACATAAACAAGTCAGTAACAAGGGAGACATATACCTTAAGGAGATTAGTTTTTAATAATCTTAATTCAGGTCCTCACTACTTTAAGAATAACCTTGTTCATGGTGCAGTGATTGGGTTTACTAACCCTGCTGAAAACCAGCATATATTTGTTGATGAAGAGCTCTGTGCTGATGTATTTGGGCTCTCTCTGGTACCCAAGCTAGCTCTGGCATCTCTGCATGGTGGTGCACTGTGCTGTGTACACTTGATGCATGGTTCCTGTGAATGGGTTGGGCAATCTTAACTTCGTCTCTCCTTTTGTACTCTCCTTCCATGACTTGGATTTAAGAAGAAAAGGAAGGAGGTCAGTGAGCTTTTGATGTTTGTGATCGATAAATGCCACCCAAGTGTTGCGCGCTTATGGTATTGGTTAATTTTCAAAATAAGAGATACAGTAACAGCAATCTCACCAATTACTTCATTGGCGCGGAAAACCCAAGTTGCGGATGAGGGAACTCTACTCCCAATACCTTAATGATACTTTGTAATTCATATAGTCTCTACCACCAATTACCTCATTAGTGGAGCGTGTTCTCCATGTCTCTTATTCTTTGCCTGCGTCTTGTGCCAGGAGTGGCCCCCTATTGCTCCCTCACAATCCGTCCCGCTGTTTCAAGGACGTCATTGTCCTGACGGGGTCAGGGGCTTGAATTAGCTCCTACTACCCATGCATTGTCCAAGAGATGCCCTCCCTTTCCGTAGGCTCCTGGCAGAGCCGCCTCCCGGTGCCTCAGTACTTCTCCGCACTCACCGATGCAGCTGCGATTCCTGGAGAAGTCGTCTGCCTTGTGTCTGACCTGCTGTGTCCTCTGAAGTCCAGTGCTCCTGGTGTCCTTCTAGATTGTAGGTCAGGCTCCTCGTTTCTTCTCTCTCAGGGTCTTGATCACCCCTTTGTCCATCCTCTTGTGCTCGAAGGCAATCAGTAAGCGCCCCGCCGCTGGCTTTATTCTGGTTTTGGTGGGCTAATCGCCCAATCCTGTCTCGGGTGTGAAATTTCCTCCACCTGTCAGGGTGCATTCTCAGGTCAGTCCTCTCCGACCTTGCCTAAGTAACAGGGCTCCTGCCTGAGTCCTTTTTACAGTTCCCTTGGCTTTTGCCCTGTTCATGCTGTCACTGCTTGGTTCTCATCTCTTTCCATTTTGACCAGGAGATCCAGATCCAATACCACCTCCACTCTCCTTTTTCCTTGATTTTTGTTACTTTTAATGAGGAGAATTGGGTCCTTTAGACAAAACAGAGGACAAAGGAAGAGCCAATGCCAGTTCACTGGAATACTTGGGCAAATGCTTTGCAGCCCACACATTGGGAGGTAATGACATAGGTAACTATGGAAGAATTCTCTCATCCATTGTATTATGTCCTCCATTTAACTATGGAGAGCAGATAAAGAATCAGAGATTGGGGAAGTGAGAATTTTTTTCCACTCTATTTACTCCATACCTTGCCGACTTCGATATTTTCCTAGATTGGCCTACTGTATTTCCTATAAAAATATCTTGACATTTTTTTTGGGTCATAAAGCCCACATATGTTGGTGTCAGAGAGATGTGATGATGAGTTGTAATCTTGAAATATAATGTCTTGAGTATTGCTTACAGTGGCACCATTGGACCCCAAGCAAGGTTGGGGTATCATTGTGGCTGACGCTCTAGAATAGCTTAGTAAGAAAATGTTTCCTTTCCAAAGAGTGTATCTAAACAGATAAGGCAGGTGAACGCTGGGATAAAAGGGTGGTATTATCTCTATTTTGGAGATAGGGAACTGAGGCAAAGAGAAATGAAGCAACTTGCCCAAGGTCACATAGGAAGGTGTGGTAGAACCAAGAACTAATCCCAGATCTGCTAAATCCTAGTCTATTACTAGTCTTCATTACAGTAGAATACAGATACTTTATAGAGGGATGATTTGTGACCCCATTAGTTCGTGGAGGCTTGGCAGTTAAGAAAGAGCCTCTCAGCTGCTTGCTGTAGCTTTTACGTCAAAAGGCTCAGCTTCTCCAATCAGGTGGAGCACACGTGAGGTTCCGTGTAGCTGATTGGAAAAATGGTGCCCTTTCAAAATAAAAACCACAGCAAACAGCTGGAGCATCTTTGCGGTCTCACATAACTGTTTGCTGCAGTTATATCTCGTTCTGGGACGCGAACCCTGTAAAGAATCTTGGTTTGGCTTTATTTGTGCTATTACAATAGCAAATGAAGGACCTAATCAAGGCTCCCATCAGGGCTGTCCTAAGGGGGCTTTTCTTACCATGTTATAATGATATATATTTAAAAAAAAAAAGTGTAGTATCAAGAGGGGTATTCTTATTTTTCCTTATTAGAAGAAATGCCAGAAGGAACCATCTCTTACGAAGGTGAAAGCCTTGCATTTGTAAGTGAGAAAAAGGGCATGAAAATAACTGTTCATACATATTAGCAAGACATCAGCTTATCCTTTATGGTAAAAGAAAAATGAAAGAGCTCACGCAGAAGTTCTAAGAATGACTTTTTCTTTCAAACCCAGCACTTTTCCCGTTAGAATATAAAAGGATTCAGACAGGCATTTAGCTCTTTATGAAATCACATCCCATTTACTTCCTCAGAGTTTCTATTTGTGTAATTACCTTTCTTTTTGCTTAAAGTAACACCCTTACATAAAAAGAAAAAGCAGTTATTAAAGTTGTGGCATAACAATTCTACAAATTATTTCTCCTAAAATCATTAGGAGGAAGATTTTCTTTATACTTGCATGAAGTTCTTTGTTCGTTACCCCAGTTTTTCAAGCAGGGGACTCACTGGGATTGGTCATTGGTCACACAGACCCAATTAACACTGAAGGTCAAGAGTATATTATACTGAAAAAGTCCTGGTAGGATAGAAACATGCATTCCCGATTAAGACAGCCGTTGTAGGAAATGAAATTATAGCTCTAGAAATCTGATTGTGTCTGTGCTTGAGTGAGGTAGCGTCTCTGCTCCATTTCCCAATGTGCAGGCTGCCATATGCTTCAGGAATTCAGCAACTTTTTAGTGGAAAAAGAAAGGAAGCGTCTAGGGCAGTGGACAAGGCACTGAATGGAAACTGTAAATATGCTGAAGGATGACAGAGGAAATTCTTGTGGTGACAAAACTACTTTGCTAGGCTGCTTCTTTAAGAGCATTTGACCATGGAGTGTCTGCCACCTTTTGCTGTCTGTCAGCCTTAGTGTAACATTAATTTAGGGAAAGTCAGCTCGGGAGCAGTCTTGGCTGGGAAAAGAAATGAAAGACCAGATCCTCACAAAAAAAAAAGTCTCTGTCTTTCCATGGTGTGTGAGCATTTCACGGATTTTAGTGGTGTTTCTTTGTCTCTCCCATCTTTGCTACCTTTATGAGCTAGACAACAAGAAGCATTGTTTAGGAGGACAAATACCATTGATGATGTAATGGAGAAAAATCAGGAAACAATTAGCAACCTTCTTTACTAAATGTTTTATGAGGCTGCATTTGCATCTGGGGGATATTAGAATAAATATAGCACAGGGAAATTAGTTTTATTTCATGCTAATGGACAAATCAATTCTGTTCTAATTGCATTATGATTTTTAGAATACGATCAGGCAGTCATTTTAGTGTTTTGATTAGATTGTTCTATTGTTTATTTCGTTTGGCCTAATAAGTTGAATACGATTTCTGATGACACATGTCTGCACAAATATCTATTGACAGCAGTATACTTTTGATTTAAGGGAAGGGGAGGGGAGGCTTCTCCAAAAGTAAAACAGCAACAACATTTTGATTAGGATGTTTGCTAAGAACTACCTGTGTTTGAATTTGGGGGTAAAAGCTGTAGTTCTTTCATGCGGGACTGTGGACTTTAATTCAGTCCACAGTCCCAGGCATTAGTGTCTGTATGGAATCTCAAAAACACTGACTGGTCCAAACCTACTCTTTAAATAACCCAGGATGAGCTGAGGATGTTATAGCTGTCCAGGCTTGCAATTTCTGTGCTTTTGTTACTGTGTGTCTCTGCCTCTATTTCATTGTAACGTACCAAGCAATAAGGAAGCCAAAAGGTAAGTCATAACAGACTATTAAGACCGTGCTTTTCAAAGCCGTCTTTGAAATCTCAGCCTAAATTATGGGTCTACTTACCCTAAAGCACAGAATTGATGAGTGAATATATATTTTTGTCTATACAAATCAAAATGTGTTACATATTACATCAGAGCTCTCTTAAACTGATACTAGTTAAAGAAATAGGTTTTTAATAAGAATAGATTATTGGTCCCTTAAGGCTTTATGCTTTTTTAAAAAAAAAAGCAAGGGATAGGATATGATTGTCAGCCTCACGCTGCTGCATAGCTCTCTTCTGCTTTTGTGCATGTTCCACCTCCCTCCTCCAACAAATATGCAACCTTGATTTTTCTTGCAGCTACTAGTTGTGCTATTTTTGTCATGCAGGTTCACTTCCATTGCTTGGCCTTTTTGGTGATCCATGCTGAGAGCTTTATTATCAGTCCCTCAATGTTTCCAGTACAGCTACTCCATCTTTTTTGTGTTTTCCTGTCCCTTTGACTGACAAGTGCCTTTACTGAACACTATATTATAATCAAAATGTCTCAAGCCAGAGCTAAAACCACAAATACCAACATTAAAAATTAATATGGTTGTCAATCAGACGTCCATGTTTGCATGCCGTATTGCTGGAGGTAAAACATGGTATTATTCTTAAGAGGGCTATGATTTGTATTATTCCTTATGATATACCCAGGGTCTTTTTTTTATTTTGGTCCTGGTTTGCTCATGAGGGACTTCATTGTTTTTCTTTCTTTCATCTTTCTGTGTACACTCCTTATATCACCAGTAATGAAAAGAGACTCATTTAAAACAAATAGCAACAAAAATAGAGTACTGTGTGCTTTCAACCCAAAATGGGAGTACACTGAGTTGGGTTTGGTGTGTGGCTCTGAATCAGCAGTGGTTTGTTAAAGCTTTATTTGAGCCCACAAACTGTTGATGCTTTAGGCATTTTCTTTTCTTTTTTCTGGATTGCTGAATTTTGCTTGAGAGGAGGCTGTTTGTGGTACATTTTGAGTTTTGTTCTGGCTTCCCTGAGATCAGTGATAGAAAGGGAGAGGCATATATTTCCACGTAGGGCTACTGCAGATGCAATGTGAACCCGTGTGAATGCATGTAAACCCATCAAGCCTGAATATGGGTTTGTAATGAGATTAAGTTATATGGAGGAACAAAAATCAGATTAGTCAAATCCTTCCGAGATTCCAATTTTGCAAACCTGTGCAAAGCATGCATAATGGCAGTTTGTAAACCCACTTCAGACTGCACTTGGAAGGGTCACATGTGGGGGGGTAGGCTGCATTATAAGAAAAGAAAAAGATCCATTGCTCATTGGAAAGTTGTAAGAATATGTTGGACAAGGAGTTGGAAAAATGCATTTTAGGATTTTTTTTTAAAGGCATATAGGCAGTTAGAAGGATTTTTCAAAGTGTCTCAGCATCTAACACCAATTGACTTTAATGAAGATTTTGATTTCACTGGAAGTCAGGAGCCTATGTGCTTTTGAAAACCCTAAAAGGTACTGATCTACATATTTAGGTACTTAAATACAGACAAGAATAGATTCTTTTCTGCCTGAAATTTGGTTCTGGATATGGTGGAAAACGTTTTTGTTTTTAAAATCTGAAGATCAAAACATCCTAAAGTTAAGACCACTTCTTTGTGCGTTTTATAGAATGTTTAAGCGTTAAATTCTGCATGCTCACGATCGGATCTGAAATCCTGGAACGGCACATAGGAACGCGTGGCACCTTGACTCCCTGCATAAAAAGCTAAGTTTTCCCTCCGAATATGTGTATATATCCCTTCTGAATTTCTTCAGCGGAAAAGGGAAGAAGGTGAGGTGGATATTTGTCTTTTTGCCCCCGTCAGAACAAAATTGGTACAGAATTATCTTCACACCTTTTAGAAGGAGGTTGCACTTTGTAATATATTTCTATTTGAGAAATTTGAGAATATTTCTATTCTTGTTAATTTTTGTATGATTGACACATGCATACCAAGATGATTGGCACATTAGAAATGCCTAACACACACAGACTGAGAGTGTGCGTATGTGAGAGGGAGAGAGAGATTATATCCATTTAATGCAATAAGGAGCTGTTCAGAGAATCAAATACTTTTACCTTGTCTAAAAACAGATTCAAGCTTTGAGCTTTTAAGCTAGTTTCATGCTGCTCTGAGGCTTCATAAGGCAAATACTGTTTACAAAGCTGACTTACTAAAAATGGTAAAATTCATTGGCTGCTACTAGGCAGCCTTGCAGACCCAGGCATTGGGAAGAATAAAGGCAAGGCTCTCTGCTCTGGCCAAGCCATACTTCACTAAGAACCAGACAGGAATTTATTTTACTCTCCTCGTGCTCCTCCGATTCTCAGGGTGGTCCCCAGAAGAAATTAGAGCATCCCTATATGTCCGCTCTGCAGAATACGTATCTGGGGTAGCACCAAGCAAGCTATTTTGAAGCAGCCTAGTTGTGGAAGCACAGAATATCCTCTAGGTTAACATCCTATTACTTGAGGCAAGGGAGTGCCTTAGCTTATATGGAACTGCCTGCTATTATGGCTATATAAATTCTGACATGTAAGATAGCTGGTGGCGACAATTTGACTCGCACCACAGTTGAAAGGGACCTAGGGGTAGTGGTTGACCATTGGATGAACATGAGCTGGCAGCGTGATGCTGTGGCCAGCAAGGCAAACAACATGCTGGCATGCATCAACTGCTGCATCTCATGCAAAACTAAGGAAGCAATACTCCCGCTGTACTCCACACCGGTGAGATCACAGCTGGAGTACTGCATCCAGTTCTGGATGCTGCACTTCAACAAGGACGTGGAAAACTCGAGAGGGTCCAGAGAAGAGCCACCTGTATGATCAGGGACTTGCAAGGCAAGCCATACAAGAAGAAGCTGAGGGACTTGGGCCTCTTCAGCCTACAGAAGAGGAGGCTGAGAGTGGACTTGGTAGCGGCTTACTGCTATATCAGGGGAGTACGTCAAGAACTTGGTGAACAGCTGTTCACCAGGGCACCCCTGGGGAAGACCAGGAGCAATGGATACAAACTCCTGGAAGGCCGCTTCAGGCTCAATTTCAGGAAAAACTCCTTCATAGTCAGGGTGTCCAGACTGTGGAATAAACTCCCTCCAGAGGTGGTGCAGCCACCTACCCTGGA
>NW_017729025.1:22415435-22416131 GCF_001723915.1 Gavialis gangeticus | reverse complement strand
TCAGACTGGGATAGAGGAGACTTGGGCCCCTGTGGAGAGCTAAAATTTTATTTTCAGTAAGTTTTCTTTTGGATTGTGCAAGCATTGCCTGCTTTTGCGGGCAATGCCAGATTTAATAATATCTGCAAAATTGCAATTTCAGTAGGTCCCTCCATATAAATGAAGGGAAAGGTCCACCGATGATAGAGTAAGAATTTAGATACAACTTAACCTTCATTTTTATTTTCTTCAAAGGATTCACAGACTTTTAAAATCTTTTTTTAGGCCCAGCTGTTCTGCCCGTTACAAGGTGTGAACTAATTTTGAAGGAGTTCCCAAGTAAATGTTAATCCGCCGGAAATGAGAGCAAAGAGAAACTCACAGAGACACTCTCATGGCCCCAGAGGAACAGACTTCCACCTTCAGCTTCCTCTGTGCAAAAATGAAGTTTATTTTGTGTAAAAACGAAGTTTATTTTCTACCTATGGGGACTTTTTACCATCTTTAATTGTCCCTGAACCTGAGAGCTTGCAGAAAAAGATATATATTTTTTGTGATTTCTTAGTTGGTCTAATAAAAGGTACTATTGCTGACCCAAGAGCTCTAGAGTTTTGTATTTCAGTCTGATTCACGCAATGCACTGTATCCAAATACCGATTCCCCACTCCACACTACTTCACAGGATTTACTCACAAGCAAGATACTCTTCAACAATGG
>NW_017729025.1:22397867-22415283 GCF_001723915.1 Gavialis gangeticus | reverse complement strand
TGCCTGCTATTATGGCTATATAAATTCTGACATGTAAGATAGCTGGTGGCGACAATTTGACTCGCACCACAGTTGAAAGGGACCTAGGGGTAGTGGTTGACCATTGGATGAACATGAGCTGGCAGCGTGATGCTGTGGCCAGCAAGGCAAACAACATGCTGGCATGCATCAACTGCTGCATCTCATGCAAAACTAAGGAAGCAATACTCCCGCTGTACTCCACACCGGTGAGATCACAGCTGGAGTACTGCATCCAGTTCTGGATGCTGCACTTCAACAAGGACGTGGAAAACTCGAGAGGGTCCAGAGAAGAGCCACCTGTATGATCAGGGACTTGCAAGGCAAGCCATACAAGAAGAAGCTGAGGGACTTGGGCCTCTTCAGCCTACAGAAGAGGAGGCTGAGAGTGGACTTGGTAGCGGCTTACTGCTATATCAGGGGAGTACGTCAAGAACTTGGTGAACAGCTGTTCACCAGGGCACCCCTGGGGAAGACCAGGAGCAATGGATACAAACTCCTGGAAGGCCGCTTCAGGCTCAATTTCAGGAAAAACTCCTTCATAGTCAGGGTGTCCAGACTGTGGAATAAACTCCCTCCAGAGGTGGTGCAGCCACCTACCCTGGATACTGGACAGTCACCTCACCGGGGTCACTTGACTCTGGTTGTCTTTTCCTGCCTATTGCAGGGGAACTGGACCCGATGATCTACAAGTTCTCTTGCAGCCCCATACAATCTATGAATCTCTACATGGCACTGTATTGTGCTGTGCACACGTACCTGGAAGCTCAGTTTGCCCATGGAAATCCTAGAGCTTTCGGGTGTGGTATATATTCTTTTCCCTGGCCACATTGCTCAGGGAGGACAGGTGGGGGGGTGGCGCTGCAAGTTTGCTTTTAGGGATTTTTGGCTTCAAAGCCGGAGGAAAAGGACATGTGCTTGGTTCCTAGGACTTAATTCGTCACTCTCTTACACTGTTGCACAGCAGAAGAACGTTGCTGAAGGCTGAGTAGTGACACAAGTGATGAGCAAGCCATTGAATCTGGACGACAGAAATATGTTTGGGTCCCACTGAACCAGGAACATAATGTTCAGAATATCCATGGCACAACACAAAGGAGAAATGAGGAGTGAAGGAAGGCACTGCTGCACTGACAGTCCCTGAAAGACCCAGGCTGCTGAGGAAAAGCTCCAGTCCTTCCACGTTCGCTGGAAGCAGAAAGGGCACCAGAATGATAGCAGAGGAAAAGAGGAAGCAGGAGAAACTCCTCCCGAGCTTTCTTTGATTATTTTTTTCCACAAACAAACACAAACCCCAGAGGTTTGTTAGTCCTCCAATGGGGCCTTTGCAGGCCATCCCTTCTGGGTATTCAATGTTTGTTTCAAAGATGTTGCCAGTTTTTTTGGTACAATGATTCCCTGTTTCTACGAGGCCGACTTCTGTGGAATGGTGTTGATTTGCAGACACTGAAGGTTTGGACACAAGCTGGAACGTTTCGCTACATTTATTTCCCTGGCCCTTGGCCTAAGGAGCCTGATTCAACAGTCATATAAACAGGGCCCTACTGAACTCAAGGCAGCTGTCAGCCGATTTTTTGCAAGGAAAACACGGGCTTGGCAGCCATTTTCATGGCAGCCCACCCTCACCCCCATGCCTTTGATTGGCCAAGGGCCCTGGTGTCCCCGCTTCTCGCTGCTGATTGGCTGTGAGGGCTGGCCATCATATGGCCCTGCCTCTTGCTGCTTGCAAGGGCCACCTGTTACGTGGCCCTTCCCCGCACTGCTGACTGGTGGAGAGGGCCAGGGCTGTGAGACTAACAGCCCTTGCAGCCAATCAGCAGCAAGCGGTGGCAGCCATATTGGGTTGTCCACTGTGACAGCAGAGCCTGCCCTCCCACCCGCCCTGGTGAGCCGTGCTGCTGGGCCACAGCGTGGTAGGGACTGCTGGTACCCTGTGGAGAGCTAAAATTTTATTTTCAGTAAGTTTTCTTTTGGATTGTGCAAGCATTGCCTGCTTTTGCGGGCAATGCCAGATTTAATAATATCTGCAAAATTGCAATTTCAGTAGGTCCCTCCATATAAATGAAGGGAAAGGTCCACCGATGATAGAGTAAGAATTTAGATACAACTTAACCTTCATTTTTATTTTCTTCAAAGGATTCACAGACTTTTAAAATCTTTTTTTAGGCCCAGCTGTTCTGCCCGTTACAAGGTGTGAACTAATTTTGAAGGAGTTCCCAAGTAAATGTTAATCCGCCGGAAATGAGAGCAAAGAGAAACTCACAGAGACACTCTCATGGCCCCAGAGGAACAGACTTCCACCTTCAGCTTCCTCTGTGCAAAAATGAAGTTTATTTTGTGTAAAAACGAAGTTTATTTTCTACCTATGGGGACTTTTTACCATCTTTAATTGTCCCTGAACCTGAGAGCTTGCAGAAAAAGATATATATTTTTTGTGATTTCTTAGTTGGTCTAATAAAAGGTACTATTGCTGACCCAAGAGCTCTAGAGTTTTGTATTTCAGTCTGATTCACGCAATGCACTGTATCCAAATACCGATTCCCCACTCCACACTACTTCACAGGATTTACTCACAAGCAAGATACTCTTCAACAATGGCGTAACTAGGGTGGGGCGACTGGAACAGCCATCCCATCCCAGGTACTGACTTGGGGGAGTGGAGGGAGGCATCAGAAACGACAGCTGCACAATTGCGGTGGTGGTGGCAGGAGCAGGAAGTTGCCTCTGCCCATACGTGGCAGCTGTCTTGAGTGCCTGGCCTGGTTGTTATGTGTCTCCTTCTCAACAGGGGGGCGATAGCCTTAAGTGGCATGACAGTAGCCTCAGTCCTAACAATAATTCTGGGTGTAAGGAGAAAGGAAAATTAACTGCGGAGGAAATGTGATGTGAGGTTTAGCAAACAGGTAATCAGAACTCTGTATTTCACTGGTTTTTATGCTTAAATATCACCGTACCTGAGTTAATCCCATCCTGGATCTAGCTACAGAGACGAGAGTTTTGGAGGTTGTCAACGGAGACTGAATGTTAAAAAGGCTGCATTATATAAAAATAAATGACAGTCATGCGGCTCAGACCATGAAAGTGAAGATTCACAAACATTGCAGGAAGTTGCTTTATTGTTCCAACCTATAAATCTCTCCTGTGAAGAATGCTTCCTTTCAGCCCTGCATATGGGATGTTTCTCTGTGATAAGAAGAAACTTTAACAAGTTGATTGTAAATATTTCCAATGTATATTGCATGGAGGAGTTGTACGTAAAATCTGGAGCGAAGACAGCAATACACCTCCAAGACCTCATTTCCAGAGTATTGTTTCCTTTCTTTTTATCTCGCGTTGAATTTATAGGCTCTAATCTGTTGCACAAACTGATGTTAATATGACATGTTGAAAAACTGCAGTCAGTGTTTTCACCCTGAACCAAAGGCTTAATGGAAAAAAATCAGTGACCTGTTGAATCCTTAGGTTGAGCAAATTGTTACTTTGCTGGAAATCTATAGAAGGATGTCAGGCTCCAGATGACATTCTCTAGTGCTCACTCTATTGGGAGGTTGTGTGTGTCTAATGAATATCAGAGGCTTCTGACCCATGAAATTACAGATGCACGTATGTAGAAACCTGTCAAGAAATGCTGTTTGCTCCAACCTTTATGTCTTTGTATTTCTCAACAGAATCATGCAAGGAGGTAATTTTAGAGGTGTAGACCAGATGTATCCTCCACAGATGATCTGGCCTTTATTTGTGTTTTGCAAATGGTGCTGGAATTTACTTCGTGAGTCTGACTGCCTCATGCATAGTTGAGCTGATACGCTGTGTATCGTACTGCACCTGCTTTATTGTTTAAAAGGAGTGCAGCATCTGACTCTTGTAATATGGAGCAATTAGATGCTGTTTTATTCTCTTTATAATAATTAGACAAAGTTTTGTAGGCTGGGGCTCACTGTTCTGAGGAAACAGAGGGCGAGGAGAGAGAATTAGCACTGATTATTGAGGTGAGTGAGTGGGCCGGCAGGATCAATGGGTGAGCGTGTTCACAGGTATATCGGAGGAATCCGTGGCAACCGTATCGGGACAGCTCACTCTCCTTTATGTTGCTGCCGTGGAACAAAGGGAACACAACTAAGGATGTAGCAACCGATTTTGAAATATAGATTTAAGTCCTAAGGGGAATCTGACTTGGTAGAGAGAACACAGCTGTCACTGGACTTCCTCAAAATGAAGATTCACTCCATATTGCTTGGAATCACCTAAAAATAAGAGATCTCTAGCTTGGCAGGGTGATATAAATGATCTACCAGGAGAGCATTTCTTTTTCTTTTTCTTTTTCTTTTTTTCTTTTGGGTTTAGGATTATGGGAAGAAATCTTTTCCTTAGCAAAAATAGAGATGACAGTTCCAACAGATTCGTATAGACTATAGTCCGGTTTTCTTTAGTATGTTGTTTAAGCCCCATATTTTAAAGTGCTCTGTAGAATTATTTTTATGGTGCAGGCCACTCAAACAATTGTAGTTCCAGGTACAAGTGTGTGGGCAGATTTAATTTACGATGTTCTTCTTTTTTTAATTAAATGTTTGCCATCTCTTACCTTCAACCCTGGCCTACCCTGCATGCTTTGGTTGCGAAACAGGTTACATGTTCCCTCCCTACAAAAAAGAAATGTGATAACTGAGGAACATGTTGACTTTTGTTTGGAAAATTAGGATTTTTGTTTTGCCTGCTATCTGCTGTATAAAATTTGTAGCAAACGTGGAACAAAATTCCTTTAGGGATCAATTTGGATAACTTTGCAATGAGTGTTTGCCTTTTCAAATTATTTTTAAAAATTCTCTTTTATGAATCAGGAGACTCTTTGGATGACAGGCATTTGTACGAAAACAAAACAGTTATTTGTTCAGGGTATGGAAGTTATTAATTATTTACACCTATTTCTACCTCAGTGCTACCTCTAGTTAAAATTCATGGCCTAGGCACTCATCAAATATTGATTTTTACCAAAGTTGATGCTTTCCCTTTAACATTATTATAATGAGGGATAAAAATCAAATTGCCTGTGCTGAAACTCAATCATTCTCGCGTGCCATCTGCATTGATCTTTTTTCTAGGTTTTACCATAAATTATTCTATTCAATTAAGTAAACCACACACATAATGACATTTTGCAAACTAAATAATTTATTGACTATTTTGAACTAAAAATGATCAAGCTCTGATGCAGTTATTTTCATACCATTAATAGCTATAGATAACCCTCTGCAATTGAATGTGTGTCAGATTCTTTGTTTGGAAAGAGGAATCACCTGGGAGGTAGAAATCCTTCTCATTTACAAAAGAAACAAATTCCAGGGTTGTCATACACAGAGTGACTTGGTTGCCTTATTAGCAGAACGATGAGGCTTGGTTTTTTGATGGTAAAATAATTGCAAAATAATTTTCAGCTGAAAATTGTGCTATTAGCAACAAGGAACGTAATTACTTTGGTAACAATTTGAATGTTTTACAGCTGACTGATAAGATCTGATGAAAACAGTAGCTCTTGGCATGAGGGGCACTGCTTTCCCCTCCTATTGCACTGGAAGCCTGCTTGACGTGGATTCTTGTCACCTTCTGACAGTTCCTCTGGAAATCTGCCCATTTCCTAAATGAGTTTTGTTTTGCGTTTGAAAAGAAATTCCCTGTCGCTCAGCTTCTGCAGATAGAGATTTTCAAGTATAAAGCATTACTTACAGCTCCTGTTGAATTCAGCGCCTGGAAACAGGGAGCTGAATATGTTCATACATCTGTAATTGTTAAAAGAGGTTGTATGATTGGTCTGGAATAGATGTGTGGCTCTTTCTGGGTCAAGACGCTTAAATATTGGACCAGAGACAGACAGACAAGGGTTTTATTAGCAAATCGCCATAACCCTATGAAGTGCAAACACACGCTGTCTACTCCAGCAATTAAAGGGCAAAGAGAGTCACATTTAGTCATGTACGGAGAAGTTCCTTTCTGTGTCATTAGAATGAAGCTGTGGTGGGAATAGGCACCTATGAGACAAAGTATGATGAAAATGCCTTTATAAATGAAGAAAAGAGCTCATTTAGCCATCTGGGGAAATGGAAACCATTGGACCGCTGGTGTGATGAAATACCACAGAAAAGCGTGATGTTATTTATAGTTATAAACACCTTGTCTAAGGAAAAGCTCAAAATCTCGGTGTTGTCCGCTCACAATTTTAGCGTAAGTTTTATGGTAAGTGTTGGTTTTGTTAAAGTTCCAGTTCATGGAATCAAGTGGTTACTTGAACATCTCAGCTTTCATTAAAATAGTAAGCTTTTGGCCAGGATGGTTGTGGTGAAAAGCCTGAGAATGTGATCTGGGTGTGCTTTAAAGGCTCAAAGAGGAAAAGGAAGAACAGCCAAATGTGTTATATTTCAATATATCTTTTTTTAAGCCACCTTCAGGACCGCTTGGTGCTTGACTTGTGAATTTTAAACATTTGGGGTTGGCAGTGCTGGAATCCTAGCAGAGGAGTTGAGCTCTGAGGTCTTGGAGATCTGGGAAGAAGGATCCAGAAGTATTTGATCTTTGAAGTCTCCTGGATGTGGATGGAGATAAAGGATGTAGTGTGACCACAATTTCTTCCACCAGCAAGCTCTAATAGGGTCCATTTTAGATGGCTCTATGGTGAAGTGTCCATTTCCATCTGGAAAGAGAGATCTTGTTGGTTTCTTCCATTTCATGTTCAGAGTCTTATAAAACTAGAGTGACTGGTGGGCTATGATATGCCAGCTTTAAAATTCCCGCAGGTCTTTAAGGGAGGCTGCTGTCACCAACATAGTTTATTTTGCAAAAGCCAACTAAATGATCTTTTTAGAGGAACTAATATGTTATAATAAACAACCTAAATGCTTCCTTGTAAAATATCCTATTTAGTACTTAAAACTGGTAATTTTGTGGCTTGCTCTCTCCCTTGGAGAGAGTTCTTGAAATTAATGGGTAGGACAGAAATTACATGTAAACTGGCATAAGTGATCAGAAACCAGTTCAAATCTGGAACACAATAGAAGTTCAGTGCACATAAACCACTTTCAAAATGGCCAGTACCGGTTTAAGGTGAACCTGGGTGGATGTACTACCAGACTTAACTGATTTAGGTTAAATCAGTTTATTGAAATTCTGTTCCAGATCCCTCCCAGATTCAAGCTAACTCACAGTCTCCCAGTATCCCAGGAAGCTGTGCACCTCCCCTGCAAGTTTCGCTTTGCAGGGTTGGTGGGTGGGTTAGCTTTGGCCCAGCTGAACACATTGGTGATGCGTAGGGGGTGCATGGGGGTGCAAGTCTACCCCCTGAGATTGGCACTGCACCCCCTGAGAGAAGTGCCGTTGACACCGCCAGTGGTGCCTGTGGGTGGTCGCCACTAGCCACTTCCTCCCCTGCCCCCAGCAGCCATCAATTGCTGCTGGCCACCGCTGACACTGCCGGTGGTGTCTGCGGGTGGTTGCCGACCGCTGGTTGGCACTTGCTGCTCACACTATTGCACCCACTTGTGGGAGCTCCCCGTTCGGCCCGCTGCCACTGCTGATACCAACGCGACCACCTGCAGGAGCTCACTGCCACCATGCCCCCGCTGCCGCCACCACTGCCATAGTCTGTGGGCAGTTGCCTTGCCCCCCCAGCCTTCGGGGGCACGTGTCGTTCGTGGCCAAATAGGGAGGAGTGCTTTAGCGACCTGTGGCTTCTGGCCTGGGTCACTGCAGGCATGGGGCTGCATTTCCAGAAGCAGAAGTGAATGTCTGTTCACTTGCTGATCAGTTCAACCAAAATGGCTTAGACTAACCTGCAAAGATTGAATTGATTTAGCCTCAGATTTTTGACTGTACTTGGCCTATGTCAGGGAAAAAATAAAGTACCCTTATAGTTGTTCATATCTTTGTCCCTCTCCTTTTGGGTTCTGTTTAGGTGCACAAAGCATTAAAATATTGACTGCTTTGACTGTCAGCTTCCCTTCACATTCAAGCGTGTAGCCCTCGCTTATGCTTTGAGAACTTGCTCATGCAGGCTGTCTTGCTGAAAGTACGTCTGATGTGCTCCTCAGTATGGGTAAAGGGTTGCATGACTTGCTTTCTCTGACACACTCAGCACACCTGCCCTGTTATGTCATGTGTGTGTATGCATGTGTGCATATGCGAGTACGTGCATGTGTGCACACGCACACAAACAGAAAGAACTTCAGAAGCAGTCATTTCACTTGGCTCGTTACCATATTATGCATATCAGTCAGCAGCTCTGTTGGCCTAATTAATGCTAATGGAGAGTTTTAAAGACAGCAATAAATAATGCCAAACTTCCTTTCTAACTCAGAAGTATTGTCCCAATGAGCATTGCTTATAGTGTTTTGTGCTATTCCTTCTTGTTGCGAGCACAGTAATGTGTGACCCCCTCTACCAAAGAGAACATCGAACGTTCTTTTCTTACATGCTTTACATGCAGGGAGTGCTTTAACATGTGTCAGGGATCCTGCTGGTATCTGGGCCCTCATTCTGCCAGGAATTTAAGTATTTGCCCATTTATTTCCACTGAAGTAATTTGCCTGCTAAAAGTTAGGTGTGTGCTTAAGAGAATAAGCAATGAGAAATGGGGCTGAGCTTGGGGGGTGGGGAAGGCTGGGGGGTTGATCTTCAGTAGATTATGTCAGAGGGAGAAGGTCTCCTCAGGAACTGTCTATTTTACTTTTCCCTTTTTTGCGTCATTTTTGAGGTGGGGAGGGGGGTTAAAATATTGTATGAACTGTTAAAAATAAGTATGCAGAGCTCAGCTAGTCTTAAACTTAGTAAGCACTGTGCAGTGGCTGAAACTTGGTTAAATAATAAGAAAGTACCTATCCAAAAGACCTTGCACGCTATCTGCAGAACAGAAGAGACTACGGCCTCTCTAGGTGGGACGCTGCGCGTGGCAGGGCTGCCTGCTGACGTGTTTTGAAGGAGAGGGACGGTGCTTGGCAATTCTGAGATGATGCAAGTGAAATAAAGATCAGGCCTGAGATGTGCATAGGAGTGGGTTGCATTCACCATGATACTTTGGATTATAGGACCATAGTGATTTTTCAGGTGCCACCATGTGCTGTATTATGTTTCTACCTGGTCCACAGCAGCTGATGGGTGGATCAGCAGGCAGTGTTACATTTCGGCTTCTCCTGAAGGATTCCTCTGTTTATTTGACAGGGAGATTCTGATAATGGCGTGTTGAGGTAATGGGAGTCTTTCCATTGACTTTAGTGGGCTCTGGATGGAAGCCCCCGAGGTTTACTTCTCCTTCTTTAGGTTTCTTCTCCTTTTATCCTCCTTCATTCACCCCCTTAATTTAGATCCAGCACTGTGCATGCTTACATGAGTAGTGCCAGGTTTTACTTCTTTGTGCTTTGGCTTTATTAGCACCTAGGGGATTTGGGGCTTTTTAGTTTTCACTGCACTTGCAATTTTTACTACTGAATTAATAGGTATTTTGAATAAATCATTGCAAGGTGTGCCAGCATTCATGCTAAGAAAGAGAATCATTATTCTAGTACATCTGAGAAGAATTCATATATTACCCGCGTGCCTAGTCTGACCATCACGTATGTAACTAAATGAGGACTTTTTTCTCTTTGAATCACAAAGGGATTACACATCTCGCTCACATAGACAAGCATTGTACAAAGGGAAAGCAACTTGAGAACATTTTTAATTCAAATGCATTATAAAGAAAACCCTTAATGGTGGAATCACCAGTGATGCATTGAAATACACTCTACTAACAAATACCTTCTGTGACCGGAGAAATTATTGGAAAAGAAAATTGATTTCACCATTGGCCATAGTCTTGTTATTGTGGAATGCATTATAGTTAAAATTGAACTAGATGAGTTCAGACTGGGAAATACTGTGAAATGTTAATTATAAAAATATTGGATTGGCTTGAATTGCTTGTTATTCATGAAAAGGAAATTACTGGAAGCAAATGAACGAAATTATCAAATGCCTTGTTTTTTTAAGTGAATCACCCAGGAGCTGCCTGTAAGTACTGTTATTTCTATGTAGGATGATAGGCTATCTAGTATTTAGCCAAATCACCTTTTGTAGTGAGCAGCTGTTCACAAGAGGGCATGGGATAGATTTTTACATACCATGTGTGACAAGATAGGCTCATCTCTGCTGATGCTAGTGATAGCAGGATAGCAAGGATGTTATGGATTTCTTTTACTACTTGACCCAGGGTTAGACATCCTGGTAGCATAAAGAGCTGTGGGTTGGTCTATACAAGTGCCCCCTTCCCTATGCCGCCTAGAACGGGGCAATTTCCAGATCAGCATTTAGAGACTTTCAAAAACATTCTTATAGGGAAACAGCCTAAGTGTGAACAACTGCCATGTGGTGAAAACCTGAGTGGTGCTAATTCAGGCTATTTAGATTTCCTGAGGTATTGACATTCAGAGATGTGTGGAGGCTGGCTTGTCATCGCCTTCCTGTCATGTGCAGATGTGACAGATGTCCTGCCAGTGATGTGCTTTGATTGATCAGCTGATGTTTAGAACTGACTGACCTTCTGGTGGTGCGAGTCCCTCATTTTGATTAGGGATGGGACAGCTTGAGGAAAAGAGGAGCAATGAACTCAGGAGTTCTTTGCAAATGTAGAAAGATTGGCTCTACAACAGTCCATTGACTTCAGTGGGGTTATTTCTCATTTACTCAACTGTGGTATCATTGTCAGGTGCATTTATGTGCTGACTATGTGCGTGTGTGTGCGCACCCACACACATTCTCATACCTATACCTACCCACTCGCCCACATGTATATGATAAAAAGATATTTTGTCTATAATTGTGTCTATAATTATCACATGATTACAATATATTATGTTATATTCTGTTCCAGAGCTTTCAAAGGCCAGATGCCACTGCTCTCGATTATGGTGAGTTCTGCTTTACTTCGGGAGTAACACTGTTGCAAATGATAGATATAATCCTAGATTCAAATACTACTCAAGATGAGGAAGTGTCACGACCAAATGATATACGAATGTGTGCTGCATATGTCAGCTTTCTCCAAAGAGTTAAAATGCTGGCCTTACTCTTTGGTTAAGAAGACATATTCTGTATGATGTAATATAATGCGAATGAATGTTATGTCAGCTAATACATTTATTGGAAAAAAAGAAGTGGGGAAACCTGGAATGAGTTGTGGATCACTCCAAATGAGCATGTCCAATTAGACTTCATTCTGCGTTACATCGGCATGTGGTATAGTTTTTACAGAAAACTATTTTGGAGTTGTAAGGGGTTTTGATTAGACTATTCTTCATATCATTCTGCCTGCGAAGACTTTTCATCATACCTCCCTTGAGCTCACTGATCACAATTTGGTGTACCTGAGCCTTGATTGTAATGCTTTCAGGTTTTCTCTGTACCTGGCTTACTACTTGTCAGTGTCTGCTTCCATTAGAGAAGAATCCACAATTCTCAACAAAGAGTTTAGCCAATAAATTTAGGGCCTCATGCAAAGCCACTTAAAACCAGCAGGAAGACTCCTATTAATGTCAGTGCTGTCTTAGCCTCTTTTTTCTGCTTGCTGAATATGTTTATCTCATACATATAAAAATAAAAGCAGGTTGTGATCGGCTCAAATTTAGCTTAGAATTTGACACCTTTTCCCTGTTCTTTAGTTTCATTGGTTAACTGTGAATTATTAAGTACTTGATATTCAAAATTCAAACTCTGTTGGTTGGATGTGATTGGACAAATGAGTCAAACGGTGTTATCTTCCCTGATTGGTAAGTGCACATGCCAATATATGCAAATTAAAAATTCAGTTTCCTTGAATTATTGTACATGGCACTTTGAAACGTGCTCTCCTTGAATATGCATGTCTTTCAGACCCCAGTATAGCAACTTCTATTGTTTGAATGGAGCCATACGACTACGTGGAGCTTGACTGATTTCATTGGCACTTGGCACAGGCCTCATTGCCTACCCACAAATTGCAGAGTCTTGGCCTAGAGTTGATTGTTCAATTGTTTGGAGAAAGCAAACACGTACTGGGCACAAGCATTTAAAATCTCAAGCAAATACGTGATGACCTTTTTTGCGCTACCTGTCTCTGGTGATTATTGTGGATCAAGCTGTGTTAGCAAAAGGGGACATTGCTGATATTTTCTTCAGAGAATATTTATCTCGTGGGACATTTAAAAAAAGATTCAACCTGGTACGTTCCAGCAAAGCAACCAAGCATTGACATTTAATCACAGAGTGTTGCCTGATCACAAATAAATAACATTTACTATTATTATATGTATAGTATTTATTAGTAAATAAATAAATATTCTGCCTTAAAAATAACGAAAGAGAGGCTTTTAACAGTGAGCACCTGAGCACTCGTAGGTTATTGAGTAGATTAAACATTTGGCTTGTAGCACTGGTCTTTATTGCTAGCAAAACTGACTCGGCAATAGAGAGGCTCTGGTTCTCTTCCCCTTGGTGTGAATCTGAAAATGAATGCTCTTTGAAGGGATAGACACCCATTGAGGAAGCAGGGGAAATCCTGCTGCTAGAACTAAATAGATGGCTAGGTGAAAAACAAATCTCTTGAGGAGGGAAAAAAGCCCAGTGACCTTGTTATTACTTGAACTGATGCTCTTCATCCTGAGCCCTGATCCTCCTTGTATTTTAACATTACACTTGAGAGGTGGGGAGATACCCAAACTGATGCATTTCTCTTGAAATTAATACAGGTCCTTTCACAAAGGTGCAAAGTGCATTTAGGAAACTTTATTCTCATGGCAGGTATCAGTTACTGAGGGGCACTCCTAAATACCTTAAGCTCTTTGGAATTGCTCTCTTTGAATGATTGCTGTATATTATTCTTTGTCTAGACTGTTTATTGAGATCCATGTAATGTAATTAGAGGATTATGGGTCATATCTTCCACTGTTATAAAATGGGGGTAATTCCCTCGACCTCAGTGCATCAAACCCAATCATACCAGGCTGGTTGTATCGTAGGCCTTTTCTAGACATTACGACAAATTATTGTACCACATACATTTAACTGATTTTTGCGGGGGGAGGAAGATCTGAGAAAAAGAAGAAGCACTGTGACTTAGGGGTTTTTTGTTTGTTGGTTTGGTTTTTAAGTGCACGCCTAACTGGTTCCTCCTCTGCTCATTGTGGGCTGAAATGTTTTCCTCCTGGGTGATTCAAAATGCTGCTTACCATATATTTAGAAAATGTGTTTAATAGGCAGGCAGAACGCATGGTGAGAAAATGACTTTAAATGAAGGAGCATAAAGTAACAGTGGTAGGAGAAGTGTGTAGGGTAGGGTAAAAAAAAAAAAAAGATGATAAAAGAAGAGTTTCATTTCTGGTGGGAAATGCAAGAGTCCCATCCCATCAAGCAAATAGCAGTTAGGCAAATGATGAGATTGGTATTTGCTTTCCAACCAGTGTTTTAAATGTCATTGTTCATTACTTTTCTTGAAGCCAGAATTGCTGATGCACGAGTGCGTCTCATTATGACAGCGGATGATGTTTCTCTTTGCCAAAGTGGATTTAGAAGAAAACAAATCCTGAGGGCACTGCAGATTGACTATAGAGAAAAGCACTTTGAGATGAGGAACCGCAGTTGGTGGCAGTTTGTGCATGTAGGTTTAAGGGTGGCTGAGGAGAGCTCCTGGGTTCCTGGAAAGGGACACAGTGACAAGCTAAATCCAGTTATTTTAAAGGAAAAAAATAGGAAGAATTAGGTAAGTGAAAAAGAAGGAAGCCGGCTATTAGACTTTAAAACAAATCCCCTGCAGCCGCAGCATGAAACGTGTCAGCACTGACCAGTATATTAATGTGAAGTAATCACGAAAAAGACTCACGCTAAAGGCAATTCATAGTATTTGCAACAGTAAAATGTAGCTTGAGATGGAAAACCAAAAGCACATCATTTAACAAAGGCAGCTTTCCTCCCCTTACGGCCAGAGATGCAGATAGATCAATCAATTTAATTCAAGAGGAGCTGTGGTTTTCTCCACCCCCAAATTCATGTGCTATGGGCCTGGACTGATATAATAGGTTTCAGTGTGAACTGAATTTCCATGTGAAGCAAAAATAGATTTAGCCTATCAGCAAATGCTGAAAAACTGGCATGAACTTATGCAAGCTTGAATCATCAGTAGCATATTGGACCCTGGGCTGGGTGAATGCAGTGGTAAAAAAGGTCTATGAAGATTGTCACACTGCCTGACATCTCATCTGGGTCTGACTCGTTTTTTGTGGGCAGCAAGGTGAACTGGGTAGAAAAGTATTCTTGAAAATAGTGTAGAAAAGCTCCGAAGTAAAAAAACAAAACAAGTCTGGACTAATTTAAAGACGGGAATTAACCAGATTCGAAGCCACAACGTGCCCTTTGTTAGGGAGGAAGCAGCAGAGGGCAGGCACAGCATCATCTTTTTCTCTGTGTGCTCTTTGCTGGGGCATTTAATATCACCTCTTCGGTAGCAGTAATTGCCCCTGCATGGAGCAATACCACAAAGGCAGCAAGCAAAAAAGGAGAGGCAGCATCTATCATCCTAGTGTGTGAGGGGAATTTACTGGCACCACCAAAATTAGAAAGCTAAAAGCAAGCTTCTGTCACAGTGATTGAGCAAATGAAAGGAGAACAAGTCACAGACCCACAGGTGTCAGGCTTTCTGCAAGACTCCACTGAACAGGTGTCAGCTACAAAGTGGCATTCACCCATCACTCCTGTGCAATATTGCAAGTCCTTGATGGCTTTGTAGTGCTCAAAGAGTCACTCAAGCATACCAAGGGCTGGAATGCCACCTGGTCAGACTCGGTAGCTCTTGCTTGAGCTGGCACAAGGGTGAACTGCTTGGAATCTGGAGTTTGATCAAGGAGTGATGAGCCTGAAAGGAAAGGATCACATGCCTAGTGACTTATCAACCATATTTTCTGTAGTTTTGTGGGTTTTTTTCCTAATTATTATGATTTGACATGCCTAGTTAGGTAGTATGGAGAGGCCTCAAACAGAAATGGAGCTTCATCACGGTGTTACATGTACAAAAAAAGTCCCTGCCCTAAAGATGATTCAAAATTTGACGGGCCTCTAGAATCTTACAGTATCTATAGGACCGTAACTCACCATGGGTGAGTGTACACGTCTCCCTACAGCACCATAGTGATGTACTGCGTCGCCATACAGTGATCACGTGAGTCAACATGTGATCAGCAGCTACTTTGGTGTTGTGGCACGATCCCACGTTCTACTGTGCCGTTACGGCGAAGTAGCACTGAAATCTAACTGTGCGCCACATGCACAGCACAGTGCAAATGGCTACTGTGCTGTGCTTTAGTACTTCCAAAAGGAACTACTACAGCACAACACCATAGCAACGTCACCATAGAGCACCACGTAGACACGTCCCATGGGGAACAGGAAGTCATTAGCTTGCTTTGATGTGCATTTTTGTCAGGGTGTTTGTTTTGCATAAACCACCCATGAAAACTGTGGTTTGCTAGGAAATGGTAATTGGCTGTTGTAGAACCTGGTTGCATCCAGATGACTGCTAGAAAAGAAACAACTTCCCCACTTCTGGTAGTCAGTCTGGTTCAGGGCACAGGAACAAGACCAGGCCTCAACATTTGTTTATTCCTGGGTCTGCCACTTAATACTTACGGTGTCACCTCTGCCAAATCACTTCCTCTCTCTCCCTCTTTCCCCACTCTTCCCTTAAATTGTAAGACCTCTGGGGTATGGAACATTTTGTTATGGGTTTATATAGTAACTAGCACAACGGCACTGTCCTTGCTGACTTCTCACCACCGGGGATCAGTCAGGAATGAGCTGCCTTGTGCGGGGAAGTGACAGAAGGGCGGCTGGGTGTGCTGGTAGCCAGAGAAGGCAGCAGGGATGGTGCACATAGCATGCTGGAAGCCCGGGCAGGCTCTGGAAACATTGGATGGGTGCCTCTGAGCTGGGGCAGCTCCTGGCCCACTAGCAGCCTACATGGGCAGCCCCAGGGGGCACTGCCACCATGGCGAGAAGGACCAGGGCCCCCTACAGCTCAGGGGCTGCTTCACTGACAGCTCACCCCTCAGCTACAGGAGAGATGGGAAGGCTTCAACAAAAAAAATAAAAAAGAATCGGGCCCCTTGCTGCTTCTGCCTTCAGCCTGCACCTCCCATGGCTGGGGGGGTGGTGAGCTGTCAGATTAAAGGCTGGAATGTTACAAGTTGCTATATGGCAAACTAATCTACACCGGGATGTGGTTTAGTTTGCAATGTAACAAACTCATTTAAATTGCAAAAAACACCCCTGTACTTGTAAAGTATGATGCAATTGAACCACAAAAGCAGGCAATTTTCATCATGTATACAAGTGCCCCTAGTCATTATTGTAATAGAAATTATAATAGTTCGTGTGCATGACCAGATATACATTACTTGTAACCACAGGAAGGCTCCATATACTGTTGCATGAAGAATAAAGTTGACTGGTGCACAAATTTTAGTGAAATGTTGTGTCATTGTTTAAGAAAAATGATTATTTCAGACAAGAAGTGTGATTAAGGTTAAAAATCTTTGTGAAATGTAGTTCAAAAGTTTGGAGGCCGCATATTCAGAAATGAGTGTCCACATTCAAGGGCTGTTGCTGCCCATCATTTGTATGTGTACATTTTTTTTCTTTCACACAGACTAGGGAAGCAGTGGACAGAGTGGGACTTGATTTGAATCTTTAAATATAGATAAGAGGGTTCACCATTTGAACACAAGAGGCAGGCATTCAGACTTTTGATAATGATAAATGACAAACAAATAAAGGGAGGATTTTTAATTCTAAAACAAAATGATACAGTTATTTGAGAAGAAGTCAATCCTCCTGCAACCTTAGAGAGATTATGCCTGTCCTTAGGATGCATAAATGAAGAAGCTTTCCTTTGGTGTGAAGGAGCAAGGCTATACAGAGCCTTATGGATCAAAATAAGTTAGTGTATTACAAGCCCAGAAAGGACTGTAAGCAAGGAGCTAAGAAATTCCGGCTGTGAGAGATTGCAGAAGCTGCAATTGCTAGAGGGAAGTAGCTGGGAGACTCATAAATAATGAATTACTATAATCCCATGAGGTCATCATAAAAATATGCATAAGACTTTTGGAAGGATATAATGGGTCACAACCTTGATGGATTCCTGAGATGGTAGCAAAACAGCCAATCTGATTAAAACGAGTCTCAAAAGAAAACCTATAGTCAGCAACCTCTTCAAAATTATAGGCTTTGGGAAAGAGACAAATACCAATAACGGTAGAACACAGGGAAAGAGTAGTGATTTCTGTAGGAAAGGACCATTTATCAATTTAAAAAGGTTTGGTACATCCAAAAGTCCAAAGCAAAAAAAAAAAAAAAA
>NW_017729025.1:22389787-22397799 GCF_001723915.1 Gavialis gangeticus | reverse complement strand
GAAAACCAAAAAACCAAAAAAAAAAAAAAAAAAAAAAAGAAAAAAACAGTTTGTCTTACTTGAGAAACATTATTGCAAACCTTACAGAGACTGTGAATTGTCATCACCATAGGTCTGGTAGTAAAGACTACGAAGACCATGTTTATCCATAGTATTTTCCCAGAAAGAGCAAATCTGGTGTTGAAAGAATAGGAGTGGAGATGCATGCAACTCCTGGAGGTGATGTTGATAAGATGCAGATTCAAACCAGGATCAGGATATGCTGAAACAAACCCAAGGGGGGCAGGTTAAGTATTACTTTGATACAACAAGAGAACATCCATAATATTAGGGTATTTGAACATTCATCTTTCACAATTAAAAATGAGTTGACACTTCTCTAAAAACCGTACCCAAAACAGCTCTGCATGCTAGAAATTAATATGCAGGCAGATTTAAATGTGACTTTGTATGTGTTTTTCCCCATGATTTATGATAAAAAAGGAAGTACTAGATAACTATGACTTTAGTAAAAAGCTACTGAGGAAGAAAGAACTATCACTGATCTGTTACTCAAGAGATGCATGAGAAAGCTGCCTTAAGAAAGGAAAGAGCTAACATGCACAACATCCAGCTGACTAACTTTGCTAGAGATCTAAGCTCTGATCCAGTAAATGCTTTCTTAATTTGAAGCATATGAGCTATCCCTTACTCATGAGCTTGGTTAAGTAAGCACTTAAGTATTTTGCTGGATTGGGCCCCTAATGAATCAGAGGTTGACAATAATCTTGCTTTCGAACCCATTATTCAATTGCTGACAGTATTCTGGAAGGGGCTGCAGACCTACTGCCGCAGTATTTTATAACATTAACATAGCTTTGAAATACAGTAGTGACTTCTACTATAAGGAAAGAGATGCTAAGCAAAGACCTCCTGCAAATCTTTGTTTTTAAAGTAAGATACAAAGGTACCCGGATCACAGCCCATTCATTGTGCTGGCATTGTATACTATTTTTTATTGCATACCACAGAGACCTTTTTTCTAAACCTGGCTGCTGGAAATTGGAGTGTGCGTTAAATGTGAGGAAATATGGTAAGAGCAGGTGCTACTCGGTTACTTACTGGAAAGAAAGACTGTTTTTCCCCTTTCATTCTGCCTTTAAGAAACAAGGTGCATATATTTTTCTGGGGTATGCTGTGTGCAAGAAAATATGGTAGTCATGTAGGACTAGATTGTGCCTTGTAGGTACGACTGAGTACAGGGAGTGTCGCTTTGCTTGGGCCTTATTTAGCACTCAGGGGAGTTGAGGTCTTTTACACTTCCCTGTATAAAACATGCCCAGTGGGTAGAACAAAGTTCATGGTAAGAAACAACCTGCCTTGAAGGGCTAACACCCCAGTCTGTTGAGTAGATCAATGGGGCTCGGTCCACTTAGCAGCTGTCAGAGGAGGACCAGGGCCCACTTTGTCTTGATTTGCTGCAACAAAGAGTTCACCTGAGTGAGGGTGGGAGCATGAAGCAACAGGCAGAGGAAATTGGTGCTTCCACAGGCTGACTAAGTGGTTTCGAGTTAATACATTTCTGTTTGATTTTTATTTTCACAAATTTATAAGGCATAAACAAGCAAGCAGATCCACTAGCTATTTGTAGTCCCTACTGACCTTCCACTGAGATGCTTGCAGTCAGCAGTTCCCCTTAGGCACCACAGTAGAAGGGGGGCAATGTATATGTATTATTTTCTCTCCTCTATTAACACTGCAAAGCATTCTGTGCTTCACCTGCCCCCAGTTTCAGCAGCTTTTTCTCTGGCTGTCCAAGCCCTTCTGCTACCCCTCGGGGAGTTGGGGAATCTATTGTGTGGCAGGGAAAGGTAGAGATGAATAGGGATGGACTGTTGCCGTAGAAAGCAAAACTACTATGCCTGTGGCAGCAGGCTGGAGAAAGGAGAATGTCAAATGGGAAGTGAACACAAGGATAAAACAGAGAAGAAAAGGGGGGAGGTTGTGTTTGTATTGGCACGTGGCAAGCAGCTTGCATGCTTGTGTGATGTTAACTTCCTTCCCATTACAGAGTAAGTGCCTCTGGCATCCTGACCCTGGCAAACGCAAACAGGAGTCCCTAGGCCCAGCCCTCTGCCGTTCCCTGCAGCATCAACATCTCTTGCGTACAGGATTTTTTTTTAAAAATCAAAAACATCCTATTTTTGCAATTATATTTAACGTATTTCATTTTTTCCTCCCCTGGTCTTAACTCAAACCTGACATGGAAAGAGAACAAAGCAGAAAGAGGCTAAAGACATATTGGTTCAGGCTGCCGCTACATCATGTGCCATGTTAGGGCCAAGATTTTAAGTCTTTGTTTAGGCCCTTTAATAAGTAGCCTGATATGCCAAAATGCTGAGCATCCAGAAGTTTATCTGAAATGAATAAGAGTTGCTCTGATGCGTAGGTTTCTCTGAAAAGCAAGCCACCTTGAGGCGTCCAACTATAGACTTAGCAGCCTAAATTTAGGCTTCTTGTCTCTCAAAATCTTGGCCAAAAATCCCCACAACAAAACGGTTTTGGAATTTGTAGAATCAGAATAAAAAAAGGATAGCGTTCAAAAGCTTCTGTGACTTAGGAGCCTGAGTCAAAAGTGACATAATTATTTAGGTGCCGAAGTAAAGGCTTGAAAATGTTGCCCTGAATTCCTACCATTGTTCAAGCAGCTCTCCTCTCCCCCTTATCATGCTCAATAAGAGCTAGTCGATTGTTTATCGGTATCATATGGATAAAAGCAGATGGTTTTCTAAACCAGACAACCATGTTGGCTGATCATGCTGCCCATTCTGTTATTTGAAGGAGCAGGGCTAGAGCTAGGGAACTGTCTGGCACATAGTAAATTCACTAAAAATGCAGTTTGGGGCAAGTGATTATTTGCTGAATCTGACCCAAGTTTGTGAGGAGTTTCAGCCTAAGGAGGTTTAAAGGAGTTGAGAGGACTAAATGTCTTGTACTGACATTTTTTTTTAAATGCAATATTTTGAAATAATATTGTGTTTCAAAATAGATCCAAATTTCGTTCTCTGTGTTAGGTCTACCTGCTTTAAAAATGTATGATTTGTTTTACTGGTTGGTTGGTTCAGCCCCTGAATGGAAAAATCTCTGTGTTAGACAGCTCTAAATCTTTCCAAATTTTTAACAAAAAAATCCAATTTTAGGGGCAGTGATAAACAGCACATGGAGAAATTAGTTGTCTTTATGAGGAATATGACCCAAATACTTTGTTCTTAGAAGTTCACAGAAGCTGCTTGGTAGCTCCAATGATTTTGAAACATGATACATTTTCTTCCAAGTCCAAGAGGGGAAAAGAGCAAAGGGGAAATGGGAGAGGTGGCAGTCCTGTTTAGCTATTTGGTGATACACCCTTCCCTCATAGTTCCTTCCTCCCGAGTTGAGATAAGTAATGTTAGAAAATAGTGGCTGAGACCAACAAAATAAGGGTGTCGCCTTTACTCTTGAGAGGTGGGTGTCCTCCTGTTCAGATTAATTCATATTTAATCTCTTTGGAACATTTGTATACTTTGTCTCAGCGTGTTTCCAAACACATTCACAGACGCTTTTGAGTTTTAGTATGAAGAATTTCCCTTGGCCAACCAGCCAGCAGAATGCATCAATTTTCTTTATTTAGAGATACCAGAATAATGGACAAAAGGATTGGCATTTGGGTCTTTTCCCATTATTATATTTGGGGGGGGAGGGGGAGGGGGCACCACATTTTTTTTAAAGATTGTTCCCTCCCGCTAATTTGTAGCTGTATAAACATAATTTTTCTATGTAGTATCTTTTTCTTAGAACCCTTTTCTGTCTTCACTTAAATGGAGCAGAGATTTTTCATGCAATTAAAATAAGAGTAGTGTTTAGTATCTATCATTTAAAATATGCGGAGATCAATATTTGCTGTCAGTGATACCAGAGTATTTCTGCTTCTCTCTGACTTTTGTGCATGTGCTTAGGGAGGCAGAAAAAAAGAGTACAGATTTTTTTCTGTGTGTCTCTACTACAAGAGGTGAAAAGTGTCTTTTTTCCCCATGACAATATATTAAATTGGGTTGTATGCAGTGTTGGTGGAATCAGGCCTCTGTCATTTATTTTCTTCTGCTGTTCTAAAAAAAATGTATAAATCATCAGGCACCCTAAAATGCACACGCAGGGTCAGATTCTGAAATTCCTGCTTCTGATGAGTAAATATTTGTGCAGTATCCTGCTTTCAAGGGCACTTCTTTTAGAGTAACGTACTGCTCGGTAGGAGTAAATGGGGGCTGGGGTGCACTATGGTGCACAGTTGACAGCCCAGAGGTTGCAAGTTCGCAGCCACAGTAGAAGCAGACATGGTGTGGCTGTGTCAAATTCCAACAAATCTGTGAGTTCTGCTAAATACCTTGCCAGAAGGGCACATAAAAGGAAAGGAGTAGCAGTAAAGGTTGAAGAATCTGACTATTAAAATCCAGTGGGGGGAATAGCTAATCAAAATACACTCTTTTTTTTTGCTGAACATGAAAAGGGATGAAAACTGGAAACCTACTGGCATTTTTCTCAGTCAGGCATAACAAAGTCAAAAGGACTAATATGTATAAAGAAAGCAGAATTTGGTCTAATTAGGGCTAATTACTTTGTACATACATGCTATAGCAGATTCACAAGAAAAAGCTAAGGGTTTCCTCTTCTTTCACTCCCCTGAATGACATCTTCTTGAATAACATATATTCAACTTATGTATTACTGCAGCTTGCAAGTCAGTAACATTAGCGATAACAGAAACTATCAGTTTTAATGTGTTTACGTTTCAACATTTTGCAATGAAAATATGATGTTTTTTACCCAAGTCTACTACTAAGTTCCTGTACAATTCCCCCATGGCCTTATAGAACAAGGTATACATAGCTCTGGTTCTTTACTCATATGCAGCTAGAGAGACTTGTGTATAAATGATATGTGTTATATGTAAAATAGACCCCCAATAAAATTAATTCCAAATTTTCCCTTTAATGGTGTTTTGCTTTTTCTCTTGCCTGAATTATGCATAAATGCATAGCTGGTTAACATTAGAGTTAGCTGGAAAACAGGGTATTTTGGGGGAGATACCAATTTTCACAATTGCTTTTCTGTTTTAACTGAGATTTTGAAAATTCCCCATGAACACTGATAAGATGCATGAATAGTAAGCAATCCATCAGTAGTAAATACAGTGTGGGTGAAACCATAATCCATCTATTTTTTGAGTTGTCTGCCAAAACTGTACTCAAGTAGATATCTTCAGTCATTAGAAGCCTAATTTTGCATTGGCTTTACGTTTCATGCGGTCCCACGGAGGGCGGTGGGATTCCATCAGTCAGTGCTGAATTTGGCCCTCTCATTATGGAATGGCTGTTGTGAAATCTTTTTCTCAGAAGCAGGTTTTGAACTTCAAGTGATAATACAGTTGCTGATGAATGTCACATACCTCAATAGGCAGCTGGACTAAAAGAATTTTAATAACTCTTTGGATTAAAATGATCATTCCTTCCACATTCTTTGTGGCTTCACAGTGTTTATGATAATTCTTGCTTGGGATCCAATCTGCGCAGTTTATCCAGCTGTGCCTTTGATGTCTGTACTGTGGTCTCGAGGGAGAGAAGTCGTGAATGAGCGGTTAGTGAGACACCCAAGGGGTTATGACATCTTTAACATAAACTCATCAGCATAAGGTTTTTCCACTGCAATGGATTAAGCAATTTATTTGGCTATAAAACACCAGAAAACTAGTTAAGTGAATTTTACTGAGGAATCAATAGAGTAATAATAACTGGATTGCAATATGACTTTGGTTAAGGTAACCAATTTTGGTCCTCTTCTCTTTTTAAATCAGTTTTTTATCCTTTCTTTCCAGTATTTATGAATATCCACAAGTTCTGATGCTGACTGAATTGAAAAAGCACATTGAGAATTCTTTGAGCATGTAACTTCTGTACTGTGAAATCTTTCCTTCTTTCCCTTTGCATTAGATGCAAAAAAAGAGCCCGTCCAGAATTCATTAACTAAAAAATTTATCCCAGACTCAATTTTTGTATTCTGTTAAATTTTCTCCATTTATATTTCATAGAATGACTTCCTAATCCTATTTGAGACATGCCTGTAAGCTAAAGATAAAAATGTAAAACTTACCTTTGAATTGAATGGTGTCTAAATATCGTGTCTTTTTAAAAAAAATTATAATATTAGGCCCCATAACACTCTATCCTTTGCAATGCTTGAGAATTTACACAGAGATTGCAATTATTATAATACTGTGTGGGAGTTTTTTCTTTCTTCTGATGATTGGAAACAAATTAAATATAAAAGAGATTTAATTTGTTAGCTCGTTATTAATATTAAGGGATGATAAATTGTTAGGATAAAGTAGACTATCAGACACTGGGTAATTCATTGTTACATTTTAGAGTGGATTAGCTAGGCTTAGTGCCATACACATTTGAGCTTAATATCATCTGATTTTCAAAGATGTTTCTCTCTAAAACATTATCAAAACACATCAGTCATAGTCAGGAGTTGTTTTTCACAGAAATATTCTCTCTTTATCAAACTCCCCTTCCTTATCCAAACTATAATACTGAAAAAAGCAGTTTGTAATCTCAGAAATGCTAGATCATATCATTTACATATGCAGCTCCAGTTCATGTGCACAGTAACATATGAATATTGATTAACATCTTTTGCCACTGTTTAGAAGAGAAATTATATAAATCTGCAGGAAACCCAGAAAGGAAGAAAAGAAAAGAAAAGATTGTGCTATGAGGTATCTTTAAATATTTTTCCTCTCTCCTCTGTGGTCTCAAGTGTCTTGAGAAAGGCAAACTGGACACGAGAAACAGTGCTGCGATGGGAAAACAATCCTTTGTGCTACTAAAAGTGTGAGCCAGCTAACGCTGGCAATCTAAGTGTTCCAAGAGGAATTTTGGTGATGGAAGAATAGTGTGAATGCTGGTGAAAGGTGCTTGTGCCCAAAAGCTTGCAATTAAAGAATTTTTTTTGCAAAAATTTAGTTGGTCTAATGCAAGATATCTTCTCTACTATGAGTCCTGATTCCTTTCTACTACTTTTCAGGCAGCCTGATTGTCCTGGGAATGGTATATGCTTAACTCAGGATATTTGAGCCAGAGTAATTTAGTAAGGATCAGGAAAATGAAAGCAGAGGATAACGTTGGTAATTCAGTGATAAATATGAAAACTAGGGCTGTCCAGAATATTGTATTGTATTCTGATCGAAAATTTCAAAAAGCGGACAAATAATTTCAGTTAATGCTGCTGTGGAGCCTTGCAAGCACTGTACTTTTGATGCCTTGCGTGAGACCATTTTCTTCTGGGTGCCCTTTTCAGACTACGTCTCTCCGTGAACCTTGATCTCTCCTCAGTGTCAATGGGGAGTGCTTAAATGATAGGCATCCCTTGCCATGGTACATTAGGGGAGATGTACTTTAACAGGGGAGTTTGGTCCAGAGAGAAGAATGGGAGTGTATCCTTTATGGCTAGCAGGGCTGGGCAAACTTTGGGTGCTGATTTGATTTGGAGAAGATTCAGCCCAATTCACTGAACAAATCTCCAAATCTAAATTGAATCAGGAGACCCATAAGAAGACCTGAATTGATTCAAAGCTCTCTGAATTGATTTGGAAAAGATTCAGAGAGCTTCAGAGATTCGGGTAGTCCCTGCTTGCCACCACAGGGAGCTGGACACGGACTCCATGCTGGTAAGTAGGGGGTGGGAGAGGGGACCATGGGGGCACCCCTCCCAGGCTCCATCCCCTGCCTGCCCCCCCAGCCCCCTGAGCACCCCCTGACCCCTACCTGCTTTCCCAGCCCCTCCATGGCTGCCCTGCCTGGCCCCAGTTCCTGGATTTAAAAAAACCCAAAAAACGCCTCCACTCACTGGCTGCTGCCAAGCAGGGGGGCAATCCCCACTGACCTGTGCTGTGTGGGGGCTCTGCCATGAGCACCTTAACCCCTGCCTACTCTCCC
>NW_017729025.1:22379390-22389014 GCF_001723915.1 Gavialis gangeticus | reverse complement strand
GGGGGCACCCCTCCCAGGCTCCATCCCCTGCCTGCCCCCCCAGCCCCCTGAGCACCCCCTGACCCCTACCTGCTTTCCCAGCCCCTCCATGGCTGCCCTGCCTGGCCCCAGTTCCTGGATTTAAAAAAACCCAAAAAACGCCTCCACTCACTGGCTGCTGCCAAGCAGGGGGGCAATCCCCACTGACCTGTGCTGTGTGGGGGCTCTGCCATGAGCACCTTAACCCCTGCCTACTCTCCCAGCCCCCCGCATGGCTGCCCCACTTGGCCCCAGCAACTGTTCTTTAAAATAAAAAAAAGCCCCGCACTCACCAGCTGCTGCAGCAGCCATCAGGGCTTCTGGGGGCTCATAGCAGAGCCCCCCATGCAGCATGAAGTAGTAGAGGGTAGCATGGATTGCCCCCCTGCCTGGCAGGAGCTGGTGATTCCCGGGCTTTTTCTTTTTTTTAAGGAACTGGGAGCTGGGGCTGGGAGGGGCAGCCGTTGGGGGTGGGGATGGGGGCCTGGGAGAGCAGGCAGAGGGCTCATGGAAAAGCCCCCCACACAGAGTGGAGCAGTGGGGGGTAGGGAGGGGATTGCCGTCCCAGCAGCTGGTGAGTGCCGGGCTTTTTTTTTTAAAGAGCTGGGAGGCTGTGGCTAGGCAGGGCAGCCATTGACTGGGCTGGAAGAGTGGGCAGGGGTTGGGTCTGTCTGATTTGGTGGCGGCAGCTGAATCTCCAAATCAGATTCAGCTGAATCGATTCAGGGCAGTGATTAGAATCACTGAATAGAATCACTGTCCGCTGAATTGGCCAAATCCAAATCTGAAGTGAATACCAGCTGCTTTGCACAGGCCTAATGGCTACATGGTGGCTGCAGCATATCCCTAGGTGGGATAGCTCCCCACCTATCTGCTCGTACTTTCATGCTACAAACCTAGAAATAGGACAGTGAGACTGCTCTGGGGCATCCCTCTTTGCTCTCAAACATGCTGTGACTAAGGTCTCAATAGCAGCCACAGAGAAGAGCCCTACAGTGGCCTTAGTGGGGATATCCTGGGTTTGGAGTGTGTGAAGTGGGAACAAGGGAGTAGAGTGTGCTCAGGGATGTCATGACTGGGTCACACTGCTGCTGTGGTGTAGACATACCCAAAGAGACTGAACTGCAGTTTCTCTGAGATACTATTGCAGAGGATCAGGATTGAAATGCTTTTAGTGGTTTGGGAATACTGTTTATGTCTAAAATGAAAAATGATTTTTTTTTCCAGTGGAAACATACTTTTCAAGAATACATTCAGATCACTTTAGCTGAAAGTCAGAAAATATAATTCAGTTTTTCATTGAAAAGCTGTTTCGATGCAAATTGTTCTGGACAGTGCTAGTGGAAGTGTGTGGGTCAGAATAAAAGTAAGCTTCCTATAGGAAAGAGGTCTGTGGGCACTGCTTAGTTATCAGATGGCAGCTAATTGCTAGCAGCATAATGGTAAAAAACCCAAGAGCATCTAGTGAATGACCTAATATTGAAATTGGATCAGAAACATGCACGACTGATGATACTTGTTGAAATCCCATTAGTTTGAGACGCAAGAGTGCAATTCTCACTATGGCAAAATGCAGTTTCCATTCAAAATGTTTTTTTTGTTTTGTTCTTGTTTTTTTTTGGTTTTGTTCCTCTCTGTGTATTCAGAAGAAATTCTGGGATGTGAGCAATGCCAGGGTTGCTAGATGACTGAATTGATTGGGGTAAAAGGCTTAGCTCAAATGAGAAAGTTTGATGCTTTGGGACTTCTTCGTAAGTCAGGGCAGGGAAAGATGAAAATCATGGACCGGGTTTTTGACTCCCATTGCTTCAGTGGAGTTGAGATAACTCACCCTGGTTTGTACCATCTAACCATCTAGCATGCTCTGTTTGAGTGAGAGAGATGGGGTAGGAAAGGAATTGGTTTGTATGTGTCTGCAGCACAATAAGAATCCAACAACAATATAATGGAGTTGAAAAAACAGAGTCTATGTCTTGTTTTCTTCTTCTGCCTGGAGATTGTAAGTACAAAATTGCCTTTTGTCCAATTTCCATTGAAAAATGTGGAAAGCAGGGAGAAAGAGTTTTGAACAGGATGAGGCTGAGAAACCAACCACATAGCAGGCAATTATGGCACACGTGTTAGCAATCTGCCAGCTGGAGCCATTGCTATGGAAAGAGCTCCTGGGGGAATGCTGGTCAACTATTGTGCCAATAACCTCGGAGTATGTAAATATTTCAGGGCTCAGGTCTGTGTGTTTAGTTCTGAAAAGGGGGGAAAATCTATGCAAAGTTTTGTATGCTCTTAAACCCATATAAAAATGGGTCTTCTGGGGTCTAACATGCCTGTAGTTCAGATGCCCTAAAATGACTGACTTGCCCCCAAGGTGAGATGGTTCAGTCCTGTGTGTCACTAATTTGTGTAACTGTCACTATAGGCAAGTGCTGCTGTGACCCATTGTAGGAGTGCAAGATACCTCACCTACTTGCTGGAATAAATGACACAGGAGTCTCTTCAGATGTATAGTCCGCAGGGAGATGTCTGCCTACTTGTGATCTTACACATGGAGGTAACTGGAAATCTAAATGTAAAATTCAGTTCCCAGGGACATGGCATGGATTTGTGTTGCTCTCTGGGGGACTCTGGGACTATCAAACAATGAATGGATTATACAGTTCTCATCCATATATGTAGTTTTTCATCTGTGACAGATGTGATATTGATGATATTCTCCATTCAATAAGTCATCCAAGTATAATTTAGTGGAAGTTACTAATCTTCATTTGATTTAACTGTTTCAGAACACTATGCATGAAAGAACATGCCTGAATAGGAATAAAGTGCAATGGGGAGAGGGCTCCTGGGAGCAGGAGCCATTGGGCACCTATACATGTGCAGTAAGGCTGTAACTACAGCGCATCAGAGCAGACTCGATTAATCAAGCCTATTGGGGCATGGTAATTACGACACTCCAGGAGACTCCAGCGTCTTGTGTATCAGCATCCCCATGCTGAAAAATGGCAGCAGGGGCGCCTTAACTAAAGGTAGTTGAAGTGCCCCTGCCTCTATTTTTCAGTGTAGGGGTCGCCGATACACATGATGCTCTGGGTGCTTTAATTAGAATGGTTCTCAGAGGTGCTGTAATTAAAGTGCCTCCCCTCCCCTCCCACTCCTGGAGCATGTGTGTAAATGCCCATTAAGTCTGAGCCTGGTTCAACCACTGGCTTTGGACTTAAGCTCTCCTTCCACCTCCCCCTTTCACAGTCCATTGACTCTCATTCACCCTGGTGCAGCTGGAAGAGGACTTGGGCTTTTGTAAGTGACTGTGAGTGTCATTTCCTTCTTCATTGCTTGTAGTTTCTCTTGTACAACATACAGACAATGCTTACCTGCTGTTCTCTAAGTCTGGGAAGCCCTTTCTAGCTTGTGTTCACATGGAGTTGAAAAAAGGCGGTGGAGGACTCTAGGATGTGCAGTTTAGGGTTAAACACTATGTATATTTGGAAAACAAATGGGTATAGAAGCTGAGAGCCAGATCCTCGTCTCACAGATATGTCTAAGCCAGACCTGTTCTCACAGATGTGTCAAAGCAAACAAATCCATTTATGGTACAAGCTGTACCAACATTAACCACTCATCATGTCACATCTGTTCTTTGCCAGCTCTGGGCAAATGTTAGAGTCAAACTCTAAGGGCTGTTTTTGAATCCTGCAGGCTAACTAGAAACAATCCACGTGTCATAGCCAGAAGCAAACAACTATGTTAGGGAAGTCTCAATTTACATCAATAAGCTATTTCTGCTTATACAAATCAGTGTGAAAGATTACCTTGTATGTTGAATAAGTGAAGCATGTATGATTTGAACATAGTAGAGGACACTGCTTAAGGTCTACATACCAGGAGAAACAGCAGAAATAAGAGCTAGGATAGCAGCCCATGGAGCTCATTATGCATACTGGAGTCATGTATCTTGTTTAATGCCCAGCACATTGTTAGTCCTTGTATAATAAGCAAATAACATCACTAATTAAAGGGGAGCTGACGTTGGAAAAATGGCTGTAATCTGTTGGATGTTGTGGTTAAGGATGGATTAATAAATGGGGCCAGAGGGCCCAGACCAAAGGCCATCTGAAAGAGCAGGCCCCACCAATATGGAAGCTACCACTGCTGCTGTTTTTCTGAAGGCATAGCTCAGTTGGAGCAGGCAGTGCCAGCGGCATCCTGTTGGCTGCTGGAGGACTTGGGTCATCATTTTCATAGAGAAAAGGTTACAATGCCAGCCTAATTCTACATGAGGTGTTCGATATTGGTAATTTTCTCTTTTAGGTGGCAGTCAAAGCAATCAGCTTTGGGTCCAGGGCCCCGGGGATTCTTAATTTGCCCCTGGTCATAGCTCCAATGACGTAAATATAAGAGGCAGCAAAGAGTTGTACTATGCTTGAGAGATTAACCTGATGAGAACTTCACAGTTTGTCTAACTGCACCATTGATTAGATACTCATCTTGTCTAAACTGATGGATTCCACAAAAAAGGAGCTACATGAGCCTGAGGATTTGAACTAATGGATTATGGAGTTTAAATGTGTCCATTTGCTGATAGTAAACCACCTGAGAATTTGGGGCACTGCTCTGTTTTGTTGCGTATCCACAACTCTCCATACTAAATTGGTGTATGACCTGCGGTCTGCAGTGAACTAGAGTGTGTGGCTTAAAACACTTAAGTAGTCTGGATGAAGAAACTGTGCTGGAGTTTTCTCTTAATTAGTCTGGTTTCTAGAAAGTTAATTTGGTTAGGAACTGTGGAATAGTTTTTTTTAAATGTCTTTGTATAATTTCAAGATTTAGCAACATTTACAACAATAACTAAGTTATATCTTTTAAAAATTACACCCAAAATGCCATATGGGGGGATTTTAAAGAGAGTAGGGTAGGAAACTATTATTTCTTTACTGGCCAGTAGATGCACAAATGAGATGGTAACAGAATCTTGCCTGTCAAAACAATAAAAGGAAATGTTAGTGCTGATGATTATATTATTCACACAATTCAAAATCCTTTGAGGATACATTTATTTTACGGCTCCTTCTAAACTGAATTGTATTTCAGCACATCAGAGAGTCATAAAACAATAAACTAATTAAGACACCTTTTGTCTGCCTATGTGTGTGGTCAGTGAGGCTTTGTCAGCAAATCGGCCTTCAAGGGGTTTGCGACTGTTCTCAGTTTTAGAGACTGTTGCCATTGCTGCTGCACTTTAAAGATTGTTCATTCCCTTTCCAACAATAACACCCATGATCAATATGCTGTTGTGTTTCTACATGCTGCAAGTTCACCAGAAATTATCCAGTGAGATTTGCTTTTCAACAGCTGAAATGGAATATGTAACATGGAATAACACCATTTTTAAAAAATGTGCCTATGAATCATAAAATTTTTAGGTACCTGACATATGGGTTTGGTCCTCATGTACTGTGAAACCCCATGGATCTCATGGGTGAATGCTGTACTCTTCTTGCCTGTGTGTGTGGAAAATAATTGAAAGCAATATCTGCATTTGATAACCTGATTCAAAGATTGCAGCATCCACATACTCTACTAAAATATGCCTTGACATAAAATGTTGGGTGAAACCGGGGGGCTGACTGGTTTATGTAGGAAAAGCATCCAAACCGTATATGTTTTAAATAGTCTGCTTCTATAGTATTTCTGAAATATTTTGTTTTGATTATGATGTGATCAAGTGATTTCAATGGATCTGGGTCTATTTATGTTAGCTGAGTATGTAAGCTTGAGTACAGCCTGATTCACCTCTCCGTTACACTATTTGTGTAACGGCTTATTTCAGGGGTGTTGAACCTCTGGCCTGTGGGCTAGATGCGGCCCACGGAGCCATCACATCTGACCTGCAGGGGTCCCCATGGGGTGGGAAATTTGGCAGCAGGTGGTCATTGGCTATTAATGTAGTTACCCTTCCCCACCAAATTCCCAAACTCCAAGCCCCACACTGCTGGTCACAGCCAGGCCATGCCCTCTGCCCCTACATCTGGATTGGAGCTGGGCCATGCTTCCCAACCCCGCTCCCCCAAGACCACACCATGCCCTGTTTTTCCCCAGACTGGGGCTGGACCATGCCCTTTCCTCCCTCCCCACCTGAGGCCAAGCCAATCGGGCTAAACCATATACCCCTTTCCCCATAGGGACAAGCTATGCTCCCTTTCCCCCATGTGGTGGGGTTGTGGCTGGGCTGCTCTGTGTCCCCCCTCTACACAGTCAGATGGTGCCCACCATGCCAGCTCCGGTGCTGGATCAGGACCACCAACAAGATCTGGCTGGCATTTAGATGGGGCCACTACCCATTCAAGCCACCAGGGAAAACTTTTGAGCACCCCTGGTTTATTTCATTGAAATTTGTCACCAGAAAAACAGTGGAATAAAGTGAAGGGCCAGATCCTTTATTCAAGTTTCATTGTGTTATGTGGATAAAAGTGGTGTTAGAGCCATTGAAAATAGTAGTCAGGGTGGTGAACTAAATAGTCAGATTAAGGGCTAAAGCCTGTTTTCCTTACCGTTATGTGCTATCCTTTTGCTTGAATTGGTCTGTTAATCCGTGAGTCTAAGGCAAATAGAATTTAGCCCCAACTCATATCTGGGATGACTATCTACTGCTACTAGGACTGAGAGAGCATAGTTTCAGCTTCTGGACAAATTTCCTTTCTCCGCTGTCCAAAACAGAGCTGTTGTTCAAGTCCACCTCTATTTGGGTCCCATTGCAAAAGTGGAAATGGTAATTTCCCTGCCCTGTTTCTGTGCTTCTGAATCCATGGTCTGTTTAGGTCTTATCAATTAAAGCTTCTTTAGGAAGAAAGGGTTCTTAACTTGTATGAGCACCTGTGTACCCGCTAGGGACAGAGCTGTATGGATTAGGGTTATGGGGATCTCTAGGAAAGTATCTTTGTTCTGGGATCAACCGGTAATAGGGTTTTATGTGGAAGAAGCAGGGCAAACTCCTGGGGGATTCATTCCAATTATATCCACAATTAGGGTGAAAGAGTTTTAGTCTAGTTTGGTTTGATTTTTGCATTCTAAGCAGTTGTAAACATTTGCTTCTTGGTACCAGGAGCATCAATTAATATTGCTTAAGACTTGCCCTCCCTTGAACAGGCAGAAGTATTATCTACAATTGACTGTGAAAATGGATTGTTTAAGACATAGATGTGCCTTTTAAAAACAACCATGATTTCAGGCTGGGATAAGAAATATAGATAGTGTCCTAGTAGTTCAGCTTTTTGGTGGTTTGCTTGTTATTTGCAGAACATGAAATCATCCTTCAAATGGATTTCTTTTTTCTAGAATAATGTTGTCATCTTCTCCCTATGTTTATCTGTGCTAAATCCTGCCAGAAACAGCCTGAGCTATATTGTTGCATGGGTCCTCAGTGACTGGGAGCCTGGAATTGCTGTTCAGCATGTGGAAGTTCTCCTTGTAAGTCCCTCAACATCTCTTTTTTACTAGCATTCTAACTAAAAGGGTGTTCAATTGGCTTTGTAACTTTGATGGACCATTAATTATAAATTTGAGGTGCTGTGAGCTTAGTTTTAAACCTAATTGAGTATTTGTGAACCAAATGTAAAACTGCTGGATGCAAGTCAATGCACCAATGCTGCTTTGATGTCTCTTTTCAGCAGTTGAATTCTCTGTTCTGAACTGCACGTACACATTCAGTGTATTTCTTTTTGGACAGATATATACAGTTTCAGGCAAAGAAAAAACAATTCAGTTTCACTTAAGATGGCAAATATCTAGCAGTTCGAAAGGGAAAGGAATCTTTAGATGCCTGTATAAATTTGCCTTAAAAACATGAATATTAGGAAGCCAAAGTAAAGGTTCCACTTAAACATTATAAAGCATGGAAAACTATGATTTAAGGCCAAGTACAGGCATTCAAGAAGCCCAGAGTAGAAGCGATTTAACTTTTGAACTTTCCTTTAAGTGTCCATGGTTAGGTTGGGAGTAAGCAGAAAACATTAGCCTTTTGGGGGAGGGGCAGGGGTAGGGTGGGGAGGGTGATGCAGCTTGGAGCCTGCCTGCATGGCCTGAGCCCAGCAGGTAGAGGGGCCTCTTGCATGCCTCCCAGCATGCCCTGTGGGCTTCCTGGACTGCTGAAGACTTCCAAGCAGAGCAGAAAGGCCGAGCCACCCCTGATTGGTTGGTGGGGACATCACAGTTAACCACCTGGGCCTGATGTACCAGAGGCTCATCATGGCTATGAACCATCAGCTGGCTATCCTGATCATGTCCACCCAGTGAACTCTGCACCCTCTGTGTGTGTGTGTGTGTGTGTGTGTGTGTCCTGGACACCTCCCTGAATGAGTAGGGCTGGAAGGCTTTGAGTACCTCTGCCCTGGCGCTGGGCCATGGGTCTCCAATCCCGGGCTCCTTGGGCCCGGCATCCTAGGCACCGCTGCTCACAACCCACACTGTTCCCCTTCCCCAGTCTTTCCCCAGCCACCTCCAGGAGCACACACCAGGGTGCGGGGGAATGTCATGCAAGGAAGAGATGTGCCCTGTTTTAATCAAATGTTGAAGGTGCCAAACTTTTAGTGTGTTTATTTAAAAAACCCCTGTACAATGTTGCCCACTCTGCAACTTGGAAACTTTTCCCTCAGTTAACATTGAGAGAGTGGGGAAAGACCCTGGCTGCATCAAACGGTATGTATGGTTATGATGTTGAATGGGGGCGGGCAGCCATGGGGACTCAGCAAAATAAACATGAAACCTTGGGGCAGCAGGGGGAATGCACACATAAAACTGCTGCTCTTTGGTTTAATTAAATGTTGAGGCTGCCAAATTTTTTGTGTGCATAATAAATAAAACCTGTGGAATGTTGCCTGCTCTGGAACTTAGACCAGAGCCCAGGGGGCTGCTTATTTTTGTAGAGGCTTCACCGTTCGCTCACAGTGGGACTGCGCCTGCAGTGGCCTGGGCTGGTGGCCCCTCTCACCGCTTCTGAGTACTCCCATGATATTCTGAGACTGGCCTGGGAGCTCTTTGGGGCCCTGCACCTATGCCGGTGACCACCAGCAGCTTGGGGTAGTGACTTGGCCCTGGAAGGTGGGCTGAGTCAGTGCCAGCCTTGGTACTGGGGCTTGGGCAACTTGGTTTCCCTTCTCTACCCCAGTGCTGCTTCCTTGAGTGGGCCCCACTGAGTGCCTTCCTAGCTCCTTGGACCATGGGTCAGTGGCTTCTGTATGCTGTATCTGCTTTTCCATGGTTCACCCTCTCCCCAGCATCTCCCAATCAATGCACTGTGTGGAGAGTTTCCCTACAGCCACCATCCAGCCTGTGGGACTCTCCATGGAGTGTGGTTCTCCATACCAAGTGGGGTGGGCAGCAGGCTGCTCCACCACTCCTGCCCAGGAGTGCAAGTCTCCCCATGGGCAGCTGTGCTGATGCCACTCAGGGGTGTTGTGCTGGATCCCAAGTGGTCTTTGACCCCATGCATAAGATTCTTTTTCAGATATGTGGGGAGCTGGAGAAAAAGCAAGGACAACATTGGACCCCTGCTGAATCAGATGGGGCAACTGACAACTGATGCCCAGGAAAAAGCCAACCTATTAAATGGGTACT
>NW_017729025.1:22371500-22374390 GCF_001723915.1 Gavialis gangeticus | reverse complement strand
GTCCACCACGATCTGCTGGCTGGGAAATTGGCTCCGTGGTCAGACCCAGAGGGTAGTAATTGATGGCAGTCAGTCATCATGGTGTCCCATGACCAGCGGGTTCCCCGAAGGCTCTGTCCTTGGACCCATATTGTTCAACATCTTGATTAATGATGTGGACATTGGAGTCAGGAGCGGACTGGCCAAGTTCGCTGATGACACCAAACTTTGGGGTAAAGCATCCACGCCAGAAGACAGGCGGGTGATCCAGGCTGACCTGGACAGGCTCAGCAAATGGGCAGACGAGAACCTGATGGTGTTTAACACCGAAAAATGCAAGGTTCTCCACCTTGGGGGAAAAAAACCCTGCAGCATCCTTATAGGCTCGGCAGTGCTACGCTGGCTAGCACTCCAGAAGAAAGAGACTTGGGGTTCATGATTGACCACAAGATGAAAATGAGCCTGCAATGTGATGCTGTGGCTAGTAAAGCGACCAAAACACTGGCTTTTATCCATAGATGATTCTCAAGCAAATCTCAGGATGTCCTTCTCCCCCTGTACTCGGCCTTGGTGAGGCTGCAGCTAGAGTATTGCATCCAGTTTTGGGCTCCACAATTCAAAAAGGATGTGGAGAAGCTTGAGAGGGTCCAGCAAAGAGACACACGCATGATCAGAGGTCAGGAAAGCAGACCTTCTGATGACAGGCTGAGAGCCATGGGGCTCTTTAGCCTGGAAAAGCGCAGGCTCAGGGGTGATCTGATGGCCACCTATAAGTTTATCAGGGGTGACCACCAGTATCTGGGGGAATGTTTGTTCACCAGAGTGCCCCAAGATATGATGAGGTTGAATGGTCATAAACTACTACAAGACTGTTTCAGGCTGTACACAAGGAAGAATGTCTTTACTGTCTGTGCCCCCAAGGTCTGGAACAGCTTGCCATCGGAGGTGGTTCAAGCACCTACATTGAACACCTTCTAGAGCAAATTGGATGCTTATCTTGCTGGGATCCTATGACCCCAGCTGGCTTCCTGCCCTTTGGGTGGGGGGCTGGACTCGATGATCTTCCGAGGTCCCTTCCAGCCCTAATGTCTATGAAATCTATGAAATATATCTTTGTGCTGTGTCTTTTTAAGCTCTCTAGCGGCATTGGCGGCTTCCCTCAGACAGCAGGTGGGCATCTGTGGATATCATTCTTGAACCTTTGCAATGTGTTTCTGGGCTTGGGTGGTTTGTTGCAGTGCCATTGCACCATTGGTGCAAGCAGTCACCAACCTGTCCATTCTAACCCCCCACATCAAGTGTCCCATTTGATCCTCATGTTGCCAGCACCATCTGTGCAGAAATGTCTGGTGCTCTGCAGGTGTCCATCCTGGATCTAGCATCTCAGGCTCCACAACCAGGCCTCCTGCCCACAAATGTGGAGTCTGCAGACAAGGGAGAAAGTAAAGTACCTACAGTGAGTCCCCTGTCTGGACCCTTTCCTTCACCCAGGGCCAGAAGCTGCACAGTTCCTTATGACCCAGTGCTGACCATGGCTCAGAATGCCTGCATTTGACCTCCCATCTGGGAAAAACCAAATTCCTGGTTTCCATCTTTCTGCTGTGGGAACTGGGACAGCAGGGAAACCCAAGTGTCGGGGTCTGGAGGAATGAGACTTCTCTGGTTCTCCAGGAGAAGAGGGAAGATGGGAGTGGGGTCATGCTGCTAAGGAGAATTCCTATTTCCCGCTGCCCCTTACCTGCAGTAGTGCTCTTTCATAGCTGCTCGGTCAAACAGGCCCCAGAAGATCACCAGTGAAAACATGCAGCTTTGCCTGTTAGTTACACCTTGGGTGTGGAGCTCAAAAACATCTTTCAGTATATATTGGGGTTGTTTGGGTTAGGGTTTGTGTCAGGTGGATCTGGGTAAATGTGCTGGCCTCTCAGGAAAGCAATGAAACCTTGAGGGATGGGGCAGCCAGTTTTCAATTACCCAGATTTATAGCCCCACTTAATGTAATGCAGACAGTAGGGTCCCCCCTACAACAGCCTGGTGCTGCTCCTTCATTAAATCAGTATTATCAGTCTTCCACATGGACAATTGTTGAGCCAAGAGCACACTGAATATCAGAGTAGGCAACCACAGTCTTTCCCTGAGCGAACCCCAACTTACCAAGGAGTCACATTCAGAAAGTCAGCTGTAAAGTCTCTACAGGGCTGCCTTAAGACATTTAACCAGCATGACATGGTGCCAACTTCAAAGTGCACAGAATGAGTGTGCTTGCAATGATATACACCCCAGCAGATTACTGTGCTCCTGAATGGTCCAAAATGGGGTGGGCAAAATATAGCCCACGAGCTGGATCTGGCCCATCAGTGAATTCCATCTGGCCCATGGGTGCTCACCAGTTAATTAAACCTCACCCAGCCTGCATGCTTCACTCCCACTCTGGTGCATGGAAAGGCCCAGCCCAGCCAGCATACAGCTTCTGATCCAGGCTGCTGCTGCCACTTCTGGGGGCAGGGGGTAGGGGGAAGGAGTTGCAGCTGAGTGGGGGCAGGGAACATGGTGCTGGGGCTGGTGGAAGTGTAGAGCCTGGGGCTAAGGGGGTGGTGGGAGCGCAGAGTTTGGGTGGGCAGGGTGTGGGTGTGAGGGAGGGTGTGGGGACCCCTCACGGGCTACCCTTCATGGCGCACGGCCCCCGCAGCCAGCAGCAGCAGTAGGAAGGGGCCCTCAGGGTGCTCATGGTGCTGCTGCCTGGTGGCACACAGCTCAAGCTACAGCAGCCCATGGGGGCAAGGAGCACAGACCAGCTGGCCCGCCTGTATCGCACAGGGCTCTGTGCAGCACCAAGGGAAGTCCTGCATGATGGAGCCAGCTTCCTTCCCCACTATGTGCAGCTGCCAGGACTCTGCTTGGAAGTGGCGGGGAG
>NW_017729025.1:22366093-22371151 GCF_001723915.1 Gavialis gangeticus | reverse complement strand
GGGGAGTGGGGGGGAGTTCCTGACATGGTGCGTTGCTTGTTCAGGAGCTGCTTATCTGGTGGCTCCCACCACTTGTCCGGGAAGGCATTGGGGTGTGTGTATGTGCCCCTGGATCTGCATGGGGCAGGTGGGGCTGGGGCTGTACTTGGCTGTGCTCTGGGTGGCTGGTGGCAGCGCTGGGAGTGGAAGCTGTGGGGGGGGCTATGGTGAATATTTGGGTGTCTTCAGCCCCCTCATTTCCCCCACTCTACCACCCACCCCACCTCGATCCAGGGGCACACTCCCCCCTGCCCATATCCTCCTGAAGCTCACCCAGCTGGGATGGGTCATCTGGCGGCTGCGGGGGGAGGGGAGGAGGGGGTCTCTCATCGCTGTATAACGCTTGGCTGGAGGCAGCATAGCAGCTCCATCCTGTGCCCACCCCCCCGGCTGGGTGAGCGGTGGGAGGGCATAGGCCCCGCACCCAGCGTTACCACCACCCGCCTGGAGTGCAGCCCAGTGTAACCCCAGCCCTCCCGCCCTGTGCAGATCTGGGGGTACATGAACCGTGGCTCCGTTCTCCACCTGCCTTACCCCAGCTGGGCAGCACTTGTGCAAGCCCAGCCTTGATCTGCCCACACCCCTTTCTGCCCCCTTCCCCTTCCACTATAACAGACTTACCAGCTGCACACAGCTGTATTGAGCATTGTAAAGTCGAAACCCATGAGGAGAGACTGAGGGACCTGAACCTGTTTAGTCTCAGCAAGAGGAGGCTGAGGGGGGACCTGGTGGCTGCCTACAAACTCATCAGGGGAGATCAACAGCAAATAGGTAGAGCCCTTTTCTCCCCAGCACCACCTGGGGTGATGAGGAACAATGGTAATAAGCTGATGGAGAATAGGTTTAGGTTAGAGATCAGAAGGCAATTTTTTACAGTTAGGGTGGCCAAAATCTGGAACCAGCTTCCCAGGGAAGTGGTCCTCGCCCCTACCTTGGGCAAATTCAAGAGGAGGTTGGATGATCACCTGTCTGGGGTCTTATGAACCCAGCATTCATTCCTGCCTGTGGCAGGGGGTCAGGCTAGATGATCTGTTCAGGTCCCTCCTGACCCTAGCTACTATGAAACTATGTTGGAACATTGAAACAGGGTGTCAATTTATAAATGTTGTAAGTGCTGTTCATCGTAACTCAAAGTCGTAAGTCGAGGACTGCTTGTAATCCAGCCTGAAATCTATTCCTACGGTATTTTATACTAACACCAAATGAGTCCCCCACTGGGCACAGCCTTGACAGAGAAGTATGGATCAATCTGAACAGACTGAGATCTGGATACAGGCATTTCAAAACTACACTGTACAAGATGAACCCCAGTGTGAATGCAGTGCCCAGCAAACAGCACAGCACTTAATTGAAAGCTGAAATATTTATAAATGCCCAGATGGGGTAGATAGAATCTGCCCACTGAGTGACATTACCAGACAGTGGCTCAAAGCTGGCTGGAGGGATTGGAGTTGGGTAGGGGGGCTGGAAATGGGGGCTACACCACCTTGGGTCACTGAGAGCCCAGGGCTGGGACTGGCCTGGTGCTTGGGCAGAGGAGATGAGCTCTGGCCTGGGCTGGACTGCTGCCTGGTGAGTGGGGGTGAATGGGGTGCTGCAATGGTTCATGGGATGTCAGCAGAATGTGACCTACCATGACATGTGATGGGATGTGGTACAGATGTTCGTTATGGCACTCCAACCTACAGCACTATAATCTGAAACCACATGCATCAGGGTTATTTAAAGCAGGATCTGCCACTTCTACAGCACTGTGTGCGTCCTGACGATGTGTTCAGTTATGGCTACAGAGCACTTTCTGCATGCTTACCACACAATAAGCGTAACTTTTGTACCTGGCCAACATGACCAAAGCCACCTCATCTCTGCTCCACTGTCCTGCTGCCCTTTTGTTCTATCTGACCAGTGCACACTGTTGATAGGAGAAGCCTGATGGATTTTGATTTTGATTCTTTTAGCAGTCTGATCTGGATACCTTGATACAGATTCACTAGAAGACTGCTTAAGACAAGTTCCTGACAGTTTTGAATGGCATAAAATAACCTAAACGCAGTAGTGACTATGGATCCTTAATTACACTAAATTGCTTTTGTTTGCATGGTTTGTTCATGGAACAAAAATTAAGCATGTACTGACGTATCTTGCTGTGTTGGGGTCTACTTCATTTAATGGGACTCCATGAAAATAGATGCACGTAGGTTGGGTTTCAGGGTCTGGCTATAAATTATGCAATGTGAACTCTATTATCTATTGAAAATTCTGTGTTACATATACATTTTTAAATTTCCTAACAAATGCAGATCACCATTGCTGAGGTCTTGAAACTATATGAACCAAAGGAAATAGGGAGTGGAGGTATGAACAACAGAAAAATAGTATGAACGACAGAAAATGGACAAAGGAGAGTAAAATGCATTCCTGGGTGCAGAATTATTGAGCATTTAGAGACAAGCAGTTATTAGACATTCGAACAAGGAATCCAGATCATTTAGGGTCTGCTTTTGATCCTGCGAGGGTCGGCAGTACTTAGGGGTGCTGGGGTGTGTGTGTGTGTGCGTGCGCGTGTGTGTGAATTCTCCATCTTGGGCTGTGGATCAATTCTGCAGAAGCTAGTCCAGCCTAGGCAACTGAAGAAGGATCAAAGGGCCCTTGTGCCTCACCACACAGCACTGGATCCTCTAACTCTGCCATTTAACTTCATTGTCTGCCTCTAATTGCCCTCTGAACATAGCCAGGATGGGAAGCCCTGTGGAGTAGAGCTCCATGCTAGGCACGAGATCCCCTAGGCAAGCATCCCCTACAGTGCCCTGATTACTCAACGGAGTTGCATTGGTTCTACAGCCAAGGTGATATTTCACGGTCTTTGAAGAGAGGAAAGATAAATCCTTGAGGACTAAACCCTGCTTTCTTTCAGTCAATATCTTATTCACTTGAGCGAGATAATATCCAGTATTTATGAAGGTACACGCAAGCCACAGCTTATAGCAGATATTTTTAAAGAGGGAAAGCAAGGGGTAATTTCCCTTTAAAGTTTTTGTTTGCGGTTGGAGTTTTCCCTGAGTAAAGTTCTTCAGGATTGACAGGCTATCACAACACATCTTTAAATACAGTATGTTGAAATGTCTTGGAATCCATGCTAACTATAACCACCACTCTGATTTTATTTTTTATTTAAGTTTGTTGCACACACAAAAAGAAAGTGCCAAATTACTTCCCTCAATACACCGGCTTAAAAAAAAGGAAAAGCTGCACTTCCATTTCATTCATTAGATGTTCCTGATTTATTTCCTTCCCCTGAGGAAAAGCAATAAAACAGCTGTTATCTAGGTTATTCTGAAAACCTGTTTCTAGTTTTCAATAAGAAATCCCAACTCTCTCCATTGTAGTTAAATATTTATTTAGATATCCAGGAGGAAAGGAAAAAAAAAATCCATCCCTGAGACTTTGCGGTTCCGGAGAACTTCCTCAGTGTCAGTTTTTAGCTTGCATTTCTTTAAACTCGACTGCAAGGAGAGAATATCTGAGCCAAATCTGAGGCGTTCTACCTTTGGCTATCTATGCCTCAGAGCATGTCAGTCATGCACTAAAGCTGTCGGCACAGCTGGTCCTCTGTACACAACAGGGAGTATTTTTAACACTAAAAATATGAGCATGACAGGTGCACATTTTATTGGAACTTTTTTTTTATTGTGCATTAGTGGAGAGGAAAAAGCTAGGAGCACTTTTTAACAAGTCTCCAAGTAAGTGGGAAAACAAATGAAGGTCTATGGTACATATTGACATTTGTTAACCAAATATGGGTAATTCACAGCAGCCCATTCTTTTCTCAGTTTCAAAAAAAACCTAGATGAATTTTGAGCAGCTTGCACAGCTAGAACCACTCATTCTTTTTTATGAGCTTCATTTGCATTTATACTCTTTCCTGCTGTTGTTGAGTACGCCCCTTTCACTTGTCCTAAATCTATGGCTGCACTGGGTGCACTTAAGTAGCTGCTTCCTACTGATATATTGATTATCACACTAATTACATCCGGGATCTGTACTTGGGCTAACGGAACCGATTTATTTGAATTTTTTATAGGGAGAAAACTCTACACAACTAATGAATTCTACAGGGATGCATTTAACTCTTAGGGCCTTTTTTCAGATGGCCTCTATCAGGTAAGGCTTACTCTTAAAAATTAAATGAATATGCAGTAGGGACCTTTTAAATGCACAGCCTTGGTGTACAGTAAATTATTTTTTCCTTTCGTTTATTAGGAACATTTTGACCACTTCTCAGTATTTTGCTTCTTAACAGATACAGCAATGAAATCTATGTAGCAGGCTTTTATGCCTGGCTAGTGTCCTATTGACTTCACTGTGCCTTGGCATGAATGAATGGGGCTCAGTACAGGATCAGGGCCTGATTTTGATTACCAACAAAGTAGGCTATAGTTAAGGCAACAAGAAGGCTTTCACAACCCTCTTTGCAGCATTTGTGGGCTGCAACCAGATTAGCGAGCACGTGCCTGTTGCTGTGTCTCCAAGCAGTTTGAGAAGCTGCCGGAGGTATGCTAGGAAAGAAAAAATGTTCTCTGTGCTGCAGCGCGGACTCCATTTAATACTGGAAAAACCCAGTGTGTGTGTGTGTGTGTGTGTCATATATATATAAAAATGCTGGAAAAAAGTGGCTCAGGGCTGCTTCTGGAGCAACTGGAGGTTGGGTCCTGCAGACCGATGCGTCAGCACATGGCCAGAGTGTCTCTATGTCTGCCGCATGCCTCTGCTGCTCTAGCATGTTTCCTCAGTGTGCTGGAACAAATAGAAGCAGGGCAAAGCTGGCAGCAGTGTCTTGGATCTGCCTGGGACCCAGGCTGTGTCCCTGGTAAGCAAGGATGTGAGGGTGGAAGGGACTGTGTGGGGGTGGGGGGACTGAGTAGGAGGGGTGGGTTTCCTGCATGCCAACACGGTGCACAGTCCCTGCCACCCCCAGCAGCAGTACCTAGTAGTGGGTCATTGGGGTGCTTGAGGCCTGCT
>NW_017729025.1:22360558-22365949 GCF_001723915.1 Gavialis gangeticus | reverse complement strand
ACTGTGTGGGGGTGGGGTGACTGAGTAGGAGGGGTGGGTTTCCTGCATGCCAACACGGTGCACAGTCCCTGCCACCCCCAGCAGCAGTACCTAGTAGTGGGTCATTGGGGTGCTTGAGGCCTGCTGCTGGCAGAGTCCCCTGGCAATGTGCAGCACTGCCTGAGACCTGGGGGCTCCACGTGGCACATGGAGCTGGGCCAGCTTGCTGGCACATGCTTTTGAGCAGGACCGAGCCGGCTCTTACCACTGTGGGGCTCCCAGCACTGCAGGCAGGAGCCACGTGCTATCGTGCAGGACCGGCTCCTGCCTCCATGGAGCCAGTCTGGCTTGATGGCACACGGGGCACATGGAGGCAGGAGTTGGTTTGGCCTGGCCCCATGGCATGTAGCTCCTGCCTGTGGTGCCAGGAGCCCTAGGTGCTGGCAAGAACCAGACTGGTTTTGCTTGAAGGCATGCATCAGCAGGCCTTCCTGGGTCTGTGTAGCACATGGAGTCCCTGGATCTGAGGTGGCACTGCACACCACCAGGGGACTCTGCCAGTAGTGAGCCATGAGTGCCCCGAGGGCCTGCTGCTGGCTGCTGCTGCTGGGGGTAGTGGGGGCAGTGTGCTGTGGAGGTGAACCCAATCCTCCCACACAGTCCTCCCCCACACACAAACCTCCTATAATTCATCTACAAACCCCACACCCATGAATCCCCCCACAATCCACCCACAAACCCCACACACCTTCAAACCCCCACATAAGCCCCACACCCTGCTATAAATCTCACTCCCACAAACCCTACACCAACCCCTTCACCCACCCACAAACCCCCCAAATCCTTCCACAAACCCCACAGCCAGCTCCCAAACCCCTTCCCACCCACCCCCCAAACCCCACATGCCTCCAAAAATCTCACATCCTGTGTGCCCAGCCGCCAGATGGGATGGGACCTGCTGCAGGGATTACAGCCATACTGCAGCCCTGCCCTATTCCTACACCAGTGCTTGGCCATACAGCCCCAACCTGGGGGGCTTCTGGTCACAGGAACCACTTGGGGGGTGTGATGGGCTAGGGGAGGGGTCGGAGGTGGCAGGAGGGGTGTGTGTGTGTGAGGGAGAGAGAAGGGAGTCAGGGGTGGGGAAGTGCTCTGGGTAGGAGAGGCTGCCAGAGCCAGGCTTAGAGCCCCCTGCCCACCTAGAGCAGCTTGTACAGGGGGAGGCCAGCCTGGAAGGGATGGGGCTTGCCCAGCGCAGTCCCCGAGCCCCAATTGAGGTCTTTGCCAGGAATGACACGGGGATCACTGGGGCCTGGGCACAGGTGCAGGGAGCAGAACAGCAAGGGCTGGCACTGCTCAGAGCCACAAAGCAGTGGGTGGGACAGCTGCAGCTGGACTCGTGTCCTGGTGCTGGGACAGAGCTGCTGCTGGGAGGGAGCTAGTGCGGAGCAGGCAGGAGCTGTGGGTCAGGAGAGAGGGGCACTTCAGGGGGCTGTAGTTTTAGAGTGAGGGGCATGGGCATGGGCAGGGCACTGGCATCCTAGTCTGCTCGGTGCCTCACATCCTGGTGAGCAATGGGGCTGGGGCAGCTCTGATTTTTCTATGATAAAAAAACTGGAAGCAAAAGCTAAAGTATATATATATTTAGAATTCTTTTTATTATGATGATAGAGGCATTGGTAGGCTTCCAAATTGCTTAAAATTGTAAATATATCAATAAAACATCACCCAACTGATCTCTCTATATATAGTGGCAGTTCATTTTAATTGTGAAAGAACACTGGCAGGTGTGCAGCAGTAGGGCTGCAGGTCCAAGGGGGCAGATGCTGTCACAGGTGGCAGCAAGTCACAGCCAGGCAGCAGCCCCCACTGCCAGACTGCTGCAGTGGGTAGAGGGTGCACAGGCCACTCTAGGTTAGGGCTGCTTCAGCAGTCCACCTGGCACCAGGGGCTAGTGTCCCCAGATACCAACTGGCTGGGCCACAGATACTCCTGAGGGCAAGTAGCCCTAAACTGCTCACCAGGGCAGCTTTTTATACTGCTGGGGCCAGCACAGGCCCAGCCTCTAGCCCCCCTTGGCTAAAGATCCAGGAGGAGCTGAGCAGGTTCAGTTTGTCCAAGTGGCACAATTTGTCCCACAGCAAAGAGCATGTTCAGGCATGTGTGCTGAGGCACAAGTCTCCAGCACAGATTTGTGCTGCTGCTGCAAACACGTGTGCCTGCATGTGTGGATGCATCTGTGTTGTGTTGTGTTGAGTTTGCTATAGAGCCGCATAAGTTCAAGGCAACATTTTTTTTCAAGAACTGCTGTTCACTAAAACTTAAAGAAAAAAAAGGGCTACAGCTGCTTTTCTGGCTCACTTTCTCTAAAATTGCCTAATCTAAAAACTCCAGCTTTTATACAATCTGATTCCTTCAACAGGACCTTAAGTGCCTTTTTGCAGTGTGCAAAAGGATGTTTGAAATGGCAATGAATGGGGCTTTAAATTGAAGTTGGAGAACAATTTATCAATGGGAAATTGATAGCTTGAAGGATTGTCGGTGTAATGAAACAGCCAGGCCTTTCACCTCCAAGCCTCTAATTTGGATCTAGACAACAGTGTCTTTCTCATCTAGATCTCCAAGCATTTGAAAGTTGCTATAGTCAGTTGATGGCTGTTTGATGGCTTGTGTAAATAGATATGTGGAACTCAGTTCCTGGTAAGGTGTCAACCAAGTCATTTGTGTTGACAATCATAGTAAGAAAGTCACGGGACCATGGAGACTGTATTTTTATTATAGGCTGACTGTATTATAGCTATGTATATGGAGAAGCTCCTAATGCCATTGCTAGCACTTTCATGGTCCTAGGTTGATCAGGGCTCTTGCCTTTCATGAACAGAACACAACAGTTAGTAAAAAGAGAGAGAAAATCAAGCACACTAAGTTACTTTCAAACTTTGTCCAATGATGCCTTAGATCAGGTTAACTTGTTTTCCAGGAGACTTGAGAGAACAAGGAGAGCATGGAGGGTTTATTTTATTTTTTTGGCAGTTCAGATTTGTCAGGGAGAAGAATGCCGTAAAAATGCTTAAATATCACGGGAAGAGTTTTAAAACTGAAACAATGATGTAGCTTCGGAAGGCAATTTAATAAGTACATCACGGGAAAAATGAGGTCAGGGAGTTTGAAACAAGTTCAGTAAGAGGTTTTGCAACAGCATTCTGGGTACAACGTGATCTTGTAATTTAAACTTGGGGAAGGGCATCTTAAAAAAGAATGACATTAGTTTAGGCTGGAAGACATTAGAGTATAAATCAGAGAGTCTCCATCTCAGAGAAGCTTAAACAGCTCCAAAGGTTAAGTAGAAGATATAAAACTGTTATGTTGGTTACGGACCTTCAAGCAGCAGGTGAAGCAAGCAGGAAGGCAAGGTTACTTGAATATCAGAGGGGAAGAGCCCACACTGACTGAGCTCAGTTGTTGGGAAGATCTAACAAGCTTGTGTACTGGGCCCTTCAGGTGGGAGAATGCAAGAGGCTTTCAAAACTTACCCCAAGATCTGTATGTGAAAACAAGATATTTGGGGCTTGATGCTGGGCTTAAATGTATTGGTAATTCATATGTCTAAATAAAATGTGTTCAGGAGTGGTGGAAAACCATTCAAAGGAGAGAGCTGGGTAGAAGAAGATCACTCCAACAGTGGTTTGGCTGTCTGACTTGGAAGCCGAGAAGGGAGACTTTTGCATAACCTGTTGTTTCTTATACTGAAGAGTCTGGAAATGATATAGTCCTGTACACATGTGCATGTACACATGTGCTGGGGGGGGTTGTGAACTTTAATTAGAATGGCTCCAAAAGCCACTCTAATCAAAGTGCCTGGAGCGTCACATGGATCAGTGTCCCTGTGCTGAAAAATTGCAGAAGGGCTACTTTAACTAAAGCTCATTTGACAAGCATGGGGACACTGATACACGTGACGCTAGAGTCTGCTGGAGCACGGTAATTACCACGCTGCAGCAGACTGGGTTAATGAAGCCTGCTCCAACGTGCTGTAATTTACAGCACATCAAAGCAGCCTCAATGCATGTGTATAGGTGCCCCCCAAAAAGTGACTGTTATAAAGGTACAACTAGTGTTTTCTTACTAGGGAGGGGAAGTCTGGTCTTGGTTAAGGGACTGGATTAAAAATCAAGGAATCTGAATAGATTTTTTGGTTCTGCCATTGCGTCCCTCAGTGACCAACTTGGTTCAGCTCAGATTTTCAAAGGAACCTAATGAAGTGACATGTCCAATCTGGACTCCTAAATCCTCTGAAAATCTCAGCCTTTATCTCTGTGTTTCAGTTCTCTCCCAGTAAAGTGGAAATTGCAATATTCCCTTCCTCAAACCTGTTCATCTCATCTGGTCTCTCCTTCTCTCCTTATGTATATGGTGTGATGGCCAGAACCAAAAAAATTAATAAGCAATAAATATGTGCTTCTTGGAGGCATTTGGAACTTTTGTCTAATATGAAGCTTGTATTTTTGTAACCCATAAATATAACTTGTAATTGTTTGTGGAGCTGACCAGACCTCAAAGACAAAGCCATAGCTGTGAAATTAGCTGACCTAATAGTTCTTTCTTGCTCAGAATTTAGCCTTGATGATGATTGTCGCAGTGCACTCAGGTGCCCTGCGCCTGAGAGCGGAGACTGCTCTGGGGAGACCCCTAGCGGCAGAAAGGGGGAGGCTCAGCTGCCAGTCACCAGGGCTGCACAGGTCCTGGTTGCCGGGGCAACTGGTAAAACCAGCTGACCAGGAGGGGGCAGGGCTTATCCCTTCTTAAGCCCAGGTAGGAGGCCAGGAAGGTAGTCCGTCTCCAGCAGCTGTGGGAGTAGGGACTCAGCCTAGGCAGACAGAGGGGAGGACTCTGGCCATGAGAGCATCCCCTGGTCACTACTGAGGTTGGTGGAGCCTGTCTTCCCCCACTCCCCCGCTCTCTAGTAGGGAGTAGATTTTTGTTCGACCAGACAGTCTAGTTTTTATGTTGTAGCCCAGGGGCTTTATGTTTTATGGTTACTGTTTTGACCGGAGGACCGGGTGAGGCTAATAGGGGTTGGAGGAGGCCTCAGTGGGGCTCCACAGGGGTGGGGACCCCGGTGCCAGTGAGGGCACCGCATTTAGGGGTGCACTACCCCAGCCCTGAGAAGGGGCACAGAGGACGGGGGCCAGGTAAGGACGAGGCTGCCTGAGCCCCCACAGGAATCGTTGACCCAAGCAGGGGATTTAGGGGCCAGGCACGGCTGCGGCCACCTGAACCCCAAGCGCAGAGAAAGGTCCTAGTGTGGGCAGAACTCCAGGGAGGGGCATGCAGGCAAGAAGCCCGGAGAGGGCGAGAGCCTTGCGGTGAGCCCCGGAGAGGGCGCGTGCATATTGAGAGGCCCCGGAGAGG
>NW_017729025.1:22355130-22360547 GCF_001723915.1 Gavialis gangeticus | reverse complement strand
TAAATTGATATACTCACAGTGCCCAGCTGGCCTGTGACAATATGGAGAGTACCTAGTGCCATCAGTCCTGTTCTTTGGAGACATTAAGCTGTAACAAAACCCAAATAAAAATAGTAACCTAATGTTAATTCATGATTGGAGTTGATAGATGTTTCTTTGCTTTACATGGAAAATGGGTAAAATTATTCTTGATTTCTTTTGTTTTGACAAGTATACTGCTGGAGCAATTTGAAGGCATTCAATAATACCTGTTTTTTAAAATGGTGTGGTATTCATTCTTTCTGAATATGGGGTTTCAATTCCAAAATTTTCGTTATGGTTTTGGAAATTACAAGGCCAAATCCTAATGTGCTATGCTGAAAATGAATCCCACTAGAATTATTCTAGGCCAGATTTTGCCGTCCTTGTTTAGGTTAAACAGCATGCTAGCCTGAAAATGGTTGGAACACATGCACCAATATTATGGTTGAAAAGATTTATAATACTCACGTACAACTATTTCTGAAACTTATATTCCTGCCCTTCTGGTTTCTTAATTCCTTGAAACCCCTGGTGTTTTTATCCATACAATTATCACTACTGATTTTCCAAACAAGGCCCCACTTTGGAGTCACACAGCTAAAACCCCCAAAAGTCCTTTGCAAATCTTTCTCAGCACTTATTCCCTTTCACTCCTGGGTCTGAAACAGGCTTTTTGCAAGCAATCATCTCCTCTTAAGAGTACAAAATTACGTTCTGAGGGGCAATTGCACACAGTAGGTGAGAGTGAAAGGAGTATTACAAAATAAATGGTTAGAAAAGCCCAAGTTGCAAGGGTGAATAAAAGGATAGTGGCATCTAGAATGTCACTAAACCAGTAGTAGGAGAGAGAAGGAGGGTGTAGAGAGAGGGCTCATGAAAGAGGCAGAATAAGGAAAGGATTTGGGACTGAAGGGACAGGGAGGAGCTAGCAGAAAAGGTTAAAAATGGCAAGCAGAAAAGATTAAAAAATGGCATGCTGTTTGAAATTAGAATTCATCAAATTATTTGCTTGTTGCTAGTGTCACAGTTGTTAGTGTGTGCAGGATTTGGTACACATATGACTTACAATCTCAGCGTTTTATTACTAAATGTTGAATTGTGGGTTTCAGTATCAGAGTTGTGAATTGAGATGAGTGGACCACGGTAGTTCATTTTTGTGGACAAGCTTGAGAACTCGCAACGTGGCTTTGTTCTGAATCAGAGCAAAACTCAGAATAGTTCAAAACACTCCATGGTTGATTCCCATGCCTTTAACAGTTTGGTATGGTAATACATAATACACTTGTTTAAAAAAGCACAAAAAGAAAAGTTGCTTCAAAATGAAAAATTAGAATATTTCCTTAAAAAAAAAAGAGTAGAAATAGGATGTTATGTTGCTGCACCTTCTTTCCCTTCCCCCAGTTTAAAACCCAAATTTAGGTGAAAGAACTTGATTTTTCCAAGCATTTCAACTTTGATGAAGATGTGTACGCTGATGGAATATGGTTGCCTGACCAGCAAAATGTGTGACAGCATGAAGCTCTCAAGATCATAGATCACAGAGTTAAGGAGCCCCCTCAGATGATTAGAAGGAGAGAGACAGAGCTTTGATGACTTATATCAGCTGAGGATTTGACTCAGAAGCTTTGAACTTGCAGTTGCTGTTATTTATTCCATATGTCATCATCAATCCTGGGCAGCAAAGACTAGTTAGAGCCTTCCTTTTACAGGGCATTCATTTGCAGGCTTTTTCGCACCTTTATTCCCTACCTTTACTGCTTCAGAGATACAATCTCATACGATGAACCTGAGGGGAGGGCCTGGTGTAGTGAGGCTTTTAAAATGTTGCTCAGCTTATCGAGATGGGCTGGGAAATCTCTTTTTATGACTTTGGTCCCATTACAATTTTATGATAATAACATATATGACTGAATGGTAAAGAAGCATTTGGAGAGTCGCTAGACACTGCAGTTATTTATTGGTACAGCTTAACGGATTTCTAGTTGGTGTAGCTGCTTTTCCCAGCTGAGAGATGGCTATTGAATGATGCTTTGAGAAGCAGCATCATGACGCTGTGATGTCAGTGAGCCTGGTTAGATGCTGGTGGTTCTGATTTTTGATGTCAGTACAAAGGTCTTTTCAGTGATTTTGTGGAGCTATCTTATCTACTTGGATCAAAGCCAGTATGTGCCGGGGACACTCTCAGTGCTTGAGTTACTTTTATTGCTTGTGTGCAGAGATAATAGGGGGAAAGGCCAGGAACCAGACTGGTCGTTTGTGTGTTGGTTCTCCAACCTCTCCTCCATAGGAGCCACCGTGGCTCCTTTTTTCCCAAAAGGCTCTGGAAGCCTTTGCACTGGAGGGTATATGTAGCCCCTAAAACTGAGACTCAGGGCATTGGGGGCTCCCTGTCAAAGCAATATGATTGAATTAGAGGCTCTTATGCTTCAGTGATTGGCAACCACACACAATGTAAAGTTGTAGTAGAGACAGCCTAGAGCAAAACCTCTAGGCTTTGAAGAGTTGGCTTGCAGTCCCAAATTAGCTTTTTTTCTTGCCTCTGGTTCCTACCTCCAGAGGAATTTGCAATTTCAGCTCTGACATCTGTGCTTTTACTTGCTTGGTTTGCATTTACTCATTTCTTGTGAGTAAGAGGGAAGAAGGAAATCTTTAGGAAGGACTGGAATGCAGAGCAGGTGGTGTGTTGGATTTGGGGATGGGAGGACCTTCAGTGCCTAGGGGATTGATTGATAGATGTGTAAAAAGGCATGGAGACATGGCTGGGAGAGAACTGAACAAGTCCTACTGTACTACTGATGAGGTAGATAAGGAGGATATGCTCTGACAAAGGCCTGAAATGGATGGTGGTACCGGCAGTCAAGTCTGAGACTGAAGGAAGAACAGGGTGAGAGAGGAGCCTGGGATGGGTTGCCTTATGGGGTCTGAGATGTAATGGGCTTCGGGCTGTGATGCAGGATGAAAACTTGAAGGTGTAGGTTAGGCCAGGTTTGTTCAGCATGTTTAAAGTTGAAATCCCTCTGTCCTCTCCCTCTGCTTTAAATATGTAGAATTAAAAAAAACCCCACCCAAACCCCCCAAAAGTGGATTTTGACTGCAGTTTTGTGTCTTGGGTCCATATGTAAACAGAATTGAAATCATTTTTCACTTCAGCCCAATTCCTACATATAAACTCAGTCCCTTGGCAGGTTAAGAAAATATACCTTATGCATTTTAGAGAAACACTCCTTCCATTTAGTTTTATGGTGATTGAAGGTCCCTTCTGAGAACAAATTGATTTTTGAAACATTTGTTACAATAAAAAATGAATAATGCTTCAACTAACAAAGACAGAAATCCTATGAAAGAGGCATTCCCACACCACAGCAAACAGTGGAGAAGCAAACACAGGGTTTTTATTTCTGTTTACTGCCATACATTATTTGCTCTATATTTTGCTTGTCACTGTTGCTAATTCTTGAAGGTATTTTATGTTTAAGCTGGGACCTTCTCCCTCAGATTACTACTCTAGTTACCACAGGCAGCTGAATCGCAGTTCATGGAGCAGCAGCTCGGAAGTCAAATGCTGAGCAGCTTCATTCAGCAGGTAAGGAAAGCCAAAGGTACTTTCCCTTTCACAAATGCCAGTGGAAGGGAATCAGTCTAAAAGTCTCCCACATCAGACTGTCACTTTCTTGTATCAGGTCTTCTCAGTATCAAAGGCATCTCAGCTGCTGAAGGACAAAAACATCTGCCTGCTTCTGTATAAGTAGTGGTCTTACTTTTCAGGGAGGAATATTAGAGTTGCTTTCCAAAGCTGTATTCCTTTGGCTAGGTATCCCATCCTGCTAATCTCTCAGTTGCCAGGTTGAAAAAAAAACAACAGTTACTTGCCTTTCTGCTCCAGCCTATTGAAGTTAAAGGGGAGGGGGGGATAGTCTTTCCTTTAACTTCAGTGGACTATGGCTCAGCTTCTCTGTGCAGTGTACTTCAGTTCTGCCTCCCTATGCATTGTTCTTATAACACAGGGATCATAAAAGCACCATAAATGACTTGGGGAAAATTCACTTAGCACAGGAGCTTCATAAATTTGATAGTATAATACCAATGTAGGTGGCTTGCTAGTGTAAAAGAGCCTGAAGGGGTGTGCTGGGAGGGAGTCTTGTTCAGTACTGACTGTTCTGGCGTATGCTGGACTATAACCAGTGCTGAGAGGCTGTCATAAATTAGAAGAACTATGCACAAAGGAGACATCAAGCCATCTTTGCTTTTCCCTTCCCCGGGCTGAGCCTTCCAGGAACACAGAATCTGCCTCATTGTGCATGAGAGATCCTGCACAAAAAGAAGACAGGCTGTTCTTTATTCTAAATTGACAGAAGGGTGAAAGTCCATTCTCTGATCACAACCAAGTAGTAATTTATTAATTAACCTTAATATTCTGTTCTCATGGCAGGCTGAAGCAACTTATGGCTTATGAGCTACATCACTGAATGTGAAGCAAATCTATTTGCTGATATAATCCTTGTGCAAACCACAGTGTGTTTGGCAATGAATATGCAAGTAAAATGTAAATGATATTCATCACAATACTGCAAATGCTCATTGTGATGATAAAACCTAGCAAAAAAGGCAACAATTAGGATAAAGACAGGCACTGATGTTTTATGTCTTCTCCTGGAGTGCAATAATCTTGGAAAATCTGGGTGTAATGTTACTCTAATTCTGGTTCAGGAGGCCTGAGAGCCCTCTTTAGGAAGCCACTAACATGTCAGATTTTGTAGTACATTCTACTGAAGTCAGGACATTGGATTTATACTGTACCTACATTTCAATGATCCTTTTCTTGAATTTTTGCCTTGCTGGCTTGAGGTTAATAATACTTTTTCGGGGTGGGGAGGGGAGGCAGTATTAGGGGATAGTTACATTGTGATGATGTTGGGTAGCTCCTGGAGCTCTTAACCCCTGGATTGTGCACACATTAACATGTAAAACTGGTTTCGAGCACTCGTTAAGCGGCTCAAAGTGATGCCGCTCTAGGGAAGGATTATTTCTGATCCATGCTATCAAACTCCTGTTATACTAAGGTATAGCCACTCTAGGCTACACCTTAGTGTAAACAACCCACCTGCTCCCTCCCACGTTGGCGTGGATCTGGCCCAGTGCCCCCCCTGTTCTCCCCAGTACTCCAGATCCCTGCTCACTGCCCCCTTCCCCCCTCCCCCACTTACTTGTGGCTGCCCATGTTGTCTGTCCCAGGGGAGCAGGCAAGGAAGGGTTAAACTGCTTATTGGGCCACCACTGCTGCTGCTGCACTCTGGCCCAGAAGAGCAGCAGCCCAGCAGTAGCAGCAGCTGGGCAGGTAGGTTAATACTTCTGTTCTTGCTCCCCGAGACAGACAGCACAAGCAGCCACAAGTAAGT
>NW_017729025.1:22335432-22350130 GCF_001723915.1 Gavialis gangeticus | reverse complement strand
GATCCCTGCTCACTGCCCCCTTCCCCCCTCCCCCACTTACTTGTGGCTGCCCATGTTGTCTGTCCCAGGGGAGCAGGCAAGGAAGGGTTAAACTGCTTATTGGGCCACCACTGCTGCTGCTGCACTCTGGCCCAGAAGAGCAGCAGCCCAGCAGTAGCAGCAGCTGGGCAGGTAGGTTAATACTTCTGTTCTTGCTCCCCGAGACAGACAGCACAAGCAGCCACAAGTAAGTAATGCCCTCGGGGCAGAGGGGAGCAGGAGGTATGGTGGGGGCGCCTAGGGGTGGGGGAGAACTGGGGGAGCCTGGGCAGGCAGGAAGGAAGCCTGAAGTGTGTGTGTGTGTGTGGGGGGGGGGGGGGATTCTTCCCTTTCAGTCCCCCAGGCCCCTGCTGGCCTGAAGTGTTACTGCTCTAAATTTGGGCTAACACCCATCAACATTTGTGAGGCTCACAGTGTAAGGTGTAACAAGGCCCTTATTTATACATGCAGACACGTACACATGCGCACACACACATGTACACCCTGCACTGAAATTCTGGACCTTTTCAAATGAATGAAATCGTTTCTATTGAGTGGATTTCACCCATGTTTTTAATATTGAACATACATCCCCTGTGATGATGATCTCTTGAAATTTAGGTGGCCACAGAAACTGCAGTTGTCACGTTATTGGCCCCTTGAAAGCATGCTACATTCATGCACTGACGGAAGTGCATGGCTGCAGACCACTTTAAAAGTCTCTGATTGCGAAACAAATTAACCCTCATTATATGAGTGTTCAGATGAAGGTGCTGTGCTTTAAAGTGTCTTTACTAACTTCTGCTTGATTGGGCAGCTGGGCTAATGTAACTCAGCCCTGATCCTGGTGCTGTCTGCATGAGAGTGGAGAGAACGGAGGGGAGGGAGCTTGGGCTGGGGTTTACCCATCCTGTCCTAGAGGTGGGGCAGATGGATTGGAGTGGAGGGCTTCAATCCACCCACCTCCCCTCTAGCACAGGCTGGGCAAAACTCATTCTGAGCTCCCTCCCCTCCCTTCTCTCCTCCTTCCATTGTGCAGATGGCACCAGAGCTGGGAGGAAGGGTGGGTGGGGTTAAGGGGGAGGAACTGCAGACGCACAGCTTTTTGGCTGGATTGGCTCCAAATGGAGCTCAATGCCCCGCTGTCCAGACTCAATAGTGAATATCTATTGGGTCGAGAGGTTCGGTATAACTCATGGCACTTTCTGGGGAGCCATACGTGTGTCAGCACCCCAAGTTAAAGCTAGTCAAAGCTTTATGGAATTTGAGTATTTTATAGCACTTTTAATGGTTTGTTTGTTTTGTTTTTTTACTAGCTATGGCACAGCTAATAAGTTGATTTTGGGGGGGTTACATTAAAGTTGTGTGACGCCATATGTTTTCCCCATCTCCATTGTTTGCCCTTAACTGGAAACAGATATGCTAAAATACCACAAGAATATCTGTTCTGGCACAACTAGAAGCGAAAAAGGTTGAAAAAATCAAAAGAAATTTTGTTTCTGTGAGACTTCTGGTAAACTTTTGCAGGTTTAGGTGGTTCAAATTATTTTGAAAAAGTTCAGGTGTACTTTTGAAATCTTGGGTCTTTCAAAATCAACTGAACCTGATCCTTTCAAGATAAGGTCAGCACTAGTCTGTAGAAAACATAGAGTAACTTACTGTTTTTACCAAATATCATTGGTCATATCATTTTACTCATTATTTCTTTAGAGGATAGAATAGAGGATATTCTGTATTAGACAAGTGAGCATTATCAAGTGCAGGAACTTGTGAACTTGAACATATTATTTAGAAAGGAATTTGGCTGTGATGTAAAAGCATCGCATGAAAATAAATTTACCATCTCCCATGGCAATGTTTCTAATGGTTAATTACCCATGGTTACCCTCATTATTTCCAATTTGAATTTTTCTAATTTCTAGCCATTGGATTTTGTTAGTCTAAAGGGCTCCATTAAAAATCAGGTATCACTTGCATGTGTAGGTGCTTAAAGATGACAAATGAAATATAGATACTAGTGAAGTAATGGGAGATTTGCTGTTACCTTCCATTGTGCTATATTTTCACTCTAGGATCATTTTACTTAACAGAACTGGGTGGGAAATGATTTTCCTGTTCTGGTAAAATAATTAGGGTTTGGAATTTTTTTTATATCAAATTGGGACAAAGTCAGAATCTCAAAAGTTTTGCAGATCAATAGTTGAAAAATATGTTGACTCAGTAGATCACAAAACATTTGGGCTTGATAACTGTGAAATTAAAAAAAAATCATATTCATAATAAAACATTCAAAAATAATTAGCTTCAACACAAGCACCCTTTTTAATTAACTGAAAAATAGATTTTTTCCCAACTTTTTTAAAACAGCCCATTTTGACATAGTTAAACATTTCTGGGACTTTTTTAAAATGAAAAATGAATTGAAACCAAGCCTTTCTTCCATAAGTTGTTTTGATGAATCCTCATTTTCCAATGAAGAAATAGTTTACCAACTGTCTCTAGTAAACCTCCTCTTCAATAAACTAAAGAGATTGCTCTCTTTTACCTTCTCATTTTAACATATTTTCTAGACATTGCATCATTCTTGTAGCTGGGTTCTGTTAAAGTAATAACAAGCTTTCATTTGAAAGAAGTTTTGCTATCAAACTTGAATATCCATCCAGAATAAGTAAATCCTTAAAAACCGGGAAGGTGAATGATCTTGTTGATCATGTCAGTAACAATAGTATTTAGTGCTTTGAATGACAAACAAAGCTGTAAAAGTTTGGAGCACCAAGCTTGGAACCAATTTTACAAGGTCCTTGTCCAGTATTGTTTAATATATTATCTTCATTAATGATTTTGATGATAGGGTTGAGTGCACACTTAGTAAATTTGCAGACAACACCAATTTGGGTGGAGTTGCAGATACTTTGAAGGGTAGGGCTGGGATCCAGAATGACATAAATCAGTGCTGGGCAAAAAGGTAGATCTGGCCAGCAGCCAGACTCCATTTCTGACCTGCCCTTGGTCATGTCACTGCAGCCAGTTCCCATGGGGTACATCCACACATTCAGGTGCGTGTGCTTGCAGCAGCTCAAATAGGAGCGGCACAAATTTGAGCTGGGGATTTTTGCCTCAGTGCACATGTCTAGACATGCAACTTGGTGTGGGGCAAGTTGTGAGAGAGAGATAGGGTGGGGGGGGTGGGAGGCATGGAGGCAAGACCCAGTCCAGCATGATGCATGGTCTCTGCAAGTGGTGATGGCCCTCAGTGACAGCATGAGCAGATGCAGTGCTTCCTGAAGTGGTACAGCCCTGCAGCAAGCCAGGTCGGTCCAGATGCGAGGAACACAAGTGGCACTGGCTCTGAGCCAACTGGAGAGAGACAGAGAGACAAATCAGTTGGGCAAGGTTTTATTGCTATATTTACAATGTTAAAGCAATTTGGAAACCTACTAGTATCTCTCTCATCATAAAAATAAATTGTAAATATCTATATGTCTTGATGTTTGCTTTGAGTTTTATTATCACATGATGGATATGTGATGGGGGGATGTGGGGTTTGCAGGAGGGGGGTGGGAAGTGGTGTGGGAGGATGTGGATGGGTGTGTGGGTGGGTGTTGGGGGATGCAGGTCAATGTGTGGGTAGGTGTGGTGGGATTGTGGGGGAGCGCTGTGTGGCGGATGATCAGGAGGGGTAGGTCCTCTGCCCCCAACAGGGCACATCCCCCCCTTGAAGAGCCACAGCCTCCCTGCAGGGTTCCAGCTCCACCCCCCTTGCAGGGCCACAGCCCCTCCCTGCTGGGTCCCAGCTTCCCTACAGGGCCCAAAATTCACCCCAGGAGCAGAAGCTACCATTTCAGGAAGCACTGGGGCCACTTGTGCTGTCACCCAGGGGCGGCACCGCTCATGGGGACCATGTATCATGCCAGGCTGGGACTTGCCTCCATGGGCGCCACACACAGCTGGTCTGGGCCAGTTTCATGCAGGAAGGACCCGGCCTGGAATGACATGTGGTCTCCCTGAGCAGTGCCGAACCCCAGGTGATAGCATGAGTGGCCCCAGTGCTGCCTGGAGTGGCACAGGCCTGTGCGGTGCTGCAGTGAGTTGGGTCAGTACTGCTATGACTGGCACAAGCGGCGCCAGCTCTGAGCCAATTGGCACCACGCTGGGTGGGGGCTGACAGCAGCGGGCCCTGAGTGCCCCGCAGCCACTGGTGCTGCGGCAGTGAGTGGTGGGCCCAATGCAGGGTGGGGGCTGGGACCCTGGGGGGAACCCATGCCCCCCAACCAGCCCCTCCACCCCCACACAGGAAACCCCACTCCCCGCTCAATTCCCCCCAACCTCCAATCCCTACTTACCAGGGACAGGTCCTGGGGGTCAGCCTTGTGCTGCTCCTGGTTGCCCTGGCATGCAAACACAGCATGCTGTGGCAGCAGGGGGCACCATAGAGAAGCTCTGGCTGGATGTCAGAGTGTCTCTGGAGGTCTGAGCCCCGGCTTGCCAAAGGGCACAGTGAGGAACCATGCCCTGCGTCGCTTTTCTCCCTGGTGTTTTTATTTGGTGTGTGGAAATTCAGGTATCACATTTTGAATCTGCACTGCAAATATGCAGTGCGGGGCACATTTTTTTGTTTTCAGTGTGCCTCTTGCAGCGTTTGAGACACTGCAAGAAGCACGTGCACACTCATCTGGGCACACCCATGGAGACTCCAGGAGCGGTGGCGCTGTGACAGTGCAGGGCCAGGGTTTCCATGGTGATTGGCTCCTGCAGTACTGGCAGGGCATCTAACTGGGCAGGGAGTTGCTCTGCAGCTGAGTACTGCGCCCAGTTTTGGGTCCCACATTTCAAGAAGGATGTGGAAGTTGGGAAAGAGTCCAGCTTAGAGCAATGAAAATGATTAGGGGTCTGGGAGGCATAATTTATGAAGAAAGACTGAAAGAAGTAGGATTACTTAGTTTGGAGAAGAGAACACTGAGGGTGGGATGTGATGATAGTCATCAAACACCTGAAAGACAAGAGAGGCTGGAGATAGGCTTTTCTCTGTGACTGTAGGTGACAGGCTGACTCCACTTCGAATCTCAAAAGCCTTAGACGTTGATCCATCATAGCTGACTGCTCCCTGAATTCCATTGTGGAAAGAGCGGATTATGCTGATGAGTTTTAGTGGACAGCCGATCTTTTCTGATAATTTGAAGAGGCCTTTTCTGGTGACAAGGCTGAAGGCATTGTTCAGATTAATGAGAGCGATATAGAGGGGTCTCCTTTGTTCTCTACATTTTTCTTGGATTTGTCAGAGTGAAAAGATCATCTCTATGGTGCACCTACTAGCTCTGAACTGTGACTCAGGGTAAACACAGTTAGCAAGGACCAGGAGTATTCTGAGCACTATCTAATTGATGATGTTTTCAACAAGGCTTAATAGTGAAATGCCATAATAGTTGTTACAGTTGCTGCAGTCACCTTTATTGTACAGAGTGACTATATTGGCTTCTCACATATCTTGTGGCACTGTCCCTACTGTCCAGCAGTGAGTAAGAAGCTCATATAAGTGGGGAACAGCACAGGTTTCCCACACTTAATCACTGCTTCTAGATTGTTGTCTTTTCCTGGGGCCTTGACAGTGGCCAGATTGTCTATGGGCCTTACTTAGGTCCTCAGTATTTGGAATATCAGCAAGTTCTTCAAGGACAGACAGACTCTCAAGTTAAGGGCTGCATCAGTGATATTGCTTTCTCTTGAATAGAGTTCAAGATAGCGTTCTACCCATCTGTTATGACTTCTCTTGATGCTGTCTTTAATGGAACTGACTTCTTTGCAGTTGGACCTGTTGTCTACTTGATTCCCTCGTACATGCCTCTGATATTTTCAGTGTCAAATGTGGATTGAGTTTCCTTGCATAGTTGCAGCCAGTATTCATTGGCATGGCACTTTGAGATTTGTTGGACAATGCTCCTTGCTTTTGTCAGTTCGTTCAGATTTCCTTCTGAGGCATTCTTCTTGTGATTTAACATAGCCGTTTGTTTGGCCTTGCCAAGTAAAATCAATTTGTGTGAGCATGCCTCGAACCAATCCCAGTTTCTTCTGACCTGTTTGCCAAATATAGAATCAGCAGTGACACGGATTTTTTTTTTGAGGCTTCTCCACTTCTCTTCTGTAGTCTTTTACAAAGGCATCTCTGAAGCAGCCTCCTCCAGAGCCTCTATAAACTTCAAGGTTTCCTGATGGTCAGATGTATTGGTGATGTTAATTCATGGCAAACATACGTAGAGCAGAAGATTTTCTTTGGTTTCAGTTTCATCTTAGTAACCAAAGCAAGTCGTCAGTGTTGCAATCAGCACTATGGTAGCTATAAGCAAAGCAGACATTGAGCTTGGACCACCTAATGATGATAAGGTCCAACTGGTGTTAGTGGCCAAATCTTAGGTGCCTCCAGATGCCACGTGGCACAGCTTCATTTGAAAGAACAAGTTGAGGATGCACAAGTTATTATGGGAGCAGAACTTTAATAGCCTTTCCCCATTATCATTCATGCTGTTGAGGGCTGATTTTTGGAGGGGATTAGATCCCACTTAAATTCCAATGTATAAGGCCCAGAAAGGTCTTTCCTCAAAAGTTATCCCAAAGTGACCAGCACTGTGGATTAACAATGCTGGGCAGGATGCCCACCTTGGTTTTCTTGATATATTGGGCAGGAACAATTACAATGAAACAAAGATTTATTAGTGGAAAAGGTAGTTAATAACAATCGGTTTCAATGCCGTTTGGAATCAACAGGGACAAGGAGATAATACAGGTCAATACATTATGAAAACAGCACAACCAAGAAGCTTAGGATGGGTCAACCACAAGCTCTTCTTACCATGGAGAGACCACAAGAGCACAGCCAAATGATGGAGCCACAAAATAACAAGGAGATCACCACTCTCTTTCTTAAAACCCAGCAAAGAGATCACCACTCTCCTTCTGAGATCCAAGATATCACCATTCTCTTAGGTGAAGCCAAAACCAATAAGGAGATCACTACTCTCCTTGATCCACAGACATGCCACATGTGGACTCAGCTTCCCACCAGCTCAGTTCTGGAATGGCCTAATGACTCACTGAAATAGAAAGGTGAAGCATGAGGATCCTCTCAGAACCATTCAGTGCATTCTGGATCCTTTTGAGAAGATTTTTCTAACAGTAAAGTTTACATCGTGTAGGGGAACAGTAAGCTATGATGGATCAATGTCTGAAGCTTTTGAGATCTGAAGCAGAGTCAAGCAGGGCTGTGTCCTTGCCCTGACCCATTTGGGATTTTCTTTTCTCTTCTTCTGACATATGCTGTTGAGAATGCCACTGAAGACATTTATCTATATACATGCTCAGATGGAAAGTTATTCAACCTCACCAGCTTTAAAGGGAAGACTGAAGTGGGGAAAGTTTTTGATTCCTTAACTGCTGTTTGCTGCTGCACTGATAGCCCACATAGAGAGTGCCCTTCAAAGCCTCATCATCTTCTTTGCTCATGCCTACCAAGAGTATGGTCTCACAATCAGCATCAAGAAGACCAATGTTATGATTGAGAACATTGATTCACCACCAGCTATCACAATAGGTGAAAATGTATTGGATGTTGTAAGAAAGTGTATGCACCTTGGCTGCATTGTTACCAACAGCCTGTCACTTGAGGCTGAAGTGAATACCCATATTGACAAAGGATCAGATATCATAAAACTGCTGAGCAAACAAGTTTGGAACAACAAATTGACTGTTAAGATGAAGGTCAAAGTATATCGTGCTTGCATCATCAACACCATTTTGTATGAGAGTGACTCCTGGAGCATATATTCTACTCAAGAAAAGCTTCCACTTACATTGCCTTCCCTGCACTCTAAGAAGTTCCTGGTGGGACAAAGGTGCCAATGTCGAGGTCTTAGAGTGTGCCAATATTCTAAGCATTCATCCTCTTCCGAGTTGGTGTTGATTTCAATGGCTTGCTCATATGTGGAGAATGGATGATGGCCATATACCCAAGGATCTCTTGTATAGAGAACGGTTTACAGAGAGAAGACCATGTGGGCATCCTTATCTCCATTTTATCCATATTGCAGGACAGCTATGAAGGCAATGAACTTTAAGCCATCTGCCTCAGAGAAGTTTGCTTAGGATTGATACACTCGAAGGCAGTCTGTTCAGCGTAGAATGCAGGCTTTTGAGGAAAGAGGAACCCAACATGCAGAGGAATGAATAAACCTCAGGAAGAACTGCACCACATTCAGGACTGGTAGATATGAACTTTACATGTAATATGTGTGGAAGGGGCTGCCATTCAGGAATTGGGGTCTATCACCACAAGCACAGATGTTCAACAAACTGCTGCCTCACTCTACACAAATCTATTGTCTTGCAGCATAGACAGGTGCCTGTGCCTGTGCCTAAGGGACAGGACTAGGAGTAATAGCTTCAGACTTCAGCTGAGGAAATATAGGGTAGAGATTAGGATGAACTCTTTGACTAAGAGAGTGGTCAAGCATTGGAACAGGCTGCCTAGAGAAATTGTGGAATCTCCATTCCTAGAAATTTTCAAGAGCAGATTAGATAGAAACTTAGCTGGGATGGTTTGGTCAGGAATGATCCTGTGCTGAATAGGGGGCTAGATTACATGACCTTGGGAGGTTCCTTCCAGCCTTACTTTTCTATGATTATGTTAAGCTGCTGTTGAACATGATGGGACATAAGGGACTGGAGTACTTATATAGACGTGCCCTGTACCCCCAAAGAGCATGTTCAGTTTAGCAAATAAAAACCAAATCTGCCACAACCAGATAGAGAAGAGAAGTATTAGAAAGAGGACAAGATGTTTCTAAACACTCTCTTCTCCTGCTCCTCCACCTCAGTCCAGCTCATTTAATGAGGTATTTTTATTGGGGGTATCCAGGTTGATTTACACTACTTGCTATCTTCTTGTCTCATTGTTTCTCTGACATTTCAATAGCAAGTTGTCATAGGCTTCCTGTGTGACCTTTGGTAGGTCTTGTGGCCTCTTTGGCCTGGATTGATTTACCACAGGAGGTAGCTCCATGCTGAAACACACCACAGTGCTTTGTGTGTGGTACTTACTAAAATGAGATTTAGAATAGATGTATTTGTACCATGCTATGCCGGGCCTAATTAGCACTACTTATGGTAGCATTACTTATGGTTTGGGAGGTAGCATGCATGGAGCAGCATGATGTGTTTGGCACAGAGCCATCTGGTGTGGCAAGTTAGCAATATGGACATGCCCTCTCTGCCTCAGTTCCTGTCTTTAAAATAGGGTGATATCACACTTATCTCACAGGAACATGGTGAAGATATATGAATTAAAGACTATGATGGTGATAAGGGCCAAAGAAGTACAATAGATACAATTTTGGCCCTATGCACATCCTCTTTCTCTTCTGGTCTTCTTTAGAGAAGGGAATGCTTCTTCTCACTAGGGCTAGGAACAATCACTTTGTCCTGGAATAGAAAGGTCCTGGGATTGGCATGTCACCCTTCCAATCAGGGTTTAGCAAGTTGCTAAATATGGTAGTGCTTTTTTGCTATTAATTCAATGATCCAATCCTGGGACAACCGTTTAGACTTACATTGACAACATGTTAGCACTTCTCCTATAAACCTACAATAAACCTTTGATAAACCTTTTCAGGGTTTGTTCCAGGACAATGGACAGGTACGCCTGGATGTTTTCACTTTATCCCAGGATAAAATGTGTTTTCTTGTGGGAAAATGCAACGTTGTTTGTAGCCAAGGAAACTTCTCTGTCTTGGGAGGTGTACCTTTGTGTTTTCAGCTGTTTTACTGGCTCCTATTTTCAACACAATTTGAATTTTCCTAGCACAGGCTCTGGTAAAATTTTTTAGTTATGTATCAGGGCTAGGTGACTAACTGACTGACCAACATCTTTATAGACCTGCTTATAGGGGGAGGTTCCTGGATATATGGCAGTCGGACTGCAAGTTTCTCAGAGTTCAGACTACTGTGTATGGTTTGGATTTGGTTCCTAAATCACAGATGTTTCACTGAAAAAGCTGAGTGTGCACAAAGTTACTTCTTTCAACATAGCATGTCTAGCGCCTTATGGAAAGCACAGGCTGAGTAGAGCAGCTATTTAATTTAAATGCATGTTTGGTCATTTAATATACAGGAGACCTGACATGTGGCTGTATTCATTAGAACAAAGACAGTGATGCATAGTGTTTGCAGACATTTATGCAAATTCATGTTTCCATTTGCATTTGTTCATGATTACCTTTAATAAATAACTGCTGAAACTGCAATATTGTTAATCATAAATATCTATTAGGCTAACTGGTGGTATGCATCTGAAATGTAAGACAATTACAAGTGCTAAACTTATAAAAGTACCATTACTATATGTGTATTTGATCAAAGATTATTCTCTTGTGGACCTGGTCATAAAATGGCATCTATTCAATTCCAAATTTGGGTTGTAACATAATGGAAGCATATATTGACAAGAGGCTCCCAATTCAAAGCAGAAACCATATTTTAATATACAAACCCACAGACATGTAGAATGGAGAGAGAAATATTTTTTTATGTATGTTATGTCTTAAATTTTTGGCTTATAGGGCCAGATCTGGATAGGTTTAGATGATTAAATGGGATTCAGGCAGCATTTAGGCATCTAGTGACAAAAAGCAATTTTACTTGGTCCTGCTATGGTTAAGGGGGAGGAAGATGCAAGAGGGAATGCAATAACGTAGCTTAGTGTCATGGCACTAATCTTTTCCAAGGGGAGGGAGAGGGCATTTTTGGTTCTGGCCCCTCTTCCCATGACCGTTTATGCATTTTTGCATTGACAGTAACTGAATAAAAAACAAACAGCTCTGTCAGCAGAGACTGGATCCCAGGTCTTGCTCCTTTTGAAGGACTATCCTAACCACTAGACTACAGAGTTAATCTCTCTTGCTTCTCTTCTCTCTCGTGCTCTCTCCTACTCCATGACTTGCATTCTGGGCGCACAGTGGTCCACCTCCTTCAAAAGAACAATTCTTCAGCCTGGTGGCTGGAGCACTCTCTTGGGAAGGTAGGACTGTGGGTGAATTTGAATCCCTTCAGGCTGAAGCAGGGCTATAACACAGGTCTCTCAGTTCCTGGACGGATGCTCTTACTGCTAGCCAATTATGCAAAATGTGAGCACCACTAGGACCAGCACTACCAGCAGGTTAGGCACCTACCCTCAGTAGAAGGATGAAGCGTTCTGGATATCAAATGAAGAGAGGAAACTAATGTTCAGCTTTACCTATGCACCAAAACCCAGGCAGGTGGAGGGAGGGACATATCCTTGTCATTAGTTTCCTGCTGGCCAGCTCCAGGTGCCCTCCAGGCTCTGCTCTAAGCTACTCTTTTAGAAACAGCTCCCTTTCCCTATTCTCCGTATAGAAAGCGCTGACCCCCAACCTCCTCTGTTTGGATTGATCTTGGAAGGTACTCCTGAGTATGTCTACCCTGCTTCCCTGGTGCTTTCAGGAGGTGCTGCTCTCAAGCGCACCCTGCTACACTAAAGCGCTCCTGCGTTGCATGTGCTGAACCCAGAAATGAGGTGGTGAAGTTGCTTTGGGGCATGTGCTACTGTTCTGCTTCCTGGGTGCTCGACATGTGTGTGGGCTTCAGTGTTTTGCTTTTGGGTTTGGCAGAGACCCAGAAGGGCTAGGAGAGCAGGCTTGAGAGCAGCACTCATCAAGAGTGGCTGGGGAGTGTTGTAGACATACCCTACATCTCTCTGCTGCCTGAAAAGGGATCCTGGGTACTTAACCCTATCCATAATGTCCTCCTGGGCCCAAGTGCCTAATTATTAGATCTTGCAACCCTTAAGTGGAGGCACCTACTGTACCTATCTAGGTTTAGCCTTTAAAGACCTAATTGATAGGCAGTTTAGAATTAGCATTTCAGCTAGGCAAAGAAACTGTGCTGGCAATACCTGCAGAGAGGAACTAGAAGAATTTCCCTACCCCAACCCATATGCAAACCTGCACTTTTTTCAGGTAGCATCTTGACCAAAGCAGAGGGATTCTTTCCTATGATTTTTTTTCAACCGCACAGCACTAAAGCGTCAAACATTTGAACAACCTCTCCCATATGCCATTATCCCCAGAGCTCTACAACACTCCCTTTCAGACTAGTCAAGCAAATAGGAGTGCTTGGCAAGAGGAGGCCCTACATGGGCAGATTTTAAAATGTTGAAGAAAATGATTTAACTGAACAGCAAAGTCAAATAATTTAAAACCCATAGAGAAACCTTTGAGATTATTTTAGAGCAACATGTTCGTAACACAGATGGTCCTTAGAGCAAAACGCCCACAAATAGCAAACAGAAAGGAAAATTTTTTCTGACTCATATTTATTCATTGTGCCAAATAGATACGTAGGACTTTTTTATAGACAAATACAAACAGCAAGTCACTGCCCCGCAGATCTAAGTTTAATTAGATTCAATGCAATGAGGGATGACAGCACCAGGCAAATATTTTGAATGTTTTTTTCAGCATTTCCTTTTCTTTTTCTTGTTTGAAATTTGTTATTGACAAAAGAAACACGTGCCCCTGCATTTTGAAACCTGAGAGAAGTTTTCCAGCCAAACTGAAGAACCGGCTTCAAAGAAAGCTGTTTTCAGAGGGCTCCATCTTGTTCCTCTTGAAGTTGATGGCAAATCTGGCAAAAGGACTAACATTTGGCGTGCTTAGTTGTAGGAAATTAGGTCTTATGTTTCAGGTTCAAGTCAGTCCTCTGCAGATGATAGCACCAGGTTTTATGCATTGCTGGAGCCTTTTAGTAAGTGCCAGACTGGCATTTCAGTGCAGCGTGAGATCTTCCATAGGCCTATTTGGATCCTCAGGAATTTCACTCCTCCTACCTGGCGTGGCATTGTATAAGGACTGGTATTTTCCTCTTCTTCTAAAGCATCAAATTCTGATCGGTGTAAGATTCTGGGTGCCATACTGTTGGGAAAGGGTGAATCCCACATGTCTTCTATGGGCAATTTCCCCTCCCCCCCATTTTTGACTATGGCTTTTCCGGGGTCATTTTAACTTCCTGTGAAAAGTTTAAGCTGGAACTTATAGAATTTCCCCCCCAGCTGGTTCCCTTGTAATGGTTCCAGATCAATTACAGACTGAGATAATTAACACCAGAGATCCTCTGAGAAACAAGTTACTTTACAAGTAAGGGAATGATTAAATCTATGTAGAATTGTCTGAGCTAAAATTAAATAGAGGTGTAAAAAAAATTAAAAAATAAACCCAGAGTCAGCTTGGCCATGTTGCAGGAGCAAAACAATCCAAGGTGCCTGCTTTGGCTGCTTGGGTTGTTTTGTGGGGCTTCATTACATCTGACAGGCTGTGTGTGAAAGAGTTGTATGGTATGAAGAATGTGGAATTGGGAAGGATGGTACATCAATCCAGCAAAAGAAAGGATTGAACTTTTGTGCTCTGTTTTTCTTTCTCTCTTACTTATTAGGGCAATCGCTTAAAAAATTATTTAAAAGAAAATTATTTACAAGAAAAAGTATAGAGAAGATAATTGGGGAAAATGAGTTTTTCTTAGCTTTCTTAAGTCTCCTTGTATTTCATATTATACTATAATAAGGGATTTTCTTTTTCTGCTTCAAATTTATTTTTAGAACTACACCCCCCTCATTACATTGCTTTGCAATCTTCCCTTCTCAGACCTAATGAATATGTCATGCAGCCCCCAGTAGTGAGGAGGATTCAGCTCAGCCATTGCTTTTCCTCTCCAAATGTAATGGTAAACTTCTAACCAGCCTGGTTTTGAGAACCCGTCTTACAACAGTTTTTTCACATGCCGGTGTGTGATTGCATATGTATTAGGGATGCCTATACAGCTTTTCCAGTGCTCCTCAAAGCACTGCCAAGACACAGGTCCTGCGTGTCCCCACCAGAAATGATATAATGAAGGTGCCCCCCACCCCCAAAATGACAATGTTATAGGCCTATTCATCTAATGGTTGCTGTTCAAAATACTAAAATATATACATGGCGACTGCAAAGGATAATTGGAAATGAAAAAAGAAGGCGGTCAGTTGGGGCTTTATGTTTTAGGACTTGAGTCAGTGTATCATCCTTATTCAGCACAGCACTTAAACATTTACTTAAGTCCTACTGAGGTCAATTTAACTTAAAATGTGTACTTGTGAGCTGTGCTGAACAGGGTTGAACACCAGCATCTTCTTAAGGATTTTGCTGGATTAGCTCCTGATCCAGGAAAAGCACTTGAGCACATGCTCAAGTTTGAGCTCATTGATGTGTATCAGGACTTTAGTGACTGTACACATCACAGTAAGGTCCATGTCCATTTAAAGGTTAGCGTCTAATTTCAGCTACCATGTGACACCTCCGCTTATCTCCTCGCAGAGCACCATCAACTGCAAAGCTTTGCACCTGTACATACTCATTTTGCTTTTAACAGGGCTATGTAAAGGAAAAGAGAAAGAAACATTACACAGAGGGAGAGGTTGCAGTAGTAAACTGACCACCCAGAGTTGCATCTCTGGGTAGAGAAGCCAAAAACCGAACTAGTAGATTCCTGAAGAAGTGTTATAAGACATCATGAGAAACCAACATAACTAATAGGGCTGTGCAAAGCTTTGGCCCCTGTAGCGAAAATAGATACTTTTCTCTATGTTTCT
>NW_017729025.1:22309206-22335421 GCF_001723915.1 Gavialis gangeticus | reverse complement strand
AGCCTCCAGGGGATAAAATCAGCAATTTATGCAACACCCCTGATTCGATTTGGTGCCTGAATCTCTGAATCCAGATCAGATCAGAGGACCCTTGAATCTCTCCAAATCGAATCGGAATCCTCCAAACTGATTCGGAGAGATTGGAAAGAGTTGGCAATTTGGACATAGACACAGCTTTCAATTTTTTTTTCTACATACCTCTAGGTAGCAGGAGGCTCATGAGTGCTGCCACGCTGGGACTCATGGAGTGTCCCACAGAAGCGCAGGGGTTCCCCAGCATGCTCAGCAGCAGACCTGGAAGTGGACCAGAAGCACTTCCAGGTCCACCAGAGAGCGCAGTGGGGGGCCGCTGCATTCCCCCAGCTCGGCAACTGGTGCTTCCTGGGTCTGGGGGGGCACCCGGTGTCCCCCCACAACTGATTGCCGAGCCGGGGGGAAGAACTTCCGGTCCACTTCCGGGTTCACCGCCCAGCATGTGGGGGCCCCCCCGCACTCCTGTGGGACACTCCATCTGCCCCAGCATCGCAGCGTTCATGAGCTGTGCTGGTACCTTGAGGTATATAGAAAAAAAATTTCAAGCTGTGACTATGGCCGAATTGCTGATTCTCTGAATCAGCATCGAATCTTCGGGGGGGGATTCAGCCAAGTTGAATCAGGGACAGTGATCTGAATCAACGAATCGAATCACTGTCCTTGATTCGGGCCAAATCCAAATTGAATAGGGCCTGCTTTGCACACACCGAATAACTAAGAAAAAAAGCAGCTATAGTCTTCTGTTATGAATTTATTCAGTCTGATAAGGAAATCATAAAGGAAAACCTAACATAACTGAAGGCTTTGTGAAAGAAGCCTTTAATTATTTTTTAGTATTTAAGTTTGTGAATGAATTATGAGCATAATAAATATTTTGTAGCTGTATTTGCTTTTCGCTGTTTTTTTTGCTTAAGACAGTCCCCATCCAGAACACTGAATCTGAATTAACTTTGATCTTCAGAAAGTTCAGGTTGCCTTTAGCTTGCCCCTTCCTTTTTTCTAGTCACAAGGGAAAGGAAAATGTTAAAGTATGGGTGAACTTGTGTAGGTAAAATGAGAACCTGCAGCAAATCTTTGTCTGAGGCTCCAATCTAATTTGAGTCCTTTTTGCAAATTTGAAAATATGCTGACAAGGATTCTTTACAAAGGGGCAAAAAACTGTCTGACAAAATATTGGCACTTCCTGGTTTCAGCTAGGACTTGAAGTAGAAATGGCTAGAAAAGAAATGCTATTTGTAAATGTATCTGTGACCCTTTGAACATCTGCTGTTGGTGCAGCATAAAAAGAAAATGTAGGGGCTGATGAAGAGCAGTTATAAAATTACACTAGCTCATTATGCTGTTCAGGTTGTATAGCATTCTTATGCTGTAAATGATATACACTGAGCAAATTTCCCTTTTTTTTCAAATGCTTTTCTCTATAATCAGTGAACTGGCCTTTTCCTTTAGGAACTGGAGTTGACCATTGCCAGTAACAAGGCCTGGCGATTCAAACTGGGAGGTTGGAGTGCAGAGTTCTTCCAGTCTCACTTCAATCAGTGAAGGGACTGGCTTTGCAGTAATGATGAGATGAGTGGACGGTCTCTCAGATGAAGTAAATATAAAAGGTTGAAAATCCCCAGGGAATCATACGCCCTCCTTATGAACTTCTGGATATATGCTTGAACATCAAGTGCATTCTGTGGGTAGATGCCAATTATATGAAAGCCCATCTCACTAGGATCTTTTCAAGCTACCTCAATGCTAGAGGCCAGAAGCATAATAGAATATGCTCTTTTCTTCTCTGGCTAGTAAAGCAGCACAAAATAGAATTATTAGTATAAATACGCATTGTCTACAGAATGTAAATCCAGCAATTAGACTTTTCCCTGGTGCAGCCCTCTAATGAGTGTTACCATATTCTTTGTGTTGCTGTAGGGAAGCAGTGGGTGTTGCAGTGGGGCTTGGCTAATTTACAGAGGAATCCTCAGGACACAAAAATTTTCCTGGATAGAGAGAGTGAAAAAAAGAAGTGGTATCTTGCATTCTAAGCAACATTTATCTTAGGCTGTTTTACCTTTTTAAAGTACAACCCTGAGAGCCTTATGATTTATAGCACGTAACACTATGGCTTAGTTCTTCCTATATGAACTGTGTGGGTGAGTCTTTAGGTTAGAGGCTCCTTTCCAATCCTCTTTAATCCCAAGAAACATCATGTAGGTGCCTGCATAATATTTCACTATGCTACAGAAAGCCTTGACAAAAGCCCATGGAGAAATTTTCTGTACTCCAAACACTACTTTATGTCTTCACTCAACGGGCTTGTTGCTCTGTGGACACAGGCCTTGGTTTGTACAGTAAATATATAGTCATTACGGATGTAAAACTCTCCCTAAATAGCCACAATAGAAAACATCTCTAATCTAAAATGAACATGCTGGGCTTGTCTTGTCATGCTGGCACCAGGATGTCATGCAGCCTGGAGTGACCTCTCCATAAAATCGACCCATGGTAATCTGATTATCATTTGTTGTGATGAGCAGATAACAAAGTAAATATTGAACCAGACTGATTGCCATCTCCACTTTAAGAGAAGGATCTTGACAGCGTTATTTCACTGAAGCCAGCTGCCTGGACCTTCTTTTCAAGGAGAGTTAGTACCTTGCCTCGTTGCCAGATATCTGGACAGCTACTAGTAAGCTGTAGAGGTAGGCATCAGGTCTTGAATGCTGAGTGATAAATAGTTCCTGACTTGGTTAGCAGATCTCACCAAGTTGCAGTCTTGAGAGGCTAGGGGCAAATAGTAATTTATGGGAGCTGTGAGTGTTCAGTGCTTCCACAAATCAAGCTTCAGGCTGAAGATTTAAGGCTGAAGATTTGGGGCTGGGGATCCCAAGTGACTGGCATCTTTTGAAACCTTTTTAAACAGAAGATGGTTAACATGCATGTTTATATATTCAAAGGCACGATAAGAAATAAATGGCATCAGGGAGACTATTCTGAATGAGAAAAGGAAGCGCTGATTACTTTTTAAGTTCCTATGTGCACTACAACATATATTATTTAAAACTTTAAACCCAGAAAAGTTTAAGTCCATTGACTGTATCTATTGTGTGTATATAGTTGAATATGAACAGCCGCACAGCAGCACGGTTGCAGACAAGGAACAATATTGTCATTTTTACAACTTCTTCCCAGCTTTGTAACAGAAAGTAAAGCAGCACTTGAGCTGGGGAAACCTGCAACCTGAATGTCAAAGAAGCCTGAATCAAATTCAGAGTGAACTTGAGCCAAGGTGCGAGTGAAACACCTAAATTTCTAGGTAGTTTCAGACCTACTTTTAAGTGAAACCTGCTGGAGATTGTCAACAGTTTCAAGACAAGATAAAATGTGATGTTTCAGCTGAATTTTGCATTGTAATTTTGATTTGATTTGGAATTCAGCGGTGGCAGACTGGATGGATTTGTACCAAGGGACTATTCAGGTCCCCACTGAAGTGAATAGAAGATTTGTTCCTGATTTTAGTAGCCATAATATTAGTCTTCAGACCCTGGGATTTGAATCCTTTATGGAGCCGGTTAGGAATTTCTCAAGGAATTGTGTTGTTTTTAAAAATGTTAATTTGTTGACATGGAGACTTAGCAGGAAATGGAAATGGTTGGTTCCTAGCAGTTTTTGGTGTGTGAAAATGTTGACAAATATATCGAAGCTGATGAAACAGCCTATGTTGGAATTTTCAAAGCAAAGGCAAAAACAGTTTTCTAGTTTGGAGTAAATCATTTCCCCCCCAAATATTAGTTAATTACAGTACAACATTTTGTTAGAACTGGTCAAAATCAAAATTAGACGTTTCAAAGTAATGAAAAAGAAACATATTTCAGCAGACCTGACTGAATTCCATCTAGACATTTGGTTTGTACATGTTTTTGAGACTGCATATTTTCAACCTGATTCAGGACAAGAAAAATCCTGAAAATCTTGATGCAAGATGGAAAACCTCCACTCCTGGATTCAGAGCTGGGATTCAGATCCAGGCCATGGCAGCCAGATCTGAACGTTGATTCCAGACATTCCTAACTGCAGTGATGTACTAGGACCCGATTTTGAAAGCAAATGTTCATGTACGCTCTGCTTCCTGACTTTGGATTTACCCATTTTTGGAGATACCAGTTTGGATCTGGACCAGGAGATAGAAGTTTGTACATTATAGAAGAGTCAAGCATTTTTTGTGATATCTTTTATTGAACCAACTATATAGCTGACAGAGCTGTTGGACAAGCTTTCAGGCATCAAATGCCCTTCTTCAGGTCTAAGAAAGGCAGATGCAGGTTCAGCGACATGTCAGAGAAAAGCCTCCATGCGAATAGTCTGATCAGAGGGATGGAAGGGGGCTGTGAACTAGGAATGAAGATATGTTTTTGGGAGTCATTATAAGACAAAAGAAATTAGGAGATATGAAGGTGGATTAGGAGTTTGAATTCAGTCTCAGGCACTTCTGAACCAGAATGCCCCCAAAATAGGGTTTGCACCAACCCCTACAGATAAAAGCTGCAGTGGTTTGTACTGACCATGACCAATCCCTTCTCTCTTAAGGTATTCTTTTCAGACTGACACTGATAGCAGAGTAACAGAAAAAATGTCTTTCACAGATTGATACCAATCTAGAGCTGCCGAAGAACATGGAATATGAGCAGTGGTCAGAGGCTTGTGCCATCTAACAGAGGAAAGTCAGGAAGGAAACAAGAATGGCAGACATAACGAAGCCAGACAGGCTGGAGTTCAAAAGCTGGTTGGTTTTCTGTCCTTTCTGTCCTGTAATTCTAAACCAGTTCCACATCTGAAATTTTCCAGATGACAGGTGACTGCTGGATATGATGCATTCCCCAATTAAATATTGCATTGTACATTTCCATTGTAAAGAGCAATTGCCAAGTGAGTTCAGACTCTCTCTTAACTTCTGGAGCCCTGCAATGAGGTGGAACAGGGAAAGAAAATTATAGTTATTGCTTTGTTTTTATTGAGAAAGGTACCCTGATGCGAACAGAAGCTGCTCAGATAAATTGGGCTGCCTCCTAGGCCTGTGCAAAGTGGCTAATATTCACTTCGGATTCGGCCAATTTGGGGGGACAGTGATTCGAATCACTGTCCCGAATCGATTCAGCCGAATCTGATTCAGCAGGCACTCTGTGTGGCACTGGTCAGGCCGCACCTGGAGTACTGCATCCAATTCTGGGCGCCGCACTTTAAGAAGGATGTGGACAGCATCGAGAGGGTCCAGAGGAGGGCCACTCGCATGATCAAGGGACAGCAGGGTAGGTCCTATGAGGAAAGGTTGCGGGACCTGAACCTGTTCAGCCTTCAAAAGAGAAGGCTGAGGGGGGATCTTGTGGCCTGTTATAAACTGGTTAGGGGGGATCAGCAGGCGCTGGGGGAGTCCCTGTTCCCCCGAGCGCCGCAAGGAGTGACCAGGAACAATGGTCACAAGCTGGCGGAGGGAAGGTTTAAGTTGGACATCAGGAGGCGCTACTTCACGGTCAGGGCGGCTAGAGTCTGGAACCAGCTTCCAAGTGAGGTGGTGCAGGCTCCCACCCTGGGGGTTTTTAAGAGGAGGTTGGATGACCACCTTACTGGGGTCATTTGACCCCAGTGCTCTTCCTGCCATGGCAGGGGGTCGGACTAGATGATCTGCTCAGGTCCCTTCCGACCCTAGAAACTATGAAACTATGATTCAGAGATTCAGCTGCCACCGAATTGACTGAATCTCCAAATCAAACAGGCCCTATCCCCTGTCCTCTCTCTCAGCCCTGTCAGTGGCTGTCTTGCCCACCCCAGCTCCTGCTGGCTCTGTGAAAAAACAAAAGCCCAGCACTCACCAGCTGCTGCTTGTGGGGGGCAATCTCCACTGCCCTCCACAGCCCCACACTGCCTGGGTGGCCATGAGCCCCCATTCCCTGCCTGATCTCCCAGCCTGGCTCTTTAAAAAATAAAAATAAAAGCTCCACACTCACTAGCTGCTGCCAGGTGGAGGGGTGATCCCTGTTGTCCCCCACTGCCCCGTGCTGTGCAAGGGGCTCAGTCACGAGCCCCCAGAAGCCCCGACAACTGCTGCAGCAGCCAGTGAGTGGGAGCTTTTTTTTTTTTTTTTTAAAGAACTGGGAGCTGGGCTGGGCATGGCAGCCATGGGGAGGTGGGGGGAGGGGAGGGCTGGGAGAGTGGGCAGGACTTGGGGGGCTTGTGGCAGAGCACACCATGCAGTGGGGGGCAGCAGGGGACAGCCTGGGATCAGCCGGTGAATAGTTTATAGCTATTCTTATAGGGCTTATTAACATTATATCTATAAGCCTGCAGTGTAGCTAGGGCTGTGAATGTGAGTTAAGGTTTAAAAATGAAATAATAATATGGGTTATTCTGAGACAGCAGCAGCAAGGACTGAGAGGACTTCAAAAGGGCTAGAAAACCAAGTGCTGCCCAAGCTTGTGAAAATGGCTGGCTGAAAATCTGCCACTGCTCATCTGAAGGCCCAGAAGCAGGGGAACCTGAGAGACTAAAAGAGCTTGGGTGAACAGACACCGGCAAGGAACAGAAAAAAACCCCTTGTGCCTGTGGAGGAGCACTGGGGTCTGGATAAGAATCTGTGCAACAAAGGACGTTGACTTGTGTTTTGCAGCTTTAAAATATGAAGTATTTTAAGTTGTGTATTCAGAAATAAACTGAAATGTGCTCAGCATTATTTATTAAAGGGCTCTCCTCCCCTGAAAAGCCCACTACAGCCTCTGCTCTGGAATAACCATAGATAACAGAGGCAGAGTTCCCTGTGAGTTATGATTAGGAATCAAGCACTGCCCTGGCACTCTCCGAGCAGGACTATACTATCAGACAGTGCTGGGGAGTGCTGCTGTATAAATACAGCCCATCCAGAAAACCGCTCTGCCCCCAAAAAACCATCATTTGGCTGTTCTTGTGAGAGCACCTGAGCCTGGGAGTAATGCTGATGGCACCCTGGATAGATGTCAAAAAGTGGTCAGGTGACAGTTTTTCACCCCACAGTGTATGTAGAATGGGTACATGTGGACAGCAGTGTAACCCAGGTGGGGTGACCAAGGCAGCAGGCCTGGGCAGCGCCTTTGCTGGAACATGCAAAAGCAGCCATTGCCCCAGTGATAGCTGATCGCATCACCCCAACTGGCCTACCAGGCAGACACCCCATGGCTGCGAGTGGATAGGGTGTGTTTTGAGGGTGGAGCTCCCTAGCACTAGCCAAAGTGGTGTAGACATGCTCCCTCTCCCTGTGCTGTTGTATGGCTTTACCCTTCTGCTTGCTGCCCCTAATCCCAGATACTTCCATCCAAATCGCTCTGCAGCTGTACTAGACGTATAACAATAATGAAGGAAGGGCTACTATAAGCGTCTGTTGATAGCTGGAATAAACTTAAAAGGAAAAAGAGATTCAAACAGAGCAACAAATGCCTGGTGTCGTAAGCAGTCCTCTTTCCTGCCAGGCATCTGTTCCAAATGGCTGATGGAGGTTCCTTTCTTCTTCACATATTTGTGAAAGGAAAGTGGGATTTTACATCACAGCACCATATTCTCAGATAGGGATAATTTTGCTCTGTTGCCTCCTGTTTTAAAACCTTGCAATTCTGGAAGTAGCTGCGGCAATAAAAGGTTGAAAGGAGTGATAGCATCTGGGAAACAGTACAGTTATTTCTGCAGATACAGGTCATGAGATGTTTATGTAGATGCAAAAGCAGAGATTTGTAGAAGCTGCTGATATCCCTGCAGAGAGTGTCAGGCATTTCTGACTGTGATGATCTCTCATAAAACATCCTTGCATCCTTCTCAGTTGTAGAAGAGATGAGTCACGTGTTCTGCATAAAGGACTTGATTTTAAACCAGTGTTCCAGCTGCAGTGTTTACTTCACAAGTAGCTCTATTGACTTCAGTTGAGCTGTTCTTGGGATAGGGTGGGTTAAAACCCCCCCATCAACTTTGGTTCCCGGTGACCTGGCTCCTCTTTCTGTCTCATAGCCCTCAAATATGCTGCCTTCTAAGTACCCTCTTCCTCCACACACTCATTTAACAAGGTTGCGCTGTCACACTAAGCCTTCCAAAGGATTCAAAGAATCAGAAACAAATGCAGTGGTGTAGTGGTGGCCACCTTTTTGGCATGTGCACCATAAATTAAGTCCAGGTGTGCCACAAGCTAAGCCCTGACCTTTCCTCAGGCTATGGCTCCGCTCCCTGCCACCTTCTGTATCTGTGTGCAGATTTTGAAATGGGAGACCAAGAAGTTGACATCTCTTTGGCTAATTTACTGACCTCTATTTTATGGTATATCCCTTTTTTATTTTATTTTATGCCTCTCTTTTATGCCATTTGCCCTTAATCTGCTTGCACAGAGCTTTTCTATTTAACACATGTCATTGAGGTCATTGCGCTAACTCCAGCTCCACCAAGGTCCATTATATACACGTGCATCTTACCATGGTGCATGAAATCTTTGCAGACAAGTTGGGACACATTTTGCATATTTCTCATCATTACTGGTTATAGTTCATCCTCCTGGACACATATTACAGGATGCCATTCCTCCAGAGATGCTCAGGATGTGACAAATCAGCAGAAGGAAAATCCTGCAGTGTCGAAAGCAAAATTTATTGTGAAGAATTCACAGCAACTATTGTAGGTTTTATAAATAGACTTTGCAGTACATAAATCCACAAGCTTTAGGGTAGCAGATAAGCTGGTGCAATACGTCTGTAGTAGCTTTAGAGTGACAAATAGCATGGTGGTCGGAGCAGACAGAAGTTTAGTCAGTATGACAGTGCCGCACAGCTACAGATGCCTTTTGAAACCATTAAGACTGGTTGCTTTTTTCGGTGGACGGCATTGGCTTAATGTTAAAATGGTGACTGAAATCCATGTTTAAAGCCATCAAGATTCGTGAGTCCCCAGAAGGATGAATGCAGCTGTTCACTGTGGAGGTTATTGAATTGTGTTTGACCGCTCCTCTTCCTACTCCTTTATCCTGATAAATAGACAAGTGGAGGTCTAGCTCAGCCCATGGTTACATGTGGAGAGTTTTGTTTTCATTGGATTTGCATGGCTGCGTCTAATTTTGTCTGGATTGCTCTGGGGTTGTTGAGGGCCAGATAAATCTATTCAGCTCTGCCCCTGCTCCTGTAGAAGTCATTGCAAGATCTAGGAGTCCAGCTCTGATGCTGTTGTTTCTAAGCCATGGCATGGAAACCTGCATAGACTGGAGAGGAAACCACAAATCTAGGGTCATATTTCCTCTTGCAATCAGATGCTTTGTTGTGGTCAGGTGGCTTAAAGGGTCTGGTGTCTGGCCACAAGTGTCCAGCTAAAGACTTCCCTGGTGAGAGCAGCTCTGAGCTGGTGTTAGTTGAATCAGCTCCAGTGCCAACCATCCTTTCCCATCCTGGCACAGGTGTTTCAGGGAAGGGAAGGGGAATATTTGGGAGTGGAATGAGATTTGGCCGGGGCAGAGCAAAGCACATTTTTCCTCCACTGATCCTCAGTGTAATTTGGTTCTGTGAGGACCATGCAACCTCATGTGAAGTTAGAGCTGCTTCATGAATGTGAAAGAGCAGCTTGCTAACTTACACAAGGGCTGGGCTAGCACAGCTGTGACTTCTGTCAGGGCGATCCAACAGTTGCCTCCCCCTTTTCTCCTAGCCTGCACGGATCCTGGTGCATTGAACTCCTGAATTTAGATCTTCCTTTTCAACAGGCTTTGAATCTAGCGCCAAGAATTACTGGCTAGCTACTGTGCAGAGCATGTTTGCAGTGTCTGGGGCACAGAGCCACATCTCGTTGTAATTCCAAGGTAGTGCCACTGCAATCAGACTCTGAATAAAAACATATAAGTTTTAAACAAATAGGGAAAAGGCAGCATTCATAAGACTTTGGTAGCTTATATGTGATTAACATGCATAATTAACACATTCTAAGTAACTGGCTAAAAGTTTTAGATATTTGATAAGATGGATGCTGCAAATATTGGCAGCAAAAGACAATGTTTCATTCCTCCTATAGCCTACATTTGCTAATTGTGACAGTGCTCATTATGGGAGACAAATTATACAGGATATCTACAAACACAGGAGGATCTTTTAATTTCTTTATATGTACAAGGGATTTAAGCATGGAATTTCATATACAAAGAATTCACTTTTTATGCATACTAAACATGACTTGAAGATCAGGTGTCTCTATATTCAATTACATTTTTAAACTCATTAAGCTCTAGAACAGATTGTCAGAGCTGCTCTTTGAACATATTGTGTATATGTGACCTGCTAATGATTCAAAGTCAGAGGTAGGTGGGAAGATTAGAATCACAGGGTTGGAAGGGTTTAAGTGGCTTTGGCTTGACAAGTCTGTGTTAGCAAGGAAGAGGAGTGACAATACCAGGTAGGTAGTCTGTAGGCAGCTTCTGTAGTATCCTCCCTCCATTCTGCTCCTTTTAGAAAAATGAAATACCTGTCTGGTTTTGACTAGAATGAAACACCTGTGCTCCAAATATGCATGTCTATATGTTTGCCACTGCTGATGCATCTGCAGAGCATGGCAATTGCCAGCAGGGGCATGCACAGGGGGTATGCAAAGCATGTGGCACATGCCCAGTCATAAAAAGCTTAAGCAAACAATGCCATAAAATGACAACAAGAGATTCATGAGCTGACTTGATCCTCTCAGCTTCTCAAACTGTAAGTGCTTCTGTGAAGCATATGCCTGGCCTGGGGCAAACTCCTTCCTGTTCTGTGCCCCTCTGGCATTACAACTGCCAGTCCAGTTCTGCTTTTTCTCAGACTGACGATGCGGTGACTGGGAGTGAGGGCGGCCACAATTCACTCCTCTTGGTCTAAATAAGAGTTGTTGCTTGAATAAATACAAGGGGAGAAGCCCTGTAACAAACGTCAGGTAGGAAGTAAGGAAAAAAGGCATGGCAAGTGGATGGTGGGAGGAATATGCGTGAAAAATATAGAAGCATCTTTAATTCTCCTTTGATGTGATAGGCAATATAAAGAGGCAGCTGAGGTTAAGTGAGTCAATGAATTGGAATTGTCAGGGTCCAGATCACTAATGTCTTTGGATCAAACCCTAATGATAAGTTGTGCCCAGAAGCACATAGGATGTTATAGCACCAGACTATGAAGAACTGGGGTACAATGACTTACCAGATCGCAAACAGGGCCATGCAGATGCACCGCTACTTCCTGTACCAGGTGATGCCCTCATTTAGCCATAGTAGGAAGGAAAGATGTTCTTTAGGGCACTAACCTAGGATTTGGGTAGACCTGGGTTCAATTCCCTTGTCTGCCAGGGTGTTCCTATGTGACATTGTACAAGTTGCCTCTGCACCTCAATTACATCTGGAAAATAGAGGGTTAATTGTATGCACCTAAGCAGCCACCTTTGTGCTACAGGTACATGCATTTTAAGGGTAGCCTCCAATAGTGTGTGCTGCAGAGTGTATGTGCGTTTCCTATGCACATTACTAAATATAAGGTGGTAAAATTCTCTTTTAACTGATCCTGGGTGGCTTTGATTCCTGGAATCCCTTTGAAATGGTAAGAATGCAGTCATTTTAGCTTCTTCATTAAGTTTATTATTTAATCTCCTATGCTGTAGCTTCTTAAGCATAGAAACAATCTACTTTACACTCAGTGCAAACAATGAGATGCCCTAGAGCATATTTAAAACAGAACTCCCAGCCACAATCGCTTGGTTTAAAGGAGTCTAGGATACATTTATTATGGAAAAGCTCTCAGAAAATGTAAACACATTTCAGTGATTTCTATCCAGTTTGACTTCTCTTTTTAGAAAAAAAGAAAATCATCTTAAAAAAATACTCAGTACTAGATAAAATTTAATTCTTTTTTTATTTACTGTGACTTGATAGCTGTTTTCCTTTGACACACACAATAAGCAGAACACTGTGGGCTTTGTTTTCTTCATGTTTCACCCTTTGCCATGTCCATACATTGCAAATGTTGCCTTTTTCTGATTGTATCTGGTTGCAACTCTCCCATTCTATTTCAGTGTGCTTTAATTTGTTATTTACTGGAAGATATCTGAGGGTGTGGTGACACAAAGTGAAGACAGAAGTGCAGCTCCCCGCTGTAACTGAGAACACTTTGGACGAAGTGTTCTGAGTTGCAACGATCCCCTGGACCAGACAGAAGTTTGCTTCTAGGTCCAAGGGGGGGATGGAGGGGGAATCTAGCTTCTGTCTGCCAGGCTGCAGCTGGTTTCCCCTAGCAATGGTCCCTCCTCTTTGTCAGCCTGTCCCTATTTTATAATGGGAGGGGAGAAAGGGAGCAGAGGGAGCTTGTTCTAGTGACTTCCCAGCCAGCTCTGGAGGGTGGGATGGGTGAATTGGAGCTCCTCCCACAACTTCAGAGGGCTCCAATACACCCACCAAACCCTCTAGCAGGGCCTGAAATCCCCCCAGACCGAAATCCCTCCACTCCCTTTTCCTCCTCCCATTCTGAAAACAGTAACAGACTGGCAGGCAGTACAGACAGAAGTTACAGAACTGCTCTGTTTTGAAATGTCTTCATCTGGTCCCTCAGATTTTCACCCGATCGGCCATTTTTTATGCTGGCTGCAGCTGTGCACTTGTGTTTGGTCATGGCTATAAACTGCTTTCTGTGTCCAGAGAAAATTGTCACTTCTGTCTGCTCCCACTGAGACTGTTTTAAATGCAATTTAAACTCTGAGGCTGCTTGTGCACGTGACGGTGTTTAGTTCTCCCTACATTGAAATAATGGATTTTTAATGAAGTTGATTAAAAACCCACTGTTTCCCACTTCTGTCATAACTCAGTGATGGCCCCATGGCAGCTCACCCGCTTCCCCCCACCGCTGCCATGGGCAGGCTCCACCAGAAAAAACGAACAGCGGTTAGGGGCTTAATCCTTTTTTTCTCGCCCCCCTAGAGTCTGCCTGCCTGCCTCTCTGGTGGCTGGGGGGGTGAGCTGCTGGCAGGCCCTGAGCTGCAGGGGAGTCCGGTCCTTCCTTCTGCAGTGGTGGCACCGCCTGGGAAGCACCTGCCCACTAGTAGCCCATCTGGGTGATCCTGGGGGGTGCCGCTACTGTGGAGGGAAGGACCAAGGCATCCCAGAGCTCAGGGACCATTTGGCCCACTGGCAACTTGTCCCCCAGCCATGGGATAGGTGGGCCGGCTCTGGGGAAAAAAAAGGATTGGGCCCCTCACTTCTTTTTTTTTTTTTTTTTTTTTTCCTCCTGGAGCCTGCCTGCATCTCCCATGGTCAGGGGATGAACTACTGGTGGGCCGAGCAGTCCCTGAGCTGTGGAGGGCCCTAATCCTTCCCTCTGTGGCACCCACCGGGACTACCTGGGTGGGCTGCTAGCAGATGGGTGCTGGGGAAGGAAGGACCAGGCCTCCATGCAGCTCAGGGCCTGCTGGCATCTCCCCCCGGCCATGGGAGAGGCAGGTAGGCTCTGGCGCCATGTTGCACTGTCCCCAACGCCTTCCCAGCACCTGGGACCACCTGGGAATGGGCTGGCTTGGCCCCAGGGCAGTACAGCAAGGCAGCGGGAGGGCGGCTGGGGGCGCTGGTTGTGGGAGAAGGCAGCGGGGACAGTGCAGAGGGTGCTGGAAACTTGGCAAGCCCAAGCTTCCCCAAGTTTACCTGTGCACCATTGTAATTTGTTACATATCAAACAATTGGATGGGTTTTACCTTGCTATGTAACAAGGTCATTTAAAGTGAAATACACCACTGCACGTGTACACCATGATGAAATTAAAGTGAAATACACTGCCATGGATGTAAACAGTGACGCCATTAAAGCAGTGCAAAAGGGCAATTAAGCCACTTTAAAGGCCAGTTTTGTCACAAGCACCCCAAGTGTCTAGTCATTCGAGTCAGTTTAGAACAGTTTAAACTCCCTAACATGTTTTAAAAGTATACCTGGATAAACAGCTATTATTTTGAGCTGGTTCACCATGAGTGTTATGGGTGGACACCAAGCTTTCTGTGACTAGTGTGTGGTCAGTCCTCCAGGATCCCCAGTCCTGCTTGCCCAAACCCCTGCAGGACAATGAGCTGCTCTGATATATGCCCTTTACTTAGGTGAGTTGGGAGGGTTCCCCTGCTTCAGGGGAACAATTAAGTGCTGAGGAACCAGTAGCAACCAGTGGGCCAATTCGCATTGACCAGCGTGGAACTGATAGCTGTTTTTGTGGTATTAAGTGTGCATTGTATAGTGGCTCAGCTTTCTCTCGCCCAGCAATTGATGGGTGTTTGCTAGTAAAGGGTACCCACTCATCCACCAAACTTACAGTGTATATGTAGACATGAATTGAGATTATGAGACTTTCTGGGGAATGTCTTTGAAAGTTGCAGCCTGAGCCAGAGACCTTGGGCAGCCAGCTCCCTTTAATACCTCCCCGTCCAGGCCAGGGAAATCCTGGGGAAACTCCAGATACTCTTGGGTACTTGCCTCTGTGAGGTACTGTGGGCTGGGTACTCACTTCAATGGTAGTGCAGTGCCCAGGAGGTGACAGATGTACTTAGAGCCCTTCCAGGCATACATGTGGACACCTCTGAACCAGGACAACTGTGAACCAGTTCCCAGTCAGTGACATTCTTGGAATGGTTCAGTTGTCATGTGTGTGTCCACATCCTGTCTGTCTATCTACAAGATCATTGTGGGGGTGGGGGAGGGTGTACACATACCTATAACACACACCTATATATGCATGTCGACATACAAAACATATTTTAAAGATGCAGCGTATTGTAGGGAGTGATACTACTTGTTGAATGGAAGGCAGTAGACAATATTAACATGTAGAAGACTTGCAAATGAAAAGCTCTCTCAATACATTCCTGGTTCTGAAATCTCTGTGTCTGGATTTAAAATGTATTTTTCATGCCTGGATTTAAAGAGGCCTCTCAGGGGAGTTAAATAGAAACCAAATAAAACCACAACATCTCTGTTTGAAGAAGTCTCTGGGAAAGATTATACTGTGTTTAAAACTGGCTCTGCGGTAGCAGCTTTCCTGGATGTCAGGTTGTATGTTTTAGTTTGGGGTTTTTTAACAAGGAAAATATTACTTTATCTGTTAAATCAAACTTAGAATCTGTAAGGCTGGGAAGACCATTTTGTTGGTGTGCCTACAATATAAGGCTTTTTCCATTAGTGCTGTTTGGTAAAAATAACTCTCAAAATACACATAGCTAATGCAAAATAAAAGGATGACTTCCTGTCTTTGGGGAATACTAGGGCTAGACAAGAAGGCTTGTGGGGGGGCTTTACAATGAGGGGGGTTTCCCTAAATCAGGGGTGTCAGAGATCTGGCCCATGCCCATGAAATCACATTATCCAACCTCCGATGCTGGCCCTGAGTCTTGAAGTGCCCCACAGGCCACACATGGTAGGTGCCAGATTGGTCCCATGAGCAGGGCCCTGGACACATGACACCTGCTCTGGGACCTGTGCTGCACATGGCCCCTGCTCTCACAGTATGGGACTGTGCCCGAGGCGGTGCCTGCTCCAGATCCATGCTGTGTGCAGCTCATGTCCCAGAACAACTGCAGCGGGTGCTGTGCGTTGCGCAGTCCTGGATCTGGCATACGAGGAGGCATCACCTCCTGAGGTCCCTCCCAGCCCTAATTTTCTATGATTCTATGATTGATTCTATGATCCATAGGCCTGATGTGGCCTATGGGGCCAGCGTTGCACTATTCGTCTGACCCATGGTCCGGTCCCATGACACTCATCTGGCCGGGGGGCTGGATATGTGGGGGCCCCCCTGTTCTAAATAGATGGATGTGAAGAAATAGCTCTTTCTGCTGGCTGTTTGCATCCCCTAGAGCAGCGGTTCCCAATCTGTGGTATGGGTATCATCAGTGGTATGCAGACAACCTGTCAGTTGTATGTGTTAACAGATTTATTATCATTACTTTATATGACAAAAATTTGCTGGTGGTACTTACGGTTGTATTGTATTAAACTGGTGGTGCACAATCTGTCAGAGTTTGGGAACCACTGCCCTAGAGAAGTCATGTAGATTCCTACTCTTGGTGGCTGCAGGGTTGATATTTGTGCAGGGCATGCTCAGGACCAACTCTGCTGGTAGACTTTGCTTCTGCAGCGTAGACATAGCATACAGCTTGAGAGAGATTTAAATGCATAGCTAGGAGCTTTTTTTGGAGAGATCCTGATAGATAATTTTTGGTCTTTCATCCAATCTAAATTTAATAGTTACTTGGGAAACTATCCCACAGCTTATTAAAACCAGAAAGTTTTCCTGCTGTTTAACCTAAATCCTTCTTTTCTTAATTTCACGCTGTTGCAATTAATGATACCTTTGAGCAGCACACTAAATCATTCGTTTTCTAACTTACCATGAACTGTTTTAAATACATGAGGGCGTTCCAGGGATACTTATAGCATAGACAACATTGGCTAATCGAGCAAGCATTTAGCTCCTCATTTGATTTAACTTCTCAAGTAAATGCAGGTGAAGTTACACATTACGCTTAGACCATACCAAATCTGAGGAATGTTAACCGACGGTAAAATAAGAATGAGCTGCGAGCAGTTGCATGTTAAGCATTATTACTGTTTTTTGGCTGCACAGCTCTGACATGCAACGAGAGGGTTAGTGAGCAGGGGCTGGGAGCCAGGACATTTGGGCTCTATCCCTGCTTTGGAGGTTGTGTGTGTGTCTGGCGGGGAGCGGGGGAGGAGAGGGAGGTTGGGAGTGGTGCATCCTGGGGTGCTGGAGGACTGCAAATTGTTCATTTTGTCTCTGTGGAGCAGAAGTTACTGTAACATGAACTAGGTAACATGACCCAGAGTTAACCCTTGCCTGAAGTGGTCTAACTTTGAGATGCTCAGAGGGCATTTAGGATGAGTTAACAAGCAGACGTTTGCATTTTAAGTGCCCTTAGCATGGTCTAAGTGTAATGTGCAACTTTTGCTGATAACACCCTGGACTAAATCCAAATATTTAGTGACAACTACAGTCTCCTCATCCACTCATTTTGTATTTTTAGCTCTTGTCTGCCAGGGTTATTTCTTGCTAACCTGATTTGTCCAAATGAGGGCGTAGTGATGTTGCAACCATGATGGTCCAGGGAATATGCAAGAAGCCAGGATTTTTTTTGGTGATATCTTTTATTAACTCAGCTGTATGGTGGGGGAGATCTACTTTTGCTGGACTCCCTTTTAGACACAGACCTGATGAAGACCTGATTTAGACACAGACCTGGCAGCAGTGTGGGTGGCAGTGGTGTGATTTCTGTGCCAACAGTGGGGCGTGGTGCTGCAGCCTAATGCCTGGTAGCAGCAGGGGCAGCAGTGGTGGTGTGAAGTTGTGCCCTCCCATGGCAGCAGTGGTGTAGAGTTGTGCACCCCCACTGTCAGCACTTATGCATCACCTATGCCTCCCTTACCTTACCCATGAGGGCATCAGGAGATTACTTGCCTCCCTCTTGTCTTTCTAGCTCAGGACTTCTTTGAACTCCAGATCTTTGAGCACCAGAAGCCATACTTTTATTTATTTCTTGCATTCTTTGTTTCCAGATGCTGTAGTGTCCTAATGAGGATGCCTGTTAACATTTTTCAGACTTCTATATGGGTCTATTTTAATTGCATCTTACTTCCTATGGGCTTGGTAGAGTTGTGGAATATTTAATGCTTCCTTGAGGGGGGATTAAATGGGTACTAAGTGCATCATTCTTCTTATGTGCTAGTTCCTTGCATCTCAATGGTGTGGGGGTGGAGCTGCTACTCTGTACCCTGCACAAGTGGGTGGAAGATGGAAGTGAAGGAGAAGCAGAGCGTTGGCTCTGCACACACTGTATTTCCAGGTATGCTAGGGATGGAGCAGGTGCATGGTCCCTTTCCCTGTTTCTGGAAAAGCAGGGAGCCAAGAGATAGATTGTGATTCTTTGTCACAGACTACTTCCAAGACTGCCCTGGAGGCAAGGCAACAGTATATTTCCCCATCCAAAGCAGTAATATATTAAAATATATTAAATATGTAATAACTTAAAACCCTGTGGAAATCGTATTTCACATCACAAAATGTGAAGCCCGGTTACCTTATGCTATTCATAGGGCTAGTCTATGGGGTACACACCAACCACCGCTGTGTAGTTTGTAAAGTTAATGATGTCAAAAATGTCTCCTCAAAATACATCTCAGTAACAGCAGTCCTCCCTGCAGCTCTGTGCTATTGAATCTCATTGGTGTAGTGAGGAATGGCATCTGGGGTTTTGTAAACCGTAAGTTCTGTGTGCAAAGTAGCCAAGTTACCCTCTACACACAATCTTTGTTGTTCAGCACATGCCACGTAGCATCATGGACAATCTAAAATAGTCAGGAGAGATGTTTGGTAGATCAAGAATATACTTACGTTCTCAAAAGTGGCAAGCAGCTTTCTAACACCAGGGTCACAGGTTTGATCCATGGTTGGACTAGGTGATCTCTTGAGGTCCCTTCTAGCTTTACTAATCTATGAATTCTATGAACCAAATGCCCCCCCCCACACATACATGCACCCTCACCCCCTTTTTATGCTTGCTGTGGGGTTGTACCTACTAGTACAAAGGCTAAGTAAACACAATTATTATTTTGTGTACAATGGTCATGCCGTTCTCTAGCACACTTATTTTGCCTTTCTTTTTAAAAGCATGTTTGTTTTCTCAGCAGTCCTTAGCAGCCGTAGGCACAGGTCAGGGGCCGTTGTGTTGAGCGCTGTACAAATACAGGACATAAATATGGTCCTTACTTTCCAATGTAACCCTTACTCCTTTAATGTTTTAAAAAAATTCCAGTTCTGTTTTTATTGCTGATAGTTAATAGTAGAAAAATAGGAGAAAGTATTTCCTGGAAGCCTGATGGATGCTGGCAGACTTCTGAATTAAATTCTAACTATCCATTTAAGCATGCCTGAAAGCATATTTTACTGCCTTATCACATTATGATAACTCTGCTGGTGAAGCATTGAGCAGCTTGAAAATTAAATTTTGCCTCCATTCTTATTTTCTCTCTTATTTTGACAACAGTGGCTTGACTCTACCCAGGCTAATCCCTTGCCAAATTTCCTCCTTTCACCTGAAGCTGTGCGTGAGGTGACAGTGCTAGGCAACCTCTGAAATGGAGGAAGACAGGGTAAAAAAAAAATGGTACAAATTCAAATTTTAAGGGGATGTCTAGGGAGGAATCCTGCTAATTCTTACCTGGACAAGGAAATGCTACTTTGCAGTGTCCCCCACTGATGTTAAGGGAAGTATGCAAGGGGAAGGATGGTTTAATTCAGAGGTAGCCCCAGCATGCCCACAGGGCTTGAGTTCTGGGACAGAGCATGGTTAAGTTACTGGGGTTCCTTGGGTGTTTGCATTTCCTAGAGGTTTTATTTCCTAGGGGTGTTTGCATTTCCTAGGGGCTCTCTTGCTCAAGAGATCACCTAGGTGCTACCTGAAGGGGAAGGATGCTGGAATAGAGATGGGGGGGGCCTTGCCCTACTGTCCCCATTCCTCTCCCCCTCCTCCCTATACTCTGGAACTTCCCTGAAGCTGCAGCTTCAGCTCTGGCAGCAGGGTGGACAGAGCAGCAGCTGGAGGTTCAGTGCTGTTGGGGGAGATGTCACCTCCTTTTTTTGCTGCTGAAAATTGGTGTTTAATTCAGTAGTGTAACCAGGGGGGTGATGGGATGAGCAGGCCACCAGCCCCAGGCACCAGAAGGATGTCCTGCCAGGAGTCTTTCCCATGCAGGTAGAGTCCTGCTCAGCCATAGGAGCTGGGTAGGTGCAGACTTGCGGGCAATCTGGGGGGTGAATGGAATAGCACCTCCACAGGGAGTCTTTACTGCAGCAGGGGCATCCCTATACCCAGTTACATATATGAATGAACAGTGTGCCCAGCATGCTCCCAGGGAGCCTGTGATATGGGACTCCTGCCACCCAAACTGAGGCTGCCACAGCAGCAGTAGCAGCTGCCTTCAGTGTGGGGAGAGCTGGGGGCAGATCCGACTTCACTTCCCCTCTCGTTTCCTTCACCTCCCATCCCTTCCCTCTTCCTGGTCTGCAGTGGCAGGCATACCCCACCACACCAACCCTGCTCCAGGCACTGAAAGATCTCTCTCAGTTTAAATGGTCACTTAACACATGTTGGTGACAAAAAAAGAGTGGTGATGTCTCCCTTTCAGCAGCAAACTTCTGACTGATGCTTCTGGACAGTGTGCTGCTGCCTCCTAAGGTACAGAAACAGCCAGTTATGGATGTGGTGAAAGTGCCATAGAAGGAGAACTTGAGACCAGGAAATGAGCCAGAAAGATCAAAAGTGGAAAACAGTGCTATGGCCTACTGAGATCCAGAAAGGCGCAAAGCATGCCAGCCCACGGGACTGGTTCATGAGAGTCCAAACACTGAGAAATGATCCAGATCTGTGACAAGAAGTCATTACACTGAGAGTCAGCAGACCATGTTTACAAGCTCTGAGTTGGTGTGTGACTTTGGGCAAGTCTGTTCAATGTTTTGCAGCTGTATTTCTCATCTCTCATATTTCTCTAGTATTTAATGAGACCATAAGCTAGAAAATTTACCCGTGATCAGATTGGTATGGGCGGTGGGGGTTTTTGCCTTCTTTTATAGTGGAGGGACATGGCCCTCTACCTGGGATCTCTTGAGCATATGTTACAACCTTTTACAGAAGCAGGACTATGGCTGCCATGGTCTCCTTGCTTTACCTGTGGCAGGTTACGGTATTATGTTGTGTGGTATTATGTTGTATAATATGGTATTATCTTGTGTTGTCAGGGTTGATGATAGTTTTACTAGGAAGTTAGATTATGGATTTGTATAAGGTGGTTTGGATAGTGATGATCCTGCCTCAAGCAAGGGGTTGGACTAAATGACTTATGGAGATCCCTTCTAGTCCTACTTCCCCGTGATTCTCAGCCAGGGTGGGATTGTCATGTCACCAATAGATATCAGAAGGCATTTAGCAAGGAGAACACCATCATTGTCCCTGTTTTACAGGTGAGGAAACTGAGGCAGAGAAAGGCAAGGTGTTTTGACTAGTTTTGCTGAGCCCTAACCTAGCAGTTAGTCCACTAGGAAATAGTGCCTTGTGGGTCCTCAGTCTTCACTGAGGCCTGTAGGTACTACTCTAATAATCAGGGATGGACTTGTAATGTGAATGTGGGTATACTGGGTCAATCCCCACTTTGGGAATAAAATAAGGTAATAGGCTTCTGGGGAGAGTCCTTCTGTACATATTCAGTTCCTAACAAGGCTCTGAGTGTACAGTGGTCATACTGGAGCATTGTTAACTACAGAATTGAGTCCATACTATCACACGTGGCATTTAATCAGACAGCTTCTTTTATTTCTTCCCATCTCCATCCCACTTGGCTGTTTCTTAACACGTTGGAGTCATCTGTAATGGGAGAGGTCAGTGCGGTGGTCACCTTGCAGCTGCCTCCAGCACTCTCTTGCAGTTGATCAGTAAGGATGTTTCCTTCTGTGAATGGCCAGAACAGCTGCCTTTGAGCAGAAATGAAAAAGATTATTCTCACATGGGTAGTGAGAAGGGAACAAAATATACCTTCAGGTGCCTTATGGGGATGGGACACTGCCTCCATGGTCTAATCTGGTCTATCTGCCGATTCCTCTCAATTCATATTTGACGTTTACTCTTGAATGAAGCAATATGAGAAAATACACTAGAATTTCAGGACCAGGGTGAAGATGTCTAAGTTCTGTTCTGAGAGTATAAAAGCGAAGAGCCCACGCCTCTTTGAAATGCCGGGAATTAGTTTTTTCTCTCCCAACCAATTTACATCAAAGGCCACTGTTGACTTTACTAGGTATAATTATGGCCCCCGTGGAGATGAGGTCAAAATTTCCCCTGGCTTCAGTGGAGCCAGAATTTCACCGAATGGAATAGCTGTTTCTTTACATAAATGAGAGGAGAATCAAGCCCTTTACCTTTCCTGGTAAAATATCCTGTCCTATTAGAGCACCAACCCATTCATCCAAAGAACCCACTGAAGTAATCGGTAATCATCTCCTAAAGCATTAAGGGCTGATCCAGAACCTATTGAAACCAGTGGGAAATCTCTCACTGACTTCATTTGGCTTTGGATCTTTTTGTAAATCCTGGTGAAATTTCGAGTGTAGAACAAGGTGCATTTTTCTGTAAACTGCATTATGCTAGAAATGTGGACTAAAAGATTTTTATTTTAATATAGACCCACACATGCATTTTCCTGCCTGTCATTTATTTTAATTATTGAATATGCTTCCAGTCTCATTCTGTAGCATGCATTGATTATGGAATACTCTTTTGCATTGTTCTGAATACTGTTGTAAAGACTCTGAACTGCTGACCTTGTTTCCTTTTTCTACAGAAAAAATCCAGGAAAATTCCCTTATGACACAAATTAAAGGAGGCGCCAGACTTGACTCTGAGAACTCAGGCTCACTCTCTTTCTCTTTTTTTACTGCACTTGTCAGGTTCCAAGGAGAAGATAATCTTCCTTTTACATGTAGGGAATTGGATGCGGTGGAAATGTATCGCAGCGGTGAAAAAAGAATCGACAAATAACCCCCCTCAACATTGTGTTCAGATGCACAGATTCCCTCCCCCATACACATGCATCCTCACTGTTCTTGCTTTTGAATTATGATGAGAGGAATAACAGGGCTTCTTCCATCTCAGAGCAAGAAATCAGCAAGTATAATACATGCATATGCATAAAATTCAGCAACAGGAGCTATCGCCAATTTAAGCTATTGTTCTCCTAATTTGGAGAAATAAGGCTGTCTTACTGTCTTTATAGTAAAAGCCTCAAACAGATTAGGTCAAGTCTCTACAGACAAAGTAATTCTGTGGTGCTTAAAATGATAGGAACTAATCTCCATGAAAGCTGAGTCCAGGGGTATAGGCTATTAAAGATATCTATATGCTATAGGCAGAGGAGAAGATAAGAGGTCCAGATCATAATGAGAAACGATAACTCTACACACTTTGTTTACAGTTTACCCCAAAGACCACAGATTAACACAAATCTCAGAGCATCTTTATTATGGCTCTGCATTGGAGAGGGGGCTGCCAAGAGAGGATGGAATTGCTAAGTAGGCTGGGACCATCTGTCCTCTCAGGGAGGTGAAAACGTGCATGATTGAGTGACACCTGCTTGTCAAGTATGGCCTGCTGGGAAATTTTCACTTGGATCACTGAGCTCAGAGTTACATTACCTGCATTAAAATCATCCAAACAATCTCATAAGCATTATGCATTTCAGCCACTTGTAGACATATCACAATAAAACAAATTTTCTTTGCAAGATCTGTGGTAGAGGAAAACATATTTTGTCTCCTATACTGGCATGTTTAGCCATTGGTGTAAATTGAGCATTTCAAAAGGATATTGTCTCTTATTTTAAGGATCACTGAAGATTAACCAAGAAGCAAGATGGCATTTGCCCCTTAAAAGCAATGAGATCTCAGTAAATCTGGTCTTTCACGGATCTAATGCGAGTGAAAGGTTCTCCCTCTGAAACGGAATAATGTTGATTGCACTTTGCCAGGCACAAGGAATTGTCCCCTTGTAAATATTTAACTACCTATGACCATATTTAAGCAATGGTTAATACAACCACAGAAACAAGGATATGAAAATATGGGATGACACTTCAATCTTAACTCATGCTGTTGGGGACAAAGCTACTCTTTGTCCCTCCCTTCCAAAAAGCACCACAGCATGCGCTAAGGTCAGAGTGTCAGTTTGAATTTCCAGCACAAATCCTGATTTTCTTTCCTTGTGTGGCTCTAACCTGGACCGTTATGGCCAAGGCTTGATTCCACTGAAATGATGTGGGGTTTTGCCATTGTCTTTAGAAGGATCAGGATTTGACCTAGAATTTGACATAAATGTTTTGAAATTAAGTTTCTTTCTGTTTTTCTTTCTGGAAAAAATGTTTTCAATGATTTTTGCACATTTCAATGAAATACACATTGCAATTATATTCTATGCAGAGAGTACAAGTGGAGAAGGCTCAATTTTATGAGTTCCCGGTTCCTGTAAATTAACAGAAAGGATAAAATCATTAAGTCATTTGTGAGTCATCTCAACAATTAAAACGGTGGCCCGGAAAGGATCCAAACCCCAAAACAAACTATCTAAAGAATAATCCCCTCTGCAAACTGTTTTCTTTCTTTTACTTTCCCAGTAAAAGGTATGTGTGATTATAGAAATAGCTTCAGTTTTTAGTCAACATATTCTTTCCACTGTACCCTTTGCAGCCAAATGCTCACAAATTAATGTGTGATGCCAGAAGAAAGAGAGAAGAATCTGATTTACAATTACCTGAATAATTCTTCTGCATTACTTATTTTTGAAATTATTACGTATTTCTGAGATTACCTATTTCATTGTTTATTTAATTATTTCTATTATTTATTTGAGGGGCCTGATTTCAAAATCATTGAAGACAATGGATAAACTACCTTTGACTTCAACAGGAATTGAATCACGCCCTTATAGTGTGAGCTGTGTGGGTTTTAAAAAATTATTATTATTTTTTTACATCTTAAGTCAAGAATTGTCATGTCCACATGCTGTCTTTAGCACTGTGGATAATCATTTCCATTTCTACATTGTTCTCAGAACTATAGCAAGCCACGGGCTCTGTGATCTATATGTAAGTTTAGAAGCCCCAAACTTCTTTCTGTTCTTTATGGTACAGTTTAAAAAATACTGTAACATCAGGAGGGCAAACTTGACTTCAAAAAACACGAGTGCATCTCATTGATATCAATAGGAGTTGCACGTATGTATAAGAGGGAAAAATGAAGTTTAAAATAATTCTAAAGGTGCTTAGTTGTAATTGCTATAATGGCCCCAGTTAAAAAAAACCCAAAAACTGACGCTGAGAAATGTTAATTACCATTGATCAGCTGATACCTGACCTATTTCCCTAAAACTATCCCTATTGTTAAAAAAAACCTCATGATGCGTATTGGCGGCAGTAATAATTTGGGAGTGTAATTCCATGGTGATAGAGTTGGTTTTCTAAACAATAAAAGGTTAACTAGTCTGTAGTGGTCCATAATAAGGTTACTTGTTTAACATGCCGGCTGTTCTTCAGCTTTCTTTCCCTCCAGGTAGTCTTAAGAGTCAAATTCTGATTCATTCATGCTATGGCTACAAAGCTTTCTCATAACTCTCTCCCCTGGCTACATAATGCACATTTGCACTGTGCGTTATGTGCAAATCAAATCCAAGGGCAAGGAGATCTTTTTTGGCTGCCCAGCTGCAGTCCTGTCACTGCAGAGATGGGGGCAAAGACTTCCATTACCAATTTCCGTCATTATATAGGGTAGTGAGGATTTGGGGGATGGATGTGGGAAAAAAGGCAATGTGCTTCTGTAGTGGATAGTATCTGGGAGGTGCTTGGGGCAGCTTTGGATGCAAAGCTCTTAGCAGGCAAGGGGCTGGTTCACAGGACACTCCCTCCTTCTTGTCACTTAAGTTAGAGAAGGGTAGCAGAGCCTCGTGTCTCCTGATGAGTGCCAAGCTCGTCAGCCACCAATTAATCTAAATCAGAGGTTCCCGAACTTTTTCTTACTGAGTACTCCCTTCCAGATTCACCAGCTGCCTGCGTATCCCTACCAGCATACATCTTATATTTCAACCACTTAAATGCCAAGTATTGCAATAAAAATTAAATCCACCATTACACAGTTTCTCCTACCTACCCCACAGAAACGGCTTGTGTCCAGGGGGTATGCTTACTAGGGCTGTGCGAAGCTTTGGTCCTTGATTCGATTTGGCAGCGATTCGGCCCAATTCGATGGCTGAATCTCGAAATCTGAATTGAATCAGGAGACCCTTTAATTTCTCCGAATCAATTTGGAACCTTCAAAGTCGATTCGGAGACGTTCGGACAGATTCGGTGATTTGGGTGTAGCTACAGCTTTAAATGTTTTTTTTACATACCTTTAGGTAGCAGGGGCCTGTGAGTGCTGTGATGCTGAGCCAGATGGAGCATCCCACAGAAGCGTGGGGGGGCTCCCCAGCGTGCTCAGCAGCAGACCCGGAATTGGACCAGAAGCACTTTCTAGTCCACTGGGGAGCGTGCTGCCCACCCCCCCCCCCCCCCCCCTCCGGCCCCCCGACTGGGTCC
>NW_017729025.1:22290078-22304206 GCF_001723915.1 Gavialis gangeticus | reverse complement strand
ACCTCCTGGGTCTGGGGGTTCACCCTGCAGCCGATCGCCGAGTTGTGGGGGTATGGTGGGCCCCCCACATCTCCCTGGCAGACCTGGAAGTGGACTGGAAGTACTTCTGGTCCACTTCCATGTTCGCTGCCGAGCATGTAGAGGGAAGACTGGATATAAGACTGGTTTGCAAGAGAGGCATCACCACATTAATAGTGAGGCTGGATATGTTCTGTCCATTTAATGCAACACAGATTATGGTCCTGATCCCTAAATTGTTAATGCAGCCCTCAGGTAGCCAAACTGCAGGGTTTCTGTACTTCTGTCTTGTTAACTTTCCTGGTTTTTGCTTTTTAATCGTATACACACATTGTTTTTCGTTGCATTAAATATATTCATGATGCAGTTTTAGCAAAAGGTACATTTAAAAATATTTAAGCCTACTCTCTATAGCAGAAGTGTTTAATGTGCAGCTTCCTAGGGGAGCTGGGAATTCAGGGGCAGGGTCTGCCATTAAAATCTGGGGCATAGAGCCTGAGTGGGCCTTCGTGTTCATGGTGGGAGGGGAGCGATGGCTGCGTTTAACCTCTGAGCTACTGCCTCTCATCCTACACTGCTGCTGTTGCCTGCTTTGGATCTGGCCCAGGAGGAGCCTTCATCCAGATCCAGCCCAGGATGTACATGACACCCTGGTTTTAAAGGTTTTTATACTACTCTCATCACCATAGTACCCCATCCCCTTCCAGTAGTACACTGAGGGATATGGCTCGTATCTCCAAGCTCCTAGCCCGAGATGGATAATTCTGTGACTTAAAAAGCTCTTCTTCTGGTTGGGTTCTGTGTTTGTTTGCAGAGGCATAGGCTACTGCTTGTTAGAGAAGGCAGGCTGAAGAAATGTGCCTTACGCTGGGCACAGAAGGCAAAGCCAGCCAGAAAATCTCCATCAGAATTTCATCCATTGGAGAATGCCAGCTTGTTGTGATGCTCTGTGAGCAGTGCTTGATTTTGAGTTTATTTTTGAAGGATCACACACAGGGGTTTTATGACTTCCTGATGGACTTCCTTCCAGCCCAACGCCTCCCTGTCCTACCAATAGGGCTGATAGGGAACCTAGATCCTAGGAGCCCAGCTCTTTAGCTCCCGGACTGGCTAGCTTCCTGCTACCCACTGGGCAGGTTGCTTAGAGTAGGTTGACCAGGGCTTGTAGGGGACCTGGAAACCCTCCAATTCCAGCTCCCAAGCTCTGAGTCTGAGGGTCAGCCTCAGCTTCTAGTCCTTCCTGGCTCCCATTTAGCTTGTCTGGTTTGTAGGTAAGGAACCGAGAGCCTGAAATTTGAGTCTTGGTTCCCCTCTGCACGGCTCTAGGACAGCCCAGGGTCGGTGGCTGTAAAACCAGGCTGTCAGACAGATTACTTTGAGCTAGGGAGTTCAGGGCTTTCGTGGTGCTGGCTTTGGAGCAGCCAGACAGACTGAGCACCTGGGTTCTCTGTGTCCATTTCTGCCATGGGCAGCCCGTGTGGCAGATGTGGTTTGGATCCCAACTTTGGACAGACTGAGGGTGTTGCTGGGGCATGCACACACCAGTCCCCTTCTCTGCCTAAGTGCTGGGCTTGAGTGCACACAGAATGCGAGTGAATAGATGGGGCTTGCTGCTTAAACCCAGCTGGGATGGGGTATAGAGGTGGCCTCAGTTTTTTTCTGGCTTTGGCATGATGGATGGGATTCACATTCACATTAAGACCACTATGCACACCTCTACCTTCCTGCATCCTTACGTATATGTAATGGGTATAACTATAATTTACACCCATTTTGAGGTCCCTTTATGTTACCGGAGCAACATAAAGTGGCCCTTAACATAAATGGGAGTCAAGCTCTTTGATTCGCAACATATTTCATGTGTTAATGAAGCAGAAAGACACAGTGGACCACAGTCTCCTTCCACTGACAATAGATTTGCACTTGAATGGCACCACTTAGTTAAATAGTCTTATTCCTAATTTGTGCTAATACAAATGAGAGCCACTTTGTCTCGGTTTTCAGTTCCGATGCAGTTCAGATTTCAGTTCCAAGGCACAGAGAAAAACAGGGTTTTCTTGGTCACGTTGAATGGCATCCTCCTGTTGTCTTGTGCTTGTATTTAGCTTTTGTTCTTGTTTTCACGAGTTTTCATTTGTCTGAATAAATGGGCATTTTAAAAAAAACAAACCCAAAGCAAAGCAACAACAACTGCATTTAAGCAGCTGACTCTTGTTAGAAAAAATTCTAAATGAATATGGCCATGCACTAAGCAGGCTGTAACATGCTTTCAAAGCTGATTGTCTCTGAAATACTCCGCCCCCTCTGTTCTGCAGTTGTGGGCTTGAAAGCACCTCAGGCAAGAGACTGTTGGAGCAGCGAGAGCTCTGAAATTTTTGTTTGCATAAATTCATAATTAAATACTCTGGTGTGAAAGAGAAGGAAAAAATGTTTTCCCTGCTGGTTTACAATTCTAAATGAGTTGGTTCTTTCTGGTGGTTGAGGGCAGCGAAATATTGTCAGAGCTAAAAATGCTTTGGTTTATCTGGAAACACAGTGAAGATCTTGCTCTTGTTTTACATGTACAGAATATACATCCTGAGACGTGCGGAGGGAGTGTATCATTCAGAGGACGGGAACTGTTGAGCAATTAATAATTCAGGCCTATTGTACCCTGACATGCACAATAGTGTGGTATCAATCTAGAAACGGCATGCAGGAAAGTATCACCCATCAATCACGCTGTTCTCACAACTAATTTTTAACAATATTATTTTTCCCCCTGATTTGCTCTGGAAAGCCAGCAGCAGCTGACTGACCAGTCCTTTCAAGTGTTTTCCCTGTGAAAGTCCTAGTTCAGCCCAAATAATCCTCTTTGTCAGTTTAGTTGCACAAAATGATTCTGCGGCACAAGACTCCTTTCACAGCATCTGATGTAATGAGCTCAGGCTCATGAAAGCTTATACTATATAGCCCTGATTTAGTTAGTCTCAAAAGTGCACATTAGTCCTGTCTTCAACAAAACTCCCGAGTCATTTAACAGCGAGAAGTTCCTTCACAATTTATTTCTGATGGGCAGTGTGGCCATACAACTGTTTCTGAAGCCAGAAAGAATATTTGAGATTGTCTGGCCTGAGAACAGTCTCATTATTAATACCGGCCAGAGGCATCGTGTCTTCCAGCAGCTTCCTCGGTTTCAGACTTGTTCTGTCAGAACAAAATCCAAAGCCAAGATAACTGTATTACATTTTCAGATCCCAAACCTGAGCTTTCTGATTCAGGATGGTACCTGAGGCTGTAGAGAGCACTGTTTAAGGAGATGGGAGACCTGGGCTCAAGTCACTGCACTGCTGGATTCAGAATTTTCCAATTTACTCTGAATTGTAGGCTAGTACTCCACCTACTCAGGCAGAGGCAGAGTCCCTCTTGTTCTCCACTGACTGTGCTCAGACTGCAGCAGGAGCTTCCTAGCCTTGGGAAAGTGCCTAATTTTGAAAAAAAAAAAGAACCCCAAACAAGTTCCTTGCTTTTGGGACAGTGGATGCTGGTACCAGCTATATGGCCACTCAAAGACAGAGCAATCCAGTAGGCCAGGCAGTGGTCTGGAGCTCAGGAGACTTGCTGTATTTCCAGCTTTGCACTGATTCCCAGTGTGGTCCTAAGCCAGTATTCTGTCTCTGCCTTTGTTTCCCTCCCCACCTTTTTTATCTTGTCTGATAGTTAAATGGATTCTGTTTGGGATAGAGGCTGTGGATATTACAGCACCCACCATAGTGCTGTTTTAATTCAGATAATGCTGACAGTCAGACTGGCAAACGATCTAGGTTTCTTCCTTGCCTATCATGCCAAATGAAGCCTGCATTTCCCTGGGATCGAGAATTTAGAATGAGGATACCTGCAGCTTAAACTCAGACATTTCCAAACACTTGTGCTCTCCCCCTCTCTGTCTCCTGGACAAACTGCAGCCACTCTAAAAATGTGTGTAATCAGTGGCATGATTGCAGAGGCTGCTTTTCAAGTCACATAATTTATGATTCTGTTTTGAAATAAAACACGGGTTCAGCCGAGGCTCAGGGGTCGACGTCCTGCTGGTGAAAAGGACAAGACTGATTTACACTTTTGTAAAGTGGTTTTGGCTCAGCTTCTGTGCTCTTTTTATCCCTTTTCTCCTCTGCAACATTAGAGAGCACCTGAAACCATATGCAGGAAAAAAAAATACCAGGGTAGGAAAGTAATGTAACTTGACTCAAGACAGACAGCAAAAAGTTGTCATGTGTCAGTCAAATAAAGGGTACCATAAGCAGTACACCTAATACTCTGAGAAAGTGCTGGTCTCCGGGTATTATCAGTAATTATGTTCCGAGTTGCTAATACTTTTCAGGCTTCTCACCATGAGCAACATACAAGCTTTGTCCACTTGGAAAACAAAAGGTGATTAGAGATAAGTCTCCTTCTTAGCAATGGAGATCAGTACAATATTAACCAGAGCAATGTATGTAGAAATGTCAGCAAGGGCTGGCATTGCACCTGTGCAAACACTCCTGCTCCTTTAAGGTTGATCACTCACTGGCAATGATGCACAATAAAGGTGCATTGATCTCTTTTATCTTCAACCCAGTGGTAGGGTCTGAAATACCAAGTGAACCGAAAGACCTCATTAACTTCAGCGATCAACAACAGCGTGTAATGTAAAAAAAAAAAAAAGTTAAAAATCCCAAGCATCCTCTCAAACAGTCCCTCTCTCATTATCTCAGCCCTTCCTGGAGAAGATCAATAAACAATTTGCATATTTTTTATCAATATTTAATGTAATGCAGCAGGATGCTTTTGATGGCTCGGGTCCTTCTGTGCACTCTTTTAACATGACAGAGACTAAGAACCCAGCAGGTGCTCAGGTGCTAGGGTCAGTTTTTAGTTAAAAACATTAGGGATTGGTCTGGCTAAATAATCTACAGCTGCCTGTCCGAGGGCAGGAGTGAGAGCTCGCAGAGCATGGTGATGAATTTTAACGATCTGGGAAGACAAATGAGCTTGAGCTGCCATGCAATTAGTGGGCTGTGGAAAGATGTGTTGGGTCTAAATGAGGGACATGATCTGCTCTTGACTCTCAGTGTGGAAGGAGCCCTCCCTCTGAAGGCCATAATGAGGAAGGTAGATGAGATCCCAACCAGGTTGACAGAACAATTAAGGGGGGAATGGGAGCTGATTCAAAATATGGCATTCCCATCAATGGCATATTTACATGTGGCATGTTTGAAACGTAAGTCCTCATTGGTGTTCTGTTGCTTTAAGGATTATATATGTTTAGAGCAGTCTGTTCACTAAATTTGCCTCCCACCATTTCACATTCTTGTTGTTTTCTCATTTTTTTAGCCCAGAATCTAGGTTTAAATAAAGGAAAAAACCTCAAGCTGATGGCCCTTGTTTACATGTCATTACAGAGGTGTAAAGCAGGAGTATCTCTACTGGACCCTGTCTAATAAGGACAGAATACGGTCCAATATGTCTAGTGAAGAACAGAATTTGTGCAATAGCAGAAGGTAGTTTCCAACCATTTATTGTTATAGTATAGTTGATTGAACTAAAAGTGTATAATTTAAAGATGCACTGCAAGAAAAAGCCAGATTGGCAATTTAAAAGCTTAAATTAATTATGGTTTTGGATATATCACATATTTCATAGATTTTATAGACAATAGGGCTGGAAGGGACGTTGGAAGATCTTTGAGTCCAGACCCCTGCCCCAGGGGTAGGAAGTCAGCAGGGAACATAGGATCCCAGCAAGATAAGCATCCAAATGTCTCTTGAAGGCATTCAGAGTAGGTGCTTGAAACACCTCCGGTGGCAGTCTGTTCCAGGCCCTGGTGGCTCGGACAGTAAAGAAGTTCTTTCTTACGTCCATCCTGAAATGGTCATGGAGGAGTTTGTGACCGTTCGACCTTGTCATCCCTTGGATCGCTTTGGTGAACAGGCATTCCCCCAAATCCTGGTGAACACCCTGATAAACTTATAGGTGGCCATCAGGTTGCCCCTGAGTCTGTGGTTTTCCAGGCTGAAGAGCCCCATGGCTCTTGGCCTCTCATCATAAGGTCTGTTTTCCTGACCTCTGATCATGCGCGTGGCTCTTCTCTGGACTCTCTCAAGCTTCTCCACATCCTTTTTGAATTGTGGAGCCCAAAACTGGACGCAGTACTCCAGCTGCGGCCTCACCAAGGCCAAGTACAATGGGAGAATGACGTCCCGGGATTTGCTTGAGAAGCATCTATTTAGTTCAAGCAAGCCAGCATTTTGCTTGCTTTACTAGCCACAACATCACATTGCAGGCTCAAGTTCATCTTGTGATCAATCCTGACCCCCAGGTCCCTTTCATCCGTAGCGCTAGCCAGTGTAGCACTACCGAGCCTATAAGCATGCTGCAGGTTTTTCTATTGATCTATTAGATTAGTTTCTAGAAGACGAAGGATTTTATTTGAAAATAAACTACCTGGAATTGTGTCAGTAATTCACAACAGATAATATATTCACTGAATTTAGTCTATTTTTCAGTCTATTTTTTCTTCCAGCTGAACACGAAGAGTAAGATTGCAATTTCCTGAAACATATTTGTTATTTGAACTTATTCACTGAGGTTTATTCTATGTAATGGTTGCAAACATATGATATCTGAGTTGCATCACCTAGAAGTGATGCTTTTGGTAGAATAGATACACTATTTGAGCAGTGTCAGTTAATTGTCATTCACTGTATAGATCATATGGTATTTTTCCCCCCATTCTCTACTTTGATGATGTCACTTCCAGCATCAGTTTGGTTTCTATGAATAGGAAATGGTTGTATGTTTCTCTTCTATTCTGATCTAGCCATTATACTATGTGGAAAACCATGGGAATCTGGTCAGTTTGCTTTCTAGGAATTGTCAGTAAAACTCACTTTCTGTAATATCTGTGGAAGCAGAGACACTGGGAAGATGAACACGGCAAAAGTTAATTAAAAATAGTCACAGAAAATATTAAGAACGTATAAAAAACAAAGAGCTATATCCTTTCCTCAGCCTTAGTAACCAAACATTGTAAGACCCTATTTTGCATCTTTTCTTTGCTGTGTAGTACTTCTGGGGATTGTGGGTCTGATGACCGAGACACTCCTAAACTTATATTCAGAATGATGAGTCCTCTCCATGATGCATTGGCCAAGAAGTTGTCTACATGCACGATGTGGAGTGTGCTGCGTCTTGTGGAGGTGTGTCGCTATGGACTATCTCTGCCCTCCATCAGCAAAGGAGAATTCCAGAGAAACTCTCAGAGAGGTGTCTCTAAATTTTACTGTTTCCCGTTTTCCTGTGGTGCGCTACAAAGTTACTCAACAAAATATGTGTAAAAACTTTGTATCTGCTTCCTATCACGCCATTAATTGAATGTGTTGCCAGGGGCTTCTGTGCTGATTGGAGTGCCCAGCTGGGCCAGGGGTCATGTGCACCCCAGAGTATGGGAGCTCTTTACTGATGCTGGCTCCCGGTTCCTGTGGGAGGGCTCCCAGCTATGGGACCCCAGGATTGGGCTCTCCTTGCACTGGCAATAAGGTGTGATGAGCTCTGATTCATGATCCCACAGTCACACCTCCTGGCATGCACGTGTTGCATGGAAGGAAGCGCAGTTATATGGATTGCGCATTAGATCCCATTGTGCCTTTGCCTGCATGTGTAGAGGGGCCTAAAGAACTCCATTGTTTGCAAAACTAAAAGCATCTGAGCCAAGTTAATGCCAAAGGATGGAATAACGATGGAGCCTGAGCCAGAGCCAGAGCTAGAACCTGTTGAACTCAGTGGGAGTATTTTCATTGACTTCAGTGGGGTTCAGACCAAGGAGTTATTCTCTGCTACTAGTGACCTCCTTTGTAAAATGCTTGGTGATTTACCAATGAAAAGTCTAAGAGCTAGATGGTATTATTATTATTATTAATAATAATAATAATTACTAGACAGTGAAACTTAGGGAAAAAGTCATTTGCAAGACCTAAAAACCTACAAATGCAAGCAGATCTTGAACCAATTTTGGAGTTACACATATAGCATTTAGAAGTAGAGACTATCTTGCTCCCTTTGCTATCTTACACACTTAAATTACTGTAATACTCCTCCAATATTACTTGTATTAATTATTGATGGTGTTTAGTTCAGTTGGACTTTCTTTGACCCCTCCTTGCTCTCTTATTGTCCCTTAAAACACAATGAAAGGGATATTTCTTCCTACTGCTTTCTCATTTCTTCCATATGCATTGTGTTATTAATATTATTTTCTTTCTTAATCATTTAGGCTAAGTATAAACACTTCAAAAAGCCCAAGGCAGAATCAATCCAATCTTTGTAAGGTTCTCTAAACTGTGTAAATTGGACTGATAATGACCAAAACTCATGTTCACTCTTCAGTTGGGAAGGGCAGGCAGATGCCTACATCGGCCCAAACCAGAAGGCAGGGGACACTTGAGCATGTCTTCCAGCCTGCTGGCCATTGCTGAGCCCAGCTAAGTGGGGGCCATCCTGATTGACTTCCTGGCACATGCCCTCAACCCCCTGCTGTCCACACATGGTGGGGAGGAGAAGAGGGGAGGAGCCCTCCGTCCTGGTGCTGGTCTCCCTGATCTGGGCCTCTGCCCATGTTAGGGGAGTCCCACACCTCAGGGGGTTCCCCTGCCCCAGCCCAGGCTCCCCCTGAGCCAGGGTCTGTCCAGCTGTGGGGTGCCCCACACTGAGGTTGATTTCCCTCTCCCACACCAAGCAGTCATGCTGACTGCTCAGCTCAGCCCCCTGGAAGTCTCTGACCTGCAGGGGAAACGGGAAGGAGGCCCCCTTCCAAGTGCTGGCCCTTCAAGTTTGGCATCAGCCCATGCTAGGGGAACCCTATGGAGCTGGAGGTTTCCCTTGGCCTGGGCCAGGCACCTCTGAGCCCTGGTTTAGCTGCGGGGAGCCCTGCACTGAGGGTGATTTTTGTCCCCCTCTGCTGAGCCCTGCCCCCTGTGTGTTCCTAATCCACAGGGAGAAGGAGTCCCTCGTCCCAGTGTCAGGCTCCCCAGGGTGAGCCATCTGTCCCATGGGGGAAGACCCATGCCTCAGCAGAGGGAGGGATCCTGGGCCAAAATGGGGGACTCCTTCCTTCCTCCACCCGGTGGGTCAGAGACTTTCAGGTAGTGGGGCTGAGCAGCCATCCCAGCCCCACTGGGGGGAGGGTACCCATGGCTTGGGGGGAGCCTGGGCAGGGCAACAGGAATCCATTGAGGTGCCCTAACTTTGGGGCCTGGGTTGGGGTGAGGGGGCTGTGTTCCCCCACCTGCTTACCCCACTGCCCTGTAGGACTGACAGGCAGGACGCTGGTTGGGGAGTAGAGGCTTTGCATCCTCAGCTCTGTGACAGCTGCGGGGTGGGGCCGGAGCCGGAGCCAGCCCAGCAAGGCAGAAGCAGAGAAGCACTGGTGGAGGAGGCTAGCCCATCTGCTCTATGAATAAGGCTAGCGGGGCAGGGGGCGCATAGCATCCTGGGATCCTGGGGGAGTGCGAGAGAACTTGAGTCAGAAGGGTGAGCTGGGACGAAAGTTTGATACAACGGTTTACCTTAACCGATTAAATCTGATACTGCATCCATCCAGGTCAGTCTTAAACTGGGTTCAGCCATTTTGAAACCAGTCCACGTGCACTGAACTTCTGTTCTGTTACAGGTTAAACTGGTTTCTGGTCAGTTATACAGGTTTATGTGTAATTTCTGTCCCTAGTCTTAGGGCCAAATCATGAACCATTCGCTGCTTTTAGTGATCATTTTCTTGCAGGGCTAGTTTGACTAACTTCAGTGAGACAATTCCTTTGAGCTTCTCAGTAGGAGTAAGGGGTTTTCCATCTGGCTGTTAAGTATGATGATGACATACTTACGTTACTGTTGAATGCACCCAGTTTCAGATTAAGATGTCTGTTGTAATATTTTACAGTGAGATTCAGAAACTCTTACACTTGTTGAACAATACAGTATCTTACCCCAGTGGTTCTCAACTTTTTGCACCTTGCATCCCACCAACCATTTTGTCAAAAAACCCTGGGCCCACCATGATAGAACCAGAAACCCACAAAATTGCACTGTTCAAGATATCTACTGATTCATCAATCTGAAGTGCAAACAACTGATTTTTTCAATTGGGCAAAGAGTTGAATTCCTACCTACATGGCCTTCATGTCCCCCAATGGGACACATCCCACTGGTTGAGAAACACTGTCTTACCCTATGAGAAGACCCATTGAAATTGCTGGGAATACTTTCTGATTAAGTGTCTAAAAAGTGGTAGAATCTGTCCCTTTCATACTTAGGAATGCACATTTCAAATACTCGAAGGTACAGGACAGCAACATTTACAAAACTGCATTATATACACATTTCATTATAGTGGCTGACTTTAAAATGTAATAGCATTTTATTAAAATAAACATATTTGTATTTTCCATGCATGCATTATTAGGGAAAAAGTACATGAGCTAATAGATTGTGACTCAGAGCTTTGAAGCTGCAAATGCTATTAATGTTGTTTTTGTTTCTCGAGAAATGAGTAATATTATACATAAAATATTTAACATATGACAAGGGAGACTTGTGAGTTACCCCAGTTGTATTAAAGCCATATGTCTGAGTGAAGCAAACTGTCTCCAGAGCCATCACTGGATTCTGCCTCTTTCTCCATTTCCTGTCATGCACAGTCATTTTCTGGTTTTCGGTGTGTCTGGTTAGTGAGGAGACTTGGCTTTCTGGCCAAGCAATAAGTCCACTATTTACACAAACTGAAGTCTGAATGCATAGCGCATCTTCTGCCCAGACTCATACTGCTCTTTCTCTTTCTGACTGGTTTCTTTTATACAAATATTTTTTGCCTTTCTCCAGAGTCCCTTCTTGCCTTTGTGTGCAAGGGTTGCTGTACCCTCTCCCAGGGGAGTAACATGCGGAAAGTCCATGTCCAGTCTCTCTCGGGATTCTCAATGGGGTTGGCTGGAGAAGGAGAACTCTGTCCTGTGAAAACACTGAAGTTTCAGAATTGGTTTCTGTCCCACATCAGAACAAAGATCAGATATTTCAAAAGGTTTTGTGGGTGGGGAAGTGCCCATCGGAGCCCTGCCTCCCAGCATGGACAGCGATCCTGTTGGCAGAGCACTCACCTGGATTGCTGGAAATACAGAATCAGTTCCTTGCTCTGTGGTAAAGTCTCCCACCTTCCAGGGTAGGTGTCCTCACCATTCAACTACTGGCTTTGGTAGTAGGTTTCTTTCTGGATTGGACCAGAAGTTCCATTTTAGATTTGCAAAACCTTCTTGGTGAAAACCTGTTTTGGTTTTGACAAAATTGCGGTTTCTGATGAAGAAAATACTTTATGAAAAAATTACTGGCCAGCCATGAGACCTCTAGATCACTAAACTGTCTGCCTGAATCTAATGCAGTCAGAGCTTCAAAACTGCCCTGACTTCCTCATGGGGGTCAAATGCATGTGCCTTTATTGACTACAGTGCAGGTGAAATGCTGCTGCCCTTATTCCTGTTATGTTGCATCTTATTCAAAACTGTATCTTGAAGTTTGCTCTGGGTGAGAGATGGCAAGTTGTGAGGAGGGGCCGAAGTGTATTGGAGAGTCAGAAATCTGCCTCTCTCTTCCCTTTTACCCCAAATTGGAATCGATTTGTGCCAGATTTTCTCGACCCGACTCATGTCCACCTCCTCGCTGGCTACCAACTCACCATCATTGCCTGTTTATTTGCTTCCCATCTGTTCAGAAAGGGAGATACTGGGCCTGGGAAAATTAGTACTGAATCAGTTGAAGAACTGAAGAGCCTTGATGATGGTTTAATTTTGCTTTTGTCCCATCTTCCCCACTGTTCACTTGTCCCTCCCACTCTCCTTTGCACTGTGCCAAATGCACATAGATCAGACTAGAGGCAATTTCCTAGAAGCACTAGATTTTTTTCTTATTTTTTAAGAACGTACATGGGGTGGGGGGGGTCTCCCTCCAAGTTAACACACACACATACACACAGAGAATACAGTCCTTTCCTCTGAGAAAAGGAATCCTGTGGCTTCTTCTCATCCTCCTCATCATGTGGGTAGGTTCGGTCAAACACACAAGGAGAAGCAATGCATATTCAGTCATGTTATCATTATCATCTGCTGCAATGCATCAGATAGAAATATGCTGCAAAAATCAACATATTAGTTACAAATTTGGCAGATTTGTGTAACACTGCATCCCAGAAGCAACCCAAAAGCTGATTATGGGTCGAGTCTTTCACTGGAAGGAAGGAGAGTCTGTGGATATGACATTGGACTGGCTGCCAGAATGTCTGGGTTCATTTCCTTTTTCTGCCACAAATTTCCTTTGTGATCTGTGGCAACACCAAAGACGCTGTCTTTGTCTCATTTCCCCATCTACAAAATGGGGATAATAATCCTTCCATTTCCCCCATTCTTTGCCTATTCAGGCTGTAAGCTCCCTGGAGAAATCCCTTGGTGTATGTTTCTGCAGTGCCTAGCACCTGATCTTGTCTGGGATCTCTAGACCCTGCTGTCACACAGATGATGATAATGTTATACTTTTGCACAGTCCTATTCACTTTATTTATATTCTTGCTTTCCATACTGTGACATTACTTTCCTTTGAATTTCCTGAACTCTCCCTGTTTTCTGGAATGCTCCTGTATTCTTCAGTTTTTATTTCAGCTGCTTTTCTTCCTGATAGTAATTACTTCTCTCATCATACATGAATCCACATTTCACCTCCATCCATGGTTCATTTGACATTTTTTCTGCTTTCTCTTAAGTTCCTGGTTTCTCAGACTTCTCCCCTCAGCTTGATTATTTCTAAGTGGCTGATGTAATTGTTTAGTGCATTTGAAGCAAGGTTTGAATGTAGACCAAAAAAAAAAAGTGCCAATGAGCAGTATTGCTATTGACACCTCACAAAATTGTGTGGTTGGGACTTCATCCAAACATTACTGAAGTCATTGGAAAGACTCCCATTGACCTAAATGCACTTTAGTAATTCTGGTTTCTCATCTTTTTCTTTAATCAGTTTCATTCATTTAGAGTGCCCCAAATATATGGTCTCCTGTTATACTATTGATGTAAAGTGTTTGCAGTACTTCTCAGACTGGGACGCGGTAAGATCTTGTTCGGGTCTGTTGATTTTTTCCAAATTTTCCTGCGTCCTGTTCCATAACCTTTTCTCTACATGTTAACTTTGAAATCCCATGGAATCAGCCATGAATCATGTTTTGGCACCATCCCAATGAGTTTCCAGCATTTGGCTGTAAATTCAGATTCATTATCCTTAGTTGCTGTAGATGTTGCCCGGTCACAACTGACCTATTAACTCGAACTTCTTTAAGGTGGATTTGCCAAGTTGGATTTTGCTTTGATTATAGATCTTCATGGATGCCAATGCATCAGTCCTTAGAATAAAAGCTCCTTCTTGACGAAGCAATTACATTTTATTCAAGGAGAGTAAATTGATTGGTGCCAACTGTATCTCCTTTGACTTCTGAAAAGCCTCTGCTATCCCAGATTGAGTGGAAAGTACAGTCATCGGGAGTGTTCCAGGGAGAAAATTTGACAGAAAACACTTAAAAAAAATAACCATATACTGAATTGGTAAATGTTGATAGTATTAGAGATTTACTTCCTTAAGGACCTTGTTCTAATATCATACATTACGAGATTTTTCCTTCACATGATGGTATCTGGTTTGGTTAACAAGAAGCATATTCCTTTGCTCTGCAGAACATCTTTGGAATAGCGGTCATGGATTTCTTCAAGAAAATAACATGGTTGGTTCTAATATCCTTACACCCCTACATTGTGTCCCGGGGGGATGAACCAAGCCCCAGTGTCACGGTGGGCCGGGGTGGCTATTGACCATGAAAACAGGCGGGATTCTTGGCGATGGAGTACTGAGCCTCTCGGCATGGTTTCTTAAACAAGGTAGGTTTATTTGACTTACGCTTTTTAGGCGCAGGCACAGTGATTCTTCAGTTACAGTAAAGAACGGATGAACGAACAACCAACAAGGGGGTCTGTTGGCCCACGAGGTTCCCCAACAGGCCCTTGCGTTCTACCCCTAGTGC
>NW_017729025.1:22287225-22289782 GCF_001723915.1 Gavialis gangeticus | reverse complement strand
TTCTAGCCGAATGACATCATGCTCTTAGCTGACTGAGCATGTGTGAGCCTGAACTCTCTGCTGTTACCACGCAGGCGCAGGGCTGAAAAGTAGGTCAGCCTGACTGACAGCTCTTGGGGTCGCCCAGGGGACACAGGCTGGGTGAGTCCAATGGAAAATTCCAGGAGCCTGTCTTGCGCCTGTCAGTACCAGTTTTCCCTCTCACTCTGTTTCTGCATTGGCAGCACTCAATCAAAACTTTACTTCAACACATTGTTACAGTGAGGGAATCTGAAGGAATAGCTAAAATACTCTAATCATGGAATCATAGAAAATGAGGGTTGGACGGGACCTCAGGAGGTCATCTAGTCCAACCCCCTGCTCAAAAGAGGACATTCCCCGACTATATCATCCCAGGCAGGGCTTTGTCAAGCTGGGTCTTAAAAACCTTCAAAGATGGAGATTCCAGAACTTCTCTTGGTAGCTGGTTTCAGTGCTTTACTACTCTCCTAGTGAGAACGTTTTTCCTAATATCTAAGCTAAACATTCCTTGCTGCAACTTGAGACCACTGCTCCTTGTTCTGTCATCTGTAACCACTGAGAACAGTCCAGCTCCATCCTCTTTGGAAGCACCCTTCAGATAGTAGTTGAGGACTGCTAGTAAATCCCCCATCAGTCTTCTCTTCTTCAAACTAAATAAGCCCAGTTCCCTTAGCCTCTTTTCAGAAATCTTGTGCCCCAGCCCCCTAATAATTTTTGTTGCCATCCTCTGGACACTCTCCAATTGTCCACATCCTTTCTGGAGTGGGGGGTCCAAAACTGGACACAATCCTTACCAGTACTGAATAGAGGGGAACAATCACTTTCATCGATCTGCTGGCAACACTCCTACTAATGCAGCCTAGTATGTTAGCTTTCCTCAAAACATGGACACGTTGTTAGCTTATATTCATATTATTGTCCACTGTAAACCCCCAGGAACTTTTCTGCAGAGCTGCTGCTTAGCCAGCCTGTATTGGTGCATGGGATTGTTTTATTCTGAGTGCAGGACTTTGCACTTGTCCTTACTGAACTTCATGAGATTTCTCTTGGTCCAGTTCTCCAGTTTGTTTGAGGTCTCTCTGAATCCTAGCCCTACCCTCCAGTGTATCTACTTCTCCCCCCAGCTTGGTGTCACCTGTAAACTTGCTGAGGGTGCACGCCATCCCATCTTGCAGATGGTTGAGTGTGGCCAGAGTGCTCACACAGCAGCTCCTGCCTTCCTTAGAGACAGCAGCAGGTAGCAACACCCATCCAAAGAAGACTTCAACTTGTACCACCACAGTCTTTCTCTCAAACTATTTTTACCTACTGTCCAGCCAATGAAAGAAGGGACAGTATTACAGGAAGAGGCAGTAGAGCTGTCTGTTCATAAGGGGGGTGGGGTGGGGGCTGACACTTCCACTTTAAACCCCATTTTCATTTTCCAAACTTTAACTGCTTGTCTGCTTTAGGCTAGATTAAGGCAAAATCATTTAAGCTAAAATAGTTTAGTAATTTTCAATATCAGTAACTGGGGACGATGCATCATTCTGCTCATATGAAAAAATTCTTAAACTATTCCACAGAGACGCTCTTGCATCTCAATGCTTTTGAGCAAAGACTTGAAAAAGTGAGGATGTATTGAGGATGCTCTGGTGTATGGGACATGCCTTTTGGTGTTTCAGTGAAGACTCTCAAGCAGTTGAAATTTTTTTTGCAGGTGCTCATTAGAGATTTCTTACAACTGGGTGCCTGAATTCTCCCAAGTACTCTGACTGCATTGACCACGCTCCATTTTAATGATGTAGGAACTGAACTGGATTATCTTTGCAGTTGTTTTCCTTTGCTTCCAGGATTCACTGGGGCACCGGTTACAGGAAATTATATGAGACATGGCCTCCCCTGTGCTGTCAGCACTCTCTGTACATTTGTCTAGGCAGGAAAAAAGGCAGAGGAGTAAGCAATAGAGGTGTGTGAAGTGGGCCCTATTTGATTCGCATTCAGCTTGAATCAGGGACACGGATTCAATTTGTTGGTTTAGATCACTGTCCCTGATTTGATTCGGCCAAATCCGAATCTGAAGATTCAGTGCTGATTTGGAGGGGCCCCCAATGTGCTCTCTGGTGGACCCAGAAGTGGACTGGAAGTGCTTCTGCTCCACTTCTGGGTCTGCTGTCGAGGGCACTGGGGAGCTCCCCATGCTCCTGTGGGACGCTCCATGTGTCCCAGCATTGCAGCATTCATGAGCCGCCTGCTACCTAGAGGTATGGAGAAAAACACATTTAAAAATGTGTCTATGGTCGAATCACTGAATCTCTCCAAATCGATTTGGAGGGTTCCAATTTGATTCCGAGAGACTAAAGGGTCTTCTGATTGTATTGGGATTTGGGGATTCGGCCACCAAATCGGCCTGAATCTCCGCCGAATCAAATCAGAGACTGAAGCTTCACACAGCCCTACTAAGCAATGGAGATGGCGAGATGGGAGAGGAAAACAGGAGCTGAGTGCAGGGATGATAGCATAAGAATACTGTAAATGGTAGAGAGGACATGATCTA
>NW_017729025.1:22280526-22282225 GCF_001723915.1 Gavialis gangeticus | reverse complement strand
TCTGTACATTTGTCTAGGCAGGAAAAAAGGCAGAGGAGTAAGCAATAGAGGTGTGTGAAGTGGGCCCTATTTGATTCGCATTCAGCTTGAATCAGGGACACGGATTCAATTTGTTGGTTTAGATCACTGTCCCTGATTTGATTCGGCCAAATCCGAATCTGAAGATTCAGTGCTGATTTGGAGGGGCCCCCAATGTGCTCTCTGGTGGACCCAGAAGTGGACTGGAAGTGCTTCTGCTCCACTTCTGGGTCTGCTGTCGAGGGCACTGGGGAGCTCCCCATGCTCCTGTGGGACGCTCCATGTGTCCCAGCATTGCAGCATTCATGAGCCGCCTGCTACCTAGAGGTATGGAGAAAAACACATTTAAAAATGTGTCTATGGTCGAATCACTGAATCTCTCCAAATCGATTTGGAGGGTTCCAATTTGATTCCGAGAGACTAAAGGGTCTTCTGATTGTATTGGGATTTGGGGATTCGGCCACCAAATCGGCCTGAATCTCCGCCGAATCAAATCAGAGACTGAAGCTTCACACAGCCCTACTAAGCAATGGAGATGGCGAGATGGGAGAGGAAAACAGGAGCTGAGTGCAGGGATGATAGCATAAGAATACTGTAAATGGTAGAGAGGACATGATCTAGTGGGTGGGTGTCGATAGCAGCTGAAGGACGGGGGTAGTACTGGTAAGACATAGATTCAGAGGTAAAGAGGACAGGAAGATGGAGAGGATGGAAATAATGGGGAGAAGGGAGGGAAGCAGGAGATGGGGGAGCCTGGTGGGTATAGAACTTGAGGAGGTAGAGGACAGGAACTGTGAAGGTATAAGAGGCAGGAATCAGAAAGCAGGGAGAGCAACAGCAAAGGAGATACAGAAGACCAGGATGGGTTGATCGGGATGGGAATCCAGAACTCTGTATGAACGTGAACTATATGCACTAGATATGGGTAACAGGTAGGTTTCTGTACAATGCTCTTTTGTATACAACTAAAATATGTAACTTTTACTGCACATTTCTGGCTCTTAGTGTTTGCAGTGCTTGGCCAATGTTCTCAAATAGGAATTAAGGAATCGCAAATGCTGGCCATGTTAGGAATATGCTGGCTGACCTTAGGTAATTTTGCCTTAGTATCATAGGGCTGGGAAGGACCTAAGTCTAACCTCTGGCACAGATGTAAGATGTACTATTTCTCAACCAAAGCAAATGTTTATCCAATTTCTTCATGAAAACCTTCAATGAAGGACATTTTACAGCTTCTTTGGATGACTTGCTGCTGCCCAGGCAGGGAGGAACACACAGATGGGAGAGGTGGGAAGGGTAAAGCCAGACTTGGGTGGAAAGCTGATGATAAAGAGGTAGCCTGTTTCATTGCCCTTACCTGTAGGAAGGTGTTATTTTGATATTTAATGTAAAAATGCTTTGCTGCAGTTTAGCACATTTTAAATTGCCACAGACTCCAGAGAGCGTTTATAAAGGAACTGTTCCTGTCTATATGACTTCCTGGCACTAGGCAGACACCAGGGTTATGCTATAACAAACCTAGCTATCCAAACCCTGTTCTATATTCACTGGCTAGTGTGGCAGCTGAAAAGTATGTCTGTGTAATAAAAATGCTTGCTGAAGGCTCTATGAAGATTAGACCAAGTGTTGTTCTGTATTGGTTTAGATATTAAGCTATAAGCTGTTGCTAAAAGCCTAATTA
>NW_017729025.1:22270402-22280020 GCF_001723915.1 Gavialis gangeticus | reverse complement strand
CCACACTCTCAATCTAAACCCTCCGCAGGCAGCTGGGACAGCTAGTTTCACAGCCTGTCACTGAGGGGGATGTGAGTTTGTTTGCCTCTTTCATGGCTACGTTAATGAAGAAAGAATTGCCTATGTTCGCCTTTCTTATGCAACGGCAGTCATTTTTGAGACTGTGGTATTAAGAACAGTGATTTCAGGTTCTTTGTCTTCAGTTCAGGTCTTCTATAAAGTGGTATTTTAATTTCACACTTAGAGAAAGGAAAAAAAGGGCTACTGTGCCTTTAAAGGAGGAGAGGCATGCAAAATAATGCCACGCTGCTTGCAAGTTAAAGACTCCAGCTTCTCCCTCATGTACTCATGTTCACCAGATTCATCAAATATAAAATAAATTATAATTTCTCAGGCTATTGTGTTTAACAAAGCTTTGGAGACATCAGTTGCCTTATTAACATTTACATTCCATTTTTATGGCTAATATCTCAGAGAAATTAAGTAAAGCTTATTAGTATTTGAAATGGTGAAAAGACCATTTTTTGTCTTGTTAGCCCATAATGAATTCTAGCAGCATGGATGAAGAGTCACATGCTTAATGCTGCCACATGTTTCTTTCTTCTATCATGGTTTCAAGGTGATTTATGTTTTGGGTTTTTTTGCTTATGATTATTATTTTGGGGGAGGAGATGTGGGTTTTTAGAACTTTTTGTTTTGGGAAGAAAGAAAGTCGAAGTCCCTTTTGGGATTATTGCACTACTTCCATTCCTCCAACATAGAGCATTATGGGGACCTACAAGAATAACAATTGAACTTTCTTAAAGCAAACAGTTATTTTCTTGATAACAAAACACTCCTGCTTAAACTGCGGAGGTAGATTGCTGTCTCCGTTATTGTATCTCCTTTAGCTCTCTTCCCAATGCACTCTTTTTCATATGTGAACAGCTACCAGCCAACAGGATATCCTCTAACGTTGAAGCATCAACACGCTTACCTTTTCCTTGCTCCTTAAGCATACATACGGAAGTTTTATTTGTATATCTCCTCTTTGCCCCATGCAACTCATACAGACTTCACTGCAGAAGTGGCTACATATGTAGCCAAATGAAACCAGCAAAATATGCTTTCCTTGTGATCAAGCCTTCCTCTTCAGAATGAGGTTACCTAGGCATTTGCCTATTTGGTATATAGATGCTCAAGAGTATTAGTGACTTGTGCTCATTAATTTGCACAAAAGAACCATTCCCCTGAACCTTGAAATTACTGCTGGGTTATAAACCTACCTTCTGCTAACTGGATGCTTTAGGCGTCTAAAGTGTAAAGAGCACATAGCCTTAATCACCCCTTCACTTCAGTGTCAATTTTGTGTGTGGGACTGAACCTGGCTGGTAGACCACAAATACCTTTAGGCAGGGATCCTCATATATCCTCTTGCTGACACTCAGGGCTATATTAAACATAAGAGTAAGAACAACTAATAGTGACACACAGTCAACTGTGGTTCTTGTTTCCAAAGGACTTTGCTGCATTCTGTAGGCACTGAGTAGATAATTCTCTGATTTCATGGTAAAACAGAAGACAACTCATTCCACCCATACAAGATTCATGCTTGACCTTGTCTCTGATTTGGGATTGAACACTGTTTGAGAACACTACAAAAGACATTAGCAACATTTCTCTAAAGTGCTTCATTTTAGGCTGCTGGTAGTTTCTCTGGAATGGATTATATTAAGTATGCACCCAAAGAAATGTCAGATAACTGTTCTGTGTTCTAGTGGAATATCTGAGATAAATGCATTGAACAATGTGTCTCTCAGAAGAGCCTGCACATAGATCACATGCTGTGATTAAAACTCAGCTAGTGTCATGTTTATTCTGCCTTTTTTTTCCCCGATGTGCAAACAAACCAAAGACCAAAGAGCAGATTTGCTTTGTCTCTTCAGCATTTCCCATTTGATTACACAACAGAAAATAAACACTTTTCACACATTTTCTATGTGGTGATGTGCTGCCACATTATATCAGTTACACATACAGAGGATAGTTCACACATACACAGTATAGCCCACATAGTAATGATGCCAATTGTCCCTTTATATATGAACACTTTGTTCCTATAACCCTGCACATTTGTTCATGAGCATAAACAACTTTGTTTCCCAAGCTACCTACTTTCATTGGGTTTTGCAGCATCACAGGGCAGTCTTTGATTCCTGTTGACTCTGTTCTCTGCTCTTCCAGTGCCACAGACAGATCTAAATCTAGCCTTAGTGATCAGTTGTGCATTGACCCTGTATAGAAACATCTTCAAGAAGCATAAGGTGCCTGCAGAGGTCTTTGGTGGAGGATGAAGATGGGGCCAGAGGCTGCTGCACTCAGGCAGTCTCCAGCTGCTGAATCCAAAGGGCTCTGTTGCAACAGGACATAAGGCAGAGCAGTCCTTAGACTACCTGGGCCAGGGTTTGAACCAGCAGAGGATTGAGCTGTTTAATCCAAACTTTGCCCCTCTCCCTCAAGTGAGGTCTTGTTTCAGTTGCAGCTGGGCTAGACCCAGCGATTGCTCCTAGGGGTTTCACACATTTTATGCAGTGTAAGCATTGTGTGGGTCTTCGAAAATGTTGGCCCATTAAATCATATAATTCATTTCTCTAATGTTTAAATCAATGTTTTGCTGCTATAGATTGCAGACTGAGACGCAGAGAATGAAGCACTCTATTTACAGAACAGGCTCTGTCAAGAGCATTACATACCGGTAATTCTGGCACTTGTAAAATTTGAAAACAATGAGCCTTAATCTGCCATAGTCAAAATTGTAATCCATCATATTCTAATCCAGTTATACAGCACGATCCTAATGCAGTAATGGAAACTAAATTCAGCTGGTCTAAGTCAGCATCATTCCACTAAACTCAATGCACGTGTGACAAGTAGCAGCAGTTTAGCATCCAGCCCTACGCACTGGAGGAGATTTCTAAGACCAATGAATGCAAATGTGTAAATGTTATGTTAGCTTGTGAATAATCTGTAAACTTGCATAGCATCGAATCATTTGATTTTGTATGGTACTTTTCCTGATAGTTACCTGATATTTACTGTAGTGTATGACAGCGTATTGAGCAGACTATCTGTCTATGTGTTGCTTCATAAAAAAAAATGAAGTATTTTTTAAAAGTTAGACTAATCCTGGAGCTTTCCGATATTTGTGTTCACTTGACAGAAAATGGGTAGGCTCAAAGTTAAGACTTTTCCCATTTACCTGGGAGGCATTTCTTTATCAGATAGGGTTGGAACAACCCTTAAGAAAAACAAGAAACCCTCTCATCTGTGAGAAAAAAATATGAAGTAGAATATAAGCCGGCGTTAGTATTTCTTAGCAAAGACTTTCCAAGTTCTTTTGTGCCAAATGTCCAAATCTACATTTAAATGGAACCATTCTGAAACTATGTTCCGCATGGGCATACCCTGATCAGTTTTCTTTGTAAGAACAATGGGGGAGGTAAAGTTTTATCATGCAGAATGATTGATACAGAGTAAATTAGCCATCAGAAGAGAGACAGATCATTTGTTGAAGGGGAGCATAAACGGCTGAATATCTACACACTGTTGGATTTACATCCTACTGACTTGCATGCTAAAACTGAGCTTACTGAACATCCAGAGTCCAGGTTTCAGTTAGTTCAATGCTGTTCAGCTGGCAATGATAGTGTTTTTGGAGTTGAGTGACTGGGAACCCAGCATGCTTTCACAGCAGCTTGTGAGGTGGTTAGATTGGCATTATCTCACCTAATGTGCCACTGACATTTAAACCCCCCCTACAGCAATATGGTTAATTGCATGCTGTATTAAAAAGGCGGTCTAATTGGTCCCAAATTTATACTATCAATATACTGAAATTACTTTTTGGTTTAAATACAAAGTACAAGGCAAGACCTTTTGGCAAGCCAAAATCTAACTTGAAATAGGAGAAATCTTACAATCTGATGGTATATGTGCCAACTGTTAATACCAAAATTGTTACTAAACATACCAATTTAATCCCTTTTTTTCAAGAAAAATTCAGGTAACTACTTTGTGTGCTCTATTACAATGCGATTAAAAGGGCTGTTTCTTGTATTGGCTTATTTATGGAAGTGAATTGTCCTTAGTAATGCTACATTTGCCTGTAACCTTGTTTATTAGCATTTATGCAAACAGTGACAACTACATAGTCTATTCCATGCTAATGTGTAAATTGAAATCATGTCTACTGTGGTGGATCAAGCTACTCCAAAAAAGAGCAAAAATCTGAGGCTGTTCTCTCTTCCCATCTCTCTCCTTCAAAGAATGACAAGGGCATGAATGAAACATCACCAAACAAATGTATTGCCATAGTCCCCAAGGACCGAACATATTTTATCAGCATTTACAATGAAAAGAACAAATAAATGAATCTCAGAATTACAGTGGCTCCATTTCTCCTCCCCTCCCTTCCTTTTTTTTTTTTTTTTTTTTTTTTTTTTTAAAGTTCATTTCCGAGGGCTGCAGGATGCAATTCCCAGGTCTGGGCAAGTTCTATTATGGAGAAACCCTAATAAAGTTCAGAATATCTTTTTTTCACAGTGGAGCACAAGATATTGTCTTGGTAATTCTACATTCACTTCGTTGCACCTTATCCCAGCAGTCCAATATGGAACCAGATTACCAGCCCTGCCTTGCAAAGCCTTTACATTATTTTGCTTGATAAATTGGGCACAAGTCTAAAATTGAAAAGAAATCCTGTTTTTATTATTGGAGACAAATCTAGCAAGCAGGAAGCATATGTTGTGCTTTGGACCACATGCTGGGGAGAGGGAGCTTGAGGCTCTCACACCAATCAGTTACTTCAAACAATACCCAGCATCCACCTGGGACAGAGGCTGTGCCATTAGTCTTGACTGGAAGAGCTTTCTAATGCCAGTAGGCAGCCCCAAGGAGCAGGGGAACCAACTGACAAAATGTCACATGAAAAAAATAAAGCAAAAGAAATAATCAATAGGTGGGGTATTGACTTGCATTATTTTTCTTATGGTTTTATATGAGACTATGTTGATTCAATAGGGACTGGGGGGGAGCATGTTTTAGACATTTGCAGAGGGCTTATGTGAAAGCTTTAATGTTACAGAGCTAATGCATGGATCACAATAAATGCATGGCCCAGAAAGCTCGGTATTTTTCAAAGGGCAGCGTTGAGTATTGATCTGTATTAGAAATGATAATGAGGTTATTTTGTGCCTCAGTGAAATACCTTAACTGTTTCGGTGCTTCAAATGCATCACATCTAAAGTGCTTGAGCCTATGAATTTTTAATGCCTCCAACTTCAGTTCCTAAATTTTCTGTCTCTCTTATTCAGCTTTCAGTAGGGACTTCACTTTGTATTCCTGGGGCACTGCTTTCTAGTCATGTAGATAGCCTCGGCTTTCCATTTCACTTTAATGGCCCATGAGCTGGCAGTCACTGAAGTTCAGTGCTTTGGAAAGGGAAGCTCATTTCCAAACATTTTGCAACATCTTTAATGCTTGAAACTCAAAATCCATTTGGGAAGTGTTGGCAAGGGCTGAACTGTTTCACTTTTCCAAATGCAGGCAGTTGGAGCTTGAAGAAAATACAGAATATTATTGTTAATTCATCCAGGATTTGACTTGAATTGTTTTATATTGATCAAAAAGAAAACCCCACCTCACCTCATCCAGAAAAAAACAACAACTTCTGCACAGTTCTTTCCCATTATTTGTATTTGTCACATGTTCCTGGCCAGTGAAACAATACGAGTAAATTATTAAAGTGAAGCTTGAATTTGTATTTAGTACAACAGCCTGACGTTTATAATTAGGCTAGCTGAGGTAGCGAGAAAGTGATCTACAGTGTGACATAGAAAGGGAAGCTTTGTTATTACAATTTTCTGCTGAGAGGTTCAAAAAGATCTTATCATTATCCAAGCATATGATTTCCAGAAATCTCTTATTTCTGATGAATATCTTTTGTTTTTTCATTTAACTTTATTTCTAACTGTTGGTCAAAAAGAAAGATATGAGATAGAGCAGGCAATTTACTTTGGATTCACCTTTGGTACTGCATATTAAAAGATTTTGTGAAGATAATAAATCTGTTTTTCTACTGAAACCAGTTGGGTATCACAGACTTATTTGGATAGCCAAAAATATATTTCCTATCTAGCATTCCACACGTTAAACTATCATCATTCCTATTTCTCCTGAAACGCTTAAATGATAAAACAAAGAAAGAAACAAACATCCCAAGAAACAAGCTTAGCTATTTTGAAGTCATTTCAAGTTAAAATCATCTCAACTTATTCAAAATGAATGTTTGTCAAAATTGCACTGAAGCCAAGAAAGACACGCATGGTAATATACTCTTGTCCACGTTGTTTTTATAGAATCATAGAAAAAATTCTGAACCAAGGAGCTGAATTTTAAAAAACAAATTTTATTTCACTTAATTCAATTAGACTAACTACCCTGGTTTATAAAATAGTGGAAACCCCCCCTGAAATATTACTACCGGCTGTATTTAGATTTTATGGGCCAGATCCTTAGTGATTTATACCTGATTTGAATCCAGTCTGGTATGGCAGATTTGGGCACCATTTTCCCTAAGGAGCGTAGCTTGTAAATAACAAATTTAAATATGCTTCTAAGGACGAATATTAAAAAATGCTCCATATTGTAAGCTGAAGTCAATAGTATAACCATTGATGGAAGTGGGAGCAGAGTTAGGTCATCATTAACTGCTTTTGGGGGGTCCTGCCTTTAGAATCCATATGCTTTCTTTTACTAAGCAAATTATCATGTTGTGTACTGATTCTGAGCTTCCTTGATTTTGCAACAGTGTAGCCTCATTGGCTCCATTGGAGTTACTCCTGGTTTACACTTGTGTGAGGTCAGATGGTGCGGGGCGGGGGTGGTCTAATTCTCCCTATCATTGCCACACCAAGTTTGATTTGATGTACAGCCTACGAGGGAACTGACAGCCAGAATGGCCCAGAAGTACATTGGTGTTATTTTTAAGGTGGACTGTGACATCTGAGGTCAGCAACAGAACTCTTGCTCCACTACTTTTTCTTATTCTATACTAAAATGGGCATGGTGGCATGCAGCTGTTTCAGCCTTTCAGTTGCAAGGGAGGTAGAAGGTTGGGAGGAGCAGGAGGAGGGCGATGACCATTCCAGGGATACTGCCTAAAAACAGCTTTAGGAATGTGAAAATAAAAAAAGCCCCGAAAATATATTTCCTACCATCCTAGATGAGAAGCAATGGAGGTATCTGATGGAGAAAGTCCTACAGAACAGGGTTTTTCCCCCCATAATAAAGATGATCAGAAAGAAAAAAAATACTGTAATTCTTTGTGATTTAAATAATAAATTCCTTGACAGCCAAAAATACGGGTTTTAATGCTAGGAATAATTATTGATCAAATGTTTCTAGGCCAGTTGCTGTATCATGGTTGTTGACACGATGTCCATGCTGAGGTTTTTAACATAGTGACTTCACTTCCTCAGGTAGGTGTGATATCCAATTTATAATGATCTATCTGGAAACATTTGGAAATATAGATAAGCTCTAAGCCATTGAAGCAGAAGCACTCAGACACTCCTTGTACTGATTTGCAGCCCAGTGTATGTATTTGCAGAAGACTAAAGGAATGGACACATGCACATTTGGAGCCATTTCAAAAGGGAGTTGCTGAACGGCAGAAATCCAGTTTTCTTTGTTTAAAAAGGCCAAATTCTCCGATAAAAATTCACAAATTCTCTAATTAACCCCCCCCCCAAAATCCATGACTAAAATGAAACACCACTATATGTGTGTGTGTGTGTGTGTGTGTGTGTGTATATACATATGTATGTATGTATCAATTAAATGCAATGTTGTATTGATATATTTACAATTTTAAAGCAATTTGGAAGTCTACCAGTGCCTCAATCACTACAATAAAAGGAGTTCTAAGTCCCTATAAATTTTGGTATTTGATTTTGTGTTTTTTATCATGGAAAATCAGACCTCCCCCTGCCCTTTTAGCTCACCAGCACACAGGTCCAGGCACCTCACTCTCAAGCCATAGCTTCCCAGGCCTGCTGGTGTCCTTCCCTTCCAAGTCACAGGCCCCTGCCCCTGCTAGTGCCCTTCACTCCCAAGCCACAGGCCCTGCACCCCTCCAGCACTGGCACAGGGACCCCCCCAGATGCCCGGGCTACAAGGCCAGGGACCCAGGTCCACAACCCCCTGCTCCACCAGCAGCACCCAAACCCTGGCTGCCACCTGTGGCTGCTGTAGTAGAGCGGAGCATGGAGCCCAGGTCCCCCATGGGTGGCATAGCCAGAGTGGAGCCCATGCTGCAGGGCAGAGCAGGGCCAGATGGGGAAGCTCAGTGCTGCTACTGCAAACCCCGTGCCACCATGGTGAGGTGCCCCCTGCCCGCCCAGCAGCAGTGAGGGGGTACAACTCTGCACTGCTGCTCCCACTGCTGCCAGGCAGGCAGGCAGGGAGTGCCTTGCCATGGTGGCTCAGGGTTTGCAGCAATGGCACTGAGCTTCCTTGCCTGGCCCTGCTCTGCCCTGCGGTGCTGGGTCTGCAGGGCAGAGCAGGGCCAGGCAAGGAAGCTCAGTGCCACTGCTGCAAACCCTGAGCCACTCGCTAGGCTGAAGAGGCCTCGGGGGAAGGAAAGCAGGATAGGAAACCCAAGCCTGCAGTGGTCAGCCTGCACCCACCCCACACAAAATTGCAAAATCCATGTTTTTCTCAGTTAAGAAGGAAAATCTTTGTTTTTTTTCCTGTTTTTCCATGGGAAATGGAAGGCCCAGATCCCTGCTGATTTTGTGTGGACAAGCAGAGAGATAAAAATGGGGCTAAATAGCTCCAGCTTTAACCCTGGATGAAGCAGTGTTAAAATTGGTACTGTTTTGCTCCATTTGTATCATTCTGGCTTTGTCCACACACAACTCTTAGAACATAACAACTGATTTGGAGCAACCCCCCCCCCCGCCCACTTGTGAAATGGCTCCAAATGTATGTGTCCATGACCTAAAATAGTGGATGATTTTACGAATCATACTGAGGCTATCCTGGTGGTTTCAGCCAATGGTTTGGCAGAGTAAGGAGCACAGCGGAGGAGGTGCCAAATTATTCTTGTTATTGGCAGATTTTGGGACCTCCAAGTCCAATCCCTTCCCCAAACCATGAATAATTATATGGAAAGATAACAGTTCCAGTACTGACCTATGGGGTATCCCACTCCTTACTTCTCTTTACTCTGAGAAGGGACCATCAGTTTTGACTTTGTTTCCTACTATTTAACAAGGTGTTAATCCACAGCAGGACGTTGTTCCTTACCCTATTGTAATTTATTTTACTTAATAGCCTCCAGTGAGGAATCTTGTCCCAACCCCCTTGAAATTCTAAGTAATTTATACTCGTCAGGTCCATTTTATCCAATTTTATGAACTTTTGCAAAGCCTTTTATTAGGTTGGAGAGGCACGATTAAGTCTTGCAAGAACTCAGTTTGATTGACCCTATCCCCATCAGATGATGTTTACTCAAGTGCAGCAGCATTCTGGCTATAAGTGCATGCTCCATCAGCCCCTCCCAACCCCCCCCCCCCC
>NW_017729025.1:22254151-22270164 GCF_001723915.1 Gavialis gangeticus | reverse complement strand
CCCCCCCCCAATTTGACTTCCTTCAAATTGGCTGCTAGATGCTTGCTAAAAAGTTAGTTCCTTGGGAATGTCCAGACTAGTTTCAAGTTAGGAGTAAAGATTTTGGAAACTACCCTTTTTTCTCACAAATTCACAGATGTTTAGGGCTGAAAGGGACCTCATGAAAACATTGAGTCCAGCCCCCCGATCCTGGTTGTATGTCAGATCTAGTCATCTCATGAAACCTATGAATTCCTTACAAAAATTTCTAGGAGGAAAAGGTATTTTTCATATGTAAATTACCCAGAATGGTATAAAATATGTGCATACCACAGTGGAGAAGAATAAATAAATAAAATAACACAAGGATTGGATTGACCTCTCAGAAGAGAGAAGCAGCAGCGAACAATTGGGTCTACTGTTCATGGGTATAAATCCCAGGTCTCTCTCCATTCCTATCACTCCATAGCTCTATCTCAGATTCAATGGCTTTACAACCACCCTACCCTCCCTGAAGAGCTAAACAGGCCATATTGTCTTAGTTAGATGAGTAAGAACTTAATAGGACCTCCCTCCTCTTTGATTTGTGTCTTTGAAGTTTGTCCCTCTCTCTCTTTTCAGCTCCCTGTCTTAATGTCTGACTCCTCTTTCTTTCTTCATCCATTTTTCTCTATTTCTAGTTCCATCACTCTAACCTGATCTCTTTTCTAAAGCTCTGTTTTTGAATTCCTGTTTCCAAACTCATACTTTTAATTCTCTATTTTCTGATTCAGGGTAGGGCAAGAAGCAATGGGTTTAAATTGTAACCAAGCAAATTGAAATCATGTATGAGGACAAAAACTCCTAACTAAGTGTGGTAGAAGAATGGAACAAGCTGCCTAGAGAAGTTGAGGGTTTTTGTTCCTCACAGCAGCGATTCTCAGCCAGGGTGCTGTGTGGCACCCTGGGGTGCCTTGGGACACTTTCAAGGGTCCTATGGAGTGTCACATGCTGCTAAGACTATTAGGTATACACGTGTAATTCATAAGATAAACCCAAAGGGCGCATCCACACAAGTGCACATGTCCCTTTTGCAGTGTTTCAAACCCCTTTAAGACTCTGCAAGACGCATGTGTGGGAACAAAAAACATTCTCTTACTGCCAATTTTCAGTGCAAGGGCAAAATTAGACCCCTGGATATCAGAGTAGCGAGGGAGGGGAGGGACTGGGGCCCGGCAGGGGGCATGCAGGTTCTGTGGGGGGGAGAAAAGGGGGTAGCCTCTGCAGGGAAGCATGTGGCCCCTGTTGGGGGACTTTGGCACCTATTAAGGGGCTGTGGGCCCCTGTTGGAGGGGGGCTGTAGCCCATGAGCAGTCCTCCCATACACCCCTCACACCCACAGTCCCTCCACAATCCACCTACAAACCCCACACCCCCAAGCCACCCCCACAAACCCCTCACCCACATACCTGGCCTTGTAGATCAGGAGTGAGGGGACTTGGGGCAGGGGGCAGGCTGTGGTTTGGGAGTGAGGAACAAGGGCAGGGACAGGGGCAGGGCACTGGCATATCAGTGCTGCTTAGTGCTGCATATTCTGGTGAGCAAAGGGGGTAGGGGCAAAGGAGCCTGCTCAGAGCCTGCTCAGAGCTGGCACCCAGGACCCAGGTGGAGGTGGCTGACCTCCTGCCCACTTTGAGTCAGGAGGACAGGCTTTGCCAGTTCAAAGCAGGCCACCACACTTGAGAACATCTGGGTGATAGCTGCCCAGATGGCTGGGTAGTGGCACTCATAGCAGCAATACAAAGGCTAACCGTACAGCCACAGCCCACTGGCAGCTGGCCCAGAGGTGCAGATGCCTCTAATGGCCATGCAGTCCCCATCCAGGTCTGGCAGGTGCACGGCCTTGAGGCCACATGCTGTCGCAGGTGGCAGCAGGTCACAGCCAGGCAGTAGCCCCTACTCCCAGACTGCTGCAGTGGGTAGAGTGAGCAGGGAACTCTCAGGGCTGCTTCAGCAATCCAGCTGCCACAAGAGGAGGTATCTCCAGATACCAAACGGCTGGGCCCCAGAAGCTCCTGAGAGTGAGTAGCCCTGTCATACTTACCAGGGCAGCTTTTTATACTTCTGGGGCCAGCACAGGTGCTGGCCCCAGCCTCTAGCTCCCTCTGGCTGCAGATCCAGGAGGAGCCAGGCAGGGTTATTTTGCCCCAAGTGGCACAATTTGCCACACACCAAAGTGCATGTCTAGGCTTGTCTGCAGAGGCATATACCCCCAGCTCAAATTTGCACCGCTTCTATTTGAGCTGCTGCAAGCGCACATACCTGCATGTGTGGATGTGCCCAAAGACTTCAAATAGAAATTCACAGTGTTAAAAACATTCTGACCTGTTGTGGTCTTTCTGAGTTCTCTGTATTTATTGTTTTTTCATAATCAAAAAAGAGTGAAATGTAAGAGCTGGCATTTACTGAGGGGTGCCTTGAGTCTACTGAGGTGTGCCAAAAGGTTGAGAACTACTGCCTAAGAGGTTTGCCAGAAGAGACTGGTTGGGCATCTATCTAGGGTAGTTTAGGAGCATCAAATTCTGTATCTGTTGAGAGGATTCAATTAGATGACTTCTGAGTTCCCTTCCAGCCTTATGATTTCCACCTCGTCATTTACCACGGCTACCTCTGAACCTAGTTGCTGCCACTTCTCTTTCTTTACAGCCTATTACCAATGGTGCTTATGGCCATATTGCTGTTCTGGTTACTAAATGCCAACACTGCCCAGTTTCTGGCACGCTGTCTTTCAGTACAGAGCTTGGTAGAAGGGCTGCTCAGGGGTTCAATTATCATATACGTGCACTCAGTCCTGCACCTTCTTCAGCCTTGAAGTATTCTTTTAAATAAAATATCCCAAGATAGATCAGAGTCTCTGCTGGCGAAGGCTGTCAGTCATGTAAAACTTTCAAAGAGGAACATGCCATCATTGACGACTGATAGTTTTTGAAGCGCTGATCTACAAGGCTATTACTTTAAAATGAGAAGGAGGCTGGTCAAGGAATGTTATTAAACTCAATGACTTCAGAACTTTGAAATAATACTTTCTGATAGCCCCCGTTAAATATCAACAGGGTCTGATTTGCAACTCCAGCCCCTATACTCCTATGCAGCTCTGCTGCTTTTTACCAAATGAGGACTTCCTTGTAATTCTGTGGATGTCTTTTATGAGCCGAGTATCCCTTAGTATTCATTGCTGGGAATGTGTAGTTAATTTCTGAACAGAGAAGAGATTTCAAGCAAAGATTCTACACAATTTCTTACCTGCATTTGTACCAATTATCTTAACCTCAAATTGTTTCACAGAATCAGAAGGGAATTGAGATTCCAATTTCCTTCTTCCCTCTTGTTTTTCTTCATTATCTGTCAAAGCCTAGTGACTAATTCTATATTAAACATGAATATAAAATAGATCTACCAGATCTTCTGTTGGCTGCACAACTTTATTTAGGTGCATGTGGTTTGTTTTTACATGAGAAGGTCAGAGCTTAGGGATCATTGTATAAAAATACAAAGCCCTGACTTTATTTATTTGTATGTGTAATTTTGTGAGTGAGTTTAGGGAGTGATTAGTGGTGTTGGCTTCAGGTGGCATAAAGCTGGCAGGCATACCTTAATCCAGACCTGCAGCAATTGGGTCTATTGCTGTGTTTAGTCTCTCTGGACCAGAAGCTGCAGATCATGCAGGGTTGGACTGTATTTGGAATGAAGATGACAAATACATTTGGACTAAAAAATCTGTGATTCCTTCTGCTTGTGCTACAATGGTGGAAAACCCATTGATTTTCTTGTATGTACTTGAAGCATGTGAATTATGTTTTTTTAATCCAAGTACTTCATACGTTTTATATGTTACCACCTTCTGCAGATTCTGAAGTGGGTAGAGTGTATGAGGAGGCTGCTCTGTACTTTTGGACCCCAACACCACCCCATACTACTGACTACTCATAAAGGAACATACCTTGAACTCTCCCCATGAGTGAGAGACACAATGTTTCATCATTTCACACTAGGTTTGCTGAGGTTTTGAACCTGCAGTTGAAATTCAGCCCAATTACCAGTATGAATAGACTATGGATGGTTTTTGACTTTTGGATGGAAAGCACAGAAATTTTGGAAGTTTCATGTACATTTCTGGCTCTCTTAACCAGATAGGCTACATTGATTTTGAATAGACCTAATTTCTTTCCCTTCATCACCCTTTTTCCATTTTCACCTCTTTTCCATTAGAAAGAAGAGAAAAAAAAGTGTTTAAGAAATTTTGAAACAATGAAAGAGTATGAGATTGTAATTTGTGTCAACATTTCTTGTAAAAGTATTTTTTGAACTACAACAACAAAGTAATGTGGAAAAATTTTCTATATTTTTCTTAGGAAAAGAAATGTTTCTCTAGTTTTGAATGCAATTTGCTTTCCTGTTCTAGGATTTATTTGAAGAAGCTTAACTTACTTTAAAGATGAAATGCTGAGTTCTAAACTGCTGTTGTAACTTCCACAGGAATCTGTTTTGGGTCTGGTACTATTTATCATTTTTTATTAGTGGTTTGAATTAGACAATATTCTGATCGAATCTGTAGACACACAAAACTGGGAGGTGTTCCAGATACTTTGGGGGATTGGATTAGAAGTTAAAGATAACTTGATAAACAGACAGTATGAAATTCAACAAAGACAAATGGTAGATGTAACATATAAAAAAGAAAAAACAAGTGTGTAAATACTGAATGGAGGAGTAGCTCTGGCAAGAAGGGTCTGGTAGACCCTAAACTCAACATGAGTCAGCAATGTGATGTTGTTGCATAAAGAGGCAATGAAATTTTAGGTTGCAGTAGAAGAAGCATTGTATTCTAGACATGGGAGGTACTAATATCACTCCAAGCTGCCCTAGACACGCCTCAGTTTGGGGCACCACATTTTACGAAGGATGTAGAGAAACTTGAGGAGATCCAGTGGCATGCAGTAAAGATGGAAGGAACAAGATATGATTAGTGTCGTGTCATGGCCCCCCCTGGGATGGCTGTGATGTCCCTAGGCCACCGTGACCATGCTGGCTCTTCCCCAAGTTGGCCCTTTTCCATCTTCACCCTTTGCCACTGAGTTTGCAGTGCCGCACACTCCTCAATTCTGGCTTTTACCTCTCAAGGGGCTGCTTCTGGTCCTGTAATGCCTCATAATTTGTCATGTATCCTCTCACTTTCTCCATTTCTTTCGATATATCTTTCTCAGTCTCCTCCGACTGAGTATGGCTCTCAATTAATTTTTCTCACAACTCTTGCACCAGGTGTTCTGACTAAGTATTGCTCTGGCCAGTTCCTCCTGTAACTCCTCTAACTGGTCCTCTTGGCTCTGTAGTTCTTTCTGTAGAGCCCCTATAATGCATTTTGATACTTCCAGCTGCTGTAGAACATCCTTCTGTTCTGCCATCTGGGCCGTACAGGGTTCAGGAGACTTGGTCCTCCGTGCAGCCATCTCCTTTTGCATCTGTAATCAACCATGCTGTTCACCAGTGCATCTGGTTTGTATGGGTCTTTCAGATGTCGCCATTGCTTGGGGAAAAGATGGCCTACTATTGCGTCAGATTCCAAAGGTTCCTCAGGGCTTCTTGCCTGCCATGTCTTTGCCTGCGATGAAACCCACTTCCAGTCCACCCTGCCTCCTCTCCAGTGGGGTTTTTATTCCCTTTTCAATGGGCTGGCAGGCAAATCGGTGCCAGCACACAGCCATAAAATGCACCCACACCGGTGTGGTCCTGGCTTCTCCCGGGTCAGCTGCTTTTTGCTTTTTTTTTTTCTTCTGGCATGCCATTTTCTCCGGCTGCTGCTCCGCACCCACTGCTCCTCTGGCTCAGTATGGCTTTGCACTGGCTCTGCTTGTCTTTCCCCCCAGGTAAGTTCTCTTCTGGGGTTCTGTTTTTGTCACACCCTCTCTTGCAATTTCTCCACCCACTGTTTGCTCTTCTTGGCCCCATTCACCATGACCCGTTCCAGTGCTCAAGTCTTTTCCACCTCAGCTGCAATCAAGCGCTTGATTTCCTTAGACTTGCCTTCTTTCTTCCTGTGTTGCACCTGCTGCTCTAAAGTGGCAACTTTCGCCTTGGTTTACTCCTTTTGGAACTTCACCATTTCTAATTCACACTGTAGATGAACAGCTTTTTCCTCCACCTCATCTACCAGCAACTGCTAGGTGAAGGCTTCTTGCCGCAGAACTTCCAGAGTCTCTGCTATGATTCTGTCTAGCCCTACTTCTTTCCTGGCCAGGATCTAAAGTTTTCCCCTCTGCCATCTCTAACAGTGGTATTTTCCACCCTCAGCTTTTCTTCCTGAGCCTCTGCCTTACACTCAGCTTCTCTGTGATTCTATACTGGCCTAAAGGTTTGTTTCCCTAATTAATGACACAGGGTTCCTCCCCGTGCACTGCCTTGTTTCCCAGCTAATGCAACACTGTCAGGTCACGACGCCCCCTGGGATGGCCGTGATGTCCCTAGGGCACTGAGACCATGCCGGCTCTGCCCTATGGGTGCCTACTAATCTCCATGCCATGTCTTTCTGATACAAATGATAAACTGGGAGGCTGCCCTTGAGTTGCTGCTTGGTCACAGTCCTGACAGACTCCTCTAAACCCTGTGGGTTGCTGTACCTCTTTATTGGGTCCCACCCTCAGGAGGTGCCTCACGATATCCCCAAGCCTTATGAGCTACATGTGCGACTCCCAAACAGTCCCTTTATCATGCCCCATGCCTTGCAGACATTATGTAGACATTGTTGTCTTGTGTTGAGGCCTCAGCTTAGTCTGACCTCAGTAACTACACCCTCTGTTGCTGGGGGCTGTTCACTCCCTGTCTCTGTGCCCTCTAGTGCTGGGGTCTGCTCACCCCCTCTCACTGCACCCTCTCTGGTCCTGGGGTCTGCTCACCCCCTCTTATGATGCCCTCTCTGGCACTGGGGTCTCCACACTGTAGTGTGCTCCAGTGAGGTCTCCTTCTCCCCAGTAGCCTCAGTCCAGTCCACCCATTTAAATAACATCAGAAAGCACAAGGCTCTGGGCTACAACGCAGAAATAATATAGGGTCTACCCTCTATCCCATTTAAGAAGGCAAGTTTTCTCTCAATTGTAAGGGCCTCCTCCCCACCAGTACTTGTGAGCTCCTATAACCCCTTACTCCCACCATGATCAGAACAGGCTGTCAAGCATCTCCAAGTAGCTTCCTCTATGAGACCTCCTTCCCCCTTGGCTTCTGCCAGAGATGCTAATCCTCTAGTCCCAGCCCTGGGATTTATATATGCCCAGGGCCCTGCCTTCTTCTGGTTAGCTGACTGGATGTAGGTGCGGGCTAATTCCCTCATTAGCCTGCTGCCTCAGTAACTTGCACCTGTGGGGTTTCTGCCTGGCCCTCTCTCTAGGCAGTTTCTGCCCTTAAAGGAGCAGACACCTTAGTGCCCTGCGGCAATCAGCTTGGAAAAGGAGATTTTAAAGGGGGACTGTGGCAGGACAGGGCCTGGGTGGCTGTGGTGGCCCCTAGGGACCACCCTAGTCCTACCCAGACTTCTGGTCCTCTATGTAACCTCTTGCTTATCAAGCCTGTCACACCTTGATGTTCTTTTCATGGTGATTGGGAGGCTGCCCCTAAGTCCTGGAGTGCTCTCACTGGTGTCTGATCTCTTGTGATCTCCAGGCCCTCTGTCCCCTACCAAAACAACATGGTTCTCTGTGGGTGTCTCTTATGCCCCAGCAGATTGACTGGTGCCTGTCTGGCCCTTATTAAACCTTTGGGCTTTTAATCATGGGCTCTAGCCTCCCCCACAGCCATGCCCATGCCTTTTGGGTTTCACTCTGTTGTAACTTGCCTTTTTATATGGGTGTTAGTCCTTTTAGCCTTGGTCTACAGGTTAATCTGTCTGCAAACTTATAGCCTGGGCCCACTTACTCTGGTCTGACCTTTCAGTCTATCTCTTATCCTCCACAGCCTGCCTCTGTCATCCCCTTTGGGCTCGAGCTCTGGCCCTCTGTCTCAGGCTGCTTGTACCCACTTAGGTTGGGCCCTGGCCCCCTTGGTTTCAGCTTGCCTCCGTCTCCCTCGAGTCTCTGCCCTTAGCAAAGCTCAAATCTGGTGTGCCCCTCGGCACCCCTACACGGCTTCCTATCCAGCCCTGTTAGCCATATCTGGTCCTCCGGTATAAAACCAAAACAGAAGGGCAAGCAACTGCTTTAAAGTCAAGGCTCACCTCTGGGTCATCATACCACTGCCAAGACACTTCCCACTCCCCTAGCTCTTGCAGTCCTGGGTATACATGACATGGCCTGTGCTTCCCAGTCTGCCAGCCTAAGCTCGCAGGAGCAATTCTGCCCATAGAGTTAAGGGCTGTACTGCTCCCTCTGTCCCTGGAACCCAGGCTTGTATCTCCTGGCCTCCTCCCGTTCTGGTCAGGTTTCTCCTGACTGGCCACAGGTGTGTCTTTCCAGCCTTCAAAGCAGCCTACTGTGTTTCTTTGGCCAAGCTGCAGTACTGCCCTTGCTGCCTAACCAGGGCTTTGCCCTACAGTCCTACTTCTAGGCAGCTAGCCATGCAATAGGCATTTAGAGCCCATGGGTCCCTGGCTGCCTACTTCCCTGCAGCTAGCCCAGAATCTGCTGTCTTCACCTGCCTGGGCACATACCAACTGCGGTTTTTCCCTTAAAATATCAGGAGTCCCTGGCTTCCTGTTATAGGGACACGGTAGGAATTTAAAAAAATGTGAAAGGTTGACATAATGAAGATGGTAAAAAGTGTTTTTCTTTGCTCCAGAGAGCAGGAAATGAAGCAGTGGGTTTAAGTTCCAGCACAGCCGATTTAGGTTAAACCTTAGTGTAACAGCCTGGGGTCCTAGGGGTGGCCGTGATCTCCCCTAGCTCCCCCTACCGTGCCAAGTTGGTGTTAAAGTACCCTCACATCTCGCCCGCCGCCCCTTTGATGTTAACAATGTTTATGGGAGGCTGCCCTTAGTTCTCTCTGACACAGTGCCCTGATGTCTCCCAGTCTTAGTTCTATCTGGGGTGACTCAGTGCACCCCAGCCTTATGGGCTATGAGTGGCTCCAACCACCCCTGTACCACGCCCCAAGCCTTGCAGATGTACTAGACATCGTTTGGTCGATTCCCCTCTCCGTGCCCCTCTGGCGCGCTCTGGGGCTTCTCGCCACTGCCCACTCTGGGGCTTCTCGCCTTAGGGCTTAGACAGCCTCGGCCTTACCTGGCCTACTCCCAATCCTCTGTTCCCCTTCTCAGGGCTGGGGTCAGTGCACCCCTGAATGTTGTGCCCTTTCTGGCACCAGGCTCTCCATGCTACCATGGAGCCCCTATCAGGCCTCCTTCAACCCCTAATAGCCTCATCCAGTCCTCTGGTGTAACAACAACAAAACAATAACACAAGCCCCTGGGCTATAACACAAAGTTAAACCTCCTGGCTAAACATCCTCCAAACCACACCACCTCTCACCCATGTAACTAGCGGCAGGTACATTCAGGCCTTATTCTCCTTCCCACCTTCAGGCAGTACTCCTTTTTCCTATCTGCCAGCAGAGAGAGAGAGAGCACTCACAGCCTCCAGCCTGGGTCTTATAGTAGTAGGTCTTGCCCCTTCCGGTCAGCTGACTCACCAGGTGTGGGCCCTTAGCTCCCTCTGGTTGCCCCTAGCAACCAGCACCTGAGCCCATACTACTGCTTTTCAAGTAGCAGGCACCTTTGTGCCCTGCTACACTTAGGAAAAACTTCTTTACTGTCAAAGCAGTAGGATAAAGGAAGAAGTTGCATAGGGAAGTTGTGAAATCTCATCCATTGGAGGTTCTCAAGAAGAGGTGTGCTAGACATCCATGAGGGTTGGTTAAGGAACAACAAATTCTGCATCTGTGAAGGGGGTTGGATCCAGACCTGGCAGCAATGGCAGGATGAGCAGTGGTGGGGTGAGTGGCGGCATGAGGGTTAATGCAACCATTGCTTTCTCCCCCAGTACACATCCCAAAAGGACTTACAAACCTAGAAATTCAGCATGGGCCCTGGCCCTGCTTGTGTCATCCCTCACGTATGCATCATTGGCACGCCTGGAATAGATGCATACCTCAAGGTCCATCCCACCCCTGTGATTTTTAAGTGTTTCTAGCTAGAGATAGGCTCACCGAGTTTCAGATTTTGAATATGAGTCTATACCTAGAGTTTAAACAGTCTAAACACTGATGCAGCTTTCAAGTTATGGCTTCTCTCCTCTAACCATGAAACTGAGATCCTGCACTTGGGTTAGAATTTTGAATTCTTCAGAATTTAGGGTTGGGTTTTTTTTAAATCTCAGTTTCTTGACTTCTGACGTAATGCTGCATACATCTTGGTGCTTTGGATAGGTCATTCAATGAACATCCATTGCACACATTCACTTGACTTCAGTGGAGTTTGGCTAAGACCCTTAATGACAATAAACAAATCTCATTAGATTCTTTTAAATATTTTAGAAATTTGAACAATCACATTTTTAGCCCCCTTTTAATGCTATAATGAAAATGATTCTCCTTTATTTTGCTGCATTTTTTAATGGTTTCTCATGTACATTATACTAAGTCATTCATCACCTTGTTTGTTGATCCTCTTTCCAATCCTGCATTATAGCTATTTTCTTGAAAATGCCTTCACCAAACTTTTCATGGTTGCCTTAACAGTATTGGAAGAAAGGCTGTCAGGCTGCTTGGGAATCTGCAACCAGATCATGCATGATACATCTATGAAAAAAGGAAAAGACAAAGACAGAATGTGACAGAATTTTATTTAATGCACTGGCATGAAGTGTAAATACATACTGCATACAGATACTAAACTTCCCCAGCTCTGATATGAAATAATTACCCTGGGGAGCTCTGTGTAAAATAAGTCCTATATAACCATTCAAATATGGATGATGTGATTCAGGTGACCTCTTCGTAAAACTAAAGGTCACCTACCAAGTAGAATGGTGAATGTTTACTTAGTATTAGACGATATTTTACCATAGAAACAGAAGAGCATGATGTTTAAATCTGTAATTCCAGTAACTATTTGCATGAAGTATGGAAAAGACCACAGTGTACAGCTCATCACTGGTTTAGTTTCCTTTGTGCCTTGCCTTAAATTCAGCTGATCAGTCTTCGTACACTTTGTGTACTAAATGAAATACTGGTGTAACCTCATAAAGACCTGTGGCCAAAGCCAATTAGTGCTGTAAGGCTAATTAGCTTTCATGTTCAGACATCTCATGGATAATACAGCACGTCATCTGCCTTTGTGTCAAAAGAACCTTTGAATCACAGGATTCAAGCTCCCTTTTTACCTGGAGAGCAGTGTCTGAGACTTATAAGCTAAATTACTGTAAGCTAAATTGGTAGATTTCTGCATGGAAAGACAGTTTCCTTGATTTCTAGAGCTCCTGTTGGAGATCATCTTTAGTTTTGCTACTGAGCAAGCAAAGCAGGGGCCTTTCTGCTGATAAATGTACAAGTTGTTTAGTTACGCTAATTATCCTACTCAACGTTATGAGTAACTTGGTAAAGAAGGCAAGGTGCAGAGTGTATGTAGAGCAACGTCATCTGAGCACTTTGCTGGGACCCTGCATTGTAATCCTCTCTGAAGCGTCTAGCCTACACAAATCACCTAACCTTCCTGGATCTGAGATTTCCATTCAGTAAAATGGGACTAATGGTATTTATCTGACTCCTTCTGGAGCTTCCAGCAATTTTAGTCAACATTTTTAAAGCATTCTGAAGATGTGATATAGCAGCAATACATAATTGCTCAACAACAATGAACTACATTCAAAAACTTGTCTTGGTCTATCCCAAGCATGCAGTTGGTCCAATAAAAGCTATCGCCTGTAAAAGTCCTCACCTCTCACATAATCGCTGAACAGTTACTCAAGTCGTTCTTTTATAGCTCAGTGTCAGTTGCTTATCCTGGCTTCACTGAATTCAAATAAAGGTTTGTCACTGAGATTCTGGTGCCAGAGGTTGGATCTAAGTGGAAATAGGTTAAAATCAACTCTGTGTACAGTAGCCATCTTCACCTTCTCTATACACAACAGGAGGGGCCAGTAGTGAATTAAGGTGCAAATTAAATGAATTCATGAATCTGACCTCTGATGAACCCCTGAAATGGGGCCCCACAAAATAATTTATTTCCTAGCAGCATCTCCTGTAATGCTTTTTCCACTATTAACATGTACTGTATGTCAGGTGAGTGTTTTAGAGACCCTTTCTCTGTGAATATTCCCATCCAGATTTAGTCTTATTTTATTTTTCTGGGAGACAACGACACCTCCAAAGGGCTGTTCTTCCACTAACAATAAGCCTTGTTCAGCTGGTTTGGGTTTGATGGCATTGTTTCCAGGTTCTGAAGTCATTCATGGTTGGTGATCGTATGGCAACGATACATTTCAGAACAGGGATAAGTGTTGAAATACTGGCCTTGACCACAGACCCCAGAATACACAAAGTGAATCCATGCGACATTTTCTTTCCAGTTCAGTGCCAGCCATCTCTGGCTTTAGTGCCACATGTTAGCCCAAGTTCTTGGGACTAAAATGTCTCAGTTCTGCCTGCTTTATTCTTGCTATCAATAATCTCCTATGCCAGAAGTACACTACCTAAACTGCATGGGGGGTGGGGGGGATTCAGAGGAAGCCTGTGTATATCTCTGTAATTTAAATTAAATTTTAAAGCTCATTCAAATTCAAGCTCAATCTTTGCATTATCTCTTAGTGACTCTTAGAGGATGGGAGCACACAGAAATTGCATAAACTTGAAATTTTTATTAAAAACAGCTACTATTCAAAGCAACCACACTTGAAGATACATTATGCAGTCAGGCTATGGGCATGCCTCTAGAAACATCTAGAAGAAAAGTATCCATACAAGAGGAAAATTATACAGTAAGGTTTGCTGAAAAAAGAAGAAAAAAGATGCCACAGGAATCTTGAGGCTGAACTTCAATTTTGTTTCAGTGGGGTCATCAAAATGACAGGCCAAAAATAAAATAACAGAGCAGGAGGGGCAGAAAGAGAGGTCAACGGTGAAAGAAAAAACTATATAACAGTTTGGCAGCAAATAGGAGGCCCTGGGTTTTACAAGGACAGAAAAGCAGTACAAAACTGGTTTCAAATGATAACAGAGACATTTCTAATGTTGCTTTCATCTAGTTTTGCTTTACAAGGGAAGAATGGAAATCAAAAACCAATTGGCCAACTTCACCAAATTTCAGGGTGCTGAAAGAACTAGGAGGAAACCTTGGGGGAAAAAATCCCATAAGGCATTGTTCCTGTCTCAACTAATAAAATGCAAGAGAACAGAAAGCAGAGGATAGGATCCTGGTGTGCATGTCAAAACAAGAGCAAAGGAATCAATTTGTTTTAGTAACTGCAGACCATGATAAAAAGTGAGGTGTCTGGAGTTGGGAGGCTGAAGCGATGTCAAAATAGTAGAAGCTGATTAAAAAACAAAGAACAAGCATAAGTGTGAGTGATGGGTGCACCGATGCCTGATGGCCCATGCATCACGCTCCAAAACAGGAAGCATGGACTTGAGGACTTGGCTTAGAAGGAAAGCATGCGGGTTTCAGATTTCACAGAAAGTGACAGTACCATGTGCAGTGGCTAATGAGTTAGTGGCTCGCTAACTATACCTAAAAAAGTTTATACAGCTGTTTAGTCAGGCCATCTCGAAAAAGCTCCTTAATTCTTTTGGTGGATAGTTGATGCAGCAGGATATATCAAATCCACCAACCTAGTATTAATAGTAGTAGTACTATTACTATTGCTTCTACTCCCACCCTAAGTGATTTGTAAGGGGTGCATGGAGGTGCACGTGCCCCCCCTGATAGGGCTGGTGCCCCCCCCTTGATGGCTGACACTGATGCTATTGGCAGGGCTGGTGCCTCCCTTGACAGGGCCACTGCCGTTGGCGGCTTCTGCGGGTGCCCCCTCCCAGATTCAGGAGGCACCAGTTGCTTGTGTCTCCCACGGTCCCCAGGACTTCTTCAAATGAAAAAGTATCCCATTGTGATAACCTATGTTAACACACAAAGCAAAAAACAGTTCTGTTCAAAAGGTATATTGAAATGGCCTGACTCTTACTTACACTTGTATAGATTCTGAGCTCCTGTAAATCAGCACAGCTCTGCTGAAATCACTGCTACCCAAAATCTACTTCATTCAGTGAATGTTCACGGATTGCAGTGAAGTCTGCTATGGTTTACACCAATGAAGAATCTGACCCACTGACTTCCTAATTTGTGCCTGAGAGGGGGGTAAGTTTAAACTTTTACTTGCTGGGACCAGTTACTCGGTACCTCTGAAAATTACACCTGGCACCAGGATAATTTTTGGTCTTCATTCTTCCTGTCTGCCCAATTACTACAAATCCCCGGTGGATATTCCTTGGAAGAATCAAGATCTCTGAAAATGGAAATGTGATCAGAAGGCTTTTCTTTTGAAGACAACATCAGACTGCTGAAACAGCTGCAAGAATGAGCAGAGAGATATGTGATGTATTTGGATTGCAGGGAATTAACAAACAAGATTTTGATTATCAGAGGCAGGTGCAAGAGATGCGCTTTTCCACAGTTACTCTTCAACATATATATTGACCACATGGTGCACGAAAGTGGATCAAGTAAACTGCAGTAGTAGCATAAAAAAACACATAATGACTGTACAGAAAGAACAATCTGAGCAGGGGAGAATAGATTAAGGCAGTCTTATTTGCACGTAATTTGTTCCTTTGTGAAAATGCTGAAGATCTTAAAAGCCTTGGTAAATGCCTTTAAGGGAATATGACAGAAAAAGGACCTCAAAAATCAATAGTCTTGATTCTTCTTCTCCTAGTTTGCATTAGTGTAACCTACTAGCTGAGCCTGTGTAATTTGGATGTCATCTAAATTTGCAGTTCAGACAGACTACTAAATGTAGCTGAACAAGACAGAGCCTTGTCTGTCTGATTGTGACTAATGTAGAGAAAATGAGGTGTCTGATAGGGAGCTCAAAACTGCCATTCCTCATGTAAACTGGAGATTTCAATTCTTCATTCCTTTTCAGTTAGAAATTACATCAGGAAACAAAGCACACATGGAAATGCACAGGAAATCTGCTTTTTGCACTGAACATTTCTGCAAATGTTGCAACCTGCTTTGATGTCACAAAAGATTAACCAATTAGTGAATCTGAGAGAAAAAAATGATTTTTTTAAATGTCATTAATCAAGATTATTTCCTTTTCCCTTGGGGGAGGAAATACCATAGGCAAGAAGCTGTAATAATGTTCAATGAATGCTCATTTATTTGAGCTCCTTTCTGGACAGAAACTTTGGAACTTCTAAACTCATTCAGATGCCTGCTTGCAAACTGTCTCAGGACTGGCTGAAGTGATTGTGCAGGAAATTAGTCTCTGTCACTTTAATGGCAGGGGTGGGGGATAAGAAGGCATGTCTTTAAAGCAGCGATGAAGAAATGGGTTGACATAATGACAGCCTCTTACACATCTTTTTTATTGAATACAGGAAGACGTAAGATCCTTTTAATTGCTCATTTTCTACCTGCCATAGAGGACAACAGCAGGAACAAAAGAGGAAGAATCAACACTTGTCAAAATGATCATAAGGTTCTAATTCATGCAGTTGCTTGTTCTTGCAATAACTTAGTTCTTCTCTGACATGTTATACTACAGCCCTATTTTGTCTGGTGAATGGTATGAAAATGAGGAGAAAACGTTAAATCACCTAACTTGCCTCCTTATTACAAATTAAGGCTGATTCAACAAACACTGAATAACATGCTTAGTTTTTCTTATGCAGGTAGGACCCAGGAAACTACAGGCCCGTTAGTCTTACCTCGGTCCTGGGGAAGCTCTTTGAGAAAATTATCCAGGAGCACATCTGCGAGGGGCCAGCAGGGAAGATTATGCTTAGGGTCAACCAACATGGGTTCATTACACGCAGGTCCTGTCAGACCAACCTGGTGGCCTTCTATGACCAGGTCACCA